>NC_139604.1:126059950-126659950 GCF_964270895.1 Podarcis filfolensis
CTTAACCTGAAAACCACTTTAGCTAATGGGGCCTCCCGCTGCCGCCACGCCGCCGGAGCACGATTTCTCTTCTCATCCTGAAGCAAAGTTCTTAACCTGAAGCACTATTTCTGGGTTAGCGGAGTCTGTAACCTGAAGCGTATGTAACCTGAGGTACCACTGTAGTACAAATCTAAACATCTCCAACTCTGACTAGGTGATCTTGAGTTCGCCTGATCATTGCCTAACAAGTTACGCTTTTGCAAAACCCAATTCTCATATTGCAATGCCCTATTCCCAATTCAGGTATTAGTACTAGCGCATAAGGTCCTAAATTGCTTGGGCCCCAAGTTCTTCAAAAAGCATCCTTTCCCAATATCTTGCACCTTACAGTTGGCAGGTGAGGCCTTGTTGGCAGTGGCCCCGCTTCAGGCTGCATGATTGGCGTTGTGACCCAGTTCCTCATTAAAAGAGAATGGTCATGTTGGCATGCCACTTTGCTTTTGAGCTTCAAGTCAACCTTGCTTAAAGCAAAGCATAGTTAATGTAAGCCACGGTTTCTTAGGTCAGTCAGCATGACAAACCATGGCTAAACCAAGTGGAAACTTCCTAACTGCTCCTCTGAGCTGCATGAAAGGAAGGGAGCAGCATGTGAACCTGATGCACTAAACTTATGTTTAGCATGATGCGCAATGACTAGAACACAAAAATAGATAAAATAGGCTAAGTCCACCAGCACAGCAAGAAGACTGTTTCCTGTGGTCACCTCTCTCTCACTTCACCTCCAAAGATGGGAGACTATTTTGCATTTTATTTAACAACAACAAAACATACTTCTTAATTGTAAACAGAACCTCTAAGTGGCTTGCAAAAAAAAATAAAAGCAAAACAAATATTAAAACTGAACATTAAGACAGAGTTAAAAACAGGAATTTTAAAAAAAATCATCAAAATCTACAATAAGCTAAAATCAGATGGACAGGGTTGCCTGGACACAAATGCTTTTAGCAGGCATTGAAAAAGAGTACAGTGAAGGCACCTTCCTGATGGGATGATGCAAGGAGTTCCAAATTACAGGGTTCGCCACACCCAAAGATTGATTTCTTACCATTGCAGAACAAATATTATGTGGCACCAGCAGAAGTGCCAGTTCTGCAGATCCAAGGGGCCAAGTGGGCAAGGCGATCCCTCAACTGGGTGGAGGCACTAGGTCAAATGACCAGTAGATCTTTTGATATAGGTTCACATTAGGCAGCCTTTCTCAACCTGTGGATCCCCAGACGTTGTTGAACTACAACTCCCATCACCCCTAGCTAGCAAGGCCCGAGCTCAGGGATGATGGGAGTTGTAGTCCAACAACATCTGGGGACCCACAGGTTAAGAACCACTGCATTAGAGGAAAAGAAGGGATATGGAAGCCTATCCTCTAGGAATCTCGTCTTTTCCCTCCAGCCCATGGAAACTGAACTCAACCAGAGCTCAGAGAGACAGAGAGGGAGAGAGAGAGAGGCTACTCTGATTTCCCTTTGTAGTGGGCACACATTCCATCCCATAACACTTACTGATCCTCCTTTCTGGCTTCCACCAAGCACTTCCATCAGGCTGATATCAGGAGCATCAAATGAGATCAGCAGTTCCTCTGCGTCTACTTTCTCTTGGATCTGCCCGTCATGTTTGAGCACAGTACTCTGGATGTTCCCGGCCTCTCGTTCTTCCACACAGCCAAGTTTCGCTTTCTTCTTCCGTTTAGTCTGTGGTTCAGCCTTCTCGTCTTTCATGCGCTCAGCTTCTCTGAAGGAATAACCCAAACATCATGAACCTCCTGCTTGTTTCTTTCACACAGAGAAGCTTCCAGAACCCTCTTGAATAAATTAAAATAGGGAAGATCTCTACGCATCAGATCAATACTTCCTGCACTAAGAAATGCAAACTGACAGCCTATACATGAGACAGAGTTGGGTATTGCTCCAGATACATGTTTACCATCTCAGAGACCTCTAATTCCTGAGTAAGAATGTTTTCTGCCAGGGAACGAGAAGCAAGAGATACAGCTCCACCATCTCTTTCAATCGTATGACATCTTTCCTCGTGCGGTCCATGTAACCTCTCCATGTTCCCTACCTTAGATATCCTCTGGCCATTTGAATGGTGCTCTCCCACTGGTTTCGGACATCAGAAATCATACGCTCAACAGCGAGATTCTTGCTCCCATTCTTGCTCTTCACGTGTTCCCCAAGGCAGACAATATTTTGTAGTTTAGCATCACCCTCCTCTTTCAGCTGCAGAATCTCCTGTGTTGTAAGAAACAGCATGGGGGTAACTGGTTCCACACACCCTTGTTTTGCTTTTTAGGTTAAGCCTAATGTTGTAGCTGCAATAAAGAGCCGTACTGTGAAAGTTAGATGCTACTGCAGCCCAGTTGCCAAGTGGCTCACGAATGGAAGAAAAAGATGACAAAAGAATGGAAGAAACAGATGAAGGAATGGAAAAGGAATATTGGGGCAGAAGCAGGGGAAAGCTCACTCTGAATTTTAAACATTAAAGCGTTCTTTGAAATACTGGTGCTACTGCTCAGCTAAAGTAATAATAATAATAATGATCATAACAATAAATTTTATTTATATCCCGCCCTCCCCAGCCGAAGCCGGGCTCAGGGTATTTGGCCCGAAACTTTTTTAGTGTTTTGGGTGGGGAGGAAGAATACCCCCACCAAAAACTGGACTAATCTTCAGGGGATGGGTGCAACCAAAGAACTTTTGGGTGATGGGGTGAGTGGGTGTTTCCATTCTAAAAACAAAAATGCAGGAGGGGACTTTGCTGCCCTCAGCAGACTTACAGCATTCCCCTTGTAATTATGGGCAGGGTGTCCTACCGGAATTATGTTAACTATGTCAGTTGGCTAATGCTACAGAGTGATTTAGAAGTACAGTGGTACCTCGGGTTAAGAACTTAATTCGTTCCGGAGGTCTGTTCTTAACCTGAAACTGTTCTTAACCTGACGTAACATTTTAGCTAATGGGGCCTCCCGCTGCCGTCACCCGATTTCTGTTCTCATCCTGAAGCAAAGTTCTTAACCTGAGGTAATATTTCTGGGTTAGCGGAGTCTGTAACCTGAAGTGTATGTAACCTGAAGCGTCTGTAATCCAAGGTACCACTCTAAGTCCCTTTTCCCAGGGAACTCCAAGAATTGTGGTTCTGTGCAGGGAACAGGAGTCTCCTAACAACTCATTACCACCCTTAGTAAACTACGGTTCCCAGAATTCTTTGGGGAGGGGGAAATGCATGACTCTTTAAAGTGTTATGATAACTGCTTTAAATGTATAGTGCAGATGGGGCCGAAATCAGAAAGAATGCTCAATAACAACCAGGTATAATTGAACCCCCGCAAAAGCCTTATGAAACCAAGCCAGGATGAATGCTCAAATAAACACATTGTCCGGCGGATCCCTGTGTGCCATAGTGCTGCAATTCTACGCCATGATGCTACTATGTCAATCCACAAATGCAGGGTCCAGATTGGAGTCATCTGAACTGGCAGTGAGCGAAGAGGTTCAAGGGGAACAGCATCACATCACACCATGGGAGTTGGCTCTTTTAGTACCTTTATTTTCTCCAGGCTTTCGTCCAGCGGTGCCTTGGATTCCTTAGGGCTTAGGCCTAAGATTGTGTCTTTCAGCCTTTGCACCCAGCGGATCATATTCTGGGCAAGTTCTTCAAAATTATTTTCCTCTGCGGAAAGCACCTGGGAAACGTCAAGGCTTTTAGAGACACAGGTGAGCAGCGTCTTGTACCTGTCGACAAGCTGAGGGGCTACCAGCACGACTTCCTCCTTAGATAAACCAGAGTTCCTCAAAGAATTTGCCAGCCAAGCAAGAGAATCAAATGACTCTCTGGGAGAGGAAAGAAAAACACACACACAAAAAGAGATTATTTTCTTTTGCAACATAAGGGACCATAGGTGAGAGGTAAGGATCGTATTCTGCATGTACTACTGCAATGCGCTCTACGTGGGGCTACCTTTGAAGGTGACCCGGAAACTACAACTAATCCAGAATGCGGCAGCTAGACTGGTGACTGGGAGTGGCCGCCGAGACCATATAACACCGGTCTTGAAAGACCTACACTGACTCCCAGTACGTTTCCGAACACAGTTCAAAGTGTTGGTGCTGACCTTTAAAGCCCTAAATGGCCTCGGCCCAGTGTCTCCACCCCCATCGTTCTGCCCGGACACTGAGGTCCAGCTCCGAGGGCCTTCTGGCGGTTCCCTCACTGCGAGAAGCCAAATTACAGGGAACCAGGCAGAGGACCTTCTTGGTAGTGGCACCCGCCCTGTGGAACGCCCTCCCACCAGATGTCAAAGAGAAAAATAACTACTAAACTTTTAGAAGACATCTGAAGGCAGCCCTGTTTAGGGAAGCTTTTAATGTTTAATAGGTTATTGCATTTTAGTGTTTTGTTGGAAGCCGCCCAGAGTGGCTGGGGAAACCCAGCTGGATGGGCGGGGTCTAAATAATAAATTATTATTATTATTATTATTTGGTTCAATTGCTGGCAGCTCTTGTTAGACATTTAACTCATTCAACAAACTTATTCAATGAGGGGTTTGGTGGAATTCGGGGTATATTTATCTAAAAGAATTGATTCTTGGTGCTTTAAAAAACATTTTAAAATAATTGCTTCCGTTTATTCATTTATGACGTCTTTACAACTGCAGCTTCAGCCACACCCACATTTATTCTTTTTAAATAAAAAAAATAATATTTATCAAGTTTAGGGGCTTTTTTGTCATTTTTCTGTATTTTTATTTTTAATTATACCCCGTAGATTTCCGGAACATTTTGCCAGTTTGGCTGCCTGAATCCTGGTCTTGTCCAGGAAAATCTGGACGTATGGCAGCCCTAACTTTGGTATATTGCCCCTGGAGCATTTACCATGGGGCAATGTGGCCCTTGAGACTCAAAAGTGTTAGCTGCCACAGTACCAGATGTCTGCCGATACCAATCAGAATCAATAGCGGGCAACTTCATATGATCTGTTTATCCCGTATAACTGGCCAAAGCAGTGAACAAATATTTAAAAACCTAAAGGCAGGATACCTCTGTTTTAGAAGAATTTGATAAAAATGCTCCAGCCTTGTTTTCTCTGCTTGATTCTCTTGCCATTTCTTTTCCTGAAGGCTTAGCCATTCCTCTAAGCTACGGAACAGATATTCAAGTCTGGGGGAAAAATATGTAAGGAAATAAATACAACGATTACGGTACATGAGAATAATTATACAGCAATTTAAGGCAAATGATGTGCAAGGGTCTTGCTCCCAGTATCAGCTTTTAAGGCACCAAGTCCAGACCACTTTATTTGTCTAGATCATTAATGGTGGAACTGGTTTCTGCTCTTCCACTATTGCTTTTCAGAGTTATAGTTTTCATGTTGCATTGCTTACAAAAGAGAGGGCAAAGCAGGATTGACTGTGGGTGATTTCACAGAATCATGGAATTTGTAGAGCTGGAAGAGACCAGGAGGGTCATCTGGTCCAACACAATGCGATACAGGAATATTTTGCCCAACGTGGGGCTCAAACCTATGACCCTGAGATCCAGAGTCTCATGCTCTACCGACTGATTTGACATAGATTGGCAAAGATTGCTGGCTCTCAATTGCTTAACAACAGCAGCAACCACTCCCCCCCTTTCTCCTTCCCAAACCTTATTCTGTATACAACACTAATTACATGTCTCACATTACAGTCATACCTCGGTTGTCAAACGCCTTGGTACTTGGACGGTTTGGCTCCCGAACGCCACAAACCCGGAAGTGAGTGTTCCTGTTTGCAAAGGTTTTTTGGAAGCCGAAATTCCGGCGAAACTTCCAACTGAATGCAGAAAGCTCCTGCAGCCAATCGGAAGCCTTGCCTTTGTTTTCGAACCATTCCGGGAGTCGAACGGACTCCTGGAATGGATTAAGTTTGACAACCAAGTTACCACTGTATACGTAACTGATATATATAAAAGACTTTACAACCTGAGAAAAGAGACACTGCACATATTTTTGTAAACCAATAAAATCTTTAAAAACCACAACAGCAAAATGAATTGATTCCTAAAGTTATATGGCTGAGGTGGATGAAGAAAGTTTGTGGGTTTTTCAGTAGAGGTACTCAAAATCCTTTAATTCTAAGTGGTGGATCTTGGGATTCTAGCCAAAACAAACCAACCCCAAAGTCACTCCCCCAAAGCTGGAACCTGACCTTCCCTGGCTTGTATCTCCTTCTCTATGTGTGTGTGCACGCACCCACATTTGTGGGTTTCTGTTGTTGCTGCCGTTTATTGTTATAATATTGTGTGGGGAACCTTGAAGACGAGGGACGTGAGTGGTGCTGTGGGTTAAACCACAGAGCCTGGGGCTTGCCGATCAGAAGGCTGACAGTTCGAATCCCCGTGACGGGGTGAGCTCCCGTTGCTTGGTCCCTGCTCCTGCCAACCTAGCAGTTCGAAAGCACGTCAAAGTGCAAGTAGATAAATAGGTACCACTCCGGCGGGAAGGTAAACAGCGTTTCCGTGCGCTGCTCTGGTTCGCCAGAAGCGGCTTATTCATGCTGCCACTTGACCCAGAAGCTGTATGCCGGCTCCCTCAGCCAATAAAGCGAGATGAGCACCACAACCCCAGAGTCGGCCACGACTGGACCTAATAGTCAGGGGTCCCTTTACCTTTAACCTTGAAGACAACGTAATCACAAGGTAGGATAGAAATGTCTCAAATAAATACATAAAAGGGCTGTTGGTGGTCCTTAAAATAAGCTGGGCCTAGTGCACTTGGCCTTCTTACCTAGCAAACTGCTGCAAAGTGACGTGGAGTTCCTTCTCCCTTCCCTGACACCTGCTGATCACGCTTTGTAATTCTCCTTCTTGGCCCTTCATCCATCTGCTCATGTGAGTGACGTCCACTTCGGGGAAATAGCTCTCCACTTGGCTCAAGAGTGTTTTCACCTCCTGGAAAGCACTGCCTTTGCCTTCAAAGGTTAGGAAGGTCTGGACAAAAATAAACACAATCACAAAACACAATATATGTGTGTACTTGTGTGTGTGCGTAAAATGCTAAAATCTGTTGGCTGCTGCAGTCGTTTAGCAGGATACAAATCCCTACCCTCTGTGCCATCCAGAGGAAAATGTGAGCAGCCAAATTCAGCTGGTGCAGAATTCGGCATCCAGGTTGCTCACCGGGGTAAGACGGTTAGAGTAGCACATAGATCATGGCCCAACTGCGCTGGCTGCCAATTAGTTTCTAGGCCCAACTCAAAAGTGCTGGTTTGGATCTATAAAGCCTTAAACAGTTCAGGACCGCAATACCTCAAGGACTGCCTCTCTATATGAACGGACTCAGACCCTGAGGTCATCATCGGAGGTCCTTCTTCATGTGCCATCTCCATGAGAGGTCTGGATTGTGGCAACAAGAATATGGGCCTTTGTGGCAGTGGTTCCGCGTATGGAATGCCCTACCCAGTGAGGTTTGGCTGGCCCTATTAGTAGTAGTAGTACAGCGGTACCTCTGGTTGCGAACGGGATCCATTCCGGAGGCCCATTCGCAACCTGAAAAGAACGCAACCCGCGTCTGCGCACGCGCGGGTCGCAATTCGCCACATCTGTGCATGCGATTAACATTATTTTGCGCGTCTGCGCATGCGGCGAAACCTAGAAGTAACCCTTTCCGGTACTTCCGGGACGCAACCTGAAAATGTGCAACCTGAAGCAAACATAACATGAGGTATGACTGTAGTAGTTTGTATACTGCCCTTTATTCATAGATCTCAGGGTAGTTCATAATATAAAATTACAATCTAAAAACCACAAAATACATAATAAAATTACAAACAATGGCAAACCAATAGACCCACAACACATTTATGCGCTCTATGTGGGGCTACCTTTGAATGTGACCTGGAAACTACAGCTAATCCAGAATGCGGCAGCTAGATTGGTGCTGACCTTTAAAGCACTAAACGGCCTCGGCCCAGTATACCTGAAGGAGCGTCTCCACCCCCATCAATCTACCTAAATCACGCTTTGTGCATGCAAAAAAGCACCGAATTGCAACCCGGGCATGCCCAGATGCGCCACTGTGGGTTGCGAACGCTGTGGGTTGCGAACGTGCATCCCGCACGGATCATGTTTGCAACCCGAGCGTCCGCTGTATATAGGTGCCCCCCATGCCATTTGGAGGAACACTGAACTACTGGATGCAACACCAAGTCCAAGCCTCGTGCCTTACCACCAGCCGCTGAATTTTCTCTTCCAATATCTCTTTTGTTTCTGAGGGATCAAAACATTCCTTCAGATTTAGCCGGGTACTACTGAACCAGTCACAGAAATCCTGGCAATGGTCTGCAGAAAGAAATATATATATATTTTAAAAGTGAGACGGTGGACCTCCTAGAAGATTAGAAGGAAGAAAGAGAAGGGATGTGTAAACAACTGCCACAGTGCCACCTTAGTTGAAAGGAAGTACAACACTATGGCAGCTGTGTTAGGCTCTGCTGTTTCTAGGCCTTCTCAAGCATCCGATCCAGGGCACTTCAGACATTCAAACAAACCACACTTTGTGTGATGGTTGAACCCAGCCAGTGTGTGAGTAGCTGATTAACATAAATAAAGGATATCTTTCCTTAGGGGAAATAGGAAGCCTCGAACATATATTTTTTAGATGTCCTTTTATGTTGAGATTCGTAGAGACACCATTGATCCTTTGCTGAAGAGGCTCGCCGATCTTTCAGACAAGTCTAAACTTAATTCTCTCCTCTTAGGCAAAGATCATATGATGACCTGGCTGGTAGCCAGATTCTGCGCCCAGATTTGTAGGCACAGATCATCCTCTAGAATAAAGTAGCTTACTAGGGAAATGCTGAAGTTGCCCTTTGGGGCGCCTCAGGGTCGATTTTTTATGGTAGCCCAAATCTCAGTTGTATGGGTGTATGTATATATCTCAATTTTAACTCATGAGCTATTGCTGCAATCTGCTCCGATTGTATATTTTATCTTTATGAACGCTGTTTTTATTGTGTTATGTTATGTGAGCTGGTCTTTGACCGTAATAAATTATCTATCTATCTAAGGGTGTCTTTTTTTCTTTTTAAAGGGATGTCTAGAAGTAGTGTTTATATTACTTACAGTTCAGGAGAGTCATAAAGTGATCCTGGAACATTTGCATCTTGGAATCAAATAGATCAGTGACACTTTTGAGTTGTTTGTTTAATTCAACCACCTCGGGGTTCAAACAACTTGTCTCTTTTTCAAGTAACTTCACATGGTGTTTTTGCTGAAGAATCTTCTGGTGTATCTCCTAAATTAAAATACAGAAAGAAAACAATCCTTCTTTTAAAAATGCTGATAGTATTCATCATCATCATCATCATCATCATCATCATCATAATAACAAATTTTATTTATATCCCGCCCTCCCCAGCCGAAGCCGGGCTCATGGCGGCTAACAACAATAAAACAGTACAACAGTACAACACAACACCCTAAAATCATTCATTATAAAATTACTGTAATTCAAATCAAACCAATGGCAACTATTGGGCCAGAGCTCCGCGAAGATTGCCGAAGGAGGGAGTCAGGCTGTGCCCTGGCCAAAGGCCTGGTGGAACAGCTCTGTCTTGCAGACCCTGCGGAAAGATGTCAAGTCCCGCAGGGCCCTAGTCTCTTGCGACAGAGCGTCTCTTGTGACATAAGCTTAGTGTCAGCGTGTTTCAGAAAGCATTGACCGGTAGGCAGCCCCAATGACCTATCAAAAATGGCCCATGGGTGCTGGTGGCTAAATCCTGTTCTTTACCTCTGCTTTATGGAAATACACTGTGAAAGGAGTGAAACAAGAAGGCCCTTGTTTCTTTCCTGCCCTAGACCACTCAAAACTGCCAGCTTCTGCCCCTTTCCCTGGGCACTTATTTTCCTAACCACCCCAACTTTCTGGTGATCCGCCATTTTGTGGAATAATGTCATTCCAGCCATGGAGCCTTCAGCATTTAAGGTCTCTTTCCCCTGAAGGGGAGAATGGTGGTATTCACATTCAGCCATCTAGCCCTAAATCAAGGAATCACACAAGGGCTCCGATTTTGGAGGACAGTCCTGCCAGTGCCATGATAGCAAGCAGTGGTAGATGGGTTTTTGTTTTTCCATTTTCTTATTGTTGTTGCTGCTATACCTCTGCATTGGATTTTGCCGTCGCAAGCTGCTTTAGGCTTGAGAAAGTGGTCTAGAAATACTTTAAAATAAATAGCTAAACTGAATCCCTGTGCTCAGAAGTGCTAGGGACAAATAACAGAGAGTAGCCATCAAATTCACAAGAAGTAATAGCTCCACTTTTCTTCTGCACTAGTCCGAACATGTGTGGAGTCCTGTGTCCAGTTCTGGGTGACACTTTTAAGAAGGATTTCCCAGAAGGAAATGAAAACAGGTTCAGAGGAGTAGCAGCAAGGATGTTCGAGGGTATCCTAAGAAGAAAGGCTGAAGAAATATGACAGAAGTCTTTGAAGTGTTCTCACTAGGGATGTACAAATCTGTCAATTGGATTTATTTCAGTATCTTGTTTTTCAAGTCTTTTGTTCAGTTCCCCACATTTCCACATCAGTTTGCAATTTTTATTTTCATTTTATTTTTAAAGTCCTCGTGAGAATTCATCAGCATTTGAGTGTGAATTTCTCCTTTTGGTACGCTATTTCACCTAATAATACATATTTGCAAAATGCATTTTTCCTAATATAATGCAGGGAAAAGGAAGGGGAAGTTCTGCTGTGCAAGAAGAAGTCTGCTGCACAAGTGGAACAATAGCGTAAATATATCATCCTTTGGCCCTGCTCCCAAACCTGTTAAATCTGTGCCAGCCCTATAAATCTTTAGATTCCTTTGTTAGCATTAGAGAAGTTCTGAATACAGTTCGGAAGGCAGCCAGAGACGATACCGTAGGTGTTAACCAAAGAAGAGTGAGAGACAGAGCAGGTGTTTGTGTGTTTTTAGAATACCTCCAATTTAGCAAAAATCCCCAAGGTGTTAGAAGGAGACAATGATCTGAGAAGCGATTCTGTCATTCCAATCTGCGTCTTGGCCAGGTCAAGATCTTCTTTCAGCTCAGCTGTGTTGCCATTGAGTTCAGTGGGTATTGACTGGTTCGGTAAGTGCTTTATTATTAGCTCCATTTTGTTCAAAAGAGACGATTTGATGACCTGGAAGAGGAGGGAAACAGAGGACTTGCATAAGAAGATAAAAAGAGCCCGGCTGGACCGTCTAGCCCAAGCATCGTCACAGCAACCGACCTGGTGCCTGCAGGAAACTCACACGCAGGACCTGAGCACAAGAGCAATGTTCTCCCCTCCTGTGGTTCCCAGCAATGGGCATTCAGAAACATTACTACCTCCAACTGTGGAGGGGGAGTATAGCGAGCAGCCACTGGTAGCCTTACCCTCCATGAATCGGTCTAATCCACTTGTAAAGCCAGCCAAATTGGTGGCCATTGCTGCCTCCAGTGGGAGAGAGTTCCACAGGAGAACTACTGTACTTTTCCGTGTATAAGATGAGTTTTTTTTTACTGTAAAATAATAATCAAAATCGGGGGTCGTCTTATACACGGATAGTGCAGGTGGTGGGTGGGGGATTGGTTGCAGCCGCTAGCAGGAGCTTGTCAGCCACGATGTTGTGTGTGACTGGTGGCTGCGGCAAGGGCTGCTTTGGATTGGGTGCTGCTGCGGCGATTGGTTTTATGATTGGTGGCTGCGGCAAGGTCTGATTTGAATTTGCTCTTGCTCCTGCAATTGGGGGTGCGATTGCCAGCAAAAAGCTCGACTCTGGGCCATCTCCCCCCCCCCATTTTCTTAAATTGGAGTACCCAAAAATAGGGGGCGTCTTATACACGGTTGCGTGTTATACATGGAAAAATACAGTATGCACTGTGTGAAGGAGCAGAGAGAGAGAGAGAGAGAGAAGTTCTGATACACATGTAGATGTCCTTTTGCCAACGAGACAATTTCACTGGGTAAAACCCTAAGTATATTTACTAGTGCTATTTTGCATTTCTTCATATGCACAGGTAGAAAAAGAAGGTTGCAATCATTTCTCCCCTTCTCAACACCAGTCCCCTTGGTGGCAGGCATCTTATCTATATCAATACATAACCTCCTGACGAATCGTGATCGCAATGCCCCCCTCTCCCTTTCACCTGCAATTCAAGTGGGGTCTCGTAGCCATTGAGGAGATACTGAATTTCATCCACCTTTGCATCAAACTCCTCTAGATTCTTTTGTTGGGACTTCAAGCCAGCCTACGAAGAAAGAGGGCAAAATTGTCTCACTCGCCAAACAAGTTTTAACTTTCGTTCCGCAGATTAGAAACGAACGACCGCACAGATCGCTTATAAATCTTTCGAGACACTGAACAGATTTCCACTTGGCACGAGGTTGAAGAATCACAGATAAAAGCAGAACAAGCTAGAAAACATGATCATTAAAACGTTGTTGGCATCTTTCTGTCTCGAGAGGCAACGGAGTGCATCTCTGAAGGTACAGCCAAACTGCTGGAGAATCACAGCGCCTGCTGTGGATGCAGAGACCAGGAACTTGTAACTGCTGACTCCCGTGTTGCTTTTGCTGTGCTGGCAGCACCAAAGTGATCTGTTCAGGGAGCAAGCCTGGGCCGTGTGCATGGAGTTCCTGGGCTGCCTGGATTAAAAGACACCCCCCCCCGGCCTTGTGGTCCAAAGGAAAGCAGAGCAACATGTTTGGCCCCAGCCAAGCTGCAGGAGTTGCAGGAAGGAGGCGTACAGTGGGACATCAGTCTACGAACAGTCCTGTTAACAAACAATTCGGGCAACAAACTCCACAAAATCGGAAGTAGGTGTCCCAGTTAGAGAACTTTGCCTCGGAAGCCGAATGGTGGAAGGGCACCAGCAGCGGGTGGTCTCAGTAAGGAAAGCGTGCCTCGGTTTAAGAACGCTTTGGTTTAAGAACGGACTTCCGGAACGAATTAACTTCATAAACCGAGGTACCACTGTACAAGGTGCCATCCAACCATCTTAGGGACTCAATTCTGGATTTGTGTAAGGTTTACTCCTTAGCCTTTCCTTCTCCCGAAGATGTCCCACACAGCAGCGGGGGAAATGTGATTAAACTGCATTAAAACGTAATCAAACACTAACAGAATTAAAACAGTGTCATGGACACGTGCTTTAAGGTAAAGGTAAAGGGACCCCTGACCGTTAGGTCCAGTTGTGGCCAACTCTGGGGTTGCAGCGCTCATCTCGCTTTATTGGCCGAGGGAGCCGGCGCACAGCTTCCGGGTCATGTGGCCAGCATTGACTAAGCCGCTTCTGGCGAACCAGAGCAGCACACGGAAACGCCGTTTACCTTCCCGCCGGAGTGGTACCTATTTATCTACTTGCACATGACGTGCTTTCGAACTGCTAGGTTGGCAGGAGCAGGGACTGAGCAACGGGAGCTCACCCTGTCACGGGGATTCGAACCGCCAACCTTCTGATCGGCAAGTCCTAGGCTCTGTGGTTTAACCCACAGCGCCACCCGCATCCCCACGTGCTTTAGGGTGTGCTTAAGTCCAGGAACGGCAATGCTTTGTTTTCATACATGTTACAGAGACCCAAATAGCTCCATTCTACACACTTATATTTGGCCATGGTGGGAAGGAGCTGTTCAGCACATTTCCCCCCGGGATATCACTCCTTCTTGAATAGAAGTTGCCTTGGACCAAGGCAGACCACCGGTCCACCTACCTCAGTATTGTGTTCATTGACTGGGTTTTTCCCCAGCCCAACTTGTGATTCCAGGGACTGAATCTGGGGACCTTCTGCACACAAGGCAAATTCTCTGCTACTGAGCTGCAGCCCTCCTGCTTCCTGGGCTACTTTCAGCGCCCTGGTTTGTCCTCATGCCCTTTTCTGAACGCTTGAATAAAGTTACTGTCTCAAACATATGTGCCTCTCCAATCCCCCTTCACACCCCCACACTTTAAAAAAAGGGAAGCATTTCCATTATGGATCCAACACAGCACTTAGGTCGGAACTCTAAGGCTGAAGACCAGAGGGTGAGGGGAATCAACAACTTCAACTGCAGGGTAAACTGCACCATTCCAATCACCATCTAGTTTAGAACCAGTCAACGGCATTAATTACCGTATTTTTTGCTCTATAAGACTCACTTTTTCCCTCCTAAAAAGTAAGGGGAAATGTGTGTGCGTCTTATGGAGAGAATGCAGGCTGCGCAGCTATCCCAGAAGCCAGAACAGCAAGAGGGATTGCTGCTTTCACTGTGCAGTGATCCCTCTTGCTGTTCTGGCTTCTGAGATTCAGAATATTTTTTTATCTTGTTTTCCTCCTCCAAAAACTAGGTGCGTCTTGTGGTCTGGTGCGTCTCATAGAGTGAAAAATATGGTAATTGGCCGATAGATTTCTATGTTACAGCGGAACCTTGGGTTGCGAACGGGATCCGTGCGGGAGGCACATTCACAGCCTGCAGCATTTGCAACCTGCAGCACCGTGTATGCGCACGCACGGGTCACGATTCGGCACTTCTGCGCATGCGCAAAGCGCAATTTAGCGCTTCTGCACATGCACTGAAACCTGGAAGTAACCCGTTCTGGTACTTCCAGGTTCGTCACGGTGCGCAACCCAAAAACGCGTAACCTGAAGCGCCTGTAACCTGAGGTACCACTGTACTAACTTAAACCAATTGGAAAGCTCAGTTGGTTCTTAGAGCGCGATGCTGATAATTTATTTATTTATTTATTTATTTTATTGAATTTATATAATGCCCTATACCCGGAGGTCTCAGGGCAGTTCACAGAAAAGATCACAATATAGAAATCAAAGTAAGAACAATAACCCAATAACACCTTCCCCCCTCCAAAAAAGCCACATTTTAAAAGGGTATAGGAAGTCAATCAGGTCAACCAAAGGCCTGGTTAAAAAGGAATGTTTTTGCCTGGCGCCTAAAGGTGTATAATGAAGGTGCCAGTCAAACTTCCCTGGAGAGAACATTCCACAGACAGGGAGCCACTGCAGAGAAGGCCCTGTTCTCATATTGCCACCCTCCGGGCCTCTCAAGGAGGAGCCACACAAAGAAGGGCCTCAGAAGATGAACTCAGGGTCCGTGTAGGTTCATTTGGGAAGAGGTACTGCGGTCCTGAGCCGCTTAATAATGCCAAGGTTGCAGGTTCAATTCCCGTATGGGATGGCTGCATTGCAAGGGGTTGGACTAGATGATCCTCAGGGTCCCTTCCAACTCTGCAGCTCTATGGTTCTATGAGTCAGGCCACTGGTCCACCTGGTAGCGGCTCCCAGTCTCACCTGGAGATGCTGGGGATTGAATCTGGGGACCAAGTCAGGTGTCACTCTGTCACTGAGCCACAGCTATGCCCCATGCCACCCCCATCAACCTTACCTCCAAGTCTGCCAGCTCCTTTTCAGTCAGGCAGCCACCGTCCAACTTCTTCAGCTCTGCGTTTAACCACTCCTCGGCTGAACTTGATAAATTAAGGAGCTTGTCCCACAAAGCCAGAGCTCTTTCCAGATTTTTGCAGTAGTTTTCAGTCCATTCATTGACCTAGCAGGTCAAAAAAGATCAAAGAATAAATATTTCCAAGCAGGCACCTTCCTCGGCAAAGGGAGCGTGAGACGAAGTCAGCCACATAAACAAGAAGTGGGGGAGGAGGGGAGGTTAATCCGTTGGATGGAGACAGTTTCTTACCAAATATGGCTTAGGATATTATCACATCAAAGACAATGGCAACACTCCAGGTTCTCAAGACAGGTCTGGCAAGGTGGTTTGGGCTCATCAGATCTGATCACCTCCCCATAATGTGTCCCAACTAGTCCCAGACTCAAGCAGATCCAACATCTCCTTGCATTTGAAGAAAAGCATTCCTACAGCCGATCCCTAAGATTTGCACCGCTGAAATGTTTCCTGGAGGGCTTAGCGTTCCCAAAAGGCGCAGCCTATTAAAGCTGCTTGTCTATATCTCCCAGAATTATCCCTTAGGAGAGACCATGACCGAGACGAGACAGAAAGCCATACAGAACTGATAACCTGACACCCCGGACCCGCACTCCTTTAAGCTGTCCTTTGGTGAAAGCTTGATTTCGCCCCCCCCCCCCCCGTTTAGGAGTCTCTGGCATACCGTATTTAATTCATCCGAAATATTACTTGCGAGCCAGATTCAATTACTATAATGCATAACAGATCAGACCACCCTGATCATTTACTTTTTACATACATCCAGCCATCTGTCCACAATAGCGTTAGCCTCATTTTCAAAGGGAGGATCCTCCAAGCTTTTCATTTTGTTCAGCTGGGACTGAAGGCTTTTGCCGATCTGGTTTATTCTGTCAATGTCTTCGGAATGGTTGTTAAATTCTTGTTTGACTACGTTGACCTGTGGAAAAGTGGTAATATGCACCTGTAAGCACCTTGCATTTGGGGCAATTTAAAGAGGAAGAATCCTGGGTGCCTATCCATCAGAAATACAGTGCTTTTGAAGTTACCTTTAATATTTGTAATCATTTTTTAAAAAAGATAAAAATAAGAATCAGAAATGAAACAAACAGATACCATTAAGAGCAAAGAAAAATACTTATTTTTAGTAACAT
The DNA here is from genome assembly GCF_964270895.1 of Podarcis filfolensis. Classification (NCBI taxonomy): domain Eukaryota; kingdom Metazoa; phylum Chordata; class Lepidosauria; order Squamata; family Lacertidae; genus Podarcis; species Podarcis filfolensis. The sequence goes on from NC_139604.1 coordinate 126,076,565, forward strand.
TTTGTTCAGAATAAGGTCCACACCAGTTATGTTATCCTTCAGATGGGTTTTACAGTTCTGCCTTCTCGCTTTTTAGGAAGACATGACTTGTCAGCCTGTTCATTTGTAGACAAAATTCCAATTATTTGTTTGCCTGCTCATTTCGTTTTTTTAAAAATTGTATCCAGCCTCAAGCTTTTCCCATTCTAAAAATTCTAGGCTGCTTACAGTACTACTGAAAACAACAAAAATAGAGCATTAACACAGCTGTTTAAAACACATTTTAAAAGAGAGAGAAACAAAGCCACAGGAATCCAATAAAGAGAACCTCAAAACTGCAACACCAATCAATTAAACATTAACATCTGGCATCAGTCACATGATTCTGGTTTCCGGATTACTTTACACAAGATTTTGGAAGGGGGAAAATACTCTTGCGTTATGGAGCACGTGCATATTTTATTTGCTTCAGATATTTTGTGCAAACGATTCTGGAAGCTACAGTCGTGTGAAATAAGAGCTGACTTTCTGAATTTCAAAATTGGAAGGCCTATCTTTGGGTGTAAGGGTGCATCATAATCCAAACCAGTCGTTTCCAAATGATGGAGACAACAAGGCACCATGTTTTGCTTTTTAACTTTCCATCTCAGAACTCTATAAGGCTGCTTGTTTGTGCACCGATGGAGCACCGCCACTGAAACCCTGACCTCTAGCGTCTGGCGATTAGACAACATTCGTTAACTAGGTCTTTGTTTTCTGGCAGACAATGACGTCTGTTCTGCAGTAGATACAGCTGGGCAGACGGTGAGAAAGTAGGCCAAAGGGCTTGACGCAACAGATAGCAGCGAATCCGCTCTCCTATCCATTCCATGGGGAAAATAATGCCAAAATTTTGCAACCTGGCTGGTTTCTTCCCTTGAGAGAGAGGTGTATGGATCTGGGCACTTGACACTTATTTTTAAAAAGAAATAGTTTTAATTTAAACCTATAGGACAGTTTGTATGAGGGATTGGTTTTTGTGTGTGTGTCTGTGTGTGTATTTAGAGTGGCATATACAGTGGTACCTCAGGTTACATACGCTTCAGGTTACATACACTTCAGGTTACAGACTCCGCTAACCCAGAAATAGTGCTTCAGGTTAAGAACTTTGCTTCAGGATGAGAACAGAAATCACGCAGTGGCGGTGCGGCAGCAGCTGGAGGCCCCATTAGCTAAAGTGGTCTTCAGGTTAAGAACAGTTTCAGGTTAAGAACGGACCTCTGGAACGAATTAAGTACTTAACCTGAGGTACCACTGTAATGGCTCTGGGAATGCGGGTGGCACTGTGGTCTAAACCAGGGGTCAGCAATCTCTTTCAGCAGGTGGCCAGTCCACTGTCCCTCAGACCTTGTGGTGGGCCGGACTATATTTTGAAGGGAAAAAATAAACGAATTCCTATGCCTCACAAATAACCAAAGATTCATTTTAAATAAAAGGACACATTCTACTCATTTAAAAACACACAGATTCCCAGACCATCCACGGGCTGGATTTAGAAGGTGATTGGGCCAGATCTGGCCCCCAGGCGGCCTTAGTTTGCCTACCCATGGTCTAAACCACTGAACCTCTTGGGCTTGCCGATCGGAAGGTTGGCGGTTCAAATCCCCGCGACGGAGTGAGTTCATGTTGCTCTGTCCCAGCTCCTGCCAACCTAGCAGCTTTAAAGCACACCAGTGTAAGTAGATAAATAGGTACTGCTGTGGCAGGAAGGTAAACGGCATTTCCGTGCACTCTGGTTTCCGTCACAGTGTTCCGTTGCGCCAGAAGCGGTTTGGTCATGCTGGCCACATGACCCAGAAAGCTGTCTGTGGACAAACGATGGCTCCCTCGGCCTGAAAGTGAGATGAGCGCTGCAACCCCAAAGTCGCCTTTGACTGGACTTAACCATCCAGGGGTCCTTAACCTTTTACCATTACCCATAATGGCTCTCCTGTGTGTCTTTATCCCTGCATCATTGTCATTGCAATATTTCAGCCTACACTTGGGCTCACAAAACTCAAGACTAAGAGTCATATGCAACACTCCAGCCACTCTCTATATGGCCTGTCAGGTGGTGGTGGTGGTGGTTGCTCCTGAGTAACCAGGCAGGACTCCGACCTGTCTTTTACAGGTTTTATTGTGCAAACTATTTACAGTGCAGATCCACAAAGTTCATGTCCGTCTCAGTCACTTGCAGAATCCGGGAGTGGCCCCTTCCGGCTTCTCCCCCAACAAAAGAACTTCAGCACCTCAAGCCTCCTCCTCCCCTCCTTGGGTTTCACCCCCCTATGCAAGGTGGGCGACAGAAGTGGCGTGCGTCCCTCCTGGCCAGTCTGGCTAGGTGAGGCGCTGGGACTCTCAGCAGCATCCTCGAGTCCTTTGGCTGGCCCCTTCCCTCTCTTCTCCACTGGAGGTGTGGCCTTTCCCACAGCTGGAAGAGGAACTGCTCCTCAGGAGTTTGGGAGGCTCTCTGTATCCCAGCGGCCCCCTGCCTCCCTCCCCTGTCCCGATGGCAGTCCCCTGACATGGCCCTTGGAATTTTCATCACGACACACATACCCACTATGAATACCGAAGAAGAAGAAGAAGAAGAGTTTGGATTTGATATCTGGCTTTATCACTACCCTAAGGAGTCTCAAAGCGGCTAACATTCTCCTTTCCCTTCCTCCCCCACAACAAACACTCTGTGAGGTGAGCAGTGGCGTAGCATGGGTTGTCAGCACCCGGGGCAAGGCAAGTAATTTGCGCCCCCTAACCCGTGGATTTGTGCCCCCTAACCCGTGGATTTGCGCCCCCTAACCCTAACCCCCAGATGTTGCGCCCAGTGCGACCGGCCCCCCCTGCACCCCCCACGCTACGCCTCTGGAGGTGAGTGAGGCTGAGAGACTTCAGAGACAAGTGTGACTAGCCCAAGGTCACCCAGCAGCTGTACGTGGAGGAGCGGAGACGCGAACCCGGTTCACCAGATTACGAGTCCACCGCTCTTAACCACTACACCACACTGGCTCACCGGTTGCTGGATGCAACAAGAAGGCGGAGGTCTGGACCTACTTTCAAGCTTCCCTTATACTTTGAAGCAGAGGTGGCAGCCCTACAGGTGTTGATGGGGTCCCTCCTGTCAGTTCCACACAACATGGTCAGCCATCAGGGATGATGAGAAATGCAGCCCAACAACATCTAAGGTTGACTTCTTTCGATTTAAAGCCCACCTTTGCAACCATACAAACCCGTTTCTTATTTAATTGAATAAAAAAATGAAAGCTAGGATTCCATGGCCGCCATAAAAATTGTGCCGCTTTATCTGCTTTTGCACGGTACCGCAATAAACTCACCATGGCAATTATCCTCTGCAAGTTCTCTTTTCCCATGTAAGACACTTGCTGAGACAAGGTATGTTCTTGCTTCTGAATAATGCCTGTCAGACAGTTTTTGCAGCTGTGATATTGCTTCAAGAGCTCCATCACTCTGGCACAATGTTCCTGCCTATTTGAAAGAAAGCAAAGCAAAAATAATTGACACGTTCGCAGGATGGCCTAAGCCTGAAGGCACTCATTTTCCAAATCAAGGGATCTGGCTTTTAGTGCAGAACCCAAGCAACATCAAGAAGGCCACAGGTTTACAGTCTTGCTTTGCAGCCACAGGAACTAGAAACTTGCTTTTGAAAAAATGAAGCAAGGCTTCATTTGGAACAGGAAGATATTTTAAATTATTTCCTGACCAAGAGGATCCAATGGACATCCAACCAACTCCAGGGAATTTGAGCTTTATATAAAGGAGAAAGAGAGAGAACAGGGTCACTATTATGCAGCAGAGATTCAACTGCATACCAGAAATTTAGGTTTCCACAGTTGAAATAGATCAAAGCATTCTGGCACCAGAAATCCACTTTCTTTAATTAAAAAAAAAAAGTTTTTGCAGTAAGGAAAGTTAGGGGGGAATTGTGCTAAAAAGTGGACAACGCTCAATTGATGGGAAGTTATGTTTCCATCAACTGGCAGCTTTTAATATGGAGCAGAATTCCATTGTTCAGTCTCCTCTTTGCATGATGGAATAGTGCACTCCCTCTAGCCCAGGGTCTCCAGCTGTCTGTGGACTACAATTCCCATCAACCCTAACCGCTGGTTTTGCTAGCTATGGATGATGGGAGTTGTAGTCCAAAAACAGCTGGAGACTCAAGTTTGGGAAACCCTGGTCTAGAGGGGAAGCGGTGATCTCCCAGCAGGTGGTTTGCTGCTGCTTCCCGGGAGAGAGGGAGAGGCAAGGTGGCAGGGAGGCCGGCACTGCAAAAACATGGGCGGAGCCAATATGGCGCTTGCCCCTTCCACTCTCCTCCCTGTAAGCAGCACTGCCAGGAGGTCAGTTAAGAGCCGCTGCCCCACCCCACTGTCCTGCTCCAGAAAACGTTGCATGAAATCACACAAACTTAGCCTCTCACTTTTCAGCAATGGCAAGCTTTGTTTTCTTCCACAAGCCCTCTGTGAGTTTCCACTGCCGCTTGACTTCTTCCCCCTGGCCATTTGCGGACCGCGAAAGCCGGCTGGCAACTTCATTCAAGGACCTCATCTCTGCAGCAAGGCGGTCCAGCTTCTGCCGCAGTTCGCTGATCGACTTCAACCTAGAAACAGGAACAAGTCGCATCAGTTTGTGTCACCTGTGCTGCTGGGTATTTAGGATGTTGATTAAAACAATTTCCATGCCACTGCCTGGTATAAAAGCTCCTATGTGTGCTATGCTCCTCCCAGTTCCACAGGGTACCTTACTGTTTCTCAGCTTTGTGATTAAAAACTATGAACCTTAACATGGGCATAGCCAGGATTTATGGGGGGGCAGGCTTTATGTTAGGAGGACAGAACCAAGTTATCTGCAATACAATTGCTCAGTTAGTTAAGTATTTCTATTTACTTATTGGATTTGGGGGGGGGGGGAGGCAGCTGAACCCATGAACCCTAAAGCAATAGTCATATACAGTGGTACCTCGGGATACAGACGCTTCAGGTTACAGACTACGCTAAACAAGAAATAGTACCTCAGGTTAAGAACTTTGCTTCAGGATGAGAACAGAAATCACACGGCGGTGGCAGGAGGCCCCATTAGCTAAAGTGGTACCTCAGGTTAAGAACAGTTTCAGGTTAAGAATGGACCTCCAGAACGAATTAACCCGAGGTACCACTGTAGACACCCCTTTTCTTTTCCCCTAACCCATTTTCCCAAGGCAAAATATCCTCAACTTTACTTGACTGAAACTGAGAGGGAGGGGGAAAAGAGAAACCTCACCTTTGCTGAACAGCGGGGATCGTTGGCTCCCTCAAGCCTATTTTGCTGATCTTAACATGCACGTCTTGGATGTTTTTAAAGAGATCGCTATTCTTCGAGGTAAATTCTTCCTGAGCCTCCCTGTTCTGGTTGATGTCTTGTTCCTCCACGGAGCCAACCACAGGGCTTTCGGCCACAGGTAATGCAGCGACGAGGTCTTCGCAACACATCTTTTTCCCGCTTTCGTCATCGTCAATGTAAATGCTGACTTGCTTCAACCTCTCATCGAGAGATTTGGCCTCCTTTTTTATCAGAGAAATCTCCTGCAGCATAGCTTCCCCGGGTGATCCTGGGGCGAGGCTGAGAGGCACAGAGGCACCCAGAGACTGTTTCAGGTGCATCAGCAAAGCCAGAAAAGTTTCCATGTCACGCAGGATTGTCTCAATCACCTGCATTTTGCAACCCAGCTCTCCCAACCGCACCTTGTATTCAGCGGCGACTGCGCTCGCTTCTTCCCAGTCTTTTGGATCAACCTCTGTTCTTTGACGCCTGCCTTGTTCTAGCAAGCCGCACTGTTTGGTACAATTTGCTATAGATGTCTGCATTTTCTGAAAAGCAAGGGATTGCAACGGCGATAAGCGAAATTGTGCTGTAAAAAGCAGCACTGAGCATCAAGTCTCCTGGTCCCTTTCAACTCTATGATTTTGTTATCTGTCAAGCATAGGGGGTGAGTGATGGGACCCTGCATTCCCTGCAGGCCCCTAGGAGGTCAAGCTCTGGGCACCTCCAGGAAAAAGGATCAAGTAGCCAAACACTTAGGGAGTTCCTGTCATCCTGTGTTCCTCAAACTTTGGTTCCCAGCTACTGTTGGACCACAACTCCCATCATCCCTGACCACTGGTCCTGCTAGCTAGGGATGATGGGAGTTGTAGTCCAAGTTTGGGGCCCCAAGTCTGAGAAACACTGTACTAGATAATGCTGGGTTAGGCAGGTGAATGGTTGACTCATTATAAATAGCTCAAACAGCCCCTCTTCCCACTAATAATAATAATAATAATAATAATAATAATAATAATAATAAATGTTATTTATATCCCGCCCTCCCCAGCCGAAGCAGGGCTCAGAGCAGCTAACAACAGAAAAATGATAAAACCTTCTAAAATCATTTCATTATAAAATTAATTCCCATCAGATTAATGGCAACCATTGGGCTAAAGTTCTGTGAGGATTGCCAAAGGAGGGAGTCAGGCTATCTCTCTGGCTTCTCATACATCATCTCAAGCAAGTTGCCACCACTCTTTTGAGAGGAAGTAAGCTCCTCTTTGTCATCAGGGCAGTTCTGAACATTGCACCACCTTGCTACTGGTTCTGGAACAACTTCCCAATCTTCTCTGGCTTGTTTGAGAATATTCCCAAAAGTAAACCATCCCAGATCCTGCGATTGGCATCTGAGATCCTTTTCTGAGTTCCTCCTCCAGGCAAGGTCTGAAGGGTGGGACACAGAAACGGGCCTTTTTCAGCGGTGGCTCTCTGCTTGCGGAATTCTCTCCCCAGGCACTAGCCAAAAAATTTCCTTTTTACCTGGGCTTTTGGCCCTTAATTTGAAGGGCTTCAAGTATTTGTGGCCTCTCATTAGTGGGGCAGGATCTGTAGGGGGTTTAGAAACACACTTACTGGCTCAATCTGGGAGCCCTTCGTTAAGCCAAGACGAGATTCCAAGAAAGAATAATGAGCACAAACCTTCACTTTCTTGAAGGGAAGGCTAGTGTTATTTAGCACGCTCCGGGGAATGTCTCTCTGGCGGAGCTCTTCGTCCACGTTGCACAGCTGAACCCATTCGCTTTCTACAGGCGCTAGAAGGGCCAAAACAGCCTTTAAAGAGTGAATCCTACAAAAGAAGAGGATAAATTTGATCAGGAGACATGGAGAGGAAATCAGTTCTTACAGTTGCTTCTAGGAGGAGGAGGAGAAGGAGAAGAAGAAGAAGGAGAAGGAGACGACTTTGGATTTGATATCCCACTTTATCACTACCCTAAGGAGTCTCAAAGCGGCTAACATTCTCCTTTCCCTTCCTCCCCCTCAACAAACACTCTGTGAGGTGAGTGAGGCTGAGAGACTTCAGAGAAGTGTGACTAGCCCAAGGTCACCCAGCAGCTGCATGTGGAGGAGCAGGGAATCGAACCTGGTTCACCAGATTACGAGTCTACTGCTCTTAACCACTACACCACACTGGCTCTCTACAGCTCTGAACACCTATGAACAGCAACCTAACAGCTAGGCAGCTATTCCCAGGTCTAAGGAGCAGTTGCAGCAACAGGGGGGCACCCCCCCTCTGCCAGTTTATGTACCTTCCCCCAGACAGGCTGAGTGCACGTAGCCGGAGACTGCGCCTGCATTGGAACTTTGTAAGTAGTTGCCTTATTCTCACAAATCTGATAAATGGTGAAAAATTGTTTTTGAACAAGAATATTGTGTGAATAATTGTCGCCTATGTGCTCTACAGGTTGCACAATCATTATTAATGGCACAGGTTGTATTTCTTCAGCAAATATTTATTTACAGGGCACATTTTTCATTTAAAAAAACAAACCTCCAGTCTGGCAATGTACTGCATGCAGAATTGCAATAAGATCAATGAAAACGTCAATTTAAAAATGGCTGAGGCAAAGAAAGTCATGTTTCATATTTATTTCTGCAGGTGTCCCTGGAGCGCAACAACCCCCCCCCCCCCCCGATTACTGGCCCTGTGAGCTGGGACTGAAGGGAGTCCCAACAACATCTGGAGGGAACATCTGGCAGGCTGTCCCTGATAGTCCGACTCCTCCCCAGTCTCTATGTGCAGGCTGTACCTCTCCTTCAGAGCATTCCAGGCTTTGTTCCACTCTCTGAGCAGCTCTTCCTGAGACTCATCTGCTTTGCAGGAAAACTTGCCCAGCAGTAAAACCATCCTTTCAAACTGTTTCCAAGAAGAATCGCCTTCGCTCTCCAAGGCCTGAAACAAGAGAAGGAAAATGCTGGTGACAGAAATAACGAGAGGTGCAAAGGTTAACAAATATAAAATGTTAACAAGGGGTTTAAATGTTAATGATAACGCGGCAATTGTTCAGATATAACATCCACAAGGATAAATATGCATTGCATGACTTGGATGTTGTTGTTCTATTCTGCTATGCAGCAAACACTGTTCTGTTCTATAAAGCTGAACAGCAAGCCTATCAAAATGTTTTTATTAAACCTTCAGATAGTGATATTTCAGTTGCAGACCACAGTTTTCATGGTTTATTTATTCATTCATGTAAGTATTTTTTTTAGTTTAATTTTTAAATTTCTGTTTTACTTTTTAGAATATTCACTTAAACAACTTTAAAATATCAATGACTTCCCTTCCTCTCTTTCCATGGTTCATTTTGCACAACATAAACCCCTGCATATTTTATATAAACTAAACTATTCAGTATTCCATTTTACATCCATTAAAACTTATTTACACTGTTGAATTTATCTTAATGCTGCCCATGTTTTCAAATAAACACAATTTCCCCCATATATTCAATAAACATTTTCCAGTCTTCTTTAGACGTATGTTCTTCTTGTTCTCTTATTCTATGCGTTAGGTCCACAAGCTGCTCATATTCCATCAATTTAAGTTGCCAATCTTCTTTAGTTGGGACTTCCCTTGTTTTCCATTTTGGGGCTAACAAAACAAGAGCCGCGGCAGCGGCATACATAAATAACCTTTTCCATTCATATAAGTATTTCTATACTGCCAAGTCATAAACCACCAGGGTAGCGTGATGCATTAAACACCCACAAAAGGCAAGACAGATAATCATTACAGTGGTTGCCTAGTAACAAAATAAAACATTAAAAAAGGTGCAAAGTCCTGTCTGTCACCACAGAAAAGTCATCAAGAGATTCCTGAAAGTCAGAAGCAAAGAACTGGCTGCCAAATCCCTGCTGGAAGTGTGTCCCACAGCACGGGGACCGGCGACACTACAGTAAATGCCCAACTTCTAGTAAGGCCTCTATAATGTAAAGGTAAAAGTACCCCTGACTGTTAGATCCAGTTGCGGACAACTCTGGGGTTGCGGCGCTCATCTCGCTTTACTGGCTGAGGGAGCCGGCGTTTGTCCGCAGACAGCTTCCAGGTCATGTGGCCAGCATGACTAAGCCGCTTCTGGTGAACCAGAGCAGCACACGGAAACGTCGTTTACCTTCCCGCCGGAGTGGTACCTATTTATCTACTTGCGCTGACGTGCTTTCGAACTGCTAGGTTGGCAGGAGCAGGGACCGAACAATGGGAGCTCACCCCATCGCGGGGATTCGAACCGCCGACCTTCTGATCGGCAAACCCTAGGCTCTGTGGTTTAGACCACAGCAGCCCCTCTGGATGATCTCAGTGATCAAGCTAGGATATAAGGGCTCAGGTAATGCCTCTGGTTAATCAGATATCAGCCTTAATACACAGTAGGATTTTGATATTTACCTCCAACTCTTGCAGCTTATTCTGAAGGCTGAAAATATCTTTCACACCGCCAGTAAAAGCACATGCTGTTTTTTCTCTGATGGTGTTTAAGCAAAGCTTCAGATTATGTCTTTCTGTGCGGTAGCTAGAGAAAAACAACAACTATTATTATCACCAACCACGAGGAATATTCATAACCCACCCTTTGTCTAGGCAAATACCAGAGCAGGGTGCAACACATAAAAATATAATGCACAATGATAAAATTATAAAAATATAACTCTGCAAATGACAGAAGCAATGGAAAATACAGAGCAGACTAAAACATCACCAGCTAACTAAAATATACATCATGCTGGCTAGAGCTGATGGGCTTTGGTGTACAAGCTAGAGGGCACCATGTTGGCTACCCATGGATTAGACCATCCACCTCTTTTTCCTGGGCAAAATAGGCTCAACAATATACTGTATTTTTTGCTCTATAAGACTCACCTTTTCCCTCCTAAAAAGTAAGGGGAAATGCGTGTGCGTCTTATGGAGCGAATGCAGACTGCGCAGCTATCGCTGGAGCCAGAACAGCAAGAGGGATTGCTGCTTTTACTGCACAGCGATCCCTCTTGCTGTTCTGGCTTCTGAGATTCAGAATTTTTTTCTTCTTGTTTTCCTCCTCCAAAAACTAGGTGCGTCTTGTGATCTTATAGAGCGAAAAATATGGTATGTCAGGCATAAGAAGAATGCGCTTTTCATGTGATTCTTCCTTTTTTTTTTTTTTTACTCATTTCAAAACACAAGCAAGCAAGCCGTGAACCAAAAAGTCAAATTAAGACGATACTGAACGCCAATTTTGTTTCATTGATTAGGAAAATACAAATTTGCCACGGTGATGATTTATTGAATTTATATACCGCCCTAAACCCAGAGGTTTCAGGGCGGTTCACAGAAAAAATCAATGTAAAAACCACAATATATATAATCAAAATAAAAGCAAGCAACCCAATAACAACCCCCACCCCCCAAAAAAGCTACATAGGATGTTGATCAGATCAGATCAACCAAAGGCCTGGTTAAAAAGGAACATTTTTGCCTGGTGCCTAAAGGGGTATAATGAAGGCACCAGGTGAACTTCCCTAGGGAGAGCATTCCACAGACAGGGAGCCACTGCAGAGAAGGCCCTGTTCTCATGTTGCCACCCTCTCAAGGAGGAGGCACACGAAGAAGGGTCTCAGAAGATGATCTCAGGGTCCAGGTACTTCATATGGAAAGAGGCGATCCTTGAGGTACTGTGGTGGTGATGCCACTTTGCTCCTGATACTTTTGGTATAAATTTACTCATTGCTGCTTCCACATTCTATATTGGGCAGTACCTCTTTTGTAATTCCTTCAGAGACAAGTCTCCATGTTTTCCAAACTTCTCTGCACTCTGAAGTTTCTTTTCTAGTTCCACGTCTCCTGGACCCTGAACAAAACATCAAAATCTCAGTTTCGATCCATAATAGCAAATTATAAACATACATGTAATTTTATTAGAGCTTTTTCCCAGGTTGGGGGGAAGGGGGAGAAGAGACAAAACTTTCATGATACTAGACTAGAGGCTCTATTTAAAAACATAACCTCAATAAACGCAAGAAGTTTTTAAGCCATATGGAAAATTTCTGCCATACACTTCCAGTTCCCTATTCAGAGTCCCCTACATGCACCAATGAACACATGGTGCTCTTGAACATCGAAGTTTTCCCATTAGTTTTAATGTAGAGGGAAGCTCTGTATGCACGAAGAAGCTGTTGTACACATGAGTAGTGGGCATCTTTAATAATTAATAATAATAATAATAATAATAATAATAATAATAATGTTTGCAGCCATTTTTTCTGCCCAGAATGCCCAGGAATTGCATTGTGTTGTTAGGGGCAAAAGGAAAGGAAAGGGTTACCAGAAGAAGCGGTGAAGCTAAAAATACAGTTTGGGGGTGGTATAGAGGGGCGAGAACCATTGTGTCACCATAGAAAAGCCCTTGAATTTTGAATAGTGATTTTTTAAAAAGTTATTAATTAAATTTATACCCTGCATTTCCTCTCCAAGGAGTCCAGGGCAACAAACAGATGCACAATTTAGAAACAAAGCAAAAACGCTCTAAAATTGTTAAGGCATTCTAAAAAAAACAACAAATAGTTTATAACATCTAAAAAGCAGTTTCAGTACACCATTCTAAAATCAATTATAGCTAAAACATTATTTCAATCCAATGGTCCTTCTCCTTTTCTCCCACCTAAAAAATCTGGTAGAAAGTTATCATCTGAGAACTTTTTTAGTTCAGCTCTACTCACAATACATGTACATATAAAAGCAGTATACTGCAAGTTAGGGAATGGGAAACTGCCAGCCCTCTACATGTTGTCAGACAACAACTCCCATCATCCCTCACCACGTCATATTGGCTGGGGCTGATGAAAGTTGAAGGTCAACAAAGTTCCACACTGCTAAGGCCAGTTTAAAAATGCTTCAGACAAATTAAAGATATAGGAAAGCAAGACTAGAGCAAACATGGGAAAATCGCTGGGAAGAACAGGTCACCCAAGTTTGGGGGGGGCAGAATTCCTAATGGCAAGTGCTATTCAACAGTTGAGGGACGCGGGTGGTGCTGTGGGTTAAACCACAGAGCCTAGGACTTGCCGGTCAGAAGGTCGGCAGTTCGAATCAGTCCCAGCTCCTGCCAAACTAGCAGTTCAAAAGCACGTCAAAGTGCAAGTAGATAAATAGGTACCGCTCCGGCGGGAAGGTAAACGGTGTTCCCATGTGCTGCTCTGGTTCACCAGAAGCGGCTTAGTCATGCTGGCCACATGACCCGGAAGCTGTACGCCGGCTCCCTCGGCCAACAAAGCGAGATGAGCACCACAACCCCAGAGTCGGTCACGATTAGACCTAATGGTCAGGGGTCCCTTTACCTTTACCTTATTCAACATTTGAACTTTCTGCAGCAGTAGGTGGTCTCCCCCCGAAAGTATAAATAAGAACTAGAGTGTCACTGATACTCTGGGAATTCATGCTTGCATTGCTGAACCTACTCTGATTCATTGGGAGCAAAGTGTCTCATCGGACGCATCCCTAAGGAAACTCTAGGAGCATATCCAAACGTCTTACCCTTTCAGTTGAAAACCCATTGCCAGGATTAAGAAATGATGTCTTCTCTCCATTGGCAGAAGCAAGGGCAAACTCTCTGGATTAAAATAACAACAACATCAACACAACATGCAAAACAAAGCAATTCCTGTATTGTAAGGGGTTGGACTAGATAGATGGCCTTTGGGATCCATTCCAACTCTACAATTCTATGATTCTATGAAATGACCATGGCATTTTTTCATTTATTATGTTCATCAGTGGTTTACAGGCCAGGCTTCAATATGCTGAAAACAATAAACTCTGAATTACATTTTTAAATCAATGTATAAAAACACAGCTACATGAAAAGTACAGTTGCCCAAAGAGCAGAAAATTTGCTTTGAGTATAGGGTGCTAAGAATAAAATATTTGATATATAATACGGTCCACACGCACGATCACTGAAAATGGAATGCGGAGTTTCCCAAAGTCCTGCAGCCAAAGTATAATTCCCTGCACCCACCTGCAAATTAAAATTTGACATACTTGTTCGTACACCCAAAAAGATTTACTTCCACTGCCAAATTACATCTGGTAGACAGTTCTGTGGTTCTTCCACCCAACAGCTGTTGTTGTTTTGGGGGGAATAAGATGGGTCAGAAGTTGCAGGACCCTGGAGAGCTCCAAATGAGCAACTTGCTCCAATGAAGAGTGGAAGCAGACTTCTTAAGCTCCTGCTCCCAACCTCTTTCTCTTTCAGGCTCCACCCTCTTGTGACTAACTGTATAGATTCTTGAAGGGCCAACCCGCTCATCTCCAGATCAGCACTCCTCCTCCATTCCTTGGTGAGCTCCTGCTGGGGGCATTTGGTTCCTGGGGCTCAGCATAAGGTACCCTGAGGACCCATACTGTGACTCTACAGATCCAGGAGGTTTTTCCTGGGACTCGTGTTCCTTGGCCTCAGCTGGTCTAGCTCCTTTGCTGGAAAGTCTGCAGCCTCTGACCCACCCAGGGTCTTGACTGCTGCTGGACCCTGGCGTCATGAAGGATAATGCATATAAAAGCGAAGAAGGACCTGCCTTCTGTGGATCACCTGTTATGTGTTTGCAAGTGAACACAATAATCTGGGAAGCCACCATGAAGCAGTACCAAAGTGCATAGCTGTCAACTTACAGGTTTGAAAATAAGGGATCAGCAGCCAAAATAATGAATTTTCCAAGCACAGGTATGTTCAGCTTCTGAGCCCCTCTGAGCCAAAGGCAGAAAGCCCAGCCAGCAGCCAAACAAAGCCTCAAGCGGTGGTTCCCACAGCGCAGCAACCCGGCAAAGGGGATGCAGCAAGGAAAACCACCATCACCTCTCCGCTGGGAAGCGCTGAGCAAAGGTGAGTCCCCAGGCAACGCAGCTGATTTGATCGGCACAAGGCATGCAAGCTCCACCCCCCAGTCGTTCTTAGACTCCTTATTGGGTGAGCGACACAGCCAAGCAACACAGTTGGAGCCTCCCTCCTCCCTGGCCGGCAGGGAGGGAGGGAGAGGAGCTGCTTCCTTTGAAACCCGGGAAATTTAAGGGACATCATCAATAAGGGACAGCAGCGGGACACAGCGCTGGGATAAGGGACTTTCCCGCCAAATAAGGGATGGTTGACAGCTATGCCAAAGTGCCCATTGGCAATACCCACCCTCTCTAGTATGCCACAACTGCAGCTAGAATTTTGTTAGCTAAGAATTGGAAAACACAAGAAGTCCCAACAGTGGAGGAATGGCAGATGAAGATGATGGACTTTTCGGAGCTAGCCGACCTGACTGGAAGAGTCCGCGACCAGAAGGAGGAGGAGTACCAGGAGGAATGGATGAAATTCAAAGACTATTTAGCTAAATATGCTAAGATAACTTAATTGGAAAAACTTGCAAATACCAGATAGGCCTAGGATTTAAATATGTGATGTTAGAGAATAATATCTTTAAAGTTAAAATGAAAAGGTTGAAAGATGTTAAGTGATTAAGTTAATTTTATGAGAAAATTGGTTTTGGAAAACTGTTACAATGAAATATACTGAAATTCAACTAGGGGGATTTGAGGAAGTCACTTAACAATGTTACTAAGATTGGATTAAGTACAGTTAAGATGTATGCATGTATGTATGTTTTAAAATTCTGGAAAATCAATAAAAAAATTTGAAGGGAAAAAAAATACCCACCCTCTCTTGGGTGAATGGCTATCGGCTGCCATAGACAACAGCTCGCTGTGAATAGCCAAAGCCTGCCTCTGAAGCTCTTCCTTCTTCCGCTCATATTCTACAACCGGGGTCTTTTTCTCAGCCTGCTTTTCTTCCTCCGTCATGTTCTTGCTCATGGTTTTCAGGGCTTGCAAGGAAATGTGTAGCTCGCCCAGGACACCTTGCTGAGAAAATATCGCCTAAAACAGATAGAGGAATACAAAAATCACACTTTTCGATGATTTGTCAAGACAAACTTCTTTACTCAGACTTTGGATTGGGTGGGTGCCTACCCTCTCCCTGCATTAATACACACTGCTGCAACTTGCCTCTGTCACTTTCCCCTAAGCTGTTTTGTGGTTTCGTTTTATGATTCTGTGACTTGTACATTTCTGTAACCCACCCTGGGACCATTCAGAGAAGGGAGGGCTATAAGTACCAAAACAAAACAAAATAAAACAAAACAAAACAAAACTGCCTTCAGCAGTTTCTTAAGGTAACCCATATACTGAGAATCAAAGAGAGAATAATACAGTCATACCTTGGAAGTCAAACGGAATCTGTTCTGGAAGTCTGTTCGACTTCCAAAACGTTCGAAAACCAAAGCGTGGCTTCTGACTGGATGCAGAAAGTTCCTGCAGCCAATCGGAAGCCCCACCGAACGTTCGGCTTCCAAAAATCGTTCGAAAACCGTAACACTCATTCCGGGTTTTGACCATTAAGGAGCCAATTTGTTTGGGAGCCAAGGTGTTCGAGATCCAAGGTACAACTGTATTGGTTTTATGCCATACCTCATGTTCTGCAATGAGCCCCTTCGTCTTTCCCGCATTGAGCAGCTTCTTTTCTTTATTTATTTGTTTATTGAGTTTTGAAAAGGCATTGTTCAGCTTCCCTCGTTCGATTTCCATTTTTAATTCAACATAGGACACGATTTCACAGCGAACAGCCTGCAGAATATGGGATACATGTTCAGAAATGACGGTAACCAACAAAACAAGCAGGTTAAGGGGGGTATTATGGAGAGGATATGGTGGAAACAAGACAGGTTCTACCCCGACCATCTTCCAGGGAAATCAATTTATTGTTTTTATATCCCAGCTTTCCTCCCCCAAGGAGATCAAGAAGAAGAAGGAGAAGAATTTGGATTTGATATCCCGCTTTATCACTACCCGAAGGAGTCTCAAAACGGCTAACAATCTCCTTTCCCTTCCTCCCCCACAACAAACACTCTGTGAGGTGAGTGAGGCTGAGAGACTTCAGAGAAGTGTGACTGGCCCAAGGTCACCCAGCAGCTGCATGTGGAGGAGCGGAGATGCGAACCCAGTTCACCAGATTACGAGTCTATTGCTCTTAACCACTACACCACACTGGCATGCATGGTTTTCCCCCTACTCACTTAATCCCTGTGAGGTAGTTTAGGCTGAGAGGCCTAAAGGTCACCCAGTGAGCTTCCTGGCCAAGTGGGGAACTAAACCCTGGTCTCCCAGGTCCAACAGTTTAATCACCAGACTGGCTCTCTAATCTCTCAGTCCTAGAGGACAGATAGGACTGAGAATACAAAGACATTCAGAGAAGTCCACTGCACATTTAGCCAGTGCATGGGGGACAGAGTGGGACCATGCCTACGAGGTCCACACAACGACACCCATGGCCATCCTGTGAGGCTTATAATCAGCCTCTATCTTGAACCCGGGTCTCTCTGGACCAAGCTGATAACTAGCTCCCACATCACACCAGCTCCGTCAAAAAGGCCTTTAGAGCATCACACCTAACAAAAAAATATTCCCAAGTGGCTTCTCTGTGATTAAAATGACTCTTGGTCTCCCAGGTACATTTTCTCACCTCCCATCTCTCGCGAACGTCTTTGCTCTTTTCCTCCACCGCTGCCTTTTCACAAGCGGGCAAAATGTCTTTCAATTGTTCTGCTGCTCTCAAAAACCTGCGGAGGATGTTGGTATCCAAGATGCTAAAAGCTTCCTGCAAGAAGGGGAAGGCAGGGGGATATAGCCTAAGATTATAGAATAATAATAAAAACACACTACCTGTCTAAAAATAGATGAGTGCCATGCTGGGGGGAGCCAAAGTGGTATGCTCTATAACACCTGTCAGTCCGTCTGGATAGCCAATGGTCAGGGATGGTGGGACTGGTAGCCTGGCCTCTTGAAGGGGCCCCTTTCCCAGCTGGCAGTATTACAGAGCTATACAGAGCTGTGCTGGGATTGAATGGCAAAGGAACCGATTTTGAAGGAGTTCACTGAGCCCATCGCTGGGGGACAAAGAGCCCAATCTTACCCAGCACCACTGTTTGTGGCCCGTTCCTCAAGCCCAACATCACCAAACAGCATATTCAGTCAATGAACTCCTACTACAGTTCTCTAACATGGAAGGCGCCATTTTAATTTCGCTTCCACAGAGCCCTCAACTTAGCATGGACCCAGAGCATTGTGGGAGGCAAGTTAAAATGGCGCCTCCAAGCTACCTAGTGCTGATAAAAATGTTAGTTCACTAAGGCCCACTCATTTAAGGAGGCTTTGCCCTACCTTGTTTACCACTTGAGACAATAAGGCCATCACTACTACAACTAGGGTTAGAGAAGAATTTTGCCTGGCCTGTATTTTTAATTGGGCCAACCAAATTCACACCTCCTGGACTAAGATATGGATCAGAACGCAATTACCGTATTTTTCGCTCCATAGGACGCACCGGCCCATAGGACGCATCAAGTTTTTTGGGGGGGAAATAAAGGAAAAAAATTTTATTCCCCCCCCAGGCGCTTGTGGTGCCGGCAGCGGGGAGAAGCGCTCTTCTCCCCGCAGCCCGCCTTCAGACCAGGTCCGGGGACAGCAGGAAGACACGCTGCGCCTCCCAGCTGTCGCCGGAGCTTGTGGGGCAGGCAGCGGGGAGAAGCGCTCTTCTCCCTGCCGCCCGCCTTCAGACCAGGTCCGGGGACAGCGGGAAGACGCGCTGCGCCTCCCCCCTGTCCCCGGAGCTTGCGAGGCAGGCAGCGGGGAGAAGCGCTCTTCTCCCCACCGCCCGCCTTGAGATCAGGTCCGGGGACAGCAGGAAGACGCGCTGCGCCTCCCCACTGTCCCCGGAGCTTGCGAGGCAGGCAGCGGGGAGAAGCACTCTTCTCCCCACCACCCACCTTGAGATCAGGTCCGGGGACAGCGGGAAGACGCGCTGCGCCTCCCAGCTGTCCCCGGAGCTTGTGGGGTAGGCAGCGGGGAGAAGCGCTCTTCTCCCTGCCGCCCGCCCTCAGACCAGGTCCGGGGACAGCGGGGAGACGCGCTGCGCCTCCCCACTGTTCCCGGAGCTTGCGGGGCAGGCAGCGGGGAGAAGCGCTCTTCTCCCCGCCGCCCGCTTTGAGATCAGGTCCGGGGACAGCGGGAAGACGCGCTGCGCCTCCCCGCTGTCCCCGGAGCTTGCGAGGCAGGCAGCGGGGAGAAGCGCTCTTCTCCCCGCAGCCCGCCTTCAGACCAGGTCCGGGGACAGCGGGGAGACGCGCTGCGCCTCCCCACTGTCCCCGGAGCTTGCAGGGCTGGCGGCGGGGTCTCCCCTCTCACTCTGCAGGCTTCAGCGAAAGCCTGCATTCGCCCTATAGGACGCACACACATTTCCCCTTCATTTTTGGAGGGGAAAAAGTGCGTCCTATAGAGCGAAAAATACGGTACACTTTCAGATTTTGCCCTTCTCCAAATTTTGTGATACATGCCAAAATGCATTTTAATATTGTGTATTTTGGAACAAAATGCTTTTAGAAATGCATACGTTGAGATAAAATACATATTTAAATACAGCATTTTGTACAGATTTTTTTCAGTGGACGCATTAATGTGGAAATAGAATACAACAGTCTTACAAACAAACACGCGTGAAACTGACATGAACTGGAAAGGATCCATCTCCATCCATCCCTAAACACAGGATGAATTATGCAGTCATCAGTAACGGATTGCCTCACCTCATGTTTCAAAACTGGTCCCTCGGGCCTGGCCTTTTGGCCAAGGATTTGCATAGCTTTTAAAATAGATGCTTCAAGCTCCTTGTGAGCATCTTCAAAATTTAGCTTAACCTCTTCTTCTGATAAAGACTCATCCGGAGATAGTGAACCGGCATCAAGAATCTAGGAAATAAAAAAAGGCGGGAAAAGAGGAAAACAATAACTTTTCTTCACATTTTCCAGTAAAAAATGTTTTTTTGAGGAAACTGTCTTTCCCAATAAGTTAAGGCAGGATGATTTGCTCACTCCCTCAGTAGTCAAGGCCCGAAAGCTTCTTCTGTTGATGTGATCTCTGAAGGGGTTCAAACCCACTTCAAAAAGAAAATAGATTGGGATATAGGGCAGCATCCTGTAAAAAGGCTGGCTGAGTTCAGATGCATATAGAGGCTATGCGTGGCCTCGATTCAGGATCACACACCCCTGTCTCACTGACTTGACGAACCTCTCCTGAACCTGGGTTTAGTGGAATCCATGGACTGGCCATAGGTTCACAATGGGCCTAGAAACTTAAATGTGTTTAGGCCTGAACCGCATTATCATAAGAGCATAAGAACTGCCCTGCTGGTTCAGACCAAGGGACCATCATGCTCACCAATTTGCTGGCATAGTACCCAACCAAATCCCTACGGAGAACCCACAAAGAGCACACGAGCGCAACAGTACTTCTCATGTGCTGTAGTGACTGGCATAACACCTAAGAACTTGAAAGGTGCGTTTAGAACTCATGACTTGGAGCCACGAGCAACTTCAGAGGTCAAGCCTAAACTCATCTGCCACTGCAGCATCAATGCAAACGTATCTGTGGGGCCCAAAAGCAGGACTGGTCTGCCCAGAAGATGGAGGGGACCCCACTCTCCCGCTCCCATTGTGCACAGCCACTGCACATTCATAGACTTTTGAACCACCGAACTGGAAAAACAAGGGCTCTTAAGAACCTCCTCTGAGCTGTCCACTGCAGGGTCCTCTGGTTCTGCTGTTGTGGGAGAATCCATTTTTCCATTACTGCCAGCTGCCAGTTTCACCTCTTCTTCCTCTTGCATTCCCAGCAATCTCATCTCCTAGGGACATCAAACGTCATTTGTTATAACCCCCCAATTATTCAATTTCTACCAAACACCAATTAATGACTGGTGTTATCACTAATTCTGATAAAAATTAAAATCCTAGGTTGAGTCTCACCCTAAAATTTATCAGAACATTTGATTCTGTTTTATTTGTTTAGGTCTTAACGGAGACCATGGTTTTCTCTCCAAAACTGGTGTCAAATTAGTATAGCAAGGGAGAAGTGGGGAACCTCTAACCCGCCAGATATTGCTGAACTACAACTCCCATCAGCCCTAACAAGTGTGGCCAATGGCCAGGGGTGATGGGAGTTGTAGTTCAGCAAAACTTCTGGAGGGCAAAAGGATCCCCACGGCTGCCTTAAAAAGAACTATCATATTAAGAACGTTCACTGTTCTTATCTTGTATGAGTTTGGACCTTCCATGGGACTGTCACAGATAAACTGTAGCTTTGTGCACATCAAGGTTCTTTACTAATTTACAAAAAAAAATCTGCTAAGGATTAACACCTCGTGCATCTGAGGAAGTGTGCTCTGGTCCATGAAAACCTATGTTACAATAAATCTTTTAGCCTAAATATTCCATGTTGCATTTTTATGCTTAACGATACCATTAAGCTAACAGCAACTCCACAAGGCTTTTAAAAAATATCTGCGACAACTCACAAACTGTGTTTTCTTTATAAGCTTTGCCCATTTTCTGTTCAGTTTCTTCAGCTCACTGGAAACGGCTGAACCCACTTCCTCGTTGCAGGATTCGATCAAAAAGTTCCCTGCTTCGTTGACAGATCCGTGCCGGGAGTTCCAGGCAGCCAACACTTCTGTGGGAACCTAGTACACAACACAACCCAATGCAACACAAGACAGTAGGCCCGCATCTCACACGCATTTGTCGTGGGCAATTTCAACCACACACACTTGGCTACATCTCCTTATACCAGCCTCTCTCTCTTCCTCTCTTCCGCCTTTCCACAAACATGTGCCTTCCCTGGGCAAGTCCTGCTCAGCATAGTAGCTTTGGGAGTGACGGAGATGGTTTTGCAAGAACTCACAAGGCAATCCAGCTGCCCGCGAGATCTCTCAGGAGCATACCCGCTGCTCCCACCTGCCAATGGTGCCCTCACCGTGATCAACTCCCACCCGGAAACCTATGTCCCCACTGTGGAAGGACATGTGGATCCAGAATTGGCCTCCATAGTCACTTATGGACTCACTGTTAAAACCATGTTTATGGAAGACAATCTTACTCAGCTACGAGTGATCACCCAAGAAAGAAGAAGAACCTTGCAGGGTTCACCAAACAGGACTTGCCTGGGAAGAAAGGCAGAGAGCTTGAAAGCTACTTTGGGGCCAGGTCTACTTGTGGCTTCCAGATTTCCTCTGACCTCTGAGCCTTCCCCTTAGTAAAGGTAAAGGGACCCCTGACCATTAGGTCCAGTTGTGACCGACTCTGGGGTTGCGGCGCTCATGTCGCTTTATTGGCCGAGGGAGCCAGTGTACAGCTTCCGGGTCATGTGGCCAGCATGACTTAAGCTGCTTCTGGTGAACCAGAGCAGCACACGGAAACACCGTTTACCTTCCCACCGGAGCGGTACCTATTTATCTACTTGCACTTTGACGTGCTTTTGAACTGCTAGGTTGGCAGGAGCAGGGACCGAGCAACGGGAGCTCACCCCGTCGTGGGGATTCGAACCGCCGACCTTCTGATCGGCAAGTCCTAAGCTCTGTGGTTTAACCCACAGCGCCACCCGCATCCCTGTGAGCCTTCCCCTTACCAGCTGCCTCATAGAATGCAGCTGGCTAACCTTGGAGTGGCTTTCTCTTCCTCCCATAGAGTTGGACTTAAACACATTTCCCACCTACAGCTCAGAAGGCAATTTCTGTGTATACATGTGAGCCTTTGAACCAAACCACTGCGTATAACATTGAGTTGGCTGTCCGTCACATCTGGTGCTCACAATACTTCCCCAACCAATCGACCGTAAGAGTCAGGAAGAAATGCGAACATACATTCGGAGGGTGCTTTTTCCGCGTGTCTTCCAGCCAAGTCTGCAGCAAGTGGATGTTCTCTGTATAGGTGTCCCAGGACAACAAAATCTTCCGCAAGGTCGCGTTCACGTTGTCAATGTACTCGTTGCATCTGGAAACCTGAGATTCTACCATCTTAAATAATTTACTTGCATCCTCGGGATCAGCTCCTAGAATGTTAAATAACGATGCTGTCATTACCTATCGCTACAGTACTTGCAGGACTGCCTTTGCCCAGATACGCCAACTCGACTGCTTCAATCTGCAGAACTGGCACATAATAACTGCTGCATAATATTTGTTCCAAAATCAATTTTTGGAACTTTGGAACTCCCTACCTATTGACATCAGACAGGGGCCTTTGGTGTGCTTTTTTCGGGAATTGCTTACATTCTTTTTTTTAGGCAAGTTTATCCAGACATGTAGAAGGAACTTGTGCTTTATTTTTCAGCTATTGTTGATTTTAACCATCTTTTAAATCATTTTAATACCTGTCTTTAGCTGGTTTTTTAATAATAGTTTTAATTTTATATTGATGTAAACCACTTAGAGAGGTGCGTTGGTTTACAACTGAGCAATATAAAAAAAAAATCTTAAAATAAAAAGAAATTACAGCAGAGCAACGAGACTGGTTCTGACCCTGGTTCATTATCACAAAATGCCATGATGTGAGTCACCATTATGCCCTTTTTACAGATGGGAGAACTAAAAATGGAAGAGAGCAACTTGGCAAAGCCAGGATCTGCTCAGTGAATACTAGGCCTAAGATTTCAACAATACAAGATGATAGGAGTCTAGATTTACGCTTTTGAGGTCTTACCCAGATTAGAAGTGGTCATGATCTTGTCCTGTTTCTCTTTACATACTCGAAATGTGGTTTCCAGTTGACTAAGAAATCCCTTTTCTCCAATAAAACCCTGCCCACACAAACAAACAAAAATAAGCAAAAAGATGGATTAATTTGAAAAATGCTTTCTGGTACAGAGATTTGGAGATGATCGAGTTTGCGATTTAAAAAATAAACAAACCATTATTTTATCTCTTTTTAAAAAATTACTGAAGCGCACCTTACTGGCTCAATTATTTTACGCTGCATCTCCTTTGGATAATTGCTTTTTCAATGCAGAGGGAGAGTTTGGAGGATTGGCTGTTAATTGTCACCTTCGTTTGTTGATTATTATTGCATGGATTGTTATACATTTTACAGATACTGTTGCATTTGTACATATGCCACGATGGCAATTGGTGAAATAAAATAAGAGAATAATGGAATATTTTGGTTCCTAGTTGGAAGAAAAATCCAACTAGAAACCAAAATATTTTCATATTAGTTTGGCATCCCCTCGCTCTTCTCTATCATATTACCTATTTTATGCATTACAACGGTCACGTTGAGTCTTATCATCATGAAGGATGCGGTATTTACACCCCACCTCAGACATGTCAGTCATGCAGGCTTCCTGCCTAAAAGGTACAGTGACTGATATATAAACAGTGATGTGCTTTCAACGCTTGCTAAAAACAAAACAAAACTTGTTTTCCCAGGATTCTGCTGACCACTGATAGCAGCGGTCACTTCATTCTTTGTGAGACTGCAGCTGTTTCTAAAGCTCTGAAGCAGAAGTGAGAACCCTTTCCTCAGCCCAAGCACCGCATTCCCTTCCAGACAATCTCCTGAGGCCCCTGTGCCAGTGATGGCTGTGGCCAAAGCCAAAAGTACCTGCAGCAGACCATGTAAATTTTACCTTTCTGCGGGAGACAAGTTTTGACACACACAGACTCGCTCGCCCCTCCCTTATCCTCCCTCGAAATAAGCAACAGGCATTATCAGAATCCAGGAACAGATTTCAGCTGGGCAAAAATTCTTGGGTGTAAGGAATGTCTCTGGGATGTAATTTTGAGGGGTTCCGACAGCAAGGCCTAAGCGGGAGCATTTGGCCCCAAGGCCTGAAGTTCTCCACCCTTGCTTTAGGTAGGTAGGTAGGTAGGTAGGTGGGCAGGTTGGTCTGCAGTAGTCGAAACAAAGTAAAAAAAATTCATTCCAGTAGCACCTTAAGAGACCAACTAAGTTTGTTATTGGTATGAGCTTTCGTGTGCATGCATACTTCTTCAGATACAGTGGTACTTCGGGTTACATACACTTCAGGTTACATACGCTTCAAGTTACAGACTCCACTAACCCAGAAATATTACCTCGGGTTAAGAACTTTGCTTCAAGATGAGAACAGAAATCATGCAGTGGCGGCGCAGCGGCAGCAGGAGGCCCCATTAGCTAAAGTGGTGCTTCAGGTTAAGAACAGTTTCAGGTTAAGAACGGACCTCTGGAACAAATTAAGTACGTAACCAGAGGTACCACTGTACATTGAAACAGAAGTAACCAGACCCTTATATATAGTGAGAGGGTAAGGAGGGGTATTACTCAGAAGGGTGGTGGGAGATGGGTGATAAGTAGCTGTCTTATTATGAAAGAATTTCAGAAATAGACTGGAAAGAGAAGTTGCTGAATTGCAACTTATTACCAAACTTAAGGGGGGCCACTAGGTGGCGCATCGGAAGATGGCTGACAATAACATCTCTCCGACCCACACGAGGTAATTTGGAGGCTATGATGGGGGTAATTAGCCTCCTTAACCCCCCCAGGATGGTGGGGGGGACGGCCCTTGCCTGCTGTGCCCTATACCACCCCCGAACTTAAAAGCATGGAGAGACCTGGTCTGAATAGAGACATTGGATTCTTATCTCATTATACATGATAAAGCAATTTTCAGCCATCTCACCCCTTGCTTTTTCCTGTGAGACCTATTGCAGTCGTTAACAGTCGTCAACAGGTTTACCACACCTATCAGCCAGTCACCCATCTCCCACCACCCTTCTGAGTAATACCCCTCCCCACCCTCTCACTATATATAACGGTCTGGTGACTTCTGTTTCAGTGTATCTGAAGAAGTGTGCATGCACACGAAAGCTCATACCAATAACAAACTTTGTTGGTCTCTAAGGTGCTACTGGAAGGATTTTTTTTATTTTGTTAAAAATATTTTAAATCAGAGAGGAGGGCCGCTTTGGGCCAGGGCAGCAGATCTGAAAGCAGCCAGCCCACCTGCCAAATCACATGATGTTTCATGATATCGGGGCATCTGATGATGTCAGGTATAATAATAATAATAATAATAATAATAATAATAATAATAATAATAATTTATTTATACCCCACCCATCTGGCTGGGTTTCCTCAGCCACTCTGGGTGGCTTCCAATAAAACACTAAAATACAATAACCTATTAAACATTAAAAGCTTCCCTAAACAGGGCTGCCTTCAGATGTCTTCTGAAAGTCTGGTAGTTGTTTTTCTCTTTGACACCTGGTGGGAGGGCGTTCCACTACCAAGAAGGCCCTCTGCCTGGTTCCCTGTAACTTGGCTTCTCGCAGTGAGGGAACCGCCAGAAGGCCCTCGGCGCTGGACCTCAGTGTCCGGGCAGAACGGGTACGGAGAAACTTCAAGCCACAGCTTCAGAGGGTGAATTGGATTCTTCCTTTGCAGCTGCAGCTTGAATTTAGTGCCCCCTTAAGGCTCTCATGATTCCCTCTGCAGCCACAGCTTCAATTTGGTACTTTTTGAATTCAAACCATGGCTGCAATTCTAGAAAGCTTTTATACCCTTCTGAACAAATAGGACAAATCCATTCAAAACTCTGGCAGGTGGTTTGATACAGAGTGCTGAGGAGAGAGCCACACACCCCCACATCACCCCTCAATAAATGCTTTGGCACATCAAATTGCTGTCAGGGTTTAAACCTTGCAAAAAAATTGCCTAGACTTCCTTCTTGGAGGAGGGAATATGGTTGTTTCCCCCGCAACCAGCCTTCTGATAGCAAATTGCAGTTTTGCAGTGACATCTGCTGGATGCCCAGACCACATCATAATGATGCCTGCAAAAAAACTTCTTTGTTTAGGCAGCCGTACCCAGACACAAAATTTTGTTATGTATATTTGTTTTTAAATTCTGTTGATTTATCTGTATTTGAATAATTTTTATTACGTCTACTTGCTTTCAAAGTTTGTTAAATTAAATGGTGCTTTCATATACACATACACTTTATGTACACCATTTAGAGGTTTATTTGTTTTATTAAGCAGGCTACACATTTTGTCAAATAAATAAATGTACCATTTTTATTCCAGCCTGAAAGCTGTTGAATTCGACAACTGAGGCTTCAAAAAGCTGGGCAGCTGCACTATCTAATGGGCATAGAATACTTCTTAGCCCCATTTTGCAGATGAAGGCAGGGAAGGACTGAGGCTTAGCCTTTTTGAATGGGAGGACATCCTGATTCGTGCCACAATCTCTTGGCTGCTGTTCTATGAAACTAGCCAGCCAGCAAATGGAAACAGCTTATGATGCTTACATTCCAATCTGACAGCAGCGACTCCACATTCTCCTTCGTCCCATGCTTGATGTGCCAGATGTTAAGCTTAGATACCAGTTCCTTCAAGATAGCCGAGCAGAACAATTGGTGGTACTCCACAAGATTGCTGAAATCTGCAAGCTGGATGCTGCTGAACCTGAAAGGAAATCCAACATCCTGATTAAGAAAGAAGGCAAAAACGGCCAATGCAACCGGCACCATGCAAGAGATGCTCCATTCGTGAGCACCTCCAAAAGTCTGGGTGCCATTTTTTTGTGCCTGGCTGACACTTGAGGATTACTGAAATGTTTGTGCTTTGAAGCCTCAAACTATTTGTTAAGGATAGATGATACATTAAGGAGCTTAACAATAAAGAGTCAAGCGTTTTGAAAACTGAAGTATGGCACCAATATTTTCATTGTCAACAACAAATTAAACATGTATTAACAATTTCTGCTAAGAATGTGATATTAACAATGTGCCATTTACGTGAATTGCGTATTCATTCATGCTTATCAAAATAATAATTAAAAAGTGTTGCTGACCCCCCCAGCAGTGGCAACATTCTGTTATGGCGCCCACAACCCACGTCCCTGAAGCCATTTGGCTCCTAGCTTTTCTATCCCAGTTTCTAACACTGATAGGAATGCGCAATTATATTAATGGGTGGATAACCACAGAGCCTAGGGCTTTCCGATCAGAAGGTCGGCGGCTCGAATCCCCGCGACGGGATGAGCTCCCGTTGCTCGGTCCCCGCTCCTGCCAACCTAGCAGTTTGAAAGCACGTCAAAGTGCAAGTAGATAAATAGGTACGGCTCCAGCGGGAAGGTAAACGGTGTTTCCGTGCGCTGCTCTGGTTCGCCAGAAGCGGCTTAGTCATGCTGGCCACATGACCCGGAAAAACTGTCTGCAGACAAACGGCAGCTCCCTCGGCCAGTAAAGCGAGATGAGCGCCGCAACCCCAGAGTCATCTGCGACTGGACTTGACGGTCAGGGGTCCCTTTACCTTTTAAAGCTGTTCTGCATTTATCTTTGAGGCTGGGGTGTCACAGCTAAAAATTGGCTGCTGTTTCTTTGATGCTAAAAGAACTAAGTCAGCATGAGTCAGCGGCCTACAATGACTCATGCAACCTTTCACCAAATTGTACCTGTATATATAGAGTGGTCAATGTTAGTGTTGGGTGTGGGTTGGTTGGATGGTAGAAAGCTGGTTGTGTTTGGTGTGTGTAAAAAGCTGTCGGTCGTGGTTGGAGTAGAAGACTTTTTAAGAATAAAAGCAGCAATACTCTGCAAGAATACTCTTTCTCAAAGACTCTTTTGTGCCAACTAAGGTCTGAGGACTAGGCAAAGGAGTAAAAAGGAGGTCAGATCCTTTTCTTTTTCAAACACTGACATGGGGAACAGTTACGCTGAATGGCCCGCAGAAAAGTGAAATGCGGACGTTATGGTGCCATGGTAGAGCTCCTGCCTTGCATAAGAATGTAAGAAGAGTAGCTGGATCAGGCCAATGGCCCACCTGGTCCAGAGTCCTGTCCTCACAATGGCCAACCAGATGCCTGTAAGAGATTCTCAAGAACAAGAGCCCTTTCCCCTCCTGTAGTTTCCAGCAACTGAAATTCAGTAGCATGACTGCCTCCAAAGCACAGTGACAATGTCACCTCTTACTTGCCTTTTCTCTAAACTAAAAAGTCCGAATGAGGAAAGCCCCAGATCCCTGGCATCTCCGGACAAAGCTGGGAATTGTTTCCTATTTGAAACCCTGGAGAGACACCACTGGTTTGGGTAGAGCACATTTATAACGCCATCTTTCCTCCAAGGATACATGCTTCTCTCTCTCCCCAGCTAACAACCCTGTGAGGCAGTAGAGGCTGAGAGAAAGTGACTGGCCCAAGGTCACCCAATGGGCTTCATGGAGGAGGGAGGATTTGAACCCAGAATTTGAACCCAGGCTTCCCCAAGTCCCAGTCCAACACTGTAACCACTACACGGCACACTGGCTCTTCAGCTGAAGGCAGCCACCTAGGCTGATAAGAGGAATCTGACAGTGTCTTAATTTAAGAGAGAATATAATGAAAATGCAATACAGATGGTACCTGACCCCGGTCAGACTGGTAAAAATGTATAAAACTGTAGTGATGTCTGTTGGAGATGCAACAATGGGGCAGGAACCTTTCTACTTATGTGGTGGGAGAGCAAAGAAATAGTGGGATTCTGGGAAAATATCTATAACGAATTGAAAAAGATGTTTAGATTTTCATTTGGGGGAAAAATCCAGAATCCTTTCTCCTAGGTATCATGTCAGAGGAAATAAAAAGAACAGTCAGACCAATATTTATGTATGCAACTATGGCAGCAAGGTTATTGATTGCCAAAAATTGGAAAAGCAGCAGCGTCCCAACTAAAACAGACCGGTTATCTAAAATGATGGAATACGTCCATATTGCCGAACTAACAGGGAGGATAAAAGGAGATATGGTACAAAAAATTAATAAGGAGTGGGCTATCGTTAAGGAATACATCAAAAATTACCGTATGTGGAAAAAGTAGAATTTCTGACAGATGTTGAGTGAATCCAGAAAATGATTAGAGTGAAAGGAGAGTAAAGTCAAGATAGAAGAGATTAAAGAAATAATGAAATGTGTTTAAGCTAGTTGAAAAAATAAAGTAGCGTAACAAGAACGGCTGGAAGTCAAGTCACTTGGTGGGTGTCCGTGTGGGGTAGGTGTGTAGGTATGTTGATATGTACAGTATAAGTAGGTATTATACAGAGTAATGTAGGTATGCTTTATGTTATGAAAATAGGGTAGTGTGTTATGTATGTGTACTGTATAAATGTATATGTATATGTTTTATATGTTAATAATAAAAAAAGAGGAATCTGACAGTGACAAACCTTCTTCTCATCTCTTCCAGTTTCTGGGGCGGGACCAGTGGCATGCCTGCCTCATCTCTGTTCTCAAAGGACTGCAGCATCTCCAAGTGCTCTCTGAAATGGTCCATCAGGCTCTGAAAGAAGAAGCATGGCTCCGTTCACATATTTCACACCGTCACAGGGGGAAACAGCCATGTGCTGCGGCCAGCTCTTTCCAGAGTTAATTTGACACTGGATTCCCCACCCTTGGTGTAGACCAGTGTTTCCCAAACTTGGGTCTCCACCTGTTTTTGGAGTTCCCATCCAAACAATCAGTTCCCATCATCCCTGACCACTGGTCCTGCTAGCTAGGGATGATGGGAGTTGTAGTCCAAAAACAGGTGGAAACCTACGTTTGGGAAACCCAGGTATAAGGCAGCTTCCTATGTTCCAAAGTTGTTGCTTTTTAATGAATTTCTGCTTGTCAAGTGTGAGCATTACCATGGAAAAGACATGGCAAACCACACTGTAGCTGCAGAATCATGGAAGGTGCAAACCAGTACTTCCTCTGTGTACCTGTGTTTGTGTAGCAAAGCTGAACATATTTTTTCAATTTTATGCTTTTCAACAATTTTGCAATCATTTTAATATTTCAAAACTTGACTTCCTTCCCCCTCTTTCTGTGGTTCCTTAAATTTATTTTTTAATATTTTCTACATGAGCAGATGTATTTTTAAAAATCCTGTTTTGTTTTCTGTAACCAACCTGGGTGGACCTCATTTTTCCTTCTAGGGCAGCCATGGTTTCACAGTGGTCTTGAGAATCCGGTAGATCTTCTGCCAGCTGGCGTTCCACCTCTTGCAACCAGGACTCAATTGCATCTAGAGGTGGAGGCAATAAACCGTCCAGTTTTGCTTTCCATTTATTCATCTAGGAAGGCAAGACACAGGTGTACACAAAAGGTTCTGTATTTGTTTTACACACACATACACAAGTTCAAGTTAACAAACAAACAAACAAGGCTATTAAACCAGGTGGGTCTGCTCCATCCTCACAGTGCACAGGTAGAAACATCTAGGAGGGCTCAAGTGTCGTCACACTTACAAAATGTGTGAGATGCGGACAATCCTGCAGAACCCAGAATACGTCAGTTTAATTGCTGAAACGATTTTTGGCAGTGGCAACCACTCAAATTTAGGGGGAAGAGAAGCATTTGGGGACCATTAGGATCACCTGCAGGTGGCGCGGTGGGTTAAACCACTGAGCTTGCTGATCAAAAGGTTAGCAGGGTGAGCTCCCGTTGCTCGGTCCCAGTTCCTGCCAACCCAGCAGTTCAAAAGCACGTCAAAGTGCAAGTAGATAAATAGGTACCACTCTGGCGGGAAGGTAAACGCCGTTTCCGTGCGCTGCTCTGGTTCGCCAGAAGCGGCTTAGTCAATGCTGGCCACATGACCCAGAAGCTGTGCGCCGGCTCCCTCAGCCAATAAAGCGAGATGAGCGCTGCAACCCCAGAGTCGTTCGTGACTGGGCTTAATTGTCAGGGGTCCCTTTACCTTGACCTAGGATCACCTTCTGGCCTGATGCATATAACCCAAAAATCTACCAGTATTGGCATGGTGGTAGATGCCCAGTCTGACTGGCTGAGTTCTACGGGGAAAGGCTGAAGGGACTGAGTGTTTTTTGCCTGGAAGTGAGAAGCCTGGGAAGGAGAGAGAACACTCTTCAAATCCCTGAAGGGCTGTCACACATAAGAGGGCAAATGCCTCAGTTGCCACAGAGGGCAGAACTGCATCCCATGGGCTCTAAGTTACAGGTGGACAGACTTCAGTTGAACATTAGGAAGAACCGCCTTGATGCTAAGAGCGATTTCAGCAATGGAACCCACTGCCAAGAGGGATTGTGGGCTCTTCCCTTGCTGAAGGTTGTGGAGAAGAGAAGTCATCTCTTGGGGATTTCTAGGTCTGAATGTCTTGCATGGAGTCTTGGGCTAGCTTAGGGGCAGGGAACTTCTTTGAACCTGAGAGTTGCATTGCCTTAGGAACAACCTTCCATGCGGCACATGTGGCCACAAGCAATAGTGGGTGGGCCAGGCAGAAGGAAGAGATTTCTGCACATGCGTCTCCCCATCAGGCAAGCAAAGGACCTCATCACAATTGGAGACATTCCAGTTAAGCCAAAGGACATGAGAAGGACATGGAGCAGGGCCAGTGAGAGGTGGGGGAGGGTCTGGGAAGAGTCCCAAGGGCCAGATGGAAAGGCCTGGAGGGCCACATTCAGCCTCCAGACTCAACAGGCAACAGCGTCCCCTCAATCTCTATAATGCTGTGATGCCATATTTGCACCACGCCTGGAAAGTGCAAAGAAGCATCTCCTGGCCCATCCCACGTGAGCAAAAGACTTTCCCATCGGCAGCATAAACGGCAGTTGCCTCAAAAATATTTCCAATGACCTGAGAGGTTAGGCTGTCCCATGCATCTTTCATCTTTAGATAATCTCCGCTCGGCTCCGGTGCTTTTCTTTTAGATGTTAGGAAGGACTGAAAGGCCTTTTTCTCTGTGTTAAATGATTCCATAAATGATAACATCTCCTAGGGATAAATAAATAAATAAATAAACAAATTCAGCTTCAGAAACTTTTAAATCAGGATTAGATCAATAGACAGAAGCTAGATCTATCAACAGCTATTAGCTATAATAGTAATAGTAATAGTAATTTATTATTTGTACCCCGCTCATCTGGCTGGGTTTCCCCAGCCACTCTGCGTGGCTTCCAACAAAGATTAAAAATACATTAAAATGTCACACATTAAAAACTTCCCTAAACAGGGCTGTCTTCAGATGTCTTCTAAATGTCAGGTACAGTAGTTGTTTATCTGTTTGACATCTGGCGGGAGGGCGTTCCACAGGGCGGGCGCCACTACCGATAAGGCCCTCTGCCTGGTTCCCTGTAGCTTAGCTTCTCGCAGTGAAGGAACCACCAGAAGGCCCTCGGCACTGGACCTAAGTGTCCGGGCTGAACAATGTTGGTGGATAATAGTCAAGAGTTTAAGAACAGCCCTGCTTGGCCAGGTCAATGGCCCATCTTAGTCCAGCATCCTGTTCTCACACTAGCCAACCAGTTGTCTATAAGAAGCTCACAAGTGGAAACTGAGCACAACAGCTCTCTCCCTTCTTGAGTTCCAGCAACTTGTATGCAGAAGCATACGGACGCTGACATTCTGTTGTGCTCAAGCCCTGCTTGTGTGCTTTCTTGTACTCCTGATTCCAACTCCTTAGTCTTTTCTTCTCCCAAAGATATCCCACAAGACAGCGTAGGTTTAGGACCAGTTTCCCTTCTCCTCCCGAACTGCTCCAATGCTAGCTAGATGGAACAGGGGTCTGGCCGGAAATGACTGGCAGAATCCGAGACCTGGGAGAAGAGTTGGTGGAAGAAGACTGGAAGAAATTTAAAGACTATCTTCAGAAATACTGTAAAATTAATGAATGTTAAAATGATGTTGGATTGAAAATAAGTGGCATTAGCAACAAAGTTAATAAGAATATGCAAAAATGAATTGATAATGGATGAAAATATAGAGTTATAATATGTTAAGATACAGAGTTAAGATAAATGAAAGAGGGTAAGGATTTGCTGATTTGATTATTTAAATGGGAATACAAAAAGGGGAGGTGTGAGGAGGCCAAGGAAATAAGTTAATGAGTTCAAAGTTACAAAAAACGGATTTGTTTTTAATTCTTTTTTAGCTATTTGTCTTTTGTATTTTTATTCTCTTTTTTCTTTTTCATTTTTTATGTTTTCTTTTTTGTATCTTTTTCTTTTTATATGACCTTTTTCATTTTGTAAACTTATGTTTTTGTAAAACTTCAATAAATATCTTTTTAAAAAAAAGGAACAGGGGTCTGGCACAGTTTCCTATGTTCCTATGATGGCCACTAGATGGCTTGAAAAAAGGGGACACAAGAAATTAACACAAAAGGCTATCAGTGCCTACAGTGGCTCATGGAACTTCCAGATTCCATGCCACCTACGCTGCCACAGGCAGAATGCCTCTGAATACCAGTTGCCGAGAATCACAGGCTGGCAGAGTGCCACTGCTCTCATGTCCAACTTGCAGGCTTCCCACACACATCGATTTGGCCAGTGTGTAGACAAGGAGGGGCTTTCGGCTTGATCCAGCAGGCTCATCTTATGCTATTGGAGTGCAATCATGGGTGAGACGCGGGAGGCGCTGTGGTCTAAATCGCAGAGACTCTTAGGCTTGCCAATCAGAAGATCAGTGTTTCGAATCCCCATGACGGAGTGAGCTCCCATTGCTCTGTCCCAGCTCTTGCCAAGCTAGCAGTTCGAAAGCACACCAGTGCAAGTAGATAAATAGGTACCGCTGCAGCGGGAAGGTAAACAGCGTTTCTGTGTGCTCTGGTTTCCGCCAGTGTTCCATTGTGCCAGAAGTGGTTTAGTCATGCTGGCCACATGACCCGGAAAAGCTGTCTGTGGACAAATGCCGGCTCCCTCGGCTTGAAAGCGAGATGAGTGCCGCAACCCCATAGTCACCTTTGACTGGACTTAACCATCCAGGGGTCCTTAACCTTTTACGCTATTAGGGTGCAATCATGGGTGAGGGCTGCAAGAGGTGTGTTCTTATGTTCTTATCAACGGCAACTAGTCGCAGTGGCCGTGTGCTACCTCCAGAATGAGATGCAATATGCCTCTGGATACCAGAACATGGGGGACACGAGTGGGACAGCTCCTGCTTGCCTGCTTCCCAGGGGAATCTGTTTGGCCACTGTGAGAAAAGGATGCTGGACCAAGTGGAGAACTATCTGTTTCAGCAGGACTCTTCTCCTGTTAGCATAAAGCGATGCTTATATTTCCCACGACTAACAAGCCCCTTGGAGATTTCCGACTCTGCTGTGAATGATGGATAGACTGCAATATTTGTCTGTCTGTTTGATCATTTTGTTCAATATGTTTGTGGTTCTCCCCTCGGTGTTTTGAATTTGTTTCCTGGTTTCTAAATTGTGTTATACATTCCAATATGCAGAAGTTTAACGCTTTTATAAAACTGAATGAGCACATTGTTGTTTTTTCCTTTTGGGGGAGGGGGGCTGTTCCCAAAAGACGGAACACTGAAACTTTGTTTTACAAATGACACACACACAAAAACCCTTCAGTTATTTACCTTGCAATTGCTACTATCTCTGAAGATATAAGTCTACAACGTTACTTACTTGGAACTTCCCGGAGAAGGGCATACTTCCTGTCTCCGACAACAACCTTGCTAACTTCTTTTCTTGAGCGTTCAGCCAACTCAAGGTCTGGCTGACTTTCCCCTGGGAAACGGAACAGAAAGTTGCCATTTTTGTTTTCTTTTTTATCGCTCCTCCTGACAATTGCAGTTTGCACTGTTGCAAGAGAAGGCGCCTTGTCAATCATATTCCCAAGGCTCTTTATCTTTGCAAACTGCTTCAGTGCAAACCAAGGGAAACAAATGCAGCAATACAACTGTATTTTGCAAGAGGTTTATTAGCTTTGCTTTAGTTCTATGTTGCTTTTAATGCACATGCTGGTTTTTTTGTAAGTCGGTTCGAGCTACTTTTTTTGTAAAAATAAAATAAAATAAAATATAAAAGGCAAACGAGTTCAAACAACAACAACGATTTCCTGCGCCTCCCCCATTTGTGGAAGGCTCTCCCCAGAGAGTCACGACTAACACCTTCATTTTAGACCTTTGGGAGCCAGGCAGAAACATTACCCTTCAACCAGGAATTGCACTGATTAACATCCTATATCCTTTTAAATGTGTTTGTAGAAAGGGGGCGCTATTGGTTGCTTTTGCTTTTATTATGTACTGTGTGTTTTTTATATCGTCTTTTTATCCCTTGGTCAAGGTTAAGGGTCAGGGAATATTACATCTGCAAGAGCCATCTGTGCTATGGGCTACTCTCCCCCCCCCTTTTTATTTTCAATGCAAAATTACAACAAAAATTACAAACATTGAAATAAAACTATACAAACAAGAAAGAAAAACAGAGCACAAAAAAGGAAAGGGAAAAAAGAGCACACATCTACAAATAAAACCATATCTTCATTCTTATCTAGTCATTACATACATATACAGTGGTACCTCGGGTTACATACACTTCAGGTTACATACGCTTCAGGTTACACACACCGCTAACCCAAAAATAGTGCTTCAGGTTAAGAACTTTGCTTCAGGATGAGAACAGAAATTGTGCTCCGGCGGCGCGGCAGCAGCAGGAGGCCCCATTAGCTAAAGTGGTGGTTCAGGTTAAGAACAGTTTCAGGTTAAGAACAGACCTCTGGAACAAATTAAGTACTTAACCCAAGGTACCACTGTACACATATTGACTTCCTTCCTTTGTTCTAAGACCTCAAAAATTTTACTCTTTCTAAATTGTTGTGTCTAATGTAGATTACCTCTATCTTTATACTTTTTACATCATTTTTCTTTTTCTTTAACCCTGCAAAGCATCGTTCATTACATACCAATATGCTTACTCCAGAACAACGTTTTTTTCATATAGTCTTTAGCGCATCCCCATTCTTTTAATGATTTCTGGTCCGATTGTCCGCTTATGAATGCTGTGAGTTTTGCCAGATTCGGGCTACTCTTTTTTCGCCCAAGAGCTACATCACCCTTAAGCCAACCCTCCAGGTTGCCAGCAGTGGGTGTGGACAAAAGGGGTGTGGCCATCCCACATATTTTCCCATGCACGCATACCCAGGCAGACACACAAGCACACATTCCATTGATCTGTGCAGATCAGCTGAGAAGGGGGGGTTCCTTTCCTTGTTCCATTCATCAAATGATCAATCTGACAATCGATCGGGAAGAGGGCAATTCCTACCCTCTCAGGTTGTTGGGATTCCTGTAACCACAGCACTGGGTCTACTATTTATTCATTTACTGGCAAAACCTTGGGCACCAGGGGAAAAAATGTTTTGAGGGGTAGACAGATCAGGCCCCTGACCCGGGGTCAGCTTCCCCTGCTATACGGATGCTTAGAGATAACTCAAGACTTGGTATTCCAAAGCAAACAGGGAACATATGAGGCTTGGTCCAAAAACAAAACAGGTCACCATACCTGCATCTCATCTTCAGCCACAGGTAGACTTTTGAAATACTGCAGAAACTGAGCCACGTATGTCATGATGGATTTCTCATCTGGACTGACGACATCAACATCTGTAAAATGCCAGAAGCTATTAAACATCTCAGCACCCCAGAGGGTCTAAAGGGAATGAGGCGGTCTTTCAGATACAGTGGTACCTCGGGTTACATACACTTCAGGTTACATACGCTTCAGGTTACAGACTTCGCTAACCCAGAAATAGTGCTTCAGGTTAAGAACTTTGCTTCAGGATAAGAACAGAAATCATGCTCCGGCGGCGTGGCGGCAGCAGGAGGCCCCATTAGCTAAAGTGGTGCTTCAGGTTAAGAACAGTTTCAGGTTAAGAACGGACCTCCGGAACAAATTACCATATTTTTTGCTCTATAGGACGCACCCGACCATAGGACACACCTTGTTTTAGAGGGGGAGAACAAGACCCCCCCCCTCTGCTCAGCGCCCCTTCAGCGAAGCGGCAGGAGAAACAGAGCCCTTGAAGCCTTGCACTCCCGGCTTCAGCAAAAGGAACCTGAAGCCGGCGGAGCGCAGCGGGAACTCGCGCTGCACTCCGAAGGCTTCAGGCGGCTATTCCTGAAGCCTGGAGAGCGAGAGGGGTCGGTGCGCACTGACCCCTCTCGCTCTCCAGGCTTCAGCGAAAGCAACACGAAGCCTCCGGAGCACAGGGGGAGCTCTCCCTCTTCGCTTCGGAGGCTTCACGTTGCTATCGCTGAAGCCAAGGAGCCTGCATTCACTCCATAGGACGCACACACATTTCCCCTTAATTTTTGGAGGGGAAAAAGTGCGTCCTATAGAGAGAAAAATATGGTAAATACTTAACCCAAGGCACCACTGTATTTGGAGCCATTTAGGGCTTTCAACACATGTCCATATGAAAGACACACTAGAAAACATGTGAAGTAAGTTGCCTGTATTATGAAAGCACCTGCTTGGTCATATTTATTCCCATTCACAGATTTTGGTACAATTCCCCTCCCCTCTAGCACATTCATATTGAAAACAGGGTAAAAAAATCTATGCCCATGAAAACACAACCGACACTGTTATGACTGGAGACACTCTGTTCTTGGGCACAATGGAAGGTTTACCGTCAGGTTCAAGCAGCCGGGGTATATTGAGTTCTGTCTCTGCAATTTCGAAGGCCTCCTGCAGGTTCTCTTTGTTGGGTCTATCTTTTGCTCTCTCCATGTCTACCAAGTCCGGCCTCAAGGCGTGAATGATGGCCAAGAATGCCAACCCATTCCTCCAACTGGATTTGAAGTCTGCGATGCTGATGGAGCCATGCCTGCGTCCAAACACACACACACACACACAAATGTCTCTTCAGTTATTCCTGTAAGCAGTGACACTGTGCTGCCAACCATGTAAGTAACTCTCCCTCCCACCAGCAACCTATCAGCACCCTATTTTTACAGCCTGGCACAAAGTATAATAATAATAATAATAATAATAATAATAATAATAATAATAATAATATCTTTATTGTCATTGCCCCCTCTCAGGGACAATGAAATTACTTGACTGCTCCATAAAAGCACTAATTAAAACAATACAGTATAGTACAGCAAGGAAGATTAGATGACTTTCAAAGTCCAGGCTTCCCATTCAGGGCCGAGATCGCTCTGGAGAAGAAGCTGTTCTTAAGATGGCTCGTTCTTGTCTTCATCGTCCTGTATCTCCGTCCTGACGGCAGGAGCTCGAAGAGACAGTGACCAGGATGCGATGGATCCTTTACTATGTCCAGTGCCTTCCTATGGCACCTTGTGGCATAAATCTGCTCTAAGGTGGAGAGTGGGCAGCCAACAATGCTCTCTGCTGCCTTAACAACTCTGCACAACCCCATCCTGTCCTGGGTAGTACAGCTTCCGTACCACACACATAAGCCATAAGTGAGCACGCTCTCAATGGCACAGTGATAGAAGGCAAGCAGCAGTTTCTGCGGAAGATGGTTTTTCCTTAAAATTCTCAAAAAGTACAGTCTCTGCTGCGCCTTCTTCACAAGCCCCCTTGTGTTGACAGATCCTCTTGTAATTCAATGCCCAAAAATCTGAACGTTGTTACCCTCTCCACACAGACCCCATCAATCAAAAGTGGCTGGACATTGCTCTTCTGTCTCCTGAAGTCCACCACAAGCTCCTTTGTCTTCCTTGTATTTATGAGCAAGTTGTTAGCTCTGCACCACTCTGTCAGCCGCTCCACCTCATCTCTATATTCCGTTTCGCCCTCCCTTCCAGGGATGAGCCCAATCATGGTTGTGTCATCTGCAAATTTGACAACCCTATTACTAGGGTGAGTGAGTATAACACTGTCTCTTAATCAGTTAAGGGATGGGGAGCAAGTTGTAGACCCACAGGTGCCCTCTCCCACCCCACAGGGGTACAAACCTCCCTTAGATCTGCCTTGATTTAGAAATACATCTGCACCGAGGTTAACCCAAGACTCATGCTAACCAGGGTTCCCCCAATTAACCAGAGGCTGAAGTGAGTTCAAAAACGCTGGTTTTCAGGAGAACCTTGAAGGCCTTAAAAGGGGGTTAAAGGTAAAGGGACCCCTGACCATTAGGTCCAGTCGTAGCCGACTCTGGGGTTGCGGCGCTCATCTCACTTTATTGGCCGAGGGAGCCGGCGTACAGCTTCCGGATCATGTGGCCAGCATGACTAAGCCGCTTCTGGCGAACCAGAGCAGAGCATGGAAACGCCGTTTACCTTCCCACCGGAGTGGTACCTATTTATCTACTTGCACTTTGACATGCTTTCAAACTGCTAGGTTGGCAGGAGCAGGGACCGAACAACGGGAGCTCACCCCGTCGCGGGGATTCGAACTGCCGACCTTCTGATCGGCAAGTCCTAGGCTCTGTGGTTTAACCCACAGTGCCACCTGTGTCCCTAAAAGGGGGTTAGACAAGATTAATGGAGGACAAGGCTACAAAAGCCATGTGATATCACTAAAGCAGAATTAGCTCTACTGCTAATGCACAATTATAGTATCTAAGAAGTGTTGAAGAATATACCTGCCCTAAATGAGCAGTCTGGCTGGGAAGGGGCTCAGTTTTAAGAACGGGAGCCATTATATTATACTTTCCGCCCGGTAGCAAATCTATTTTGAGGCAATTACAGATAACGTTTGAGAGAAATGTGCCCAGTGACTTCCTACAGCACATTTCTTTCCTAGAAAATGCAGCCATGCCGAGAGACGCAGGAATGAGTCAGAATGAGTGCTGACATAAAAATGGGTTGTGTATTGTAGATATGCAGGAAGGAGGACAAAGGCTAAGGCTGGGCACCGCGGGGTGAAATCAGCGATCTCACTTGTCAGGGTTTGTTGGCAGAGTGGCCAAACTCACTTGGGGAGTGGAAACCACATAACTTGTCAGACTTTCTCTTTGTTCTTTGTCCTGCTATTCAACTCCACCACTGTTGAGGAAATCAGCTTAAAAGTTCTTTGGCTAGGCTAAAGAAACTCTTTGGCCCCGCTGACCAGCCTGCAAGATCAGGGCGCTTTCTTTGGGGAAGGGCTGCATGTAGTTCAGCGGCACGGCACACGCCTTGTCTGCAAAAGGTCCCGGGTGCGAATCATCCAAGAAGGGCTGAAACAGACTGCCGAAATTCTGGAGAGACGCTGCCGGTTGGTGTAGACAATACTGAGGCAGATGGACCACTGGTCTGACTCAGTAGAAGGCAGCTTTGCATGCCCTATTTATATCAACGATGAGGACTAGAATCTCAATATTGTTTTTAAAGCAAATGCCATAACCTAGTGGCTGAACATCTGATTTGCATGCAGGAGTCCTCAGGTACAAGCCACAACATCTGCACCTGAGTAACTGAGTCAACTGCAAAGCAGGTAAAGTTACCATCTCTCTGCTTTGCCCCGCTACTGCTCCCCTCCTGAAGGGAGAAGAGAGATTCAGGACTGTGGCGTTTGCCTTCTAGGTGGGTCATTAGGAAAGGGTTAAATGAGTGTGATGTGATTGGCCAGTGGGAATGCAAGGGGAGGAGTAAAAGTTAGAGTGGGAGGTTTTGAAAGTCAGTTGAGGTTTGGGAGTTGAAGAAGGAAGAGGGAGGATTAGGTGTGGGTTGGTAGAGTTGTATTGTGAGAGAGTGAGAGAAATTGTTAGGTGGAGTCAGATAGATAGTTGGGAATAATCAGTTTGAAGTTGTTAGGAACTAAGATTAAGAAACTGCCAAGAAAAATTAACTGTAACCATAAGCTTGTTCCTGCATTTAAAAATAAACTTGATTATTTGTTAATGTTAACAACTGACTGGACTCCGTGTGTCCCTGTGAGATACGGGGTGGTGACAGCGGAAAAAGCAATCGCAGTGGTGGCACAGGGTCAATAGACCGTCAAACGTCCGGGGACCCTGTGTGTGATCGCCACACGGACCATCACTGGAGGACACTGCCAGCCTCCAGCACTGAATTGGGTGGGGTGGTGGGGTTAAAGGGGGAAAACTGTGGGTTTCAGGTGAATGGTTTTTTGGACTACGGGAAGTTGAGGCTTTGTTTATTTTTGTTTAACAAAAATATAATAATTAAAAAAAAACAAATACCGTACATCTCAAAAATTGCACATATGCATTCCAAAACATAATTTTTTCTTTGCTTTTTTTTTGACTCCCCCACTCCCATTTTCCATGGTGTTTTTAA
Source organism: Podarcis filfolensis (assembly GCF_964270895.1). NCBI lineage: Eukaryota > Metazoa > Chordata > Lepidosauria > Squamata > Lacertidae > Podarcis > Podarcis filfolensis. Next base: position 126,117,740 of record NC_139604.1, read on the forward strand.
TTGCTGCCCCTTGCTGTACCCTATCTTCTCCGTCTTATTATCATAACCACTGTACAATAAACTCTAACTCCTTCTGTTGCTCATAGTTCAAATCCTGCTCGTGAATTCAACATACTATAATACTTCTTCCAAATATTAATATGTTTATTTAAATTTATTTATTTATTTATTTTTGTTAGTAAGCAGGCCTGAGTATTGTTTTGCTTATCATTTGATTATGGTTTCTTTCATGGATGTTATGCTATATGAAATGTTAATGTCAATTATTATTAAAAATTAGCATGCCATCCTGTACCTGCAGGTCTCAAGACGGCTCTTAACATAAAATCACAATATAAAGATATAAAATACATAATAAAAATACAGCCTTTGGCTTGGAATCAACTTGATCCCCTCCCCCTCTTTCCTTCAGTGATATAACTCCTCTTTGGGGACTTCCCTGGCTTTTTTCTGGCCCACATAGGACCAGTCTGGATAGTTGGCCTTGGTGAAGACTTGACGTTTTCATCCCCCAAAAGTTTTTGATTTGAGCTTCTACTGAAATGAGGCTGCATTTTAATGTTGTATTTTAATCTTGTTTTTAAGTTGTATTTTAATCAATTGTTTTATACTTGGTGTTAGCCGCCCTGAGCCCGGTCTTGGCTGGGGAGGGCAGGGTATAAATAAAATTAATTTTTATTATTTATTATTAAAAACAAGAAAAATCCAATAATCCCCCTCTCTCCCTAACATATTTTAAAAGCACTTTTCCCCTATGGTAATATGTATTGTATATCTTTCTTTCTTTCTTTCGCTGCAAGCCACTTGGAGACCTTTTGGGGGCAGGCAACTAATACGTCTAATAAAGGAAAATGAAATGAATCTTAAACTGGAGGGCTGCTGTGGATCAATGGTTTGATTCAATGCAAGGCAGCTTTCTGTGTTCCTAAGCATCGCAGATTAGTGCAGAAAACAGGATGGAATGGGCTTGCAAGTGAACACATGCAAAAGCAGCACTGACTGCATACGGGCTGATTTGAGCAACCCTACATACGTGGCGCACTGCTCCTTGGCCCACAACAGAAGAGCCTTCTTTGCGGACATCTTCCACCGTTCCTTTGCTTTAGCATTTCGTTTCGCTGGTGGGCTTGCTGTTGGCGATGAGTCCACGGCACTCGAACTGTCCGGCGAAGGATGGCCGTAGCCACAGGCAAGAGTCTGGGCTAACTCTTCAATCTACCAATGAAGAATAGAGGGCGGGAGGGAAAGGAACAGATTTATTCCTCAGTCATTGGTAAGAACTAGGGTAAAAGGTAAAGGTAAAGGGACCCCTGACCGTTAAGTCCAGTCACGAACGACTCTGGGTTTGCGGAGCTCATCTCGCTCTATAGGCCAAAGGAGCTGGCATTTTTCCACAGACAGCTTCCGGATCATGCGGCCAGTGTGACTAAGCCGCTTCTGACGAAACCAGAGCAGGGCAAGGAAATGCCGTTTACCTTCCTGCTGGAGTGGTACCTATTTATCTACTTGCACTTCGATGTGCTTTCAAACTGCTAGGTTGGCAGGAGCTGGGACTGAGCAATGGGAGCTCACCCCGTCACAGGGATTCGAACCGCCGACCTTCTGATCGGCAAGCTCTAGGCTCTGTCGTTTAGACCACAGTGCCACCTGCATCCCAAGAACAAGGGTAAGGTAAAGGTAAAGGGACACCTGACCATTACGTCCAGTCATGACCGACTCTGGGGTTGCGGTGCTCATCTCGCTTTATTGGCCGAGGGAGCCAGCATACAGCTTCCGGGTCATGTGGCCAGCATGACTAAGCCGCTTCTGGCGAACCAGAGCAGTGCACGGAAACGCCGTTTACCTTCCCGCCGGAGCAGTACCTATTTATCTATTTGCACTTTGACGTGCTTTCGAACTGCTAGGTGGGCAGGAGCAGGGACCGAGCGATGGGAGCTCACCCCGTCCCGGGGATTCGAACCGCCGACCTTCTGTTCGGCAAGTCCTAGGCTCTGTGGTTTAACCCACAGCGCCACCCACGTCCATAAGAACTAGGGTACAAAGTCCTAAATCAGTGACAGACCTTGGGGTCTTGAATTTCAGCAGCGCCCTGTGTGGGCACCAAAATCTGGCACACACAGCCCTGCCTCTCACCTTCCATTCTTCATAAAAGTTCTGGTGGCCCCTATGCTGCATGCCCAGTGCAACCAAACTGGTCGCTCTCCCCTAAATCCATCTCTGCTTAAATGACTTGGGCCCGAGTACTTGAAGAATCACCTCCACTTGTGGTTTAACAATCAATCCTTCTTCCCAGGGAACTCTGGGAATTGTAGCTCCGTAAGGGGAATAGTGGTCTTCCTTAACTCCCAGAACCCTTAACAAACTACAGTTCCCAGGATTCTTTGGGGGGAACCAAAGGCCTGTTAAAAGTGTTAGTTATTCAAATGGGGCATGGTATGTTGGTCATGTGGGATTTGATTTGCACATCAAGGCAACTTTAAAATGAATGAAAACTGTGAAAACTGAGATGGTACAGTCCTCTCCCAAGGGCCATTTCACCTCAAACATCTAGGCATAGCTTTTCAGATGGCACGATCACCGCTCTCCTCCCCTGACACACTGTTCGGGGGGGGGGGTTCTCCTTGCCTCCATCTTCTGAGCCAATTTCGGCAAAAACTAACTTGGGAAATCTTTCTTCCAACCATTGATCAGCTACTCACGTGAAAATGCAATATTATTGTCCAAATCAGGCCAAGCACAATGGACGGTTTGCCTTCAATGATATCAGCAACATGGATGTTGATCAGCTTGATCTGGGAAAAGAAGAATAACTGTTATGTCTGAGCCCGGCTTCGGCTGGGGAGGGCGGGATATAAATAATAATAATAATAATAATAATAATAATAATAATAATAGAACAAAGAGAAGGGAAATGAAGCACTGTTTTAAAACAGCTCTTGTGGGATGTTTAAACCTGTAATGCTGTGTATTTGTGTATATTTGTGTGTGTGTGTGTTTAATCACAACCCAACAAAGGAGTTCAAAAAGAAGAAAAAATATGGTATATACTGGACTCCTATGAAAACATCACAATCCAAATCCACCTCTAGCCATGTACAACAAGTTGTTTCTTGTCATTTATCTCTTTATTTACACAACCTCTATACTGTTTTATTGTTGTTCTTGTTGTTGTTTAAGCCTCTAAGTTTAAGCCATGAGTAGGCAAACTAAGGCCCGGGGGCTGAATCTGGCCCAACTGCCTGCTAAATCCGGCCTGCGGACGGTCCGGGAATCAGCGTGTTTTTACAGGAGCAGAATGTGTGCTTTTATTTAAAATGCATCTCCGGGTTATCTGTGGGGCATAGGAATTTGTTTAATTCCACCCCCCCAAATATAGTCCAGCCCCCCACAAGGTCTGAGGGACAGTGGACTGGCCCCCTGCTAAAAAAAGTTTGCTGACCCCTGCTCTAAACAGTTTACAAAAAATATAAAACTTTAATACTATGGATAAAAAAGAAAGTTAAAAACAGGTATTTTAAAATAAGCAGAATGATGAATAAAATCGATGGTAGCTAAAAATAAATAAATAAAACACATGTAATTTCTATGGTGTCTGGATAGACCATTTTGTTTTCCTGAACAAAAATGTTGTAAGCAAGTTGCTGAACAGAGTACAGTGGTACCTCGGGTTACATACGCTTCAGGTTACAGACTCCGCTAACCCAGAAATAGTGCTTCAGGATAAGAACAGAAATCATGCTCTGGCGGCGCGGCGGCAGCAGGAGGCCCCATTAGCTAAAGTGGTGCTTCAGGTTAAGAACAGTTTCAGGTTAAGTACGGACTTCCGGATCGAATTAAGTACTTAACCCGAGGTACCGCTGTACAATGACGGCACCCACCTGATGTCAATAGGCAGGAGTTCCAAAGTTTAGGTGGTGCCGTAAGTCCTTGTAAAGGTTAATTAATACCCAGTTTGCCAAGCTGCAATCCAGCAAAGTAAGTTACCAAAAAAATCATTATTTGGTTGATAATGTAAAAGGTATGTGCAAGCTGCAGAGAGCTCATAGTGAACCTAGGTTGCTCATTCATATCTATAAAAGTGTGCATAAAAGCATCCTCAAGACCAGACTTAGGGAGTCCTTTCCGCTCTTGCATTGACTGTAGTTGGGATCTATAACAAACGCTTTAGTGGAATTTCGTGCTGAAAATAAATATAAAGTATAGCAGCATATCTAGTTCTGTTCTAAAGCATGTCACTGTACAGCTTTGCTTCGAATGTGCGGTTCTCGTCTTTCTTTACAACACTTTGGCACCCAAGCAAACTCAAAGCCGTCTTTGAGGCTGGAGTAATACTGACCGATCTGTTCTTTAGGAACGTCAACGCATTTTCAATGTTGCTTCTGCACTGGAAAATGTTAGATCCTTTCTCACGTGGCTGGAGAGAAAAAGAGGATACAAACATAGAAATTCAGGCTCCAGGTTACAAATTGCAGAGTTCGAATGGCTCTTCTCATGTTCTTATGTCAATTTCACAGAATATATTCCGCGTTTGTGGTTTAGAAATTTCAGCAATTTTTTGAGAGTGGGCGAGGAAGGGGTTGATAGAACACACTGTGGGAAAAGGGGGAAAGTGTTGAGACATTTCCAAGCTTCTCCTAGCATTCTTAAGAGCTAGAAACTTGGGGTGTTTTCTTGAGAGAAAGTTCAGAACCTCAAGATCCTTAATTTGGTACAACAAAGCTGAGTTTCTATCTGCACGTCAAAATCACACCAGGCCCAAACTGCAATTTGCCGTGGAACAGGAAAACAAATTCAAGCATGAGGACTGATGGGCAATAAGTAAGTTCATGGTTTTTTTTAATTGACTTTAGACAAAAAGAATCACATGCAATGGGGATACCTTACCATTTGTTTTCCTGAGAGGACCTCCAGCAGATCCAAAAGCACATGTCCCTCCCCGATGTCCGTATACAAGTCTGAGACAAAGGAAGGTGGGGAATGCTGCAAAAATATTTATCGTTAAGCAACCTTTCTTATTCTAATATTTATAAGCTATACATTCAAGGGGGGCATAGTAAGGCAGAATACGACATAGAAACCTAACACTGCAATAATAAGAGCAGTCAAAATAATAATAAGAGCAGTCAAAAACACCAACGGCATATCAATAAGCCGGTCGGTTAAAAACAATAATCCACATTTTGTTGGGATACTGCCAGGGAGACAAAGGCCATCATGCCTCCACGTCGATTCCGGACGATCCATCAATCTCCCGAAGAAACACAGTATCAGACAATTAGCGACACAAGCCTCAGAAACAGCTGTCCACATTCCAAAGACTTGTGCACGCCCTTTGCAGAGTTCACACAACGAAAGATGCACTCAGGAGAGCAATATCCTAACACATTCTGCTGTCTGAACTGTACAGGTTTCAAAACAAGTCTATAAGAAAACGGGCAGTGATTGATGCCAGACCTCTACTGGCAAGGGCCCAGCCTGCCACACTAATGGCTCAGTAACTGGTGAAAACCAAGCCAACCCAGTATTTTTTCTTTTGCGGGGGTTAAAAATGAGGTGCCGGTACTCATATCTTGATAAAAATGACGTTGGGTGAAATATAATTTCAGGGGGTTTGACCAGATGAGCCTCATGGTCCCATCCAACTCTCAACAGTTCTGTGATTTTATGGAAATACTGGAGCCATCATAAAAAATCTGCAAGTACTACTCTCTCAGAAAAGCAGTACCATGTTGAATGGAAAACGAGTGAGGTCCCAGTGCCTGATTTACGTATTAGCTAAACAAGCTATAGCTTAGGGCCCCACTCTCTTGGGGGCCCCCAAAAAAATTAAAAGGGAAAAAAACTGGATGTACATTTCCAAAATGTAAGACTAAGAACAAATAAAGTAAAACCCACATACAGCAACAGTGTTTTGTGTTGCGTAGACTCCTACGATGTAAGTCATGGGCCCCGCCTGCTAGCCTGCTTCCTAAAATATCACTGGTTTGCTATTATTATTTCATGTTATAGCAAGTTTCTAGAGACTAGAATCTAGAATCTAGAGACTAGATTATTAGTAAATTGTGTTTCTAAAGGAACTTTTGTTATTGCCAAATGCCAATGTGTTTGCATTACTAAGTTTGTTACGAATAAAAAATCATTTTAAGTTAGACCTTAATAATTATTTCACTCTTAATATACTTCTTCTTAATTGCATTTCAGTTGCAACAATTACTTTGATAAAATACATATTTTGTTATGTGCAAATGGCTTTAGATAGCTATTAGGTCCATAAATTACCATACAGCATATATTCAACACTAAAAACAGCAACAATTTGTTGCTGACAAAGGACAGCTGGACATATAAAGGGCCACATTACCCTCAGTAGCTTAGGGCCTCATCAAACCTAAATCCAGCCCTGGTCATCCCCTTACCTTTTCCAATTGTGAGTTGATCCAACTTGTGAAGGTCCTCTTTTGTGTGTTCTCCTGCTCCACTATGTTAAAAAAACAAAACAAAATTGAAGAATCACCCATGGACGGAGAAGATAAACATACTTTTAAATAAAACTTTAAAGCAGGTCTGCAGAACTTGTGAGAGCCAGGTGTGGCAGGAAAATACTAACCTCCTCCTTCTCTGTGCCTTGTGATCTGATATCTGCTCCTCACACACACTTCACAAATTGTGGAACTGTAATATTTCCCCCCCCCCCCAAGCTGTTACTGAAAAAGCCGCTTCCTGAAGCTCTTCTGTGCACTGGTGTTAAAGTTGTCTTGTTTCTTAATGTAAATTTAATAATCGCATAATTATAAGATGTTGCTTCAAGTTTACATCAACCGTAATATATATTATCACATTTTTCTGTACTGAGAATACCCACAGTTATCATTTCACCAGGGCTTAAAAAAAATAAATCAGTACATGAAATATACTTGGAGTCGAGTGTGGATTTCATGCTCTTTATACAGCTCATAGTGGTGAGGAGGAATGGAAGTTCCCCCACAATATCTGCTTTATATACATTATTTACACAATGGGCTGCACGTGATTGGCTAATTCCGGGATTCTCCTGTAGGCCAATCAGGTTGTGGATTCACTTCCACCTGGAGCTGGATTGGGTGGCTCCTGCATACCAATCATACTGCTGCATTGTTCTAGGACCAATCAGACTGATGCATTCTGAATCCTATTGTTCTAGGACCAATCAGACTGCTGCATTTTTGGATCCTATCGTTCTAGGACCAATCAGATTGCTGCATTTTGGATCCTATTCAACTCAGTACATAACAGTACAAAAAAGCCACCAATTACACTAGGAAAAAAATCAGAATTGTTTTTGTTCTTCCCTCCCAAAGCCAAATTTGTTGTTGACAAAGGACAGCTGGACATGTAAAGGGCCCCATTACCTTCAGTAGCTTAGGGCCTCATCAAACCTAAATCCAGCCCTGTATAGACAGAAGTTAAGCTATCCCTGTCCAGATAGGGGCGCAGCTGGGCCACCAACCAAAGCTGATGGAAGGCACTCCTAGCCACCAAGGCCACCTGAGCCTCAAGCAACAGGAAGAGGATCCCGGAGTACCCCCAAGCTACGAACCCACTCCTTCAGAGGAAGTATAACCCCATCAAGAGCAGACCATCTCCCACCCATCTGGTCTAGGGAACCACCCACTAACAGTGCCTCAAGTCTTATCTGGATTGAGCCTCAGTTTGTTGCCTCTCATCCTGTCCATTACCGAGGCAAGACAACGATTTTGCGCCATGTGTGCAGGTTAGATCCAGATTCAGTGTGTGAAATGGAATTCCCTTTCAAATCAATGGGACCCAGATTCAACCAACTTGGGTTTCCACCACGTACAACACAAGCTGTAATCCGAAACACACTTGAAGGGAAATAAATCCAATTGAGCTCAGTAGGGCTTACCTCAGACAAAACATGTTTACAGAGTCTGGCTACAAGTGTCTGCTCCTGATAATCAATAGTGCTTAAAGTATTTTACACACAGAATTGGAAAGCCCTTCTTAAACGCTTTGCTAGCTAGACTGTTGTCAGAGAGTGTTTTTTTAAAAAACCTCCAGGAAGTCTTGAGGCAGCTATTGAGGTTTGCATTTCATTTGCATGTCGTCAACATTTGTTATGCAAAGGACTGCAAAGGATTATCTTGTTCCCAGTTCAAAGCAAAGGATTAAATTATTAGCGAAGCAATTCTCGGCAATGGAAGCTGGAAGTTCGTGTTTGGTCTCTGGCATTTGAGGCCTGCTGCAAAGTGGACTTTTCAGTCCTGAATGGCAAAAAAGGAAAAACACCCTCACCTGCTTTTCCACCCACTGGGGTAAAAGATACAGGTAACAGTATCCCCTCTACATCTCCCTGTGGGTGTAAAATCAGCTGGAAAGGAGAAGGTGAGGTGGGAAATGGCTGGAGGAGAAAGGGTTAAGCAGCCCCTCCACTGCCATTGCCGTTGAGATAATATCCACAGTCCTCCTTTCCAGGGAAAATCTTATACAGGATGCAATTGTAGATAAGAGACATCACCTTGCCAACAAAGGTCCGTATAGTAAAAGCTATGGTTTTCCCAGTTGTGATGTATGGAAGTGAGAGCTGGACCATAAAAGAAGGCTGATCGCCGAAGAATTGATGCTTTTGAATTATGGTGCTGGAGGAGACTCTTGAGAGTCCCATGGACTGCAAGAAGATCAAACCTCTCCATTCTTAAGGAAATCAGCCCTGAGTGCTCACTGGAAGGACAGATCCTGAAGCTGAGGCTCCAATACTTTGGCCACCTCATGAGAAGAGAAGACTCCCTGGAAAAGACCCTGATGTTGGGAAAGATCACAAGGAGAAGGGGACGACAGAGGACGAGATGGTTGGATGGTGTCTTCGAAGCTACAAACATGAGTCTGAACAAACTGCAGGAGGCAGTGGAAGACAGGAGTGCCTGGCGTGCTCTGGTCCATGGGGTCACGAAGAGTCGGACACGACTAAACGACTAAACAACAACAACAACATCGGAATCTTGAGGATTCCACAGGAACGTTCCCAGGAGGATGGCTAAGTAAAACACTGAAAGTGCCTGTACATTTTGCCTTGTATCCCAGGTTCTACAAATACTATAAACAGGTTCCTAAACAAAAATGAAAAGCTGGGCATCTGGGAATTATGGTTCACTGGGCGGGAGCCGACCCCTTACCCTCCCCACCCATGGATGTCCGTGTCAGAGGACACCGACTGCAACAGAGAAGGCACCATCTTGGTTATAATGCTATGCAGAGATTTGCAAGGCAGCCTCACTTCTGGAAAGAGGCATAGAGAGCATGGCTGCGTACCCACCTTGATGCACATTTAAAGCACATTTCCTCCACAGCAAAGGATCCTGGGAACTCGTTTGTTAAAGGTGTGGGAATTGCAGCTCTGTGAGGTGTAAACTACAGCTCCTAGAATTATTTTGGTGATGCGATGCACTTTAAACGTGTGGTGTGGATGTGACCCAAGTTGCAGGGATGCAAGTGGTGATGTGGTCTAAACCACTGAGTCTCTTGGGCTAGCTGATCAGAAGGTTGGTGGTTCAAATCCCCGCAATGGGGTGAGCTCCCGTCGCTCTGTCCCAGCTCCTGCCAACCTAGCAGTTTGAAAGCACACCAGTGCAAGTAGATAAATAGGTACTGCTATGACAGGAAGGTAAACGGCATTTCCGTGCATTCTGGTTTCCGTCACGGTCCTCCGTTGTGCCAGAAGTGGTTTAGTCACGCTGGCCACGTGACCCGGAAAGCTGCCTGTGGACAAACGATGGCTGTCTCGGCCTGAAAGCAAGATGAGTGCCGCAACCCCATAGTCGCCTTTGACTGAATTGTCCAGGGGTCCTTTACCTTCTACCTTTACTTAGCAGGCAATCAAAACAAAATAAAATAATTCCTTCCAGTAGCACCTTAGAGACCAACTAAGTTTGTTATTGTTATGAGTTTTCGTGTGCATGCACACTTCTTCACGAAAGCTCATACCAATAGCAAACTTAGTTGGTCTCTAAGGTGCTACTGGAAGGATTTTTTTTTAATTTTTTTTTGACTACAGCAGACCAACACAGCTACCTACCTGTAACTTAACAGGCAATGTTGATTATTCTGGGTTTTCTTCCCTGCTCTCTCCTTGATCTTAGTAAGTTATAAATTATAACGTATTTCCATATATATATATATCGGTACAATCCTAGGTATGAATACTCAGAAGGAAATCCTAGCAAGTGTAAGGAGACTTCCTCCTCCTAAATAAGCATGCAAAGGGGGACTGGCTGAGATGACTGGCAGAATCCGCGACCAAGGAAAAGAGACGATGGAAGAAGATTGGAAGAAATTTAAAATTTATCTTAAGAACTGTTGTAAAATCAATGAGTGCTAAAATGTCATGGGTAACGTAAAACAGAATTGCAGCGATAAATGATTGGGTAAGAGAAAAAGGAAAGAAAGTGAATCATAAGTAATTGAAATTAGGGGTTGCTGAAAAAGTTCAAAACAGGGATGCAGAAAAGGGAGGTATGGGGAAGTCGTTGAAATAAGGCTTAAGAAAAAGAGGTTATGAAATTATACGTGTTTATATGTTTGTTTGTCTATGTATTGTTAGTTGTAATGTGTTTTAATTTATGTTGGAAAATCAATAAAAATTTATATATAAAAAAAAATAAGCATGCAAAGGATTGCAGCCTAAGTCAATCACCGAAATTGCTCGTCAGTTCAAACAGCTGACTCAGCAGGCAGGCAGAATTGGTACCATCCAGCAATCAATTTTTATCTATCTAGGGCACTTGATGCCATTTAAATAATCACTGCAGCTGCTCCCACACCACAATTCATTTTCGGCACGGTTATATGTATTACTCTTTCCATTCTGCAACTACTCCAGGGCTTAATAGTTTTCTACAAAAGCTCAGATCCTCCCGTCATGTGATTCATTAAAAATGACTTTTTTATGACTAAAGGACAGATGAATGGACCCTTTGTGTCAGGCGGTTTTAATAAGGCTGGAAATGACCTTGGATTTATCTTGCCCTAGTTGTTTTCACGATGTAACCGACCTAAAACAAATACATTCCATCTCAGCTTCATGCAGCTCTCCCTTGTGCTCCAGCTCAGGATCAGAGGCAAAGCACAACAGATCAGGAAGTGCACCTGCCCATTTAAAAAGCGAAATTAAGGGAAGATGGCGTTCTTCTCCTTCCCTCGGAGCTGGACCTCAGTGTCCGGGCTGGACGATGGAGCTCCTTCAGGTATAAAGGGCTGAAGACGTGAGGACGTTCAGGGCTTTCCCATACTGAGCTATCCCATCTTATGCAGTAGCTGCACAATGTCTAGCTTTTATTGAGTGTTTATTCTGATTTGTTTTGGGAGAAGTTATAGGGCAAAGAGTATTCATCCTTTTTTTTTATTGCAAGGTGTTTACAGGGTATTCCCATTATTCATTAGTTCATCTCACGCGTTTCAATGCATCAAATAACAAGACCACCTTTTTTAAAAAAATACAGTGGTACCTCGGGTTACAGATGCTTCAGGTTACATACGCTTCAGGTTACAGACTCCACTAACCCAGAAATATTACCTCAGGTTAAGAACTTTGCTTCAGGATGAGAACAGAAACCATGCTCCGGCGGTGTGGCAGCAGCAGGAGGCCCCATTAGCTAAAGTGGTGCTTCAGGTTAAAAACAGCTTCAGGTTAAGAACGGACCTCCGGAACGAAGTAAGTACTTAACCTGAGGTTAACACACTGTAGGTGTGTTAGGGCACCAGAGTGGCTCAGTTTCCATTTAACTGCACCAACCTACAGTTCTGATATGCATAGGAATCCCTCTGGCAAAATATTGACATTCTGGAAGTTCCTAAAGCCATCACTGCTGCTAAACTGAATTTGGGACTTTTTCCTGTATCGTGTGGGCTTCTAGAACTGCATAACAATTCCCCGCTAAGAAGGCGAGAGAAGAAGGCCACAGAACAACATCCATCCTAATCTGCCACATGAAGATTTGCAATTATGCCCTCTAAGAACTGACGGAATGGAAGTAATGTTTTGTGATCTTGTTATTTCTGGAGCCGGGCCAATCTGACAACACCGCAAGATCAACAGTGTGATGTAACCTCAACTAAAAAATAAAATAAAATTATTCCGCTTTTTCACCTAGGGGCACCCACCTTCGAAAACAATGATTTGATTTCAACTTTTCCAACACGGGTTTCGTTTTCTGCTGTGTGCTCTCATTCCCCCTTCTGGGATGGAGAATAGTAGTGCCTGCTTCGCTAGCTAACTTCTCTCAATGCCTGCCAGAATTGGCACCCGATCATGAGAATTAAATAGGTTAAGAAGGGGGAATTACGCACTGGCAATAGTGTGCAAATTGGATCAGAGCGCATGGAGAGTAAATCCTCCACAGGCTTGCTCACACCTGCTGCCCCCCTCCCACCTCACCCCCCCTCCTCTGGCACGCCAAGGCTTAGTAGCCATAGGAACAGGAGGGAGGGAGGTGTTTGATGGACGGCTTATCAGCCCCTACAATCCCGCAGCCACTCACTCCCCTGGAGAACTCTTGCAGGACAGCAAAAATCCAACAGCTTGGATTCGAAGGCCCTGTCTGCACCCGTAGGGCTAAAATTCCCAGAGTTCCCTGGGAAGAGGGATTACCCAGCTAGAGCATAGCTGTCACAGATTTGAAAATATGGGACCAGCAGCCTCAAAAATAAGGGATTAGCAGCCAAAATAAGGGATTTTCAGAGCATAGGTATGTTCAACTTCTGAGCCCCTCCGAGCCAAAGGCAGAAAGCCCAGCCAGCAGCCAAACGAAGCCTCAAGCAGTGGTTCCCACAGCGCAGCAACCCGGCAAAGGGGATGCAGCAAGGGAAACCACTGTCACCTCTCCGCTGGGAAGCGCTGAGCAAAGGCGAGTCCCCAGGCAACGCGGCCGATTTAATTGGCACAAGGCATGCAAGCTCCACCCCCCAGTCATTCTTAGACTCCTTATTGGGTGAGCAACGCAGCCAAGCAACACAGTTGGAGCCTCCCTCCTCCCTGGCCGGCAGGGAGGGAGGGAGAGGAGCTGCTTCCTTTGAAACCCAGGAAATTTAAGGGACATCATCAATAAGGGACAGCAGCGGGTCACGGCGCTGGGATAAGGGACTTTCCCACCAAATAAGGGACGGTTGACCGCTATGAGCTAGAGGGTGGGGAAAGACTCTTACCTGGGACTCTAGAGAGCCCCTGCCACTCAGCGTAGACTAGGAGTGGGGAACCGTTGGCCCTCCAGCTGCTGAACTACAATTCCCATCAACCCAAGCCTGGGCAATGGCAAAGGTAGATGGGAGTTGTAGTTCAGCAACATCTGGAGTCTGGTTACCAGATGTTTTTCAATGAATCCGGGGACACTTTTTTTTTTTAACGGAGTAGAAACAGGGAGTCAGTAGTGGGGATGGTGAGACAAAAGACCCTGGGCCCAAGCACATATGCATATTGTATAAAGGTGCATAGCCCTTCTTTCACACCCTGTGAAACATACCGTATTTTTCGCTCTATAGGATGCACCAGACGATAAGACGCACCTAGTTTGGGTGGGAGGAAACAAGAAAAAAAAATTCTGAATCCCAGAAGCCAGAACAGCAAGAGGGATCTGGCTTCTGGGATAGCCTCTTGCTGTTCTGGCTTCTGGGATAGCCGCTGAAGCCTCTCCCGGGCAGCGAGATGAAGGCTCCCCTGCCCAGAAGAGGCTGCATGTGCGTAAGCTGCCCTCTGTACCTTCCCCCATCTCCCGCAAGAACTGCGCACTCTTTAAAGGGAGTGCGGTTCTTGGGGGCTTTTCTGGGAGGTGGGGGAAGGGACAGAGTTGCGCGCTCTGTCCCTTCCCCCCACTTCCCGCAAGAGCCGCGCGAAGCCTCCGCATGGCAGTGGGGAGCCTTCATCCCGCTGCCCCACGGAGGCTTCGCGGGGGCTATCCAAAAGCCAGAATAGAGGGAGCACTGCGCAGCGGTCCCTCTAGCTGGTCTAGCTTTGTGTGAAACCTCCGCAGGGCACGGGGAGCCTTCATCCCCGTGTCCTGCGGAGGCTTCTGGGGCAGCCTGTGAAGCCTCCGGAGGGCAGCGGGCTGCCTTCATCCCACTGCCCTGTGGAGGCTTTGTGCAGCTAAGCCAGAAGCTAGAACAGTGAGACGGAGTGCTGCGCAGCGCTCCCTCTCCCTGTTCTGGCTTCTGGCTTAGCCGCGCAGCCTGCATTCACTCCATAACACACACACACACACATTTCCCCTTACTTTTTAGGAGGGAAAAGGTGCGTCTTATAGAGCAAAAAATACGGTAAATGTGCAGAGTTTTTTAAAAACTGGGCAACGGCGCACCACCCGTCCGTGACTCCTGAGCCTTCCCCAAACTCCTGCCCCCTTCTCCCTTTGTTTTGACAGATCTGGGGGGCCTCGGGAGTCGCGGGCGGGTGGCCATTGCTGAGGAGGGGTGCAAGGCACACGGTTTCTCTGCCAGGCAAGGTGCAAAACCCTTCTTTCGCACCCTGTGAAACATAAATGCCCAGAGTTGTCTTTTTTAAACTGGGCAACGGCTGGCCGCCCGCGACTCCCGAGCCTCCCCCGATCAGTCAAAACAAAGGGGGCAGGAGATCTGTACCGCCGGACGCCCCCAGTTTCCCTTTGGCAGTGGCGGCAGCAATGGCAGTCAGCAGCCCAGAGCCAGCCTGGTAGCGCAGTTGACTTTGGCTGGCTTCAGGAGCTGCTTGCTGCCATTGCGCCTGCCATTTTTCCTCTCCGGAAGTCCCCATAAGATGTGTTGCATGTTTCCTGGGGACAGATTTGCAAATCTGGGGACTGTCACCGGGAACCGGGGACATCTGGTAACCCTCATCTGGAGGGCCAATGGGTCCCCCCACACCCCACAGACATTAGTGATCTGGACAAGCCAACGGTCTGGTTCAACATAAGGCAGCTTTCTGGGTACGCTTCTGTTCCATCTAGCCTGAGAAGCAAGGCTGAGAGACCCAGGCCCTGCTATGCAAGGGATAGTGTCATGTCTGCTTTGCTCCACCCACTTTTGCTGCTGGCCCCATCCACCGATGGCATGCAGCCCCACAAGGCCTAGAATTGTAGAGTCGGATGGGACCACGAGAGTCATCTAGTCCAGCCCCCTGCAATGCAGAAACGTTTTGCAGAACGCGGGGCTCAAATCCACGACCCTGAGAGTCGGCATCTCACGCTCTACTGACTGAACTATCAGGCATGAGAGAATGCAGCCCGAAGCCAAGAAAGGTTCCGCACCACCACCCCATGCTGGAAGCCAGAAAAAATTGGGGTGAAAGCATGAAAAGGCTCGTTGAGAAGCGCTGAAGGGAGAAGGCACTTCCACAGGTGCAGCAGGGGGAAATTAAGGTTCCCGGGAGGTAGTGCGTTAGACTCTCCATTTCAGGGACATGGGTTCGAGTCCTGCCCTCTGGGCAAAAAAAATTCCTGCATTGCAGGAGGTTGGACTAGATGACCCAAGTGGTCCCTTCAAACTGTACGATGCTATGATTCTATATAATCTAGAGCAGCGGGGAGAAGCCTCAAGCCTTCTCAGCTTCTCTATGGACTTTGGACTACAGTGGTACCTCAGGTTAAGTACTTAATTCGTTCCGGAGGTCCATTCTTAACCTGAAACTGTTCTTAACCTGAAGCACCACTTTAGCTAATGGGGCCTCCTGCTGCCGCCGTGCCGTCAGAGCACGATCTCTGTTCTCATCCTGAAGCAAAGTTCTTAACCTGAAGCACTATTTCTGGGTTAGCGGAGTCTGTAACCTGAAGCGTATGTAACCTGAAGCATATGTAACCTGAGGTACCACTGTATTCTCAAGACTCCACAACTCTCCCTGCCACCTTCCTCGACTGTTCTTGCCTGGCTGATATAGGAACATAGGAAGTTGCCTTATGAGCCAGACCATTAGTCCGCCTAGCTCAGTGTTGCCTACACTGACCGGAAGCAGCTCTCCAGAGTTTTAGGCAGCAGTCTTTCCCAGCCCTACCTGGAGATTTTGGGGGTTGAACCTGAGACCTTCTGCGTGGAAAGCAGATGCCCTTGCCCTGTGTCTTTGAACTCTGATAATACCTCTTGTTTGCAGAGATGGAAGATTGCGGGAGAGGGGAGATGCACAAACTAGCATGCTGTGCAAATGTCAAATTTGCACCCATTGCTATGCTCACTTGTGCCTCGGACCGTGCCCGCCCTCGGGCAAGCGGCCCCCAGAAAGTTTCTCAGGAGGCAATGAGGCCCTCGAGGTGAGAGCAAATCCATGCTCTGTTGGAGACTATGCCTCATTCGCTTAGGAGTAGCCATCGCTGGGGAAGTGAAACTGTGTCTGTACACCCACTTTAGCCACGAGTTCACATGATGAGAATCCCACCCTCCAGCAAATCCTTTCACCTAGAAACCTAGCCTGCCAGGGTTGCAAGCGAACCACCTAATTTTCTACCTGCAGGGATTTTTCGCTGCTGCGTTGATTTGCAAGAGGACGAGGCCACGGAATCAGTTCCGTCCGGTATTTTTTTGCATTCCTCAAGCTGGTTGCATAGCAGCCCAGGAGAATTCAGAAACATGCTGTGACTCACTATGGAATTTCTTACCTGTTTCCCCATCCCTGAGTCTTATCTCTCTATTTCTGTTGAAAGAGGAGGGTGCGGTGCTCTTTGTTGGCCAAGGAGCCACACCTGAAACTCTTTCCCTTTCTTGAAAAGGAAAGGAGAATCTGGTATTTAAACAACGGCGGAGCTCTTACGCCAGAGCAAACAGGTTCGGGGATTGCTGTTATTTGTGTAGGGATTTGAGCTATCATCTTGGCAAAAGAGCTTGATGTTTGGCCTTGGCTTAGATGAACATGAGTGTGTCGGATGTTTTAAGTGTTTAAAGAAAATCAGTGGCAGAGAGAATAAAAACCAACCTACTCCCACCCTTTCAAAAACAAACAGAGCATCAAACTCCGTCAATCAACAATATTGTAATAAAAACCCATGGATAAAGTACACTGGTCCTCCATGCTATTCCCCAAGCAGTAGAACATTATCTTATGTCTCAGATTTTTCTCAGGATGCCAATCGAGGCAGAAAATACAGGTGCTAGATGGGCAAAGCGTGGTGCAGTGGCTAGGACGTTGGACTAAGACTTTGGGAGGTAAAGGTAAAGGTACCCCTGACTGTTAGGTCCAGTTGCGGACGACTCTGGGGTTGCGGCGCTCATCTCACTCTATAGGCCGAGGGAGCCAGCGTTTGTCCACAGACAGCTTCTGGGTCATGTGGCCAGCATGACTAAGCCGCTTCTGGTGACCCAGAGCAGCGCACGGAAACGCCGTTCGCCTTCCCGCCAGAGCAGTACCTATTTATCTACTTGCACTTTGACATGCTTTCGAACTGCTAGGTTGGCAGGAGCTGGGACCGAGTAACAGGAGCTCACCCTGTCGTGGGGATTCGAACCACCGACCTTCCGATCGGCAAGCCCCAGGCTCAGTGATTTAGACCACAGTGCCACCCACATCCTAAGAGTTTGGGAGACCAGGGTTCAAATCCCCACTCAGGCACAAAGCTTGCTGGGGTGACCTTGGACCAGCCACTCTCTCAGCCTAGCCCTACCTCACACGGCTGTTGTGAGGATAAAATGGAGAAGGGAAAGAGCCACATACGCCACCTTGGAGGAAAGGTAGGATATAAACATAATAATAAATACAGTCATACCTTGGTTTTCGAACAGCTTAGTTCCCGAACATTTTGGCTCCCGAACACCACAAACCCGGAAGTGACTGTTCCAGTTTGCGAAATATTTTTGGAAGCCGAACGTCCGACGGGGGCTTCCACGGCTTCTGATTGGCTGCAGGAGCTTCCTGCAGCCAATCAGATGCCGTGATTTGGTGTCTGAATGTTTTGGAAGTCGAACAGACTTCCAGAAGGAATTTTGTTCGACTTCCAAGGTACGACTGTAGTCTGAAAGGCTTCCTAACGGAAATGTTCTTTGGATTAAGGGGAGTGAGGCTGCAGGGACAACTGCAAATTCCTTCATTGCAGGGGGTTGGCCCACATGATCCTTAATGTCCCTTCCAACCCTATATTCTATGAGATATCGATCTATGTGTGTAGCCACTGCCCATCATAGTTCTGGATTATGCAGCCTAGCGGACTAACGATATAAAACTGTTTCATCTGTTCATACAACTTTGGGGAGAAATGGTTATTGTTGCTCAGTTAATGTTCAATAATAGTAATAATAAAATTTTATTTATATCCCGCCCTCCACAGCCGAAGCCAGGCTCAGAGCGGCTAACAACAGTAAAATGATACAACATTATAAAATCATTTCATTATAAAATTAATTCAAATCTGATTAACGGCAACCATTGGGCTAGAGTTCTGTGAGGATTATCAAAGGAGTGGGTCAGGCTGTGACCTGCCTGGCCAAAGGACTGGTGGAACAGCTCTGTCTTGCAGGCCCTGCGGAAAGATGTCAAGTCCCGCAGGGCCCTAGTCTCTTGTGACAGAGCGTTCCACCAGATCGGAGCCACGACCGAAAAAGCCCTGGCTCTGGTTGAGGCCAGCCTAACCTCTCTGTGGCCCGGGACCTCCAAGATGTTTTTGTTTGAAGACCGTAAGTTCCTCTGTGGGACATACCAGGAGAGGCAGCCCCGTACGTACGAGGGTCCTAGGCCGTATAGGGCTTTAAAGGTTAAAACCAGCACCTTAAACCTGATTGATCCTGTACTCCACCGCGAGCCAGTGCAACTGGTATAGCACCAGTGCAGCTGGTATATATACATGCGCATGAAGCCTCAGCTTCAACCCAGCTGCCATCCCAAGCCCCATGGGTAGGATCGGCATGGATGTGCATAGACACTGGTCTTTTCTGTTTTGGGGGACCTCTTCCCACCACCATTGCTGCAGGGAAGAAATCCGAGACACACAGTTCCCAGGACCGCTCTTTGCATCTTGTTGGCTCTACCCGAGAATCCCAACACTAAGGTTCTGCAACTTCAGAATTAAATCACAAACATTCCAGCGCATCAAAATTTCCAGGGCCTTTTTCTGAGCCAAACATGAGGCATGCCCCTCCAGGCAAAGAGGGTGCTGGGGTTTTTCGTTCAAACAAGGTAAAAGAGAGAGAGCGAGAAAGAGTGTTTGGGAAGATGGGTTTGGCAGACAAGAGCTTGTTTTGATTGGTAGCAAGGAGCAACAGTGACTGAGGTTGCAACATGGCCTGAGCATAGCCGTTCCCTTGACAGTGGCTTACAGCAACAATGGAATCTTGCAAAGGAAAACATGAAGGAGCAGCGATAAAATCTGGTCCTCCAAAATTCAACAGTCATGAGCTCTGGGAGACCTCTGTGTTTTACAAGCATGCTTGAAAAATCTCTCAAGCAATTGTTACCGGAGCTGGCGGGCCAAGGGGAATGAAACCAAGCAGATGTCTATGTTAGCATTGCCAGCTGACCATCAATAATGCCCTGGACAGCTCTTGGATTTTTAACAGCCGCCTGATGGGTGCAGATGGATGGCTCAGGATGAGACATAAAATCATAGAATTGCAGAGTTGGAAGGGACCCTGTGGATCATCTAGTCCAACCCCTTGCAATGCAAGAATATGCCGCTGCCCCATATGGGGATCGAACCTGCAACCTTGGTATTATCAGCATCACACTCTAACCAACTGAGCTATACCAACATTCAACGGTTGTGTCAAAAGGCCAACCCAGTGAATTCAGTGAGATTCTGAACCAGGGACTTTTCTACTCATGGTTCGTTCACTCAAGTACTGAATTACGCTGATTCTACGAGTCAAGTTTTTACTTATCCTCTTTTGATTCCACCCTTCCCCCAAGGAGCCCAGGGCAGTGTGACTGGTTCTTTACCCCCTTCTCACTCACAGACACTTTATCTTCACAACAGCCCTGTCCAGTAGGCCAGGCTGAGAGAATGTGCCTAATCCAAAATCACACCAGTGAGCTTCAAAGCTGAGTGGGAGTTTGAAATTGGCTCTGCTCTTAGTCCTAATGGCACTCTAAAGAGATTTCAAAGGGATTTGTTTTGTATTTTTTTTTAAAAAAGCACAGATATTCTCTACGGAGGGGGAAACATTCCCTGAAAGATGATAAATGAAGGGCCCGAAACAGTAAGTATCTGGATTGCATAGGAAGATGCCTTATAACTAACCAGGCTGCGTATAAACTATGCCTTTCAAGCACATTCAATGTACATTATCTCCCTCAAAGAATTCTGGGAACTGTAGCTGGCTCATCATAGAGTTACAATTCCCAGCAATCCTTAAACTACAGTCCCCAGAATTCTTTGAGGGAAATAAAAGGTAAAGATAAAGGGACCCCTGACCATTAGGTCCAGTCGTGACAGACTCTGGGGTTGCGGCGCTCATCTCGCTTTACTGGCCGAGGGAGCCGGCGTACAGCTTCCGGGTCATGTGGCCAGCATGACTAAGGCGCTTCTGGCGAACCAGAGCAGCACACGGAAACGCCGTTTACCTTCCCGCCGGAGCAGTACCTATTTATCTATTTGCACTTTGACGTGCTTTCGAACTGCTAGGTGGGCAGGATTTGAGGGAAATAATGTGCTTCAAATGCACTGAAAAGGTACAGTGTCCACACATCCTTGGCCTTATTGCCCTATCTAGCTCTGCACAGTCTACACAGACTGGCAGCAACCTCTGCAGAACTCAAGACAAGGATCTCTTCCAGTCCTACTTGGTGTTGCCAGGATTGAACCTGGAACCACCTTCACACAAAGCAGGTTTCTCAACCACTGAGCTATGGCCCCCGATACCAGATTCGGTGGAACAGAAGCAAGAGATTTCTGCTCGTGTGATTTCTGGAGGTACCTGGCTGGCTCCTGAATGAAGCAGGGTGCTTGCAGGAGACGGACCATCAGCCCGATCCAACAGAGATGCTCTTGTGTCCTGATGAAACTATGGCTACAGATGTTCCCCTTACCGAACCTCACACGGAAGAACTTACCTTGCAGTGAATACTGGAGATCATCGAAGTCTGTGGAAGACTGCTCTTCGTCACCTGACGGTATCTGAGGAGATGCCATTTCCTCAAGCCCTGGGATCACTGCACATTCCGGTTGCCAAACTGGGGTAAATTTGGGGAAGAGGGAGGAAACAGAAAAGAAAGTTAGTAGATAGGCACATCAGGATTTCACCTTCAGAAAAGACAGCTTGTGAATCACCCTGCAGCCTTGCTTCTGTTTTTCAAGATTTTCTCAGATTATCTGGATCAAGGCTACGCCTTCTTTTTGAATCGTAAAGCAGCTAACGCTATTCTTCTGGGTCCTATTCATTTCTAACAGCTGGCTAACCTCCAGGTCTGGAAATCCCATTGCTGGAATATGCAGGAAACAGATCTGGATTCAAAGATTTGCGGTGTTGATTTGCAAGGGATGCGAAAGATTTGAAAGGTTGATGGTGTCTCCTGGGTAATTTGGGGCCGTCTATCGTGTCTACCCTCAGGGGCGCTGCTTTTCTTCTGCATCTCCCCCCCCCCCAACCACCGCCCCTCATTAAATCTTTCGCTTTGCAAAGTTCTTTTCTTGCTCAGCAATTATTGTAGCGGGTTTGAAGCAAAAGTCGCTGAGCCCACAGAAGATTAAAATGCAACTAAGAAAGTGATGTTGCCTGACACACCGAGCACCATTGTTCTGGCTCTATCTGTATCTTAGCTACCACAGTGTACCCCTGCAAGTTCCAAATGCAACAGAGTTTATTTTTTCAGCCCTGAACCATGACCACCCTTTCTTCTGCAAAGGCACCCTCATCAATCGTGCGCAACCTTGGTGTCTTCCAAATGTATGTGTAAGGTTCGTGCACGTGACTGCAATAGGTCTGCTCAGCTAGATGATGAAATTTTATATGTTGTGCATATATGTACACACACAAGCACACACACTGGGGGAAAAGTGAACGAGAGCCAAAGAAATCCGACCTTCACCCAACACACACAAAAGATAATAAATTTACAGTCCTCCCTATTGTGGGAGATGCCCAGCTCACAGTGTGTGTGTTTTTATAAGTGATTGCTTCAGATCTAAATTCCTGGTGCCTTGAGAAATGTACCCCTTTGCTTCCATTTACTCAGTCCCATGATAGGCTTAGAGGGACGCAGGTGGCGCTTTTGGTTAAACTACAGAGCCTAGGACTTGCCAGTCAGAAGGTCAGCAGTTCGAATCCCCGCGACGGGGTGAGCTCCCGTTGCTCGGTCCCTGCTCCTGCCAACCTAGCAGTTCGAAAGCACATCAAAGTGCAAGTAGATAAATAGGTACCGCTCCGGCGGGAAGGTAAACGGCGTTTCCGTGTGCTGCTCTGGTTCACCAGAAGCGGCTTAGTCATGCTGGCCACACGACCCGGAAGCTGTATGCCGGCTCCCTCGGCCAGTAAAGTGAGATGAGCGCCGCAACCCAGAGTCGTCCGCGACTGGACCTAACGGTCAGGGGTACCTTTCCCTGTATGATAGGCTTTAAAAATGCCTCCAGACAGAAACATGATTTCGTCCACTTCTGACCATAAGAGCTGTTTAGCAGCGGAACGGTCTCCCTTGGGAGGTTGCGGACTCTCCTTCCTTGGAGGTTTTTAAGCAGAGTTTGGATGGCTATCCGCCCTGGGTGCTTTAGCTGAGATCCCTGCATTGTAGGGGGTTAGACTAGATGACCCTTGGGTCCCTTCCAGCTCTACAATGCTACGATTTTAAAAAGCAGCAGAACAATCCACAGTTGACTGACAGGACTCCTTGCTTCAGGATGCTCTAATGTAAAAATGAAGAGACAGGAGGAATACGCGGTAGGCAGACCCGTCAGTGGAAACATAGCTTGGTGCAGGCAAAGGACAAACCTCTAGCACACTCTGCATTCAAGGAACAGAGGCTGGGAGATGGTGAAATGAAACAGCCTGGCTGGAATGTAATACTGGGGTCTTGGTGGGCACCTTGCAGATGCAGCCCCTTGGTCTAATTTAATGTCGTCCTCACTCTGATTTGAAAAGCCTTCTGCGAGTGGTCAGTTCACATCTCTGGCCAGAGCAACCAGACTCTCCCCGGGCAGGCAAAGACAGAGAGAAAAGAAGGTGGAAGAAAGAGAGAGCAATGGCCTTATTTGCTCTGGTGCTGGCTCCGCCATGAACGTCTTCCACACCCCCAATCACCATGCAGCCCTCAACAGATAAGCCCTGAAGGAATGTAGCCCCTGGCGGAAAAAAAGTTGTCCAGCCCTAATTTAGTGTTACGTGTACAAATCTTAGACTCACATTCTCTCCTCTTCTCCTGTCACAACTGAGATGAGGCAATTGAAAGTTTTCACCTAACCAAGGTTACTTTCAGTCGAAACTAGCTTGTTCCCCTACACTATAGTTAGGACTAGCCACAGTTTGTCTGGGTTCAGACGTAAGAACCGTGGCTAGTCCTAACTACAGTGTAGGGGAACAAGGCAGTTTCAAACCATAAGATTATGACCCTGGCTTTCCTCCCTAAACCATAGACTAGCCACGGCTGTCAGTTCTGATGAAACAACTACAGTTAATGGAAAACAATAAAAAGGCATTCCTTATACTAGTGAGTCTCCTTGCGATGGGATGGGGAGCCATCTCAAGGAAGCGGTGTGTCACAATGAACTGGCAATGTACTAGCCCAAAATTCCTGAAATAAGAGCAACTTAAAACTCAGAGGTTGTGGACTGGAGTGAATTGGCAGCTTCCTTCATGCCTAGACCTATCTATTTGAGCAAAAGGAACATTCCTAGCAATGCACTGTTAAAAATCAGGACAGAAGCAGATTTTGGGAAACTTCCTGGGCAGATGTGGGAGGGCTTCGTAGGACTGGCTTCCAGTTTCATTTTTAATACTGAACAGAGAGCTGGCCTGTTTTATTTTTGGACACACTGGAAGGCGGGAATATCAAGTTGCTGCCAGCAATTCTTACGCAAAACCATTTCCCCCCTATTCAGTTATAAACTTAGGACCAATGTGGGCACACAGAAGTTTGTACTACATAATGATACTACCTATGAGGGAGAGGGCATGTGTCAGTGTTCTGCTATTATTAATAAAAATCTGATCCTAAACCTCTGCTGCCTTGCAGGACATTTTCAGAAGAAAAGCCTCAGGAGTAAAAAAAATCAATCTGAAGTAGAGTCCTGAAGATGGTTGGATAGCGCCTTGTCCACCTCCTTTCATCAACTCCTGCAGCCAAGCTGGTGCCAAACGTCTTGCTCTGCTTTCCTTTGGACCAGATCAGCGAGGTGAAGAGGAGGGTCTTGTCATCTGGGCATCCCAGGACCTCCATACACACTGCCCAGTCTTGCACCCCAGGAAAGTCACCTTGGTGCTGCTAATGCAGCAGTTTAGTCTTCACCCCGGGATGCACACTCCATTGTTTCTCGCGACAGATGGATGCCAACAAAACTGGCCATCCTACACCGCAGGGTAGGGACGCGGGTGGCACTGTGGGTTAAACCACAGAGCCTAGGACTTGCCGATCAGAAGGTCGGCAGTTCAAATCTCTGTGACAGGGTGAGCTCCCGTTGCTCGGTCCTGCTCCTGCCAACCTAGCAGTTCAAAAGCACGTCAAAGTGCAAGTAGATTAATAGGTACCACTCCAGCAGGAAGGTAAACGGCATTTCCGTGCGCTGCTCTGATTCGCCAGAAGTGGCTTAGTCATGCTGGACACATGACCCGGAAGCTCCCTCGGCCAATAAAGCAAGATGAGCACTGCAAACCCAGAGTCAGTCACGGCTGAACCTAATGGTCAGGGGTCCCTTTACCTTTACCTTACACCGCAGGGAGAGGCTAGGAGAGCCTGAGACTCCCTGCTCCTGCAGTAGCTTGTGCTATGAGAAGAGAAGAATGCCTTGAAAAACGAAGGCGCCTTGGATGTATCTATGACTTCATGACTCCTGGAGCTGCGAAGAATCCTTGTGCCACTGAAGCCCTCCCTCCCTGCCAATATGCCAGTGGTGATATCATACCCAGGGCAGGAATAAGCACGCACGTGGCTTCCCTGGCAGCCTCTGCTGCAGCTGACAAACATGCCAGAGGCGTTGCCACCACTGTCGATCAAGCCCAGTCCTATCCCTCAGCCCAGGCTGACTGGTTTTAGGGGGGAGTGGTGATCCCAGCATTAACTGTGGAGAGGATGCCTGCCCCCTATTCCTGCCTGAATGGGCAAGTAAATTCTTGAGAGAACGCTTTTTCCATGGTGTATGTCACTGCGGTCTGCAGGAGAGCTTCTCCTTCCAGTCCACAAAGTATCAGAAGGCTGCTCCACAGTAACTCTGAGCAGGGCTTTCAGCGTGGTGGCCCCCCACTTTTGTGCAATAGTATCTCTGTCCAGAAGAAGCTTCAGGCAGCCACTCCAGAAACATGGAGAGGCATTTGGAGGAAGGCATTTTTTTAATATCTTGACAAGCTTTTCTAGCTGAATGAAAAGGTGGTCATCTTGTACCGCTTTTAAACTTCAGCTGTTATTTTCATTCTGACCATGAGGACGTAGTGGATCTCTGGAGTTTCACGCAAGGGCCAGTTCCCCGTCCTACCCCGAGATGCCAGGGACTGAACCCAGGACTTTTTGCATGCGAAGCACATGCTCTACTATGTGACACAACCCTTCCTCAACTTGTAACATACCAGGGCAAATTTAGCAGCAAAGCAAGCCTCTAGCCTGGGAGTCGTAAAACAGGGATGTGAGGTCAAGCTCCGAAACAGTACACAACATAAGGAACATCACTTGCACAGGATGGGGAGATATTATATTTTTATTCAACCAGAGCCAGGGCTTTTTCGGCCGTGGCCCCGATCTGGTGGAACGCTCTGTCACAAGAGACTAGGGCGCTGCAGGACTTGACATCTTTCTGCAGGGCCTGCAAGACAGAGCTGTTCCACCAGGCCTTTGGCCAAGGCACAGCCTGACCCCCTTTCTCCTTCTGCAATCCTCACAGAACTCTAGCCCAATGGTTGCATTAATTTGACTCTGAATTGATTTTAGAATGTATTTCAATTAACTGATTGTGATTTTATGTAAACTGTGTTATTTTTACTGTTGTTAGCTGCTTCGGCTGGAGAGGGCGGGATATAAATAAATATATTATTATTATTATTATTATTATTATTATTATTATTATTATGCTTTCCCTCTTAAGAGCCCGAGGCAACGTAAACAGGTTTTGCCTTTGCCCACTTTATTCTCACAACAACAAACAACCCTGTGAGCAGCGTTAGAAATTCGGATATACAAGGGTTATGGTCGCCAAAACAGAATGCCTGGGGCAATTTTTGAGCCAGAAGGCTCAAATGTCATGTTTTCCAATACAACTTTTGGGTTCCTGAAATTCATTCTGATTGTGCAGATAAAACACAACAGACAGAATTGTACAGGGTGTGTTGCTACTGTCTGAAAACAGTCAGGATCTGAGGATCCCCAGGCATGCACCTCCAGGTGGTAGAGATGTCCGACGCCCTCCTGGCGCCCGGGCATCTCTACTTAACCGCAAGTGGCCAATAGCTGGGTGCAAAATGCGCCTGGTGAATTTAAAACGCTGCCTGTAAGGCAGGTATCGCTGAGAGCAAGTGACCCAATTTGCCACCCAGTAAGCTTTAAAGCTATAGTTTTCCCAGTAGTGATGTATGGAAGTGAGAGCTGGACCATAAAGAAGGCTGATCGCCGATGAATTGATGCTTTTGAATTCTGGTGCTGGAGGAGACTCTTGAGAGTCCCATGGACTGCAAGAAGATCAAACCTATCCCTTCTTAAGGAAATCAGCCCTGAGTGCTCACTGGAAGGACAGATCCTGAAGCTGAGGCTCCAATACTTTGGCTACCTCATGAGAAGAGAAGACTCCCTGGAAAAGACCCTGATGTTGGGAAAGATGGAGGGCACAAGGAGAAGGGGACGACAGAGGACGAGATGGTTGGACAGTGTTCTCAAAGCTACCAGCATGAGTTTGTCTAAACTGCGGGAGGCAGTGGAAGACAGAAGTGCCTGGCGTGCTCTGGTCCATGGGGTCACGAAGAGTCGGACACAACTAAACGACTAAACAACAACAAGCTTTACATCTGAACAGGAACTTGAACCCGTGTCTCCCTTAGCCCTCAACTGACATGCTCACTATTGCATGTCGGCTGTCTTCCTGCGCAAAGTATAATTCCAAGTACCGGCCTGAGGGAGAACTGTGCCTCAAGGACCAAAAGGCTAGAGGAAACACCCATTTAATAATTCGGCATTCACTAAGTTTAAAATGAGAAACCATGGCGGTGACCTTTCTAACGAAACAGAAAAGTTGGGGGGCGGGGCGAGATATATTTCTGTTGTGATAATCTGAACAAGAAGGTTAGCTGTCCTCCTAGCACAGGAAGAAATATGGACGTATGAATCAAATATAAATAAAAGAGCAAGGTTCTGTTGACTCCAAAAAGCGAGAGAGCCTTTGAATCACCATATGTTTGGCTTGGATGCCTGCCACGGTTGTATAAATAGACCCTCCGCTGGAAAACCTACGGCGAGAGAGAATGCTTGTCCAGAAAATAACACAGATCCCAGAGCAGAAACCCTTTGCTCACGGAAAAACAGTGATCCTGATAGAATTAGTATTAGCATTTGTGCGTATCACATCTGTCTCCCCTAAGTATTTCACACCCATCTCTCTACATCAACAACCTCAAATCCTGCCACAGTCCAGTATGGCCACAAGACAGGCTTATGCAGGTGAGAACAGGTCAGACTACAGTCCACATTGGCAAAATACATTTAAAGCAGTATCATATCACTTTTAACAGCCACGGCTTTCCCTCCCCCCCCAAAAAAAGGATCCCGGGAACTGTAGTTTGTTAAGGCTACTGAGAGATCTTAGGAGACTCTTGTCAGAAGATGCCTTATGAGGAACGGCTAAGGGAGCTGGGCATGTTTAGCCTGGAGAAGAGGAGGTTAAGGGGTGATATGATAGCCATGTTCAAATATATAAAAGGATGTCACATAGAGGAGGGAGAAAGGTTGTTTTCTGCTGCTCCAGAGAAGCGGACACGGAGCAATGGATCCAAACTACAAGAAAGAAGATTCCACCTAAACATTAGGAAGAACTTCCTGACAGTAAGAGCTGTTCGACAGTGGAATTTGCTGCCAAGGAGTGTGGTGGAGTCTCCTTCTTTGGAGGTCTTTAAGCAGAGGCTTGACAACCATATGTCAGGAGTGCTCTGATGGTGTTTCCTGCTTGGCAGGGGGTTGGACTCGATGGCCCTTGTGGTCTCTTCCAACTCTATGATTCTATGAGAACTACAACTCCCAGAGTTCCCTGCGGAGGAGTTGACTGTAAAAACCACTCTGGGAACCGTGAGGCAAATAGGGGTCTCCTAACAACTCAGCACCCTTAACAAACTACAGTTCCCAGAATTCTTCAAGAGAAGCCCATGGCTGTTTAAAGTGGAATCGTAGAGATTTAAATGCATGGTGTGAACATAACCTACATTTTCAGGTTGGAGGCACCATGTACACAAGCCTAAGAAACAGATGTGAGGGTCTCAACTTACCGTTACAGCATTATAACATATCCCCCCCACACACACATAATATTTCAGGGTTTTTGCTAGCTAGGCAAATTTATCTGAGCTCCCAAGTACCGTATTTTTTTAAAGCAGTTTGAAGACTAGAAAACAAAGGGAAAAATGCATATAAATATTAATGCAGATTTTAAAAGATGAATGAGGGGAGGGAGGCACAGCCGAGAGAGATGTAGCAGCAGATCCCACCAGCACAAATGCAAAGAATTGAAATGTCTTGGAGCACGGCGGAAAGCACTTTGTGGGAGGATAAATGGTTCTTTATTTCTTTGCACTGTTAGTCTGTACTGCGGCATGATTTATAGCCTTTTTCTGCTAGTTAACAACAAGGAAATGTTGAAACATTATGAGAAAAATTAAGAGGCGACATGACAGAGGCATGCAAGGTTATGTGGATGGGGGAAAGTTTTCCTCCCTTTCTCCTAATACTAGTACAGGAAACGTCCAAAGCAGCTGAATGTTGGGAGATCCAGGGCAGACGAAATAAAGTTCTTCACGCAAGCGCAAAAGATGTTGCAATGGCCACCAACTTGGGTGGCCCCACAAGAGAAATCAGACAAATTCATGGAGGTAAATGGTCAGAGGCTCCAAGGTCGCACATGGCCACTGTGAGAAAAGGGTGCCAAAGTAGACAGGCCATTGGCCTGATCCATTGACCCGATGGTCTTGTGTTCTTTCAGGGGTATGGTAGGATACGTCCTTTTTATTTTCTCTGTCAGACAACTTTCAGATTTGTTCTAGTGCGTTTTATTCAAAGCGTTTGGCTCTAAATGACTCACAAACAGTTCACTGCTTTATACTGTTACAGATTTAGGGTAAACACTAGAAATTAATAAATTCTAGGATTGCCTATGGGGTGGGAAGGGAGAAATATAAGCTGCAGAGGAATTCCTGGGGTGTGTTTTTGAACAAGGGTTGTTGGGAGGAAGAAGCAGAAAAAGGAGGGCTGAAAGCCATCTTGGAGGGAGGCAGCCTGAAGGTTGCACTACAGTTCCCAGGTGCTGGAAAAGGACTTGAATCCAACTCTCCCTGGTCCAAATCCACACTATGTTCCTTCATAGCAGTTGTCTTCAACTTTTAAAAACTCAGCCGGGGGCTCATCTTTAACTTCCGGACTCCCTCCATGCAGACTGAAGGCGTAAATAGGCGAATAAACCATATTTATTGAAGTATAACATTCTGCACCGTGTCTTCCATTCTACAAAGCGACACAGAGAGAGGCAGACACCCGGTTTTTGCAACAATATATTTGCAAATTGGCTTATTTATTTGCAAAGAGCATTATTATTATTTTTTGGTAGAAAGCAATAAATAAAAGCAATATAACAGCACCAGCACCACCAAAGGAATGCCATAAAATAAATGAGGAATGAGCAGGGCTTCCTCTACTCTCCTCACATGCAACACTGCTCAAAAACCAGCTTATTTACGAAAACAGGAAGGAGGAGGAGGCCGGCAATTAGAGTAACATTAACTTGGCTGGTTGACAATCCCGGATAAACAAGGAAATCCAGCCTATTTTGAACAGAAGTGCCCATTGCCATTTTTTAAGGGGATTTGATGCTTTCAGCTTACCAATCCCAAACAGAATGGTTTCTGCTCACCAAAACATTTGGGAGAGAAAACAAACATATTTTCCTTCCCAAAGCACATCAGCCACGTTTTGTGGCCTGAAACGTGCTTAGCAAACCCCTCTCTTTTGCAATCTAAAGCAGCTCTCAGAAAGGGGGTTTATTGGACCCTTCGTGGACTCAGGTGGGTCACCAGTTGTGCAGCATCCATTGGGCCTAGCTGCCTCAACAGTATCCCTTTAAAATGCTCAAATCCAATTATATTTAGGATGGAAGGAGACGTTTTAGCAGTGTTTGTTGGTTTCTTTCTTTGCCCGGAAAAGAACGAGGGGGAAAACACGTTAATGAGTTTAGCTGTCTGGCTTACTGAGGACGGGAAATGACTGGCTGGTCAGGGACTTCAACAACAGACCCTGAGTGTTCCTTGATGGCTGGAACTTTCTCTCCCCTGACTTTGAAAGGTGACATCCTTCAGCAAGTGAGAGGGAGAAGCAGTTTTTGTTGCAGTTTAAGTTTTGGGAAAGAAGTTCCACTATGGCTTGGATCGAAAACAAGTCATGTACTCCCTCCTTTTCCATCATGGATTCAGTTTAACAGAACACTTCCTGGTTTCATCAAACCAGTTCACTGTGACATCCAAACTGGGAAACTGTGGTTGAGATGAGCGTTCCAAAACAGGATTTCAAAGAATGATCAAACTGTGGTTTGGAGGGATTGCTCAAAATGCAATTTCCCTGTTCGAGTGTCATGAAAAATGAGGACATTGATAAACTTTGCTTGTTTGTGTTATTGTCCTTTATTTGTAAAAAGTCTGCTAAAAATGAGCAGCTTTCTTATACTATGGTTCCTTAAACTATGGTTTATTCAAAACCAAAATCAATCTCTCCCTGCACACACACACACACACACACACACACACTTGCAAAGGAGAAGGACATGGACATGAACAGAAGAAGCAGCCTTTTACTGTTCTCCAGGATTTCAGACATGGCTCTCTCCCAGTCGTATTTGGAGATGGTGGGGATTGAATGCAAGACCTTATGTAAAGGAGATGCTCTTCCACTGAGCTTTCACCCTTCCCAAAATCTTCTGCTAATGCCATGTTAATGAATGGTACAGATGCAGAGCTCAGTGGAAGAGTCGGTAACTCTGATTGGGCCTTTCCCTGCGGAATGATATGATGGTTAGTGGACAAAATCTTCCCCATCATTTTATGGGAAAACTTCACTTGCTAAGTTTCTGTACATCCATAACACAAACTTGGAGGAGTGGGGAAATACCGTATTTTTTGCTCTATAAGACTCACTTTTTCCCTCCTAAAAAGTAAGGGGAAATGTGTGTGCATCTTATGGAGCGAATGTAGGCTGCGCAGCTATCCCAGAAGCCAGAACAGCAAGAAGGATTGCTTCTTTCACTGCGCAGCAATCCCTCTTGCTGTTCTGGCTTCTGAGATTCAGAATATTTTTTTTCTTGTTTTCCTCCTCCAAAAACTAGGTGCGTCTTGTGGTCTGGTGTGTCTTATAGAGCGAAAAACACGATAAGTCTCGAGGAATCGTATCAGAAGAAGTTCATGCATTACAACTAATGCTGTTCAGAGAGGCCTATATTTTCACGCCTGCTTTCAAATTTCACCATGTCATTTCATCTCAAGTCTGGACAAGCTGTCCTCCATATCCAAAGCCGCTAAAGGAATTCCTCATTAAGGCAGGGCTTTTTGGAGATCCCTGCCTCCACGTTTCTAGCAGACTTCCATCTTACATGATCACGGGCTCGTGTAGTTCAAGCGGTTACAACATAGCGACGCAGGCAGGTTTAAGAGGAACACGAAGTCTGAACTGAGCGGGCATGGTATGTGTGGAAACGACATGGGAGAAACATGAGCAACCATGACTCGCTTCTGCTTTGAAAAGCACAGGGCCAAGCCAACGGACAGTGACATATTTTATTGTATTTTAAGATTGTGAGGTCATTGCCCAGTAATGCAGCCAGCTACTTCAGTTGCTGCACACTCATTATGTAATGCAACCTGAAAAGCTTAAGAAATATTGGGTGGCCTCCGTTGTTGTGTGCAAAATTCCACTCACGCAACAGGACTTTCTCTTCTTCTACCCCCCCCCCCCGCCCTTCAAAATCTGCTTTAGAGGGTCTTCCAACACTCAGGAGCAGATTTTAAGACTGGATGGGGGGTACTGAATGGGAGAGGAGAGGAAAGGGAAACTTCCATTGAACAAACAGACATCTGCTGCACAAGCAGAACAGCTGGATGTGACCCATTGTATTAACAATTCTATTATGATTAATAGTTATTAATTGTGGAGGTATGTGATAGCTTGCATTTGCCAATCCCTCGAGAAGAGCAGCAGCAGCCTGGAGGAAATTTCAGCGTTCTACAGAAAGGCATTTCTCGCCCTGCAAATCAAGAGTCTCTGCCAAACAGCTTCACAGGCGGAGAGACTGTATGCAAAAGAGGGGTAGCACGAGACTCTTAATCTCAGAGTCACGGGCTCGAAACCCACATTGGGCAAAGGATTCCTGAATGGCAGAAATTGAACTACCATACATGATCCTCCTTGTCCCTTCCAACTCTACAGTTCTCTGATTCTGTGAAAATGTGGGGGAATATACTGTTATTATAAGGGACGCGGGTAGCGCTGTGGGTTAAACCATAGAGCCTAGGACTTGCCGATCAGAAGGTTGGCGGTTCGAATCCTCGCGACGGGGTGAGCTGCCGTTGTTCGGTCCCTGCTCCTGCCAACCTAGCAGTTCGAAATCACACCAATACAAATAGATAAATAGGTACCGCTCCGGCGGGAAGGTAAACGGCGTTTCCGTGCGCTGCTCTGGTTCACCAGAAGTGGCTTAGTCATGCTGGCCACATGACTCGGAAGCTGTATGCCGGCTCCCTTGGCCAATAAAGCGAGATGAGTGCCGCAACCCCAGAGTCAGTCACGACTGGACCTAATGATCAGGGGTCCCTTTACTTTTATACTGTTATTATGATGACTATTTTATTATTAGGCTGTCAGTATATTTTTCAAATGTTTTTATCACTGATGTTCCGTGCTCTACCTGGAAATGCAAGGGATTGAACTGGTGAACTTCTGCATACAGAGCACCTGCTCTGCCACTGAGCTATGCCCCACCCTGTTCAGTGTGTTTAGCATCTGGCAGGGGAAAGCAGCTGGAAGGAAGGCTGGAGGAGGACAGTGAAGTGTTGGGAAATGGGTTTAGCTGCCAGCGTCTCCTCTGACATTTCTCTGCCCTCCCCTAAGGCACTTTGCAACTTTTTTTGGCATAGCCTTTGGTTCTCTGCCGGGATGTCTCCATATCCTGTAGCCACTCATAGTCAGCTCAGGTGAGAAGCTGTAGCAAGACCAGCTTGGCCTCAGCTCCAAGAATGAAACAACAGGCATGGACACCAATACTCGAAGAGCTGCCAGTCTTGTCCATCTGCCTATGTTTCTGGCCAACTCTGCTTTTTTAAATTTTGAAACACACAACATTCGTGAATTTCACACACACACAAATCACACCTCGTTAATTTTATTAAGAAGTGGAAAACTGCTCCAACTGAGGATTTTCTTGATGGCGTTACTAGAGGCTCACCCAGTTAGTTTTATGTCCACGTCATGCTTCCAGCCTCTCCTCCAAGAAGCTCAAAGCAGCCTACATAGTCACCTTCCTATCAGTATCATTTTTGGGTGCCTTGGGCCAATGTTGTTGTGGTCCTGGCAAGATCTGAATCTGCATTTTCTTACTGTAAAGGTAAAGGGACCCCTGACCATTAGGTCCAGGCCAGATCCTGAAGGCAATAGGGCCTGATCCGGCCCCCAGGCCTTAGTTTGCCAACCCCTGCTCTAAATGTTACATCTGTCTTCACCCTCTGCATTACAAAGATGTCCACAAACATGACATGAAGGCTGGCAACATCATGTGGGAATCCCTTGCGGACGATCACAGTGCCTGGAGACAGACATACAGGTCGTGCATCCATAGCTGTGACCAGAGGAGGGAGGCAGGGAGGCCCGTTCTCATGTTGCCACCCTCCAGATCTCCAAAAGCACGCATACACATATACATATGCATATATACACACACACACACATATACACATTATTCACCATACTGAATTATCAATTTTGTCAGAATAAAATATGAAACTTTTAGCAACGGTCAGTTTAAAAGGACACTAAGTTTTTAGAAATGGTTGCTTACTTTTATTTTTGGGGAAGACTCTTACTCCTTGCATTAAGGGTAGCCAAATTCTGTGCGATTGCCATAAAACTTAGGGAACAAGCTGTGCTATCATAATGATTAAGGCCTTAAATGATAATTTTAGGTTATATGTTAGTGACTAAGTTTTAATTTATATTTTTTTTAACTGTTGCTATATCTGTATTATCCGTTATACCTAATTGCAAATTCAAATGTATCCCTATTGTGTTTTATGACTTTCTTGATATTGTATGTATGCTGGAACTGGTCTGTGACCGAAATAATCAAATTCATAAGGAAGGAGGGAGGAAAATAATTGGTGCGCTGAGAGAATAAATGCCGTGGTGCATCTGCAGCAGCGCAACTGGATGCTTTCATCTGCCCCATCTGCAACAAAACATGTCTCTCCCGTATCGGTCTCTACAGCCACAGCAGGTGCTGTAATCTTCCAGCTGTTTGACTTCACCCCCAAAGGCACACTCCTCCACTGCCTCCGGGGACAGATGCATGCCAACAACTTCACCCTCAGCCTCTGCCAGGCTCTGCTTGTGAATCCCTCAGTTCACACACTAAAGCATAAGTAGAAAAGGCTTCCCGCAAGAAACACATACTCCTCTTTTGAGAACCACCCCCTTAACAGTATCCAGCCTTCACTTTACAGCAGGGCAGGGCAATATATTCCTACAAAGGGTGATTGACCCACAATAAAAGTTCATTGGGAGCCACAACCAATGGTGGGTGGGGTTTGCAGCTGATCCCAAACCACAGGCCCTGCACCCCACCTTCGGGATCTTCAAAGTGGGACCCATGTTTTATCTCAGTAATCCATACAACAGCTCTGCAGAATTATTGCTCCAGCACTGCAGGTGAAGAGGCAAGGTTAAGAGTGAGTGGCTTGCCGAAGTCCACCTACTGAGTTTGGGGCAGTGGAGAAGCTCCAGCTGGGAGCTACACCTTCAGAAGAGCACACCTGTGGAGGTAGGCTGGAATAATAGTCTCCTCTCCCTTGTTTACGTGGGATTCCCCCACTTTAACGCACTCTCAGTCTTCCCATCAGCAGAACTGGAGAGCTGAATGCAAAAACATTTTGCAGAATGAAGGATGGGTTCAAAGCACGTGAGTGATTATCCATTTCTCACAACTCAGGATGTAACAGTTTAGACCTCCACCATAACTCAAGCAGCAATTTGATGGCCTCCTTGGAGCTACAGTTTTGATTCGCTAATCATCTGGCATGTTGTGGCACATCTACATACTGTACCTCTAAACTATTTTGTTTGCTGTTTCACATTTCTGGGATCCTCTAACCTCAAGAAGAACGGACAGCCTCAGTTGCTTTTTAAAACATTCAAATGTTTCACCCAGCATTTTATTGCTGATTTTTGCGTGCTTCAAATTGCATATAAATTATTGTTTGTTTTAAATTTCTCTAACCTCCCTTGGGTGTGGGGTTTGGGGTTGTTGTTGTTTTGCTCTGAAAAGTTAAGCATGGATTTAATGAATTAGGTTTCGCTAACTTCACCGATCGCAAATCTCTCCTTTCTTACCCCACCAGCACCACCACACATACACAAATAAAGCAGAACCGGCTCTTTACGCCTTCCTATACTGGAGCTGACAGCTGTATTTAAAAGACGCTCTCTTTCCTGGTCCTTCCATTCTGAAAAAGCTGCATCCCGTTGCATCTCCAGCTTACAAACGTCCATGACACAAACAAACACAGCTAATCTCAAAATGTCACACGCGTCTTTTGTTATTGGGGCAGCTGCCTCCTTGCAGCCCCAGCCCGCCTCGTCCTAGATCCCTGGGCGGGTTTCCTCCGAGGGATTCCCCCGAGCAGAGGCGCCCCGGGGCTGCAGCCCTCCTCCCGCGCTCCAGTCTTTTCGGCAGGGGAGGAGGGGAAGGGAGAAAGGTGGGACGGACACCTAGGGAAGAACAAAGGCAGCGGCAGACAACAAAGGGGGCCAGGTAGAGCAGGCAGCCAATCCCATCGCAGGCGCGGGAGAGGGCTCGCCTAACAAGTGGTGGCCGCGCGCGGGGGACGGAGGCGCCTCGCCGCGGGAAGGAGGAAACCCCGCTCAAGTTGCGCGCTTCGGTCCCGATCCGCGCGGGCCACGCTCCCCAACACCTGCGCCAAGCTCAGGCCCGGTGGGGGTGGGGTGTGACTGGGGAGAGGGAGAAAGACGAGGGGCTTTTCCATCCTGCCAGCCTTTGCCTTTCTCTTTCAAATCCCACGGGAACAAATGGCTCCCGCCTCCGTTGCCGCCCGAGCTCCTTTCCCGCCCAGGCGCGGAGGGAGAGGCTCTCGAAAAGGCGCCCGAGAGCAGCAGCAGCAGCAGCAGCGCTCGCCTCTTTCCCTCCCGAGCCCAGGAATCTGGGGGCAAAAAAGGGAGGTGGCGGCTCTGGGGCCGCTGCTCCTAATCTCTGCTGCCCCACACTGCCGCCCGGAACTTCCCAAGTATATGATTCTTAAAGGCAGCATCAGTAACTGCCCTTCACTATTAAAAAATAAAAACAAATCTCCCCCTCCCTTCTTCGCTTCGATCTCTGCCAAGCCCCCACCCTCGAGCGCTCTTTTGCTTTCGCTTTGCTCCAAAAACTTCGCCAAAGGCGCGCGCGCAAGGAGCTGGGTAAATTCTCCAAACTCCAGGCGATCCACCCATGCAAAGATTGTGCCACCATCAACGCACAACGCGCGCTCCCAGCGCAGAGTTCCGCTGCTGCCCCGAGCAAGGCCCGCTCCTTTCCCCCGCTGCCGGTTCAGCGACGCCCGGGGACCCTCCCCAACCGCGGACTCTCCTTTGCGCACGGAGGGAGGAGAGAGAAAAAAGGAGAGGGCTCACTTTTCTTTGCGCGCGGGGTCTGCAGGGGGCAGCCGCTCCGGATCAGCTGGGGAGGTCGCTGGTGGGCGGGAAGGGAAGAGCGGGGCTTTCCTTGGCGCCGGAGTCCTTCTCCTTCCCCGCCGCGCCGGGGGGTTTCCGACTCCCTCTGCCGCGCAAACCACGCCCCGGAGCCGGTGCCGCTCGGCCCGATCGATTGCTGCCTGCGGTTCTCCGGCGGGATCGCGGCGGCCGCCCCGGATGGAAAGAAGGGAGCGCGCGGGGGTTGGAGCGCCGCGCCTCGCCTTGGCCGTCGGCCCGACAGTCCGCCCCCGGGAGAGAAGGAACAAGGAGGCTCCCTTCTCGCTCCCGGCCTAGCGTGCAGTTCCTCGCCGCCCGCCTCGGCCCGGCCAGCGCGCAAACAAACAAACAGCACGTGGCGGGGAAGGCCGGGAGGAGGAGCAGGGAGGGCACCTGCTCGGAGCGGGCTTACTTGGTGGTGAGTGGAATTGCGCACCGTGGGATTTTGGCAAGCAGAGAAGGACGTAAGCTCTCTGCGCGGGTTTTGCGCCCGATCCACCGGTGGCGGCCGCGGATTGTGCTTAGAAAGGGAGGCGTGGATGTTGCGCAGGTGTTTAGAAAGCATGGGCGCGGGGCAGCCTTGCCATCTAGGAACAGGTGCGCGAGTGTGATCCAGGGACTTCCGAATCACAGCAGCGTGAACTTCTGCAATGGGGAAGATGGTGCGAGAGAAACCTTTGAAATCC
The DNA here is from genome assembly GCF_964270895.1 of Podarcis filfolensis. Classification (NCBI taxonomy): domain Eukaryota; kingdom Metazoa; phylum Chordata; class Lepidosauria; order Squamata; family Lacertidae; genus Podarcis; species Podarcis filfolensis. Next base: position 126,155,666 of record NC_139604.1, read on the forward strand.
CAGCTCACGCAGTTCTGATGCTCACATGAGACAGCCACCCAAAGTAACTTGGGAAGCGGGACATGAACAAGAAGCCCCTGCCATTGAGCTTGGATCTGGTTCTGTTATAAAAGACTTTGAAATATAAACACCTCTCAAAATATCTTGCCCTACACCAGCACATTTTAGCACTGTGTAACGCAGAGTTGGTCTGCCAGTGGGCCAGTTCCCTGGAAGGATGGGAAAAAACTAGAATGAGTTGGCTAATCCTGTCATTGTCCATGGGGTTTTCTTGGCAGGGATACTGGAGTGGCATGCCGGCTCCTGCTCCAGGTGGATCACGTTTGGTCAAAACTCTCCACTATGACCTATCCATCTTGGGTGGCCCTCACAGCATAGCTCATAGCTTCTCTGAGTTATTCAAGCCCCTTTTCAAGCAAGGCAGTGATCCATGACAGCATCTTAAAAAGCAGAGACATCACCTTGCCAACAAAGGCCCGTATAGTTAAAGCTATGGTTTTCCCAGTAGTGATGTATGGAAGTGAGAGCTGGACCATAAAGAAGGCTGATCGCCAAATAATTGATGCTTTTGAATTCTGGTGCTGGAGGAGACTCTTGAGAGTCTCATGGACTGCAAGAAGATCAAACCTCTCCATTCTTAAGGAAATCAGCCCTGAGTGCTCACTGGAAGGACAGATCCTGAAGCTGAGGCTCCAATCCTTTGGCCACCTCATGAGAAGAGAAGACTTCCTGGAAAAGACCCTGGTGTTGGGAAAGATGGAGGGCACAAGGAGAAGGGGATGACAGAGGACAAGATGGTTGGATAGTGTTCTCGAAGCTACAAACATGAGTCTGACCAAACTGCGGGAGGCAGTGGAAGACAGGAGTGCCTGGTGTGCTCTGGTCCATGGGGTCACGAAGAGTCGGACACGACTAAACAACAAACAACAACAATCCTGTCATTGCCTCTGGCTCCACCTATGGGCTCTCTTCCTTCCGACCCACCAGTCTCCCACCAAGCACCACTGTCCACAGGGACTACCAAAGTTGATTCCATACCAAAGTACGCCAGGTGGAAAAGAATCAAGGAAGGTGTTTCGTCCAGGAAAGGTGGAGGTTGCTAGGCCCAGAGAGGGAGGATTTGATTTAGACCACAATGACCATATCTGTAGGAGAGCTGCTATCTTTCAGCTTCTGCACCATAATGTTTTACATTTTTTAATTTAAAAGATTAAATGAAAGCCATTCCTAATCCGCCGAATGTTTTCAATGCCCTCAAGCGGTATACACAAATAATGCAGAAACTCTAAAACTACAGAATAAAATAGTGAGATAGGACATCACAGCCAGGAAGGCAGCATTTTTTAAAAAAACAGGAACACGTAAAACAACAAGAATAATTCATAAATAACAAGGTCTATTCTTCTAGGTCAGGTAAATCCTAAGCAAAAAGAAATGACTTCAATAGACTTCCAGTAGTTGATGCTTTGCCTATGGCAGATGCAGTTATGATACTGATTTACTTTACAGGGTTGTTGTGTCGTAAAGATTAGGCTTTGGGGGTTTGTTTTTGCAACTATGCTATTGGCTTTCCTCAAAGATTTGGCTGGTTAAAAACAGCCAAATTTGATTCGACAATTGTTTTATTTATTTAAAGCCAAACTTTATCCCAGCAGCTTTCGCCCCACCCAGCTGCTGCAGGAGAAAGTTACAGCTGTAGGGAGCGGCCAGTCAGAACCTGAGAGCTGCCTCACCTTAGCAACCGCAGGCGCTAATTATATTCTGACTCTGCAGAAAGGTGGTTTTTCCATCTGGGTGTGTACGGTATATTTTTCCTGCTGACTTCTGGCATTGCCTTTCAGTTTTAAATTTATTATTATTATTATTATTATTATTATTATTATTATTATTATTACAGTGGTACCTCTGGTTACGTACTTAATTCGTTCCGGAGGTCCGTTCTTAACCTGAAACTGTTCTTAACCTGAATCACCACTTTAGCTAATGGGGCCTCCTGCTGCTGCCGCGTGATTTCTGTTCTCATCCTGAAGCAAAGTTCTTAACCCGAGGTACTGTTTCTGGGTTAGCAGAGTCTGTAACCTGAAGCATCTGTAACCTGAAGCGTCTGTAACCCGAGCTACCACTGTATTATTATTATGTATTTACCACCCTATACTCGGGGGTCTCAAGGCGGTTCACAGAATAAAATCAAGATATAAAACCACAAAATACCTAATAAGGACTGCTGTGCTCTGCTGCCCAGGAGGACTCTCCTGTGTGAGTGCCTGAGGGCCCTGCTCCTTCCTGCCACTCACCACCTGGCCCAGGGCGGGGCCTGACAGGCCTCACAGGGACCGTTGCTGTCACTGCTGCTGCGGCCCAGGGGGATCCGGAGGGGTGCAGAGTTCTTTTTAAAATGTTTTTAAATTTTCCTTTTCCTTTTTATTTTATTTTTTTTGTATATGCGGGGACGGGGATGGGGGTGGGATGGATGTTTAGTTGGGAATTTGTTTGATTTTGATGGATTTGTAATTTTTACAGTTTTTTATTTGTATTGTTTTTTGTTTTCTGGGGTTTTTTATTTGTTGTTGTTTTTTTTTGTTTTAAGGTCTTATTTTGTTCTTAAGGGGAGGGGTCAGGGCTGCCGGGGAGTGGGTCCCAGCCAACAAAATGGCTGGGGCATGTTCCACGGGGGGGGTGCACTGGGACAACCGATCTCAGTGATCACGGGTAGGAGGAGGAGTTACGCTAAGACCAGACCATGTCATTACAGAGGAGGCAGGTTTAGTCATTGTTTGAGGACTATCCCTGCCTCCGGGTCTGGTCCTGACCGGACGGATACTAGAATCAGCAAGGGATACCCACATGACCTGAAGGTGCTGCTGTGCAATGCCAGGTCAATGATTCATAAGACCACTGCCATCCATGACTTGATCATGGATGGAGGATTTGACCTGGCATGTGTAACAGAGATTTGGTTGGATGAGGCAGATGGGCCTGTTCTTGCCGCTGCTTGTCCACCAGGTTTCTCTTACGCACAGCAACCCAGGCCTTGTGGGCGGGGAGGGGGGGTTGCAGTGATTTTTAGGAAGTCATTAGTTTGCACCAGGCGTCCTATTGGGAAGACCCAGTTCTCTGAGTGCATGTTCTGGAAGTTGGGCAATAGGGGCAGTACAGGATTCCTTTTGGTGTACCGACCTCCCTGCTGCACCAAGGATTCCCTGCCCAAGCTGCTTCAGGTCGTGGCGGATGTTCTCCTGGAGACACCTAGTTTGGTTGTCCTAGGGGATTTTAATATCCATGCCGACACGACCTTACAAGGGGCCGCTCGGGACTTCGTGGAAAGCATGGCCTCCATGGGGCTGTCCCTGAATAAGTTTGGCCCAACCCATAGTCGCGGACATGCCTTGGACCTGGTGTTTACCTCTATGGATGTTGGTGATCTGACACTAAGTAAAAGCGAAATGAAAGAAGTGCCATGGTCAGATCACTTCCTGGTGCAACTTGACTTCTCCGCGACCCTTCCCCTCTGCAGGGAGGTGGGACCGATTCGGATGGTCCGCCCCCGCCACTTAATGGATCCAAATGGTTTCCAGAGAGTAGTAGGGGATGCTTTATCCCATGTTGATGGCCTTTCAGCTGATTCCCTGGTGGCCCGCTGGAATGTGGAGTTAACCAGGGCTATTGACTGTTTGGCTCCGAAGCGCCCTCTCTGATTGCATGGAGCCCGGACAGCCCCGTGGTTTTCCACGGATCTGAGGGCAATGAAACAATCGTTGAGACGGCTAGAGCGCCGGTGGCAGATGACCCATTCTGACACGGACACAGGTTAGAGCTCAATGTCGAGCCTACCAAGTGGCGGTAGCGATGGCGAAGAAGACTTTCTTCGCCGCCTCTATTGCATCTGCAGTAAACAGCAGCAGGAGACTTTTTCAGGTGGTCCGCAATTTAGCAGAACCATCTGCTACATCGGGGCCCAGTACGGGCCACGTGATCTCCTGCAATGATTTTGCAAAGTTTTTTGCAGATAAAGTCGCTCAGATTCGGAAAGAGGTAGACGCCACCGTGGGAGCAGGGCAGGGGCGGGAGAGTGCTAGAGTCCTGTTTAGTCAAATTGCGTGGGATCAATTCCAATCTGTTACCTCCGAGGATGTGGACAGGCTGCTTGGACGAGTGAAACCAGCCACCTGTCTCCTTGATCCTTGCCCATCCTGGCTTATAAAAGCTAGCCGGGAAGGGCTGGGCGATGGGCTTCGTGGAGTGGTGAATGCTTCCCTCCGTGAGGGAGCCTTCCCAGACCCGCTGAAAGAGGCGGTTATTAAACCGCTTCTTAAAAAACCATCTTTAGATGCAGCCACAATGGCCAACTATCGCCCAGTCTCAAATCTTCCATTCTTGGGCAAGGTGATTGAGCGAGTGGTTGCTGAACAACTCCAGGCACGCTTGGAAGAAGCGGACCATTTGGATCCCTTCCAGTCGGGATTCAGGCCTCATCACGGGACTGAAACTGCCTTGGTCGCACTGGTTGATGATCTCCGGCGGACTAGGGACAAAGGTGAGAGCTGTTTCCTAGTTCTGCTGGATCTCTCAGCGGCGTTTGATACCATCGACCATAACATCCTTCTGGACCGTCTTGAGGGGCTGGGAGCTGGGGGCACTGTCATACAGTGGTTCTGCTCCTTCCTCCTGGGCCGTGTTCAGAAAGTGGTGGGGGGGATGAGTGTTCAGACCCCTGGGCTCTCACTTGTGGGGTGCCTCAGGGTTCTGTTCTCTCCCCCATGCTTTTCAACATCTACATGCAACCGCTGGGAGAGATCATCAGGGGGTTTGGGCTGGGTGTTCATCAGTATGCGGATGATACCCAGCTCTACCTCTCTTTCAAATCAGAACCAGTGAAGGCGGTGACGGTCCTGTGTGAGTGTCTGGAGGCAGTTGGAGGATGGATGGCGGCTAACAGATTGAGATTGAATCCTGACAAGACAGAAGTACTGTTTCTGGGGGACAGGAGGCAGGCAGGTGTGGAGGATTCCTTGGTCCTGAATGGGGTAACTGTGCCCCTGAAGGACCAGGTGTGCAGCCTGGGAGTCATTTTGGACTCACAGCTGTCCATGGAGGCACAGGTTAAATCCGTGTCCAGGGCAGCTGTGTACCAGCTCCATCTGGTACGCAGGCTGAGACCCTATCTGCCTGCGGACTGCCTTGCCAGAGTGGTGCATGCTCTGGTTATCTCCCGCTTGGACTACTGCAATGCGCTCTACGTGGGGCTACCTTTGAAGGTGACCCGGAAACTACAACTAATCCAGAACGCAGCAGCCAGACTGGTGACTGGGAGCAGCCGCCGAGACCATATAACACCGGTCTTGGAAAACCTACATTGGCTCCCAGTACGTTTCCGAGCGCAATTCAAAGTGTTGGTGCTGACCTTTAAAGCCCTAAACGGCCTCGGTCCAGTATACCTGAAGGAGCGTCTCCACCCCCATCGTTCTGCCCGGACACTGAGGTCCAGCACCGAGGGCCTTCTGGCGGTTCCCTCACTGCGAGAAGACAAGTTACAGGGAATCAGGCAGAGGGCCTTCTCGGTAGTGGCACCTGCCCTGTGGAACGCCCTCCCACCAGATGTCAAAGAGAACAACTACTACCAGACTTTTAGAAGACATCTGAAGGCAGCCCTGTTTAGGGAAGCTTTTAATGTTTGATGTATCACAGTATTTTAATATTCTTTTGGAAGCCGCCCAGAGTGGCTGGGGAAACCCAGCCAGATGGGCGGGGTATAAATAATAAATAATTATTATTATTATTATTATTATTATTATTATTATTATTATTATTATAAAAATAAAAACAAAAACCAATAACGCCCCCTCAAAAAACACACATTTTTAAAAGGTCATAAGATGTAAATCAGATCAACCAAAGGCCTCATTGAAAAGGAACCTTTTTGCCTGGCGCCTAAAGGTGTGTAATGAAGGTGCCATGCAAACTTCCCTGGGGAGAGCATTCCACAGACAGGGAGCCACTGCAGAGAAGGCTCTGTTCTCATGTTGCCACCCTCCGGATCTCCAAAAGCGCACATATACATATACACATATATATATATATATATATATATATATATATATATATGCATTATTCACCATACTGAATTATCAATTTTGTCAGAATAAAATATGAAACTTTTAGCAAAGGTCAAATTAAAAGGACACTAAGTTTTTAGAAATGGTCGCTAACTTTTATTTTCAGGGAAGACTCTTATTCCTTGCGTTAATGATAGCCAAATTCTGTGCGATTGCCATAAAACATAGGGAACAAGCTGTGCTATCATAATCATTAAGGCTTTAAATGATAATTTTAGGTTATATGTTAGTGACTAAGTTTTAATTTATATTTTTTTTAACTGTTGCTATATCTGTATTGCCCTGTTGTACCTAATTGCAAATTCAAATGTATCCCTATTGTGTTTCATGACTTCCTTGATATTGTATGTGGGCTGGAACTGGTCTGTGACCAAAATAATAAGTAAAGGTAAAGGTACCCCTGCCTGTACGGGCCAGTCGTGACCGACTCTAGGGTTGCGCGCTCATCTCGCTCAAGAGGCCGGGAGCCGGCGCTGTCCGAAGACACTTCCGGGTCACGTGGCCAGCGTGACGAAGCTGCATCTGGCGAGCCAGCACCAGCGCCGCACACGGAAACGCCGTTTACCTTCCCGCTAGAAAGCGGTCCCTATTTATCTACTTGCACTTAAGAGTGCTTTCGAACTGCTAGGTGGGCAGGAGCTGGGATCGAACGACAGGAGCTCACCCCGCCGTGGGGATTCGAACCGCCGACCTTTTGATCGGCAGGTCCTAGGCTCTGTGGTTTAACCCACAGCGCCACCCGCGTCCCTTACAACCAAAATAATAAACTTCACTTATTCCTTGAGCGAATTTTTTGACCTACACAAATTCAGCAGGAACTCATATTCAACTGCCCAGCTGTTTTGTACCAGTTTACAGTGCAAGAGAAGGGCATTCATGACTTTAGCCCTATACTGGAATAGCTTACAAGACGTTGATGGGGGGTGGGAGCTGCGGAAAAAGGAGAATTCCATAAAATCATAGGATTGTAGAGTTGGAAGGGACTGTGAGGGCCATCTAGTCCCAACCCCCTGCGATGCAGGAATATTTTGCCCAATGCAAGATTTGAACCCACAACCATGGGATTAAGAGTCTCATGTGGCTCTGGCCGGGGAGGGCGGGGTATAAATAATAATAATAATAATAATTATTATTATTATTATTATTATTATTATTATTAGTTGCTCCAGCTGGCTTAGGAGAGGGGTATACACGGTTTGCCTGAGGCTTCTCCCAAATGCAACAAGACACGGAAGTCAAGGCCAGGCAGACATCGCCGGAACAAGACAGAAAAAGCTTGCAGCTTTGTCCCGGTGCCACTAATGCAACAGCTGCGAGACCTGGAGACCCACCAAAAGGCTGCGTCGGGAACCGGATGCCTTTGAAAACCAGTTCTCCTGTGAAACGAGGCATTGACTGGGGAGGCTGCTTGTGCAAAAGACTCAGCGTCACCACCTGCTTGTTTACTCTGAGAACAAAAGCAACCCCGAGAGCTTGTTTAGGGTAGTAAGTGGCTAACGCTGCAATCCTGGACGCACCTGCTCAGAAAGCAGAATCGCAGAACTGCAGAACTGTCGAGTGGGAGGGTACCCCAGCGGTCATCTAGTCCAACCCCCCTGTGATGCAGGAATCTCAGAGCATCAGTGGTGGCAGTCTCTCCTCGCCCGCTTCTCCAGCAGCTGCTAAGAGCTGCCCAAGGGAAGAGGCTGGCAGCATGCTCACATAGGATGCTCTCTCGCTGCTCCCGCTTGGTACAAAGACTGGCTCATCCTCATCCTTTTCTGAATCTTTTCCAGCTCTACAATATCCTGCAATATCCAAAACTGTACATAACATTCCACGTGCATTGAAACCATAGATTATCCCATTGGCAGTTTTATTTTCAGTCCCTTTCCTGCGGATCCTTAGCTCAGCCTGTAGAGCATAATAATAATAATAATAATAATAATAATAATAATAATAATAATAAATTTTATTTATACCCTGCCCTCCCCGGCCAGAGCTAGACTCAGGGCAGCTAACACCAGTAAAATTACAATAAAAACATAATAGGGGGGAAAAAACAAGTTAAAATGCAATTTAAAATGCAGCCTCATTTTAAAAGTAGCCCATAGATCAAAACCATAAGGGGAGGGAAACATAAGGGTCAGACTGAGTCCAGACCAAAGGCCAGGCAGAACAGCTCTGTTTTGCAGGCCCTGCGGAAAGATGTCAATCCCCGAAGGACCCTAGTCTCTTGTGACAGAGCGTTCCACCAAGTCGGGGCCAGTACTGAAAAGGCCCTGGCCCTAGTTGAGACCAATCTAACCCCTTGCGACCTGGGACCTCCAAAATGTTGTCATTTGTGGACCTTAAGGTCCTCCGTGGGACATGCCAGGAGAGGCGGCCCCGTAGGTACATTGGTCCTAGGCTGCGTAGGGCTTTAAGGTCAAAACCAGCACCTTAAACCTGACCCTGTACTCCACCAGGAGCCAGTGCAGTTGGTAAACCAAGTCAGAGAACTGCAATTGCAGCCGTGGAGAGCTCTTTCCTAGGTGTGGGGCTTGGCCGAGTTCAGCAGTCTCACCTTCTGGCACCATCTCTGCCAGGTAGAGAGGCTTGGAGAGGCAAATTTGCCCCCTGGGCGTGAAGTTCCTAACCCCCTTAACCAACATACCCCAGGGCCCCACTGACAAACTATGACCAATCCTGCAATGGGCCTCTTCCAACTGTCTCCAACGTTACAGCCAAGAGAAGATTTGGGAAAGGGGCTCAGTCTCTGCGCTAGGAAGCAGCAGAGATGACTACGATCAGATGAGCTTCAGCGCTAGCTTTTCGAAACCCCGGAAATGCACGGTGCTTTTCGTTTTAATTGCGATTCGTCCAATAATTGTTCAGCGCTAAACGTTAGCCTGGATGACAAGTTTTCCCAAGATGCTAACGAACGTCAGAAAGTGAACCAGCAAGGGATTAAACAGTCTGTTAATGTTACTGCTTGGGTGTTTAATGGATTGGTCTAAAAAAAGGTCAATTGATTGAAAACACTTTCAATAGGCTCAGATTGTGCCAATGATTGTCAGGCAGCTGATCTTTGAAAAATAAATGCAAGATGATGCTGATGATGATTATGGATATCATTGTTAATGCAATCAAAATTAAAAAATAGTCCAGTAGCACATTAGAGACCAACTAAGTTTGTTGCTTATTCCTAGAAGAAACTTAGTTAGTCTCTAAGGTGCTACTGGACTACTTTTAAATTTTTTATTTCGACCAACTGCGTCAGACCAACACGGCTACCTACCTGAATTGTTAATGCAAGTACTTATAAAATGTGTTCCATTGGCAATCGGAATCTTACAAATGATTGTGCCTTCCATTTCATGTCACGCTGCAGGAAGGCCTCTCCTGGGACTCAGCCTGCATGTCTCTACAAACAAAACTTGTGTCTTGCTTCAGAAACCCTCTTGTTGTTGTTGTTAATTAAATTTGTATTTTCAAACGAAAATCACAGGGCCGCTTGCAACATAAAAATACAAAGTGAGAACACAAAAGACATAATGAAACACAAACAATAATCCCCCTCTCACAAACACATGGCATATTTTACCCATACGCAGATTTAATTCCCAGAGTAATCAGTTCAGTATGTCCTTAGAGTAGGGTTACCAGACGTCTCTGTTTCCCGGGGACAGTCCCCGGATTTGTGAATAAGTCCCTGGACAAATTCCATCCCCGGAATGTCCCCAGATTTCACCTAATGTCCCTGGGAAACGCAGCAGTGGCAGTCTCAGCAGCCTGGAGCAGTTGGCTCTGGCTGGTTTTGTTATGTACTGAAGTTCTCACCCTGGGCCAGCAGGGGGATACTGTAGATAGTTGTGCAAATGAAGGATCGAAAGTGACATTCAGTGATTGGATAGTTTTAGAAAGTTGCTACAGTAACGTTGTACTGGAGCTCTATATAAGCAGTCTGACTGAGCCCTTCAGTTCAGTTCTGTTGTGGCCTCTGAATAAAGAAGAGCTGTTTGAGGAATCGCTGTGTCGTCTGATATGTTCACCCACAACTTAACAGGTTTCAGGAGCTGCTCGGAAGTCCCCATATGATGGTGGTTCAAGGGCTCTAAGATGCAGCTTCCAGGCTGCCTCCACCTTCCCTGACCCCAACAACTAAGCTGGGAAGGGAGGCTTCATGCTGTCTATCGGAGCAGCCTCCCAACTCCTACTTGCGTGCAAGCAGGAGCAGGGCGCGGATCTCTCAGTTAGGCAAAAGAGATTCAAACGAATCTACCAACTAGCTTCCTTCTATATACTGGGGAATATATTCTGCTACGGACTCACTAGCGTGAGTGAGGAAGGATAATATTTAATCAATCTATCCTACTATCTACAACATTCCCACAGTGCCAACTTCCAGATGGCTCGAACTACAACTCCCATGAGCCCAAGCTGTTTGGAAGTCGGCACCAGGGCTGCGGGAAGGCTGTATTGGAGACCCAAACTGCTGCTTTCCAATCTGTAACAACATGGTGCCCTCCTAGGGGCTGTTGGGACTACAGTTCCCATCATGCTTGACCGACGTCCATGCTGGCAGCATCACATTGGCTATCCCTGCCAACACATTGGCTATCCCTGACCTATACTCATGGCCAGGGCTGCGACCTATCACCCTCCACCAATTGTAAAAGCCCTTGCTGCCTCTTGACAAACTACAACTCCCAGGATTCTTTGCAGGGAGTGTGCGCTTTAGATTCATGGCGTGCATGTAGCCCTTAATGGCACAACCTGAATTTGCCAGTATGTGATTTAATCCCACCCCAAAATAGCAACAGTCTGGAAGTGAATAGAGAGGGAGGAAATGGGGCAGGGCAAGCTGGGGCCTCTCGTTCTGGCTCGGCCACTGTTGCTTGCTTTTATTCTCTGCAGCCCAGTGGATATATTTAGCAACTGGCTATCTGTCCCATTTTGCCTAGGAACAGCTCCAGTGTATTTTAAGGCCAGTTTCGTCTTCTGCATGACTGGAGAATCTCTTGCAGAGCTTTCCAAGACGTTCCCACTGTGTCACATTACCAAGGAGGTTCCTGAAGGATTTCACTGTATAAATGTCACCCAGACACCTTCAGGATGTAGTTTCTTAATCAATGCAGTCAGGATGGATAAAGGTGTTTTTTGTTTTGTTTTGTTTTTACTTGGTTTTACTGAAGCAGCTAAAGGGGAAGGAAAACATGCTTTTGATAAGTTACGGGTGCTAAGGTGGGGTTTTTTGAGCTGGTTTCAGGAAAAAATAATTCTGGGACTTGCTTTGATTTTTTTAATGTATAATTTAAAATAATAATAATAATAATAATAATAATAATAATAATAATAATAATAATAAAGTGCACCCCCACCCACAAGACCATTCCATTGTAACCATCCAACCTCCCAAAATTCCAACACCTCTTGCAGTGGTTCGACCTCTTTACGTTTTAACAGTACAAATTGTACAAATGCCTTCTATATCTCCTCAAAACCCTGCATATTCCCCATCTTACCTTAACAACACATGTTAATTTATTATTAATGGCTATATCCCACACCTCTTTATACCATTCTTCCATTTTATATTCAAGGATAAAGGGTTTTAATGAGGCTCTGGGTTAGCAAGCAGACCGGGAAAGTCGCTTTGAGGGTTTTTGGTTTTTTTCTACAATCAAGCGGAATATAAAATTAATGAAATAAACAAATAATAAAATACAGCCTCTTGAGGGAACGATGCAGATTTTGAAAACTGGACCTCAGTGTCCAGGCTGAACGATGGGGGTGGAGACGCTCCTTCAGGTATACTGGACCGAGGCCGTTTAGGGCTTTCAAGGTCATCACCAACACTTTGAATTATGCTCGGAAACATACTGGGAGCCAATGAAGATCTTTCAGGACCGGTGTTATATTATCTCAGTGGCCACTCCCAGTCGCCAGTCTAGCTGCCGCATTCTGGATTAATTGCAGTTTCCGGGTCACCTTCAAAAGTAGCCCCACGTAGAGCACATTGCAGTAGTCTATGCGGAAGATAACCAGAGCATGCACCACTCTGGTGAGACAGACTGCGGGCAGGTAGGGTCTCAGCCTGCATACCAGATGGCGTTGGTAGACAGCTGCCCTGGACACAGAATTGACCTGCGCCTCCATGGACAGCTGTGAGTCCAAAATTACTCCCAGGCTGTGCACTTAGGAAGCACTGTTCCCCTAATGCACTTCACAAGGAACTGTTGCTGGAATGATGCCTGGAGATGATGATACAGGGATCTGGAAGGCTTGCCATACTGGAAATGTAGTACCAGCTGCTCCTGCCCCAACAGAGTGCCGCTAACCCTTTATTTAATTCATATCTTCTCCAGCAAAAGCTGGCTCCCCAAACAACTTACAATGAAAATCCACATTAAGCCAAAATAGGAATGTTATGTGTTGGGGGGGGGCGTTGGGGACACAAAACCAGCTTCCAGGTTCTTCCCTCTGGGAAAGGGGCAGGGGAGAGACAGAGCAGCAGATGGAGGTTGGAGCTGGTAGAGAAGGCAATCCTTAGGAGTAGCCTTTCCTTCGATCTGCAGTCGCCTGCTCCCTGGAAACTGATTGTCCAGATGGCACTGGCTCTTCCCTGCAGAAGCAGCAGGCAGCAACAGCAGTGAAGATGCCAACTCACAAAAACAGTCTCCCTATTGATCTGCAGGCTCCTCTAACTTAGGGATGAATATATCAAGTGCCGTATTTTTCGCTCCATAAGACGCACTTTTTTCCTCCTAAAAGGTAAGGGGAAATGTCTGTGCGTCTTATGGAGTGAATGCGTGGTCCCTGGGGCTGAATTGCCCAGGAGCAAAAAGCAGATCATGCTTCTTTTTTTTAGAAAGAGGGAAGGGGGTGTTGAAACAAAGCCGCTGAGCAGCTGATCGGCAAGTGATCAGGAGGGAGATAAGGCTGCGGGTAAAGGAGGCTGCCGTGGGGGGGGGGAGGTAAAGACAGCGAACTTGCAAGGCGAGGAGATAGGAATACAAAAACTAGCAATGAGGAGAGAAATTAGAAGAAAAGGAGGAGCAAAAAACTGCTCCAGCTAAGGAAAAGACACTCAGGCAAACAAGAGGGAAGGGGGTGTTGAAACGAAGCCTCTGAGCAGCTGATTGGCAAGTGATTGGGGAGGGAGATAAGGGACTCTAGAGATAAAGGAGGCTGCCTGGGAGGGAGGAGGTAAAAGCCCATGGATCCTCAGGACTTTTGCATTGGGTCACCCCAAATTCACCATCAGATCACATAGCATGTCCATGGCTACAGCCTGCACCCAAAAAATCAAGCATTCACTGTTTCATGGGGCTGCAATGGTGCAAAAACGTGGTTACAAAGCATGGATCCACATGGATTCTCAGGATTTTTGCATTGGGCTACCCCAAACTCACCGTCAAATCACAGGGAATGGTCTGTAAACTGCTGAAATCCTTATATGGTCTCAAGCAGAGTGCCAGGTGTTGGAACACAAAACTCACTGAGACGTTGCTTTCTCTAGGTTTTCACCAGGGCAAAGCTGATCCGTGTGTGTTTGTCAAGGAGGAGGGGCAAAACAAACTGTATTGTTTATGTTTTGTTGATGATCTTCTGATGTTTTGGAAGAATCAGGCTTTCTACCAAAGCACCCTAGCTCAGCTGAAGGAGCACTTTGACATGAAGGATCTTGGTGAGGTATCCAACTATCTTTCTCTGCAGGTGGAGAGGGACCGAGCAGGTAATTTTCTGGTACACCAAACACAGAAAATTGCTGACGTATTAACCAGGTTGAATTTGGTTGATGCAAACCCAGCAGACACACCGATGGTGACAGGTTACCAGGTAGATAGTACTGCTGAAGCGTTTTCTGACACTACGCTGTACAGATGCATTCTAGGCAAGTTGAATTTCATTGCTAGATGTTCAAGACCTGACATAGCTGTAAGCACTAACCTGCTTAGCAGACATGCTAATAATCCTACTGTTCAGGATTGGAAAGCTCTGAAGCGCATAGCCCGCTATTTGAAAGGGACTATGCACTACAGGCTGAGGTTCACCAGTCAGAAGACTGGAGGTCTTGAAATCTTTGCAGATGCTAGTTTTGGAAGTGACACCACGGATGGTACAAGCACTTCTGGAGTATGCTACATGTACAACCACTGTTTGTTTGACTGGTTGTGCAAAAAGCAGACGACAGTGAGCCTAAGTTCCTGTGAAGCAGAACTCAATGCTCTGTCATTTTCACTCATGGATTGTGAATGGTTGATGCAACTGTTTAAGGACATCAGAGTTTCTGTGAAATGTCCTATACAAGTGTATCAAGACAATAGATCCTGTTTGGCTTTGCTGAACTCAGAGAGTTGCAAGCAAAGAACCAAGTACTTGCAGATTAAGCTACATCGTGCAAGAGAGTGTATTCAGAAAGGACTCATTCAGGTGTCCTACATGCCAGGAAATGAAATTCCTGCTGATCTGTTGTCTAAGGTTGTTAACAGAGAACAACTTAAGGTTTACGTACAAAGGTTGCAATTGGGTTGAACCACAGGTACTACAGGTTACACGGAAAGGGGGAGGATGTTAGGATATTTCCGTTCCACCTTAAAAGGGAGCAGGATGTTTGTGTCACAATATCATGTCTGTGGCCACAGCATGAACCACAAAAATCATACACCCACTGTTTCGTTCAGAATATTTTTTTTTCTTGTTTTCCTCCTCTAAAAACTATGTGCGTCTTATGGAGCGAAAAATACGGTAAGTGCCAGGTTCTTGTCAATGCCTCAAGTGTTCATTCACAAGTCCAATTTCCATTTTTGCGTCATTCAATAGCTTTTTTAAAAAAATGCACAGAATTCGCTGTTTTATTGAATTTAACCCTGTAGCTTGCATTTTTACAAACATGTTACCCTCTGTACATGCTTTAACCTAAAATACACATTTTGGTGCATTTTTAAGCGAAGAACAATATGGTAAAATTCAGAGAATGCAGGGTGCTGTCGCTTGGCAAAGTTTGCTGGGAATTGTAACTCTGAGAGGGGCATGGCTCCCCAAATCAACACAGACTGTGGAAACTTCACGCTGGACTTCAAGCATCTGGCATTGTGTGCCTCCCCATTCTTCCTCCAGACTTTGGGTCCTTGGTTTCCAAATGAGATGCAAAAGCTGCTCTCATCAGAAAAGAGATTTGGGGAGCCATGTCATCAGCTGGTGTTGGTCCACTGTGCTTCATTAAGTTCAGGGTCAACGCAGTCATCTACCAGGAGATTTTGGAGCATTTCATGCTTCCTTCCACCGTGTCAGACTAGGGCCTGGGGCTCAGCCTGGAAGCTCACTAGGTGCATATATGGGCCAGTCCCCATCTCTCAGCCTAACCCACCTCACAGGGTCATTGCGGGGGATTAAATGAGGAGGAGGAGGAGAGCCACAAATGCCACTTTGAGCTCCTTGGAGAAACAGGTGGGATATAAATATATTAAAGAAATGAATGAAATTGTGATCCTACTCCCTAAGCGACATATTCCACATCCTGTCTTTGCCTTGAAGGTCGCTGAAATTGCCAAACCAATTTGTAGGCACAAATCGCCCACGAAAACAAGGCGATATTTATGTGGTTCCCTTGAACCAAAGTGGTTTGTTGATTTTGGAGCTCCTGTTCTAAGGCTTTTGAGGTCTTCCTTTCCCCTCTTGGCCAAGTTGGGTTAAAACTATCCAGGCTCTTGCTGGCAGCTAATGCGATGGCAGCCAATGGGACTATGTCACACCCATTGGCAAAAGATTGCTGTGATATCAGAGCAGTTTATCCAATAGCATTGGGGAGGTGGGGAAAGCAGCAAGGTCAGAGGTCAAGGAGAGCACTGCAACAGTGGTGTGGTCAGAGGAGTGCAAGGTGGAAATAAAAATGCATCTTGCAGTTTTCTGGAGTGACTTTAGAAGAAAATTCATAGGAAACTGCCTTGTTTTCACCATTGGCCCATCTAGTTCAGTATTGGCTACACTGACTGGCAGCAGCTCTCCAGGTTTTAGCAGAAATATAATAATAATAATAATAATAATAATAATAATAATAATAATAATAATATACCCTACCCATCTGGCTGAGTTTCCCCAATCAAGTGTTAAAAACAGTACAGCATTAAATATTAAAAACTTCCCTGAACAGGGCTGCCTTCAGATGTCTTTTAAAGATAGGATAGCTGCTTATTTCCTTCACATCTGAAGGGAGGGTGTTCCACAGGGTGGGCACCACTACCGAGAAGGCCCTCTGCCTGATTCCCTGTAACCTTACTTCTTGCAGTGAGGGAACCGCCAGAAGGCCCTTGGCGCTGGACCTCAGTGTCCGGGCTGAACGATGGGGGTGGAGACGCTCCTTCAGGTATACTGGGCCGAGGCAGTTTAGGGCTTTAAAGGTCAGCACCAACACTTTGAATTGTGCTCAGAAACGTACTGGGAGCCAATGCAGATCTCTCAGGACCGGTGTTATGTGGTCTCGGCAGCCGTTCCCAGTCACCAGTCTAGCTGCCGCATTCTGGATTAATTAAAGTTTCCAGGTCACCTTCAAAGGTAGCCCCACGTAGAGCACATGGCTGTAGTCCAAGCAGGAGATAACTAGAGTATGCACCACTCTGGCAAGACAGTCTGCGGGCAGGTAGGGTCTCAGCCTGCGTAACCAGGTGGACCTGGTGAACAGCTGCCCTGGACACAGAATTGACCTGCGCCTCCATGGACAGCTGTGAGTCCAGAATGACTCCCAGACTGTGCACCTGGTCCTTCAGGGGCACAGTTACCCCATTCAGGACCAGGGAGTCCTCCACACCTGCCCGCCCCCTGTCCCCCCAAAACAGTACTTCTGTCTTATCAGGATTCAACCTCAATCTGTTAGCCTCCCTCCATCCTCCAACCACCTGGGAGAAAAGGTAAATGTTTAATAGTACCCCACCCTTTTTGCCGTAGGAGCTGGTATGATCACCTCTTCATTACTCCTTCAAAGATTATCAGGCGGTGGAGATGAACTTCAGAGTCCTAGAGAGAGAGCGGTACATATTGTGGGAGCAACAGTGACCTCTAGTGGGAAAACCTCTGAGCACATTACAATTACAGTGGTACCTCGGGTTACAGATGCTTCAGGTTACAGATGCTTCGGGTTACAGACTCCGCTAACCCAGAAATAGTACCTCGGGTTAAGAACTTTGCTTCAGGATGAGAACAGAAATTGTGCACCGGCGGCCCGGCGGCAGCAGGAGGCCCCATTAGCTAAAGTGGTGCTTCAGGTTAAGAACAGTTTCAGGTTAAGAACGGACCTCCAGAACGAATTAAGTTCTTAACCCGAGGTACCACTGCACAAGGCTTAGCGGGATTTCCTAGACTTTAATGAGAATCTGGGATAAAATCATTTCCCCAAGCAGGAAACAGAGCGTGCCAATTTTTAAAATGTTATTCTCTCAGGAATGCTGAGAAAATACACTGGAAACACAGCTCTGAGGTCTGCAACAACAGACTTTCTTCCTTGCTTATAATGAATTCATAACCAGGCCTTTTCCACATTAAAGCTTCAGTTGTGCCATAATAAATGTTCCTATTTGTGATCCGAAATGTGGTTATAAAATGTCTAACAGTCCCGATCCAAGAACAGATATTTGGATGGTGTCCAACTAAATAACGCTCAAGAGTAATTGTCTCCATCATATTCTTTATTTAATAAAAGATATTTTTTTAAAATATACCATGGTGGCTTACAGGACTATAAAAGCATAAAACCACGCAATGAGTCTACTCAGAGTAGGGCTAACATTGAATGCAGCCCTTTTAAACACATCTGAAACTGTGTGGGCAACTTAATTGTGATTCGTCTAAAGCATGAATGACTGCCACAGGACTTGGGTGTGAATAGTTTTAGCTGAATTGGGACAAATGTGCTAAATTCGGGAACAGAGCAATCCAAACCCCCTTTGTGCAGGGCGATTCATCGGGGAATGTTGAAATTCAAAACAGGAGCAATTAACTGCATGTTTATTCAAAATTCCAATTAAAACAATTTACTTTAATTCAACAAAACTGATAAACTTGTTCAGTGTTACCAGCTTGTCAAAGTCTGATATTCATTTATACCTCCAGTGTCCCACTGCCATACCCTTGCCTCGTAGCACCCGACTACGTAATCCCCATGAGGGGGCAGTACTGTCCATTTTGGTCACCACTGCCAGAAAATGACTCAAGCTCCAAATACCTGAAAGACTCCCCCCCCTTCTCTACAGATCCTTGCAGGTGCTAGAACTGACAGAAGAGGCCCTCTTTGTTTTCCAGAAGCTCAGACGCTCAGGGTGTTGGCATAAGACAGGGTCTTCTCTGTGACAGCCCCAAAGTTGTGGAACTCACTCCCCAGAGAGGTGCACCTGGCCTCTTCCTTGTACAGCTTTTGAAGAACATTGAAGTCACACCTCTTTATTCTATCTTCAGACTAATAATAATAATAATTTATACCCCAACCATCTGGCTGGGTTTCCTCAGCCACACTGGGCGGCTTCCAGCAAAATATTAAAATACAACAATTCATCATCATCTTAAAAGCTTTCCTAAACAGGGCTGCCTTTAGATGTCTTCTAAAAATCAGATAGTTATTTATTTCTTTGACATCTGGTGGGAGGGCATTCCGGGGGGGGGGGGGCGCCACTACCGAGAAGGCCCTCTGCCTGGTTCCCCGTAACCTCACTTCTCGCAGTGAGGGAACTGCCAGAACACCCTAGGCGCTGGACCTCACCTGAATGATGGGGGTGGAGACACTCCTTCAGATATACTGAAGGATATATATTTTTTTATTTATGGTCCACCTTTTTCCCTGACAGGACTCAAGGCAGCTTACAGATAATAGCAGTAATCACTAGAAACATGGGGGGGGGGGGAATAACTGGAATATTTTAGGACCCATCTTAAAAAGCATCTTAAAAAGCAGAGACATCACCTTGCTAACAAAGGTCCGTATAAAGCTATGGTTTTCCCAGTAGTGATGTATGGAAGTGAGAGCTGGACCATAAAGAAGGCTGATTGCCAAAGAATTGATGCTTTTGAATTCTAGTGCTGGAGGAGACTCTTGAGAGTCCCATGGACTGCAAGAAGATCCAACCTATCCATTCTTAAGGAAATCAGCCCTGAGTGCTCACTGGAAGGACAGATCTTGAAGCTGAGGCTCCAATACTTTGGCCACCTCATGAGAAGAGAAGACCCTGATGTTGGGAAAGATGGAGGGCACAAGGAGAAGGGGACGACAGAGGACGAGATGGTTGGACAGTGTTCTCAAAGCTACGAACATGAGTTTGACCAAACTGCGGGAGGCAGTGGAAGAGAGAAGTGCCTGGCGTGCTCTGGTCCATGGGGTCATGAAGAGTCGGACATGACTAAATGACAACAACAATTTAAAATTTATTATTTATACCTCGCCCATCTGGCTGAGTTTCCCCAGCCACTCTGGGCGGCTCCCATGGACTGCAAAAAGATCAGACCTATCCATTCTGAAGGAAATCAGCCCTGAGTGCTCACTGGAAGGACAGATCGTGAAGCTGAGGCTCCAATACTTTGGCCACCTCATGAGAAGAGAAGACTCCCTGGAAAAGACCCTGATGTTGGGAAAGATGGAGGGCACAAGGAGAAGGGGACAACAGAGGACCAGATGATTGGACAGTGTTCTCGAAGCTACAAACAGGAGTCTGACCAAACTGCGGGAAGCAGTGGAAGACAGGCATGCCTGGTGTGCTCTGGTCCATGGGGTCACGAAGAGTCGGACACGGCTAAACAACAACAATAGGACCCGTCTTATTTCTGTAGTTTCAAGTTGTTTTAAACTTTTTAATATTGTGGGACCCTTAGGGTAATAAATAAGAATGATAATAGTAATAATAATAAGTGCACCGTGACTCGGAAGACGGGGTTACCATTTGCTGCTCCACCTCGGGGAGCAAAAGGTGTTGAGTCAGCCCTTACAGAAGGAGAACTATTTTATTTATTAAATTTGTATCCTGCCCTTCATCCATAAATCTTGGGGCTGTTCACAGCATAATTGGGGAAGACTAAAGGGAATCATGGTCAGAACAAACCAAGGAAAGAGTGTTTTCCACCCTTGGGTGCTGCATAGTCCAACAAGGGGTGGTCTGGGTGTCACTGAGCTTGCAAGCTGATATAAGGGGCCTCAGCAGAGAGTCAGCAAGTATGGTTCTTCCGTAAATCATCATCAGAATTCTTCTTCTTGTTAACCAACCACAAACCGCATAGTTCTGTCTCTTTTCCTGATGGTTTTCAAACTGACCGGGTGTTTCTCTTCAGCCTCTGCACCACCAAACAAGTAGGGTGCGCAACAGCTAGAAGCCACCAGCCATGCCACCCCTCGACTCAGATTTCCATGAGCATCAGTTTCATTAAAAGAACTGGGCTGTATCTCTCTTCGTTGGTCTAAGGAAGACATTGCCTCCCTCTCCTGTTCCACCGACAGATTCCTCCCATCGCAGGCAGCTGCGGATTTCACCCAATATCTGTCACCTAGGTAAACAAAAGATTTAGAGAAACAGTCATCTACAACTCAAAGGTCATGGCAATGTATTCTAGCCTGCTGTAGATCTTTCATATTCCACCAGGGGGCTTTGCAGCACAATAAATATTTCTGCTTCGGTGATCACTGCCGGTGGGGCCAAATCTTAAAATCAACTGCTCACAAGTTTAAGCTGGAAATGGAAGCGTGGACAGCACAGTGCATGTAAATCTATGTGTATATTCTCTTATTAAGGCTCTATAAAAGGACATGGTCGCACTGAAATCAGCATTTGAATTTTTCCTTCATTATATATTAATTATATTCTAGAGAGGGAGGATAAACAGTGAAGAGAAGAGCAAGGCTGCATACGCGCCATAAATTTAAATCGCATTACTGCCTTTGCTAAGAATCCTGGGAACTGTAGTTTATTCCCCAAAGGGCTACAGTTCCCAGCCCCCTTCACAAACCACAGTCCTCAAAAGTTACTAGCCTACAGGCTCATCACAGCTATCTGCCAATCACCCATTCCCACCACCCTTCTGAGTAATACCCCTCCCCACCTTCTCACTATATAGAAGGATCTGGCAACTTCTGTTTCAGTGTATCTGAAGAAGTGTGCATGCACACGAAAGCTCATACCAAGAACTAACTTAGTTGGTCTTTAAGGTGCTACTGGAAGGAAAAAATTTTTTTGTTTTGACTATGGCAGACCAACGCGGCTACCTATCTGTAACTAGCCTACACATGTTTTCATTAATCTTTTAGAGATTAGCTTGTGCTTCTGTCCTTGCTGCAGACCCCTCGGCGGACTAGCAGCTTAGCCAGCTTGCAAAAAACACAAAATTCACTTCTATGAAAAAAGTGGGTGGTGGAGGAGGGGCAGATCTGAGGCCTGACAAGTTCTTCTCGCTCCGCAGCCAACATGGAAATCATCTTCAAAACTCCATCATCTTAAAATTGTTATAAACCGCAGACTTTGAGGATGGCATAGCATGTCCCACATTTTATATACCAACTAACCCATGTGCGTACAAACATTTCGTTCTGCACTGGTCCTGGCGAAGGGTAATGGAAAACTCAAAATCTTAATTAACAACAGCTACTAGCGACTAGCCCCAGGCTGCCTCTGATGGGAATTGCAGGGGCAGGGGAAAGAGCACTGTTGCATTCAAGTGCTTTTTGCAGGTTTCCCATAAAAATGGGTAGAGGACCCCTGGACGGTTAAGTCCAATCAAAGGCGACTATGGGGTTGCAGCACTCATCTCGATTTAGGCCAAGGGAGCTGGTGTTTGTCCACAGACAGCTTTCCAGGTCATGCGGCCAGCAGTACTAAACCGGTTCTGGTGCAACGGGACACCGTGACAGAAACCAGAGCGCACAGAAACACCGTTTACCCTCCCGCCGGAGCGGTAGCTATTTATCTACTTGCACTGGCATGCTTTGGAACTGCTAGGTTGGCAAGAGCTGGGACCGAGCAACGGGAGCTCACCCCGTAGCGGGGATTCGAACCAACAACCTTCTGATTGGCAAGCCCAAGAGGCTCAGTGGTTTAGACCACAGCGCCACCTGCATCCCCACACTATTCTCATGAAACCTATTGGAACATATGGAGCAGCCATATGTATTCAGTTCAGTATTGCTACACTGTCCGATAGCAACCCTCCAGGGTTTGCAGGCAGGAGTCTTTCCCCAGACTTACCTGGAGATAGCGGGAATTGAACCTGGAACTTCTGGCATGCACGGTACATGCTCTGCTATTTAGCCGCAGCCCTGGGCCTTCGGAGCAATCTTTGACCTTCAGGCTATCAGTCTAAATTTGCTATCTTGCCTGATAACAATCTTTGCAACTGCTGGCTGTTCCTGCATTCCAGCGTTAATCACTCCAACACTGCTGGTGCAGTCATTGTGACTCAACTCCACAGTCTCCTCCTCTCCTCCCCGTTGCAATCTCTCCCCTTTTACATCCCAATCCCTCTTTGCATGTGGCTTCTGCTGCTCCAGCTCTGCCATCCGAAGGCCTCTGACTCCCAGGAAAGGCGCCATCATTTCTGCCTTGCTGCTCCCATGTGCTTGGGACTTAACTCCCAGAAAGCCTGCATGGTGCCCACTTCCCTAAAAGGTAAAGGACCCCTGACAGTTAAGTCCAGCCACAGACAACTCTGGGGTTGCGGCGCTCATCTTGCTTTACTGGCCGAGGGGGCCGGCGTTTGTCCGCAGACAGTTTTTCCGGGTCATGTGGCCAGCATGACTAAACCGCTTCTGGCGAAACCAGAGCAGTGCACGGAAACGCCATTTACATTCCTGCCAGGGTGGTACCTATTTATCTACTTGCACTTCAACGTGCTTTCGAACTGCTAGGTTGGCAGGAGCTGGGACCGAGCAACGGGAGCTCACCCTGTCATGGGGATTCGAACCGCCGACCTTCTGATTGGCAAACCCTAGGCTCTGTGGTTTAACCCACAGCGCCACCCGCATCCGCCCACTTCCCTAAGTCCCTTCAAAACCCTTCTTAAAACCAACTTTCTCCATGGAGTCTTTAGTACAAGCCCTTAGTTCCCCTGGTAGTGAGTTGGTAATTATAGCACCCATTCACCTCTGCATCAACTTTCCTTTCCATCATCTGCTGTCTCCCTGTGTCAGATTGCAGGCTGTAAGTTCTTTGGGGCAGAGACCTCCCCACGTGTACTAGGAAAAAACCCCATGCATTCAGATGGTACTCTGTAAATAATAAACAATAATTGCTGTATGTATACAGCACTCTAAGGACAACTCATTTATTCACAACCCTTTCCCCAAACAGAACAACGGGAACTCAAGAATCGTAGACTCTTGACCGGAAAAGTCCGTGACCAGAGGGAGGAGGAGCACCAAGAGGAATGGAAGAAATTCAAAGACTATTTAGCTAAATATCTTAAGATAATCTAATTAGAATTACTTGCGAGTACCAGATAGGCCTAGGATTTGAAAATGCGATGTGTAAAATATTATGTTAAAATTAAAAATGAAAAGAAATTTACTTGTTAATTGACCAAGTAAAGTTTATGGGAAAATAGTTTTGGAAAACTGTTACAATGGTTTATGTGGAAACTCAGACAGGGGAATTTGAGGAAGTCAACTAACAATGTTAACAAAAGTGGAATTATTATAATCAGGATAAATGTTTGTTGGTTTGTTTGTTTTGTTTTTCTTTTTCCTATCTGTTTGTTATAAATTTGGAAAATTAATCAATTTTTTTAGGGGCGAAAAAGAATCGTAGACTCTTGGAGCTGAAAGGGACGCTGGGGGTCATCTGTTTCAAGCCCTTGCTCGATGCGAGAGGCAACGACAGCCCCCTTGATGAATGCCTTCCACCCTGACTCCTGACCATTAGGTCCAGTCGTGACCGACTCTGGGGTTGCGGTGCTCATCTCGCTTTATTGGCTGAGGGAGCCGGCGTACAGCTTCCAGGTCATGTGGCCAGCATGACTAAGCTGCTTCTGGTGAACCAGAGCAGCGCATGGAAATGCCGTTTACCTTCCTGCCGGAGCAGTACCTATTTATCTACTTGCACTTTAACGTGCTTTCAAACTGCTAGGTTGGCAGGAGCAGGGACCAAGCAACGGGAGCTCACCCCGTCGCAGGGATTTGACCCGCCAACCTTCTGATCAGCAGGTTCTAGGCTCTGTGGTTTAACCCACAGCGCCACCCGCGTCCCTCGCCTTCCACCTAGTCTCTGCTTTAAGGAGCCCACTGTCTCCCAAGACAGTTTTGTTCTACTGTCACAGCAACTCTCCCTGCTATGACGTTCCCCCTAATGATTTTTTTAGCCTTTTCGCTGACATCTTTTAGCTAAACATTTTCTTATCTGGCTGACCTTTCATTCTTGTCTCCCAGTTTGCAAAGCTCCCCCCCCCCCCCACAGTGATTTGATGTTTGCTGTATTTCATGTAGGAATCACCATACAACTTCCCAAAGTGATTTAGCAATAAAAACGTCACTGATAAAAACAGATAAAAAATTATAGTAAAAATGAAATAATAAAATAATAAAAATAAAGGCAGACCTGGACAAGATTCTCCACTTGTTGGAAAAGGAAGTTCCTGGGTCGTTGCTAGAAAGACAACAAACAAGGATTTTACTGAGAATCAATCTATGCCTAAATGAATACCTCAAAAGTCAAGGTTCGAGGACAGAAATCTGGCTGAGTCTGGAATAACCTTGTGAAGTGAAAGGATAAGAAAGAGGGATTTATATCTAGATGCTAGGATAGAGATGATAAGGAAAACAGGAAGACACAATGAGAGGTAAAGAAGTTGCTGTGGGATTGGTGGAAGTCAATGTTTGTTTTCCTTTTTAGTGTTTATATTATTAATTTGTAAGATTTGGATTTGTTTTTTTATATGCTTGTTTTTGTGTTTTGTGTCTTGTTTTTTTGGGTGTGGAAAATACTAATAAAATTATTTACTTATTTGTTTGTTTGTTTATTAAAAAAGAGAATCAACCTATTGAGACCACTCCCTTCTTTAGAAAGAGATCGTGGCTCTCAAAGAGCTCAGATGGAGCTGTAGGTGAAGACACACTAAAGAAATGTCCACATTAGTGTCTCAAAACACCAGTGAGGTCATTCCCCTCCTGATGTATTTCTATTTGCTGTTCTTCAAACCATAGAGGGAGGGTGGGTGTCTTCACCTGATGCGCAATACCTGTTGGGTTTCCCCACCCCCCAAAAAACCCAACTCCTATTCTTGAAGCTGCCATCTGCGCATGTGCTGTCATTGGTGCATGAGAACTGGCTGCCTCAGATCCAGCATTGCAGGGGGTTGTAATAGGAGAACTTGGGGATCCCTTCCAACACTACAATTCTATGATTCTAGGTACATGCCTGTCAGGCAGCTAGACAGTGATTAAATCACACTGAGTACATGAAGATAATGCTTTATCAGAAGAAACAAGGTGAAATATACTCGGAGTCGAGAGTGGATTTCATGCTGTTTATTCAGCTCATAGTGGCGAGGAGGAATAGTGGCGAGTTCCCCTAGAAGGTCTGCTTTATATACATTATTTACACAATGGGCCCCACGTGATTGGCTAATTCTGGGATTCTCCTGTAGGCCAATCAGGTTGCGGATTCACTTCCACCTGGAGCTGTATTGGGTGGCTCCTGTGGACCAATCAGACTGCTGCATTCTGGGTCCTATTGTTTTAGGACCAATCAGACTGCTGCATTCTGAATCCTATTGTTCTAGGACCAATCAGACTGCTGCATTCTGAATCCTATTCAACGCAGTACATAACACAAGGCCTGCACAGGAGAGTCAGTCCTAATGAGCACAGCAACTCTTCTCGGTAGGCACTGACCCTGTAATGCAGTTGGGGAGGCTGACGTTCCCCGCCTTCCCACAGCTGCCTAAATCTCCTCCTCCTTTCCTGGGTCCTTCCCAGGCAATCTGAGACTACGCCGACACGCCTTTCGCTGCTTCTCCCCCTTCATGCCTGGTTCTGGGAGACCAGGGGAGAGGGGAGCTTGGAGACACCCAGGCTTCTCCACCAGCCAGACCCATCTCTGCCTCTTGAACTCTCACCCCTCCTCTGTCTCCAGCCAGTGCATGACAATATAGTTGCCACAGTGTGTGCAAGATCCCATGATCTACGGATAAGAACTTGTATCTTTGTGTTCTTGATTATTCTCCTACATAAACTCCTTCCCACAAATGTCTCAAAGCAATTGCACAACTGAAAAAAGCCATCGGCAAGAACAGTTGCACTATATCACGTAGTAAAACGATTGCGATGGTTAAGAACATGTCTTCGCATGCAAAAACAATGTCAAGTCTAATAACGGGCTAGAATAAATAACTTCACTTCAACGGCTTCTTGAAAAAGGAAGATTTTCACTGGGCACCAAAAAGACAACACAAGCAGCACCTTTCTGATGTGTATTTTAGTTTGACGTTTGTTTTATTTAACACAATGCACGTACTGCTTGATTTGTACTAAAATCTCTAAGCGGCTTGTTGTTGTTGTTTAGTCGTTTAGTCATGTCCATCTCTTCGTGACCCCATGGACCAGAGCACGCCAGGCACTCCTGTCTTCCACTGCCTCCCGCACATTGGTCAAACTCATGCTGGTAGCTTCGAGAACACTATCCAACCATCTCGTCCTCTGTCATCCCCTTCTCCTTGTGCCCTCCATCTTTCCCAACATCAGGGTCTTTTCCAGGGAGTCTTCTCTTCTCACGAGGTGGCCAAAGTATTGGAGCCTCAGCTTCACGATCTGTCCTGCCCAGCTTTCACTTCCATTCATCACTACTGGGAAAACCATAGCTTTAACTATACGGACCTTTGTTGTCAAGGTGATGTCTCTGCTTTTTAAGATGCTGTCTAGGTTTGTCATTGCTTTTCTCCCAAGAAGCAGGCGTCTTTTGATTTCGTGACTGCTGTCACCATCTGCAGTGATCATGGAGCCCAAGAAAGTACAATCTCTCACTGCCTCCATTTCTTCCCCTTCTATTTGGCATGAGGTGATGGGACCAGTGGCCATGATCTTCGTTTTTCTGATGTTGAGCTTTAGACCATATTTTGCGCTCTCCTCTTTCACCCTCATTAAAAGGTTCTTTAATTCCTCCTCACTTTCTGCCATCAAGGTTGTGTCATCTGTGGCTTTTGTCTAGGTTTGCCATCGCCTTTCTCCCAAGGAGCAGGCGTCTTTTAATTTCGTGACTGCTGTCACCATCTGCAGTGATCATGGAGCCCAAGAAAGTAAAATCTCTCACTGCCTCCATTTCTTCCCCTTCTATTTGCCAGGAGGTGATGGGACCATCTGTGGCTTACACAGATTCAAAAGCCAGCGGTGGGAGCACCTTGGAGCCAAAGTAAACCGCAATGTGTCCACAACCTGACAGTGCACTGCAGTAGAGGGAACTACATTGTAAGGAAGGAAATGGAGACTGTCAGGATCAGTGAAGTCAGCAGAATACAGCAGTATCTGCACAAAAATCAGAAAACTAGCTCTGGTCTTCTTCAATGACCACGGTGCGAACCACATCGCTCCACTGTGGCTTTTTGCAATCGCAGTTGATGTTTATGATGGGGAAACCTGCAGCCCTCCGGACGTGGCTGGATTACAGAGAGCCAGTGTGGCGTAGTGGTCAGGGGGTCGGCCTAGGGCCCAGGAGAGCTGGGTTCGAATCCCCACTCAGCCATGAAGCTCGCTGGGTGACCTTGGCCCTGTCCCTGCCTGGTTACCTTGCAAGGTTGTTGGTGAGGATGCAACGAGGAGGGGAGAGAACCCTGGAGGAAAAGGCAGTAGGTACATAAATGCAAGATAAATAAAACCAGTGAGTCTGATCGATCCCTGACCACTGGCGATGCAACAGCAGGTGGGGAACTGTCATGATGGTGAAAAGGCAACGTGGACAAATTAGCTGTCCCCTGAGGTTGAATTCATGCGAAAGAAAATCTGCCTCATAACTTCTTCTGCCTCATGAGTTCCTTCGCCTGCTAAGCACTTAATCTCTGAAGGGCAACATGCCCGGAACTCCCCCCCCCCCCGCCCATGCATCAACTGTGCCACTTTGAAAGAGCCATTGTATACCTTTCAGAGCATTGGAGCTGGCAGCATGCACAGTGACTCTGTTGCACGTGAATCCTGTCATACGCTTCAGCCGTTTCTACGGAACAGTTCTTTATTTTCACTGAGGGGCCACTTGATACTGAAGTACAGTCATTTCATAGAATCATAGAATCTCAGAGTTTGAAGGGGCCCCCAGAGTCGTCTAGTCCAACCCCTGCAATGCAGGGATCTCAGCTAAAGCATCCATGACAGATGGCCATCCAACCTCTGCTTGAAAACCTCCAAGGATGGAGAGTCCACCACCTCCTGAGGGAGACTGTTCCACTGCCGAACGGCTCTTACTGTCAGAAAGTTTTTCCTGATGTTTAGTCGTAATCTTCTTTCTTGCAGCTTAAAGCCATTGGTTTGAGTCCTACCCTCCAGAGCAGGAGAAAACAAGCTTGTTCCCTCCTCCATGTGACAGCCCTTAAGATATTGGAAGATAGATATCATATCTCCTCTCAGTCTCCTCTTTTCCAGGCTAAAAATACCCAGCTCCTTCAACCGTTCCTCATCAGGCTTGGTTTCTAGACCCTTGATCATCTTGGTCACCCTCCTCTGCACACGTCCCAGCTTGTCAATATCCTTCTTAAATTGTGGTGCCCAGAACTGGACACAGTATTCCAGGTGTGGTCTGACCAAGGCATAATAGAGTGGTACTATTACTTCCCTTGTTCTGGACACTTGACTTCTGTTGATGCAGCCTAGAATAGCGTTAGCTTTTTTTGCTGCTGCATCACACTGTGGATTCATGTTAAGCTTGTGGTCCACCAAGACCCTAGATCCTTTTCACATGTACGGCTAGTAAGCCAAGTGTCCCCCATCCTATATTTGTGCATCTGCTTCTTCCTGCCTAAGTGCAGAACTTTATATTTGTCCCTATTGAAATCCATTTTATTAGCTTGTGCCCAGTTCTCCAATCTGTTAAGGTCGTTCTGAATTCTGATTCTGTCTTCTGCAGTGTCAGGGAACTGCCATCGGAACTAGAGGAGGAGGCGAGGCTCCACAACGATGCTGGAGAGGGGCCAAGCAGGGAGAGAGGCAGGTCTCCTGTTGGGGAAGAAAATCAGCGCAACACCAGGGATAGAGGGGGGCCAATGGGGGAAGCAGAGAGCAGGCTACGGGACTCTTCACTGGACACCAGCGGGGAGAGCACAGGTCCTCCGCTACCCACGCCCTCCCTGTGCAGAAGACTTCCGCGCAGGGAGAGTAGGAGGAGACTGGGCGTCAAACAACTTTTATGTTGGAAAAGGTTTAAAAAACGCCCACTGACGGATTCTGCCAGCAACTGAACAGCCGCGGAGTGGATGGCTGTCCAGCGAGAAATGGTTTAACCAGCCAACCTAGCCCAGAGCGGCGGCTATTTACGCACAAGCAACCCCTAAAGCCATTACAGCAATCTGTCAGTCCCTGAAGTTGCTTGTGCGCAGCAACAGGCAGGGGAGCATAATGAGTCAAACCGGAGAAGCCGGCGCCACGGAGCAAGCAGCTGGAGTGCAGAATCTGGTGGAGAGGAACCGAGATTTAGAACAGCATGTGGCTCTGCTGACGGCGAGGCTGGAAGAAAGGAGGGCTCAGGATGCCAAGGTCAGACCCACCCCCATGGCAAGGAAGGTACCGGGGCTGGTGCACAAGTTTGGGGGGAAGCCCCAGGACTACAACGCGTTCCGAACGGAAATAGAGTACGCTTTGGAACTGCAGCATGATGACTTTGCGGATGATGGGGAGAGGGTGGCCTACATTGTGGGGCATCTGGAGGATGGGGCGCGGGAATGGATCAGGCCCTAATGGCAACGCAAAATGCCGCCTTGAAAGACGTCAGGAAATTTTTTCAGGCAATGAATGCAATGTTTTCAAGCGAAGTGGAGCAAAATGTGGTTCGACGGCAATTGATGGGGTGCAAGCAGGGGAGCCAATCTGTTAGAGAGTACTGGTCGCACTTTGCGATGTTAATCCACCGGCTTGGGTGGGATCTGGACGCGGAACCCATTCAGATGTTATTTGAGGAGGGGTTGTCCCCAACGGTCAAGGATGAGCTTTCCCGCGCGCCCCGCCCGCAGTCGATGGACCAGCTGACCAAGGCTGTGCTTGCGATTGGAGCAAGACAGGAAGCGCGGGCGCAGGAGAAGAGCGAAGGGAGAGGGGAACGTTACCATGACTACCGCATTCCTGAAATACCGCGGCAGCCTCCCCAGCCGGCTGAGCCAATGGAAATAGATGGCGCGCACGCGCGCGAGGTTTCAAACACCACTGAAGGGCGCAAGAGGGAGGGAAAGAATTGGAAAACCCACAAGAAGTGTTTCCTCTGCCAACGGCCAGGACATTTTGCCAGGGTCTGCCCTCAAAGAAAGGCCTGGCAAGGGATGGTGGGACCTGTGGGCTGTGAGGGGAAGGAGGAAACGGATCAGGACCAGGGAAACGGCCAAGCTTGGCTGCCAATCAGCGGGGGTGGCAGCCAAGCCAACAACCAATAGAAGTGCCCCAACCAGACCCTCCCAGGGCAGCGATAGCACAAGCTACCCCCTATTTACGCACAAGCAACCCCTAAAGCCATTACATGCAGCATTAGCTACCCCTCCCAGTCTGGTGTCATCTACAGATTTGATGAGCATCCCCTCAATTCCTTCATCCAAGTCATTTATAAAGACGTTGAACAACAACTTGCCCAGGACAGAACCCTGCAGCACCCCACTTGTCACTTTTTTCCAGGATGATGAGGAACCATTAATGGGTTCAGTCAGTCAACCAGCTACAAATCCAGTTAACAGTTACGTCATTCAACCCACATTTTACCAGCTTCCTCGCAAGAATATCATGGCGGACTTTGTCAAAAGCCTTACTGAAATCAAGATATACTATGTCCACAACACTTCTCTGATGCACCAAGTTTGTAATTCCATCAAAAAAAGAGAAATAAATCAGATTGGTCTAGAATGACTTATTTTTGAGAAACCCGTGCTGGGTCTTACCAGAATTTTTTCAATGAATCCAGGGACACTTTTCAACTTCAATGGATTTTGTATGGGGACTGATCTGTAAATCTGGGGACTGTCCCAGAAACGGGGACATCTGGTAACCTTACCCCAAATGTCTCTGCCTGATGATCGTCTTCCAAAGCAACTACTCTATTCTGAACTTAAAAATGGAAAGCGTAATGCTGGTGGTCAACAAAAGAGGTTTAAAGACTGTCTCAAGGCAAATCTTTAAAAATGTAGTATAAACACCAACAATTGGGAAACACTGGCCTGCGAACGCTCCAGTTGGAGAACAGCCTTTACCAAAGGTGTCATGGACTTTGAAGACACTCGAACTCAGGACAAAAGGGAGAAACGCGCTAAGAGGAAGGCACGCTTGGCAAATCTGCACCATGATCAACTACCGCCCAGAAACCTATGGAAGGACATGTGGATCCAGAATTGGCCTCCACAGTCACTTACGGACTCATTGTTAAAACCATGTTTAAGGAAGACAATCTTACTCGGCTACCAGTGATCGCCAAAGAAGAAAGCATTCTTGGTGTTGCTCTCTGCACTCTCCTCTCCTAGCCAGTTTTTGAGAGATAACATATTTATCTAGCAGGATTTACATACAGCTTTAATTACAAAACGAAATGCCTAAGCAGTTTACATAAAATATTCATTTTAAAATAGCGTTGAAAGCAGACTTTTAAACAGTAGACATAACAAAACTATCAAAATGCAAATTAAATAAACATTTTTAAAAGGCAAATATGATGATAAAATCATATGTTTGGGCAGGGCTTGCCTAAACAGGTTTTTATCTTTTTTAAGCAGGCAAGCCAAAGCAGTGCTGCATAACCACCTGCCTAAAATTAATAGGGAGGGCCATCACAGAGGGGTCAACAAATGCTTTTTTTATATAATTCTCTTGCTTGACAATCCACTTAATGCAAGGCAGTTCAGCCTCTCAGACCAAGTGGGCTTGCAAGAGCCCTTTGATGTGCAGAACCCGGGCGCCGCATAATGAATTTAATCTCCATATCGTTAATCAAAGTGTTTGCAGTACAGTTAATAATAGCTAATATATGCAATTACTGTATTTCAGGGTAAGCACTGCCAAACATAATCAGTCCCACTGTGAGTATGTGCTGAATCAGGTTGCTAGGCTGTGATCCGTCGAACAGGATCACAACTCTGTGCATGAGCTGGCCCGGGGTTGAGACCTGCTCAGGTTAAAATGCAGGGCAAGCCTCATGCATGCCTACTCGTGAGCATGCGTCATTAAGTTCACCAAGTTCACCAAGACTTAAAGGTAAAGGGACCCCTGATCACTAGATCCAGTCGTGACCGACTCTGGGGTTGCGGCACTCATCTCGCTTTATTGGCCGAGGGAGCCGGCGTACAGCTTCCGTGTCATGTGGCCAGCATGACTAAGCCACTTCTGGCGAACCAGAGCAGCACACGGAAAAACCGTTTACCTTCCCGCCGGAGCAGTACCTATAGGTTGGCAGGAGCAGGGATCGAGCAACGGGAGCTCACCCCGTGGAGGGGATTCGAACCGCCGACCTTCTGATCGGCAAGTCCTAGGCTCTGTGGTTTAACCCACAGCACCACCCGCGTTCCTCACCAAGACTTAAAGGTAAAGGTAAAGGTACCCCTGCCCATACGGGCCAGTCTTGACAGACTCTAGGGTTGTGCGCTCATCTCACTCTAGAGGCCGGAAGCCAGCGCTGTCCGCAGACACTTCCGGGTCACGTGGCCAGCGTGACGAAGCTGCTCCGGCGAACCGGCACCAGAGCAGCACACGGAAACGCCATTTACCTTCCCGCTATAAAGCGGTACCTATTTATCTACTTGCACTTGAGGGTGCTTTCGAACTGCTAGGTGGGCAGGAGCTGGGACCGAACGACAGGAGCTCACCCCGCCGCGGGGATTCGAACCGCCGACCATGCGATCGGCAAGTCCTAGGCGCTGAGGTTTTACCCACAGCGCCACCCGCGTCCCTTACCAAGACTTACTCCTGAGTAAATGCATCCCAGTGTAAAGGCTGTCTGCCAGGAGCCTCTGGGGGAAAGTACTGTTGAAGGAGCGTTTCTACCCCATTATCCGGCCTGGACACTGAGGTCCAGCTCTGAGGGCCTTCTGGCAGTTTCCTCACTACAAGAAGTGAGGTTGCAGGGAACCAGGCAGAGGGCCTTCTTGGTAGTGGTGCCCTCCTTGTGGAATGCCCTCCCATCAGATGTCGAGGAAATAAACACTATCTGACTTTAAGAAGACATCTGAAGGAAGCCTTGTTTAGGGAAATTTTTAATGTTTGATGTTTCATTGTGTTTTTAAAATTCTGTTGGGAGCTGCCCAGAGTGGCTGGGGAGGCCCGGCCAAATGGGCAGGGTATAAATAATAAAGTATTATTATTATTATTATTATTATTATTATTATTATTATTAGTCAAAATTTCCTTCCTTGTAAGTTGAAAGGTGTTAACGCATCTTAGGTAAAGGTAAAGGGACCCCTGACCATTAGGTCCAGTCGTGGCCGACTCTGGGGTTGCGGCGCTCATCTCGCTTTGTTGGCCGAGGGAGCCGGCGTACAGCTTCCGGGTCATGTGGCCAGCATGACTAAGCCACTTCTGGCAAACCAGAGCAGCGCACGGAAACGCCATTTACCTTCCCGCCGGAGCGGTGCCTATTTATCTACTTGCACTTTGACGTGCTTTCGAACTGCTAGGTTGGCAGGAGCAGGGACTGAGCAACGGGAGCTCACCCCGTCACGGGGATTCGAAACGCCAACCTTCTGATCGGCAAGTCCCAGGCTCTGTGGTTTAACCCCCAGCGCCACCCATGTCCCTTAACGCATCTTAGAGTGGCACATTAACTTCGATGCCACACTGCTTCTCTTATGAGGCTTCTGGTCTCTTGTGATGCTTTAGTTAGACATAGAACCATAGAATAATGGAGGTATTGTATTTAAT
This sequence comes from Podarcis filfolensis, assembly GCF_964270895.1. Classification (NCBI taxonomy): domain Eukaryota; kingdom Metazoa; phylum Chordata; class Lepidosauria; order Squamata; family Lacertidae; genus Podarcis; species Podarcis filfolensis. The sequence continues at coordinate 126,189,773 of NC_139604.1, forward strand.
GAGGCTTTGGGAACAACAGGTTGCTGTTCCCTGCCCCACGGTGATGGAACGGCTTTTATTGCCTAACTCACCCTTCGCAGCAGGAATTTCTGCATGTAGCTGCCTGTAATGTATACTTTTTTGGGGGGGGGTCATGTGAGAAGATGGATTTCTTTGACTCACAAATGTTGAAAGGTCCCTGAAAATGAGTTGCCACATGTCCAAAGGGAAAATCATGTGAAAATCAACATCTCTCCCTTGCGGTTCCCGATTCCTGTTCTTTCTCTAAGGAGTTCAAGGTGGCATGCTGTAAGTGGTCCCGCTGACTCGTAAAAATGTATCTTTGGGGTCGATTTGGCTGAAAGAGAAGGACTTGCTGAAAGCTGCCCAATAAGTCTCCACCGTACATTTAAAGCAAATAGCTTCCCCTCCAACGAATCCCGGAATTGTAGTTTGTTAAGGGTCCTGGGAATTGTAGTTCCGTGAAGGTGTACTACTGTTCCCAGGTGCAGGAAAGGGCCTTGAATCCAACTCTCCCTGGTCCAAATTCACACTATGTTCACTTATAACAGTTGTCTTCAACCTTTTAAGACTCAGCCAGGGCTCATCTTTAACTTCAACCTGCTACAAACATCCCCTTTTATTTTTTAACCTCTTTTACCCCATCTTTCTATGCTTTCCCTCTGTCTCCATGCCCCATCCTGCCCTGATCTCTCTGCTATTTTTAATTTCCTCTTTCTCTTAAACGGAAAATATATTACAGTCGTACCTTGGATCCCGAACGCCTTGGTACACAGACATTTTGGCTCCCGAAGGCCGCAAACCTGGGAATGTTCCAGTTTGCGAACGTTCTTTGGAACCTGAACGTCCAATGGGGCTTCTGTGGCTTCCGATTGGCTGCAGGAGCTTCCTGCAGCCAACCAGAAGCCGTGCTTTGGTTTCCGAACGTTTTGGAAGTCGAATGGACTCCCTGAATGGATTCCGCTCGACTTCCAAGGTACAACTGCAATAGACATGACTGATTTACCATTAGTGTAATCATCAAGCTAGCCAGTGTCCTAGTTTTGGCTCTCACTAAATAATAGCATAGGGACACGGGTGGTGCTGTGGGTTAAACCACAGAGCCTAGGACTTGCCAATCAGAAGGTTGCGGGGGAATCCCCACGACAGGGTGAGCTCCCATTGCTCGGTCCCTCTCCTGCCAACCTAGCAGTTCGAAAGCACGTCAAAGTGCAAGTAGATAAATAGGTACCGCTCCGGCGGGAAGGTAAATGGCATTTCCATGTGCTGCACTGGTTTGCCAGAAGCAGCTTAGTCATGCTGGCCACATGACCTGGAAGCTGTACACCGGCTCCCTCAGCCAGTAAATCGAGATGAGCGCCGCAACCCCAGAGTCGGTCACGACTGGGCCTAACGGTCAGGGGTCCCTTTACCTTTAAATACCAGGATACACACCAAAATTGCGAGGATATTCCAACTTAGGTTATTGCATTTATTTACACATATATGCAACCTAAGCCTACAATGGAGGGGTGCACAGGATTCACACCCCAGGATTCAAACAGACATCAGCCACTGCTCTGCCTCTTGCTTTTGCCTTTGTGCTTGCCACATCACTCCTGCTCTTGACCCACACTATCTGAGAATCACAGAACTGTAGAGTCAGAAGGGACCCTGGGGGTCATCTAGTCCAACCCCCTGCCATGCAGGAATCTTTTGCCCAACGTGGGGCTCGAACCCACGACTGTGGAGCGACAGGATCCCCACTTCTTTGCTATCTCACACAGAGTTCCCTTTCATGTTCTCGTGCCCTAATGGGTCATTTACCCCCAGGCAGACACTTCACACAAGAGGCAAGTCCGGGCATAATGTGCTTTTGATACATCGCTGGAAACACCAGCTTGGCTTAATTAGCTATTGACATGTTGATCACATGATTTAGAAGTATCTAGTACACAGCTTAAATGCACACAGTTCTGACCTAATCTTCTTTGGCGATCACTCGTAGCTGAGTAAGATTGTCTTCCATGAGCATGGTCTTAACAGTGAGTCCGTAAGTGACTGTGGAGGCCAATTCTGGATCCACACGTCCTTCCATGGTGGGGACATAGTTTCCAGGCGGGAGTTGATCACGGTGAGGGTTTGCCAAATGTGTCTTCCTCTTAGCACGTTTCTCCCTTTTGTCCTGAGTTCGAGTGTCTTCAAAGTCCACGACACCTTTGGTAAAGGCTGTTCTCCAATTGGAGCGCTCGCAGGCCAGTGTTTCTCAGTTGTCAGTGTTTATACAACATTTTTTTAGATTTGCCTTGAGAGAGTCTTTGAACCTCTTTTGTTGACCACCAGCATTACACTTTTCATTTTTAAGTTCTGAATAGAGTAGTTGCTTTGGAAGACGATCATCAGGCATCCGCACAACATGGCCAGTCCTAATACACAGGGTCTCGCTATGTTTCCACATTCCTAGGTAAAGGTAAAGGAACCCCTGACCATTAGGTCCAGTCGTGGCCGACTCTGGGGTTGGGGCGCTCATCTCGCTTTACTGGCCGAGGGAGCCGGTGTACAGCTTCCAGGTCATGTGGCCAGCATGACTAAGCCGTTTCTGGCGAACCAGAGCAGCGCACGGAAATGCCGTTTACCTTCCTGCCAGAGCGGTACCTATTTATCTACTTGCACTTTGACGTGGCAGGAGCAGGGACTGAGCAACGGGAGCTCACCCCGTCGTGGGGATTCGAACCGCCGACCCTCTGATCAGCAAGTCCTAGGCTCTGTGGTTTAACCCACAGCACCACCCGCGTCCCTTTTCCACATTCCTAGCCTTAATTAAATTCTAGCACCCACTGCATACCTTCCATGTGTCCCTATTTTCCAAGGACAGCCCCGGAATTCCAAAAGCCATCCTGGCTTCTGATTTGATCCCAGAATGTCCCTATTTCCCCTGCCAGTGTTGTGGAGCTCAGAGAGGAGGAAGAGCAGTACTTGTGGTGAGTTGTGATATCGGCAGCAGTGGCAGCAGTGAGACAGCATTCCATGGCCTTTCCACGGCTGCTGCCGCCGGCCTTCTCCCTTGGGCAGCCCAAAGCGGCTGCTGGAGAGCAGGCGAGGAGGAGGGGACGCTGCAGCCACCAAGGCCCAGCCCCATGGGATGTGCCGGCTCTGAGGTGGAGGCAGAAGGCAGGGCCACCCTGGGCAGGAAGAAAGTGAGGAGATTTCACCCCTCCCATCTCCAAGAATCTCCTGATGAGTCTGGTGATTCTCCAGAGAGGAGGGGGCGTGTTCTGCTCTCTACTTATTCTGCTCCAGCACCACATCAAAGAGTCGACTAATCAGTGTGTCGGAGAGAGAGAGACTGAGTGTTAGAGATCGTGTGTATAGGTAAGGTTGCTGCTAAGAGCAGCTGCAGACACTCAGTGCAGTGCAGCATTCATTTATGCTTAGGCCTATTTAGCTCTGTATATAGTTGTATTATAGTTGTAGATGGAATAAAGAAGATATTCTACAGAGCTGCTCTCCAAGTCGTTTATGCTCTGCTAGACTCTGCTATACTCTGCTGTGCGACGACTGTCTTCTTTTGGGAGTGAATCCGGAGCTCACAACACTAAGCTGTGAGTCCACAGCACTTTGACCTGTTCCTGTGCAGAAGGTGGTCTCTGGAAGTGCTACCCAGCTCGCCTAACCCAGTCGGGGCTGAGTGGATGAGTCCAGTTGGTGAAACTGGCTCAAGGGCGATGCTGACAGAAAGGGGGAGAGGAGCTCAAGGAGTCTTGATTTTTTTAAAAAAAGAAATGCTTTGTGCATCCTTGGGTGGATCTACGCACAGGAAAAGAACGCTATAAATAAGTCAGAAATTAAATCGGTATAACAAGAGGAAAAAAACACTGGGAAGTTGCTTAGGAAATTTTCTTTGCTCTCTGGCGCCACCTGGTGTTGCATGTTTATCATGCATTCAAGGTGCTGTTTTTTATGAGAGTCCCAGGTCTGAGCTTGACCCTTTCTGGAAATTATTTATTGGTGCGTGCTTTTCTTTTTGCAAATCTACCAGAGAATAAAATAAAACTGGGATTAAAGGGTTTTCTCAGGACAGTGGAGGGCTTGTGTCCTGCTGGTGTGGTGCTGGTGACTCTTGCCCTTCTTCTGACAGGAAATGCTCTGCGGGGGGGGGGGCGCAAAAAAAGGGGGAGGATCGAGAAGCCCAGTTGAGGGGAGTGAGAAACATTCCTATTTTCATCTGAGGATTGTTGGAGGGTATGCCACTGGCACCAGGAATTTAAGGGTGTCTAGCCCCCACAACTCATAACTGCATTACCCACCTGTGAGTTCCATTATTACTGAGAATAAAGGTTCCATATAGGCTCAGACGAGCCAGACATTTGCTTACACTGGTGGCACCGGGAGACCGTACGCCTCAATATTTGTATAAGAAATAAAATCCTGCCCTATATCGAGGGTGGTGATGTGGGCATCCAAACTCTGCCCTTTAGATATGCTGAGTTTATGAGGTAACTTTTGAAGGCGGCAATTGGTGAAACCCTTGAATACCTGCAATAATAAGAATAATATATTATTTATACCCCGCCCATCTGGCTGGGCTTCCCCAGCCACTCTGGGCGGCTTCCAAAAAAATATTAATCCAAATTATTGTGTGTTCCCTCACCTTTTTGCTTGGGAATAATGAACCAAAAGGGAAGCAAAGCTGTTCGCCCTCCTGAAGAAAAAAAACACACCAAATAAAATTGGCAAATGAATTGGAGGCCTGAATGGAAGACCTGTAGCACGTCTGTCAGCCAAAAGCAGGAGCAAGTCTCGAAACCCTGTTCAAAGGAAGGGAGCGACGAGAGCATGAATGGGAGGCAACAGGAGAAGGCTCTCCCAGCTGCAGCTGCGGCCTCGCTTGCTACCCATAAATCCTCTCCTTTTGTAATGTTCTAGTAACTACCCTCGCGGGTGCCGCTAATTTAAGTAAAACTGCTTAAATTGAGGCTTGGAAGACCAGCGAGATAATGGCGCTTAGTGATGCCTCATTGACCTGGTGTGATATGAGCAGCGCTTAGGGGGCCTGTTTATGGGAACGGTGTTCACCATGGCAACTATGCGCACCCATGCGTGCGCACGGAGAAAGAGCAAATATTTCTCATGTTTGCCACTTGTCCCCCTTCCTCTCAGGGAGGCCTCCAAGGGATTGACCCACCTCATCCTCAACCCTGTGGGGCAGGGCAGCAGATGACCTAACCTGGGAGAAAACAGTAAAGATCTGATGAAGAGAGCACAGCAGAGGTTATATTTTCTGAGAATCCTGCGGAAAAATAATCTCTCAAAGGACCTGTTGATGGTATTTTACCATTGTACTGTGGAGAGTGTATTAACTTATGGTCTCTGTGTGTGGTTTGGGAGCTGCACAGTCAGGGGAAAAACAAGGCTGTCCAGGGTTGTAAAGACTGCGGAGAGAATAATTGGGTGCACTCTTCCCACCTTGGATCAAATCTATGCTTCCCGGTGTCATAAAAAAGCTGCAGAGATAGTGCAGGATAGTACAGATCCTGGAAACGATCTCTTTCAGCTTCTGCCTTCTGGAAGAAGGTACAGGGTTATAAAGACTAGGACTAGCCACCTGAGAAACAGTTTTTATCCTAATGCGATTTTGGTTTTAAACGCAGTGTAAGGTAGTCTCTGTGGGAGTACATTGTCTTTAATTATGGGGTATCAGAGTTTTTAGGGGGTTAACCAGGCTGGGATAGCAGGCTTGTTGGTTTTTGAATGTCTGATGTAGATTTTTTTTCAATTTTGTTGTTCTGTATGGGACAATAAAGATTATCGTATTGTATCAAAAGGTTTTTCATGCAGGGCCACACCAGGTTGAGCTAGGATTCGAACTCAGGTCTCATACAATCCTAGAGTGGAATCCTAGAGCTGAAAGGGATCCTGAGCCTCATCTAGTCCAACCCCACCACAAGGCAGGAACCCCGTCCCTGGGTGGGCTCAAGCCACCAAACTTCTGGTTAACAGCCAGAGGCGCTGACGCCTTCACCCGAGTTACAGAAGCACTTCCCTTTAATCCGCCAACTGCAGAAAGAAAGAGGATGCATCGCTGCAAAAAAGAGGATGTGTATTTGCGTAAGAATCACATTCCCAGATTTATAACCAATCTGTGCTCAATTGCACAACAAGCTTGTGATTAGGGCATGAGCGAAACAGGGGCACAACGAGAAAAAGCGAAAGAAATTTCTGAAATATTTTGTAATATTGCAGAGTTGGAAGGGAACACGAGGGCCAACTACTCAAACCCCCTGCAATGCAGGAATCTTTCACCTAAATGAGCTCATGACTCTGAGATTAAGAGTCTCATGCCCTACCAACTGAGCTATAATAATAATAATAATAATAATAATAATAATAATAATAATTTATTATTTATACCCCGCCCATCTGGCTGGGCTTCCCCAGCCACTCTGGACAGATCCCAACAGAACATTAAAATTACGATAAAAGATCAAACATTAAAAACTTCCCTAAACAGGGCTACCTTCAGATGTCTTCTAAAAGTCAGACAATTGTTTATTTCCTTGACATCTCCTGGGAGGGCGTTCCACAGGGCAGGTGCCGCTACAGAGAAGGCCCTTTGCCTGGTTCCCTGTAACCTCACTTCTTGCAGTGAGGGAACCACCAGAAGGCCCTCGGAGCTGGACCTCAGTGTCCGAGCTGAATGATGGGGTTGGAGACGCTCCTAGCATGACATTTGATATTTAAAAAAACACCACCATGAAAAAACAACAAAACAGATCTCTTTTAGGTTTCCTTACACACCTTAATCCACACTCTTGTCCCATTGAAGCAATGATTCTTTAACATCAACTTCGTTGGACTGGTCATGTTGTGCAGATGCCTGATGATCGTCTTCCAAAGCAACTACTATATTCCGAAATTAAAAATGGAAAGTGTCATGCTGGTGGTCAACAAAAAACGGTTTGAAGACTCTCTCAAGGCAAATCTAAAAAATGTTGTATAAACACTGTTTCCCAGTTAACACTGGCCTGCAAGGACTCCAGTTAGAGAACAGCCTTTACCAAAGGCGTTGTGGGCTTTGAAGACACTCGAACTCAGGACGCAAGGGAGAAATGTGCTAAGAGGAAGGCACACTTGGCAAACCCTCACCATGATCAACTCCCGCCCGGAAACCTATGTCCCCACTGTGGAAAGACGTGCAGATCCAGAACTGACCTCCACAGTCACTTACGGACTCATTGTTAAAACCATGTTTATGGAAGACAATCTTACTAGACTACGAGTGATCGCCAAAGTAGATCTCCTGCCCTCTGTTTTTATGACTTATCCCCACTGAAAACAGGTGATAAGTAATAGCCAGGAGGATATACTAACATATATCGGAAAAAATACTAACATAAATTAAAAAAATGTCTTATGCCACCGTTTCATAGTCCCAGTACAAATTCTGTTCAAAGCTTAGTTAGGGGAAATGTAAAGGGCACCCTACAATTCTGAATTTGACTCAGGATCTGAAGCTGGAGATTTATTTTTTCTTTCTTTTTTAATGCGTGGCCCACCCCTGGAATATGTGTAGAAATAAGCAAGCACCTCTGAGCATGTACAGAGTGTTTTTCTTTCCCTACCACTATATGGTTGTTGCACACACTTAAGGGTGCCTTTGGAATATGCTTGACACCTGACGAAGAAAAGAATGAGACTGGTGTAGCTGTGTGGGTGGCTGGAAGAGTCTTATCAGCTCTTTTCCAAGCTTCATAGCAGACGTGAGTTTCAAGTGCAAAGTGACTTTGCGGATCACGTGATCCCCCAAACTCCTGTAAACAAAACTCTTCCAGTAAGCTCTGTTCTCCTCGCCTTCAGATGTAGACACACCCTGGACTGGGAGAGCTTGGCTTTGAGCCTTCGCCATGAAACGGTTTTGCATTTCATCTAGATATCAAAGCTCCCAATTCTATCTATGCACAGAGCAGAAGAGTAGCGTTTAAGAGGCAACTCTGACTTTCGCCAGCTAAAAAACGAACAAACAAAATCTTCTCTGAGGTCTGGAAGCGTGAGAAATAGAACCTGATGCTTATCTATAAATTAAGCCATATCACGCATCTTTGGGAAGGTGAGAGGAGTTATTTTCTTTATGCCGCTCTTATAATTTTTTGGCATTTAGCTCTTTCTTTCTTTCTTTCTTTCTTTCTTCTTTCTTTCTTTCCTGTGCCTTTTAATTGTTTCAGTTATCCTGTAAACAGCCCAGGAAATATGATCAAAGGGCAGTATTAAAAACAAATACAATAAATAATACTTTTGGCACAGTGGATGCCTTTTTCGAAGAGAAATACTTCAACAGAGAATGTCTATGTGGAGGAACCCAAGATTGTACAGGATTTGCCGTTCATGTTTATACATATAACTTTTGCATTATTTTTTCCTTTATTGTACTATTTTTTCCTGCTTAAGAAAACATTGAAATTCATTTTATTTTTTCTACTTACTAATTTTCTACTTTTTTTTAAACCCACACACAGACACAAAACCCTGCTTTGTTGGCATCTGTTATTATTATTGCATCTCACGCAGTAGCCCATATTCTCCTTGTTTATCCCTGCACATCTCCCCTTCCTCTGTAGTTTCTCTGTGTCAGAATTATGACTGTAAACACTTTGGGGCAGGGACCATTTAAGAACCTATTGATGGCACCTTATAAATACATACATGCATGCATAAAATACAGTGGTACCTCCGGTTAAGTACTTAATTCGTTCCAGAGGTCCGTACTTAACCTGAAACTGTTCTTAACCTGAAGCACCACTTTAGCTAATGGGACCTCCTGCTGCTGCCGTGCTGCCGGAGCACAATTTCTGGTCTCATCCTGAAGCAAAGTTCTTAACCTGAGGTAATATTTCTGGGTTAGTGGAGTCTGTAACCTGAAGTGTATGTAACCTGAGGTACCACTGTACTGGGTCCCGCCCCCCCCCCCCCCCGTTTTCATTACGTATCAACCAAAGGTGGAGTTTGGTCTTTCAGTGGCGCCCAGTGTGAGTCCAAAATTTGCCCCTCCCTCCTCTTCTTGCCTCCCATTCTGTACATGCGCTGCATCATACTGCGGCAAATCAGGATGAATGGTCAATTGGTTGTCTGCAGGCCATTTTTCCAGCAGGAACTTGCAGAAACTCAGCACCGGCACGTCTCAGGTGGGCGCCATTGCCATCATTAGAAAACAATGGAGGTGTTCACGGTGAGCTCCGACACCTCTCTTCTCTAGAAAAATAGCACTGGTTGTCTGGAAGCGCTCTCATTCCACACAGTGGCCACAAAGAGCAATTAATGCACAATTTTGGGGAACAACAGCTGCAAAGTGCCGTGTAGGGCAAGTGGTTATTCAAGGCACTGACAAACAAAACACCTGCAAGCCGAGAAGAAGAAGAACAGGTGCAAAATACTGCGCTTTGTTTGATAGGCAACAGTGACGTCTCCGCAACCTTTGAGGGGAAATTTGCAGACGGTGTGCAACGAAGGGCATGCGCTGCACAATGAACAAGGTCATAGTGACAGTGTGCAAGGTGGGGGCAGCAAGAAGCAGCTGGTCTTTGAGGCATATTGATCCCAGGCTGTTTGAAGCTGGAGTTGAGGATTAAATGACTCTCTGGTGTTATTTTCCCCTCAGCTACTTCCTTTGTGTTTAGCAAAGCATAACACAGGTGGAGAACATTTTTCAGGCTGAGGTGCATGGTCCTTTGGGTCAAGGACCGCAATACCTCAAGGACAACCTCTTTCCGTATGAACCCACCTGGACCTTCCGAGGCGCATCATCTTCCGAGGCGCATTAAATGACAGTATGGACGAGCGTTATGTTTGTGCATTAAAGTCGCAACATGCGCATAGGGAGACGCAACATACGCACAAAACCCGTTGAGGCCACAGGTGTCGTGATTGCCAAAGAGACAAGCTGCTTCTCAAACTGAAACTTACTTCCAAAGAAAGCTTGCTATCCACATTAAACAACAGAATGGAATGTGCCTGTCTTGGAGTTCAAAGACATATTCCAGCAAGGCAAAAACATTCAAGGAGGGAGCAAGATAGGCCTGGTGAGGCAGGGGGAGGGTTTAGGGGTGGCGGCTTGGAGAGGTTATGTGAGGGTGCTAGCCTGCTGGGGTCCTAAGGGCCAAGTAGGGGAAGGATCCTGGGAACTGTGGTTTTGCAATTGCAGCAGAGTGCCCAGCGTCCCATTGCACAAAATTATCAGTCCTAATCCAATGGCTTAAATCAGCTTTAAGTCTGTAGTGATAACGAGGCCCTGGTTTTAAAGCTGTCTTCCAGGCATGCATCTTCTGATTAGGCAACGCTGCCGGCATCGTAACTATAGATTTATAGATTGTTAAAGGATTTGTGGCGGTGTGGCCTGATTCAATAACAACCAGAAAGGAAATGGATGCAGATATCACTTGGAAAGTGAAACAAAGCAATTGGTTGTGGGTTGCCAAATACAGTGGTACCTCGGGTTAAGTACTTAATTCGTTCCAGAGGTCCATTCTTAACCTGAAACTGTTCTTAACCTGAAGCACCACTTTAGCTAATGGGCCTCCTGCTGCCGCCGCGCCGCCGGAGCACGATTTCTGTTCTCATCCTGAAGCAAAGTTCTTAACCCAAGGTAATATTTCTGGGTTAGCGAAGTCTGTAACCTGAAGCATATGTAACCTGAAGCGTATGTCACCCGAGGTACCACTGTATCATGTTAACCAAGTTAACCTTGCTACCTTTATTTTCATCCTATACTTAAGAATTATTTGAGAGGCAGACTGGTATTACCATCTTACGATATGGTTACAGTAAGGCTTTTAAGCCCATTAAAGAATGAACAAAAATAATGGAGAGAGGAGCGGAAAGAGAGAAAACAGGCAGGGGGAGCTGGATTCCTGCAAGCGTTCTGCTGACAGAGTTCTTTTAGCAGCGCCTTCTGTTTCCTTCCTTGCTGCATTGAATTTGCAGATCTAAAAGTCACAGCTCTAGCACTACCCCCTTGCAATAAGCAGACCTTTTCACACATTACAATTTTAGAGTGACACCATGCGTTGCAAGCGTACGACACATATAGTGTGATTGCAGCAATTGCATATCTGTAAGCATGTGTATTGTACAGGGTGGAATGACATTTCCCCTCCAGGGTGTGGGACTGTGGGTGGGTGTCAGAGAATTCACCCCACCCACCCACCCAGCTGCTGAAAGAAAATGTGCAGAGGACTGTGGTGTTGTGCAGTCTACCCACTTCCCATACAAACACTGCTACTGTATGCAGCACCCCCCACCCACCCAAGGGTTGCCAAAGACCCTCTATTGCCTAGGGCGGAGCCGCAAAGCTGTGCGTCAACACTGCCCCCTCCAATTCAGGATGCATAATACTCAAGGCCAGTCAAGTTATTTGGCACCTGACAATCCCACAAGCACCTCTCCCCCTCTCAATAAAGTAAAACATTAAGTTAAAGAAACAACACTATAACTCATGTCTGCATCTCATATTAGGTTCAAATGATACCTCCATCCCGTTGCAACACAGCATAAGAACATGCGAAGGGCCTACGTGAACACACAGTCTACACCTGGCAACCTGACCTGTGTTTGGCTGGTTACGTGAAGGGTCCCTCTGAGAGTCTTGACACACACACACACAAAGATTCTGGCCCAACTAGGGTTCCCAAAATGTGAAGGGCTCCTTGCACTTTGGGATGTGTGTTGAGTCCTCTCACGTGCTGGCTGAAGCATTGGCAGCAGTGTGTCTGAATAGGGCCGGCCCTAACACTAAACAGCAATCGGAGCTCCTCAGGCGGCAAATCGGAGGTATCATGAAAGGTAAGCCCATTGCAAGACCTCGATCTCTGCTTCACAAAGTGCTGAAAGGGCTATGATACCAGTGCTTTCCCCCAAAGAATTATGGAAGCTGAGAGTTTGTTAAGGAAGCCCCTATACCCCTTTGTTATGTACTGAGTTGAATAGGATCCAAACTGCAGCAGTCTGATTGGTCCTAGAACAATAGGATCCAAAAGGCAGCAGTCTGATTGGTCCTAGAACAATAGGATTCAGAATGCAGCAGTCTGATTGGTCCTAGAACAATGCAGCAGTATGATTGGTTGGCAGGAACCACCCAATCATGTGTTACGAAAAAGGAGCAATGCTGCTGAGTGCTCCAGATGGCTGGAAAGCCAAACAGGATGTTGCTGTTTTGGGACTGTACCGTGGGAACAAGGAACAGTCTATTATGTGCACTGAGCACCGGATGTTAGCTCAGAGTGTCACATGACCCTGTACCAGAAGTACATGGGTGGAGTTATTTCTCTCTCTGCTGTGGCTGCTGAGGAGTGCAGACATGTTCTTTTCTGCACTGCTGGAAAGACAGAAATAAAGGCATGTAAATACATTTCTGTCTGTCTCTCTCCCCTCCCTGGGGATGGCAGGGGGGAGTGGTTGTGTTCTTCTCACGTTGAGGAGGATCGGCCGATAGAGACCTCGCCTTGTCTTGCCGGGAGCCGAGACGGGGGAGATCATCAAGGAATCCAAGCCGGGGGCACCTGGAGAGTGGCCAATTCCTCTATGATGGCTTTGAAGATTCCAACATATGGTAGCAGACGCTGCTGGTTATCTGATCCATGGGAATCAGCATGAGAGGTGAGAGGTTGATGGATCGTGTGCCATCCTCTGCACCAAGGAAAGAAGATAACGTCTGCATTGCAGCCAGAAGCTGAACAGACGGCTGGACACCAAGAGGGGGTGTTTTCCAAGCATCGGAGCCCCAAAAAGGTATGCTGAAATATCGGGCTAAAAGTGTGAATGCAGATTGAAGCTGGTTCACAGGAGAGCTGCGTTTGGAAAAACAGCTCTGAGAGCCTAGGCTTGCATACCAGGCATTTTTGTGGTTAGATAACGAAGAAGAGGTATGCAAAGTTGCAAAGCAACGACGGTCAGTCAGTGGAAAGTTACTGACACGTGGGGCTGGCTCAGTCAGAGCGAAAGAAGTTGTTATGTCTTCGCTTCTTTGCAAGGACAGTGAGACAACTTGGAGATTGCCTGCCTGAGAGAGGCAGAAAAACAGCTCAAAAGAGCTTTTGGATTTTACTAGCTCGAGGGTGGAGAGCTGAGACTTGGATTCAAAATGGATGCCAAGGACAGGGGGAGGGAAGAACGGAGTTCTAATTCCCCCACTGTTGTTGCTACTGGAGATGATGCTGTAGCTTTGAACGTTGTTCGATGTAACAATTGTGGACAGGCTGGGCATCTTCAGCGGAACTGCAAGAAGCCACGCCAGCCGAAAGGAGCGAAGGGCCGCTCAGCAAAGCCTGAGGCAGCAGGCAAAGGTCATACCAAGTCTTCGGTGAAACCTGCAAAGGCCCTGATGGCGAAAGGAACCACGCCAGATGTTGGAAACTCGTTTATAATCGATGCGGGCTGTTCTGTTCATATGTCCCCGCACAGAGGACTCTTTTCAACGTTTAAGAAGCAAAGCTTCGCTGTGGAACAAGCCAACGGTCAGAAGCTGGAAGCGACCGGGATTGGAACTGTGTATCTCAGGAGTCTGAACCTGACTATACACGATGTTTACTTGGTTCCTGAATTGAAGTTCAATCTGCTGAGTGTTTCGCAGATTGCAAAGAAAGGACTGAAACTGTCCTATGATGCTGAGAGCTGCAAGATCTTCAAAGATGGAGAGTTGTATCTTTCTGCCAGAGAGAAACATGGACTGTATTTGTTGGACTTTGAGCAAACAGATTACATGGAATGTAATTCTGAGTCTAACTTGATTTCTCTTGCAGGTGTGACCAAAACGAGCGCCAAGAAGGTGGCCAGGGTCGACAGAGCGTTTCAGCGGGTGTATGCTGATGTGATTGGTCCTCTAGAACCATCTAGAGGCAATGCAAGATTTTATCTTGTGTGTGTGGATCATTTCTCTAACTTTGTCTGGGTTTATGTGTTAAAGAGGCCACAGGAAGCCTTGGAAAGGTTTCAGGAGTTTTGTGACAAGGTTAAGGATATGCATGATGCTAACATTGATTGTCTTTTGACAGATGAGAAGCAGATTTTTCTTTTACAGGATTTCCAGAGGTTCCTGCACAAGAAAGGGATAAGACACAAGGTTGCTGTTTCAGCGGAAGCGTGGAACAGGGGTGTCTGTGTACGGGTGAACAAAGAATTGCAAAAGGGGATGAATGCGCAATTGCTTAGTTCACATCTGCCACATGAGTACTGGGCGGAGTCACTCATGTCGTTTTGTTATGCGTGGGTGAGAAAGGTTTCGAAAGAGTTGGGAAGTTCTCCTTTTGAGAAACTGTTCCACAGAAAACCTTCTGTTGCCCATTTCAAGGTTTTTGGGTCTCATGTGAGGACAGAAGCTCCAGGTGGAGTAAAGAATGCCAGAGGCATTTTTGTGGGATATGAAAAGGGTCTCTACAGAGTAATTTTGTCTGAATCTGGTCAGGTGATTCTCACAAAATTTCTAGAGAGTGCTCCTGAACAGGAGAGAGTGATAGTGCACACATTTCCCACAGAGGACGAGTCAGATGATGATGATGATTTTACAGATTACAGTGGTACTGAGAGCGACAGTGATAGCTCACAGAGCTCAGTTGTCACAGTCATTGAGAGGAAATCTCACACATTGGATAGACCTTCACAGGTGAAGGATGAACCACTGTTTACTGTTGGAACTGGTTCTCCTAAGAGTCCTGAGACTGAACCAGTGAGTAGAGAGGATCAGCACCTCTTACGTAGGTCTGAGAGAGTCACAAAGGGTGAACCACCCAAAAGGTACTCAGAAGAGTTTGCTAACTTAGCTGTTGCATGTGTTGCTGTTGTACACAACCGAGGACAGGTTGGAGCTGTGTCTAAGTCAGAGACAAAGACACAACAGAGAGTTGCTAGCCAAGGTAATGCAGATGCACTCATTCCTTGGAAGCCAGACAACCAGAGAGGTACACTGGGGAAACCAGTGGCGGGGAGTTCCAAGGGTGGAACTGAAACAACAGGGGAGTGTTATGTGTATAACAACTGTTTGTTTTCTTCTCTGGATCACGCTTTGCTTGCCGCAACACGCATTGATTCTTTTGGGGGAGGTTGTTACGAAAAAGGAGCAATGCTGCTGAGTGCTCCAGATGGCTGGAAAGCCAAACAGGATGTTGCTGTTTTGGGACTGTACCGTGGGAACAAGGAACAGTCTATTATGTGCACTGAGCACCGGATGTTAGCTCAGAGTGTCACATGACCCTGTACCAGAAGTACATGGGTGGAGTTATTTCTCTCTCTGCTGTGGCTGCTGAGGAGTGCAGACATGTTCTTTTCTGCACTGCTGGAAAGACAGAAATAAAGGCATGTAAATACATTTCTGTCTGTCTCTCTCCCCTCCCTGGGGATGGCAGGGGGGAGTGGTTGTGTTCTTCTCACGTTGAGGAGGATCGGCCGATAGAGACCTCGCCTTGTCTTGCCGGGAGCCGAGACGGGGGAGATCATCAAGGAATCCAAGCCGGGGGTACCTGGAGAGTGGCAATTCCTCTATGATGGCTTTGAAGATTCCAACATCATGCTCCAGATAGAATTGAATCCACAACCTGATTGGCTTACAGTAGAATTCCGGAATTAGCCAATCATGTGCAGCCCATTGTGTAAATAATGTATATAAAGCAGATACCTTGAGGGGACTTTCATTCATTCCTCCTCACCACTATGAGCTGAATAAAGAGCATGAAATCACTTTGCAACTCAGTATATTTCACCCTTGCAGGGCTAAAGTTCTCAGGGTGGTATAGTAGTATATCTAGGGCTATTTTTCGGCTGGAACTCGGTGGCACTCAGTTAAGTCACCTCTCAGGTGGGCACCATTGTCATTACAAGAGAACAAGGGAGGCATTAATAGTGAGTTCCGGCACCTCTTTTTCTGGAAAAATAGCAGTGAGTATATCCCTCTTCCCAGGGAATCCAGGGATTGCAGCTCTCTGTGGGGAATTTGCTAACTACTCTTATCACCCATATCAACCAACAGCTCCCAGAATTATTTGGGCAGAAGCCATGGCAGTTTAAAGTGGCATAATACTGCTTCAAATGTCTAGTGGCCAAACCCTCTAGTATTACGTTGGCTGAGGGAGCTTGCAATCCTAACCCACTTTCCTGAGAGTAAGCCCCACTGAATTCTGTAGGATGTTCTGCCCATTAGACATGATTAGGATTGCATAGTAAGTGCATCTTTCTAAGGGTTAGTCAGTGCTCCTCAAGTAGTTGCTGTCAGGAGTGCATGCAGGAGCCAGGCCCTGTGACCAGTAGGACTTCACAGGACTGGGGCCTTCCTAAGTTTGTTCTGAAGAGGCAAGGCGTGGCCACACAGGTGAGGCCACTTGGTAACTCACAGCACCTGGTGGCAAGAGCCAGGAAGGGGTATAAGGTCAGCATTTCCCTTCGGCTCTTTGCCACAGCAACATGTTTCCTGCCTAGCTGTGTTTGGCTCCTTGACTCTTAATCCTTGGACACCTGACTTCACGACTCCTTGCTTCTTGATCCTCGGACCCCTGACTTCGCAACTTCTTGCTTCTTGATTTTTGGACCCCTGACTTCGCAACTTCTTGCTTCTTGATCCTCGGACCCCTGACTTCGGGACTCCTTGCTTCTTGATCCTCAGACCCTTGACTTTGTGACTCCTTGCTCCCTGACCCTTGGACGCTTGGCTTCTTGACTCCTGGCTTCTGGACTCTCGTTCCTGCTCCCACCCCGCCATCTTGCCCCCGGTCCTGACGTCCTCAGCTGGGACTTTGATCGCCCATAAACCAGACTGTGACAGTTGCAGAATATCAAGAGTAAAAAAAAGTAAAGGTAAAGGACCCCTGGACAGTTAAGTCCAGTCAAAGGCAACTATGCGGTTGTGGTGCTCATCTCGCTTTCAGGCTGAGGGAGCCAGCGTTTGTCCACAGACAGCTTTCTTGGTCATGTGACTAGCATGACTAAACTGTTTCTGGCGCAACAGAACACCATGATGGAAACCGGAGCACACGGAAATGCTGTTTACCTTCCGTCCGCAGCGGTACCTATTTATCTACTTGCACTGGTATGCTTTTGAACAGCTAGGTTGGCAAGAGCTGAGAGAGAAATTGGATTTAGCAAAGTGTTAAAATACAGGCCATACCAGTTTCTCATGTTCTGGAAATCGCCTGGGAGATCAGCAATTAATCAAAGATTAAGAGAAGATAATAGGCCATTAGCAAAGCTTATCGTACCACAAATATGCATGCCACCCAAAAACATTATTGAAACCTTCTAAATCCAAAATGTCTGTGTTCTCAAGAAGCAGCCAGTCTTTCAACCAGCAGAATGCTGCTGATTCATAGTAAAGTTTAAGGTCTGGCAGGGCAAATCCGCCTCTTTCCTTTGCATCAGTTAATATTTTAAATTTTATTCTAGGCTTCTTGCCCTGCCAGACAAATCTAGAAATGTCTCTCTGCCACTTCTTGAAACAGTCCATCTTGTCCAAAATTTGCAATGATTGAAACATAAATAACATTTTTGGCAATACATTCATCTTTATAGCTGCAATTCGACCCAACAAGGAAAGCTTCAAATTTGACCATATTTCTAAGTCTTTTTTCACTTCTGTCCAACATTTCTCATAGTTATCTTTAAATAAATTTAAGTTCTTAGCAGTCATATTAACCCCCAGATATTTTACTTTCTTAACTAATGTTAAACCTGTCTCCTTCTGAAATTATTTCCATTGTCTCCGTCTGCGTTTAAAAAGGAGTAAAAGTAACTGAAAATTGAAACTAACTTTATTGTTTGAACTGTTTTTAAAAGGACCAATACAAATAGAAACTGTTTCCCTCTAGAGGAAGCCATTGAAACTGTTACAAGAGCTGAGCTGGGGGAATTTCCAGCTGCAAGATAAAAAGCTGTGAGATTCTGGGACTGACCTTGAATCGGTTAAGAATGTCGACAGAAGAGGCCTTAGTGGTTGCATTAAGTAAGATAAATGACTCACTGGAACAGCTTAACAAGAAGGTGGATGTGGTAACCACCAAAATCAATAATTTGGGACAAAAAGTGAACATCAATACAGAAACTATTCAGAAATTGATACAGGAATCTACTTTGACATGGCAAACTGCAGAGAAGGCTAGGGAGAAAGTTGTTGCTGTTGAACCTAAAGTAACACAATTGGAGAGAGAGAGAGTCCCAGCCTTACAGATGCAACTTGATGACCATAAGTTAATGCCCTCTATGATCGAATTTAAAGAAAATCAGATTTTGAGGATCAGAGCCCTACCTGAACTGGAGAAGGAAAGTTTGATAGATCCCCTCACACAGGAATTTGCTGATTTTTGGGACCTGGACTTGGGTCAAGAAGAGATTAAAATTGTGAGGGCCTTTAGACTTGGAAGAGGAGGGAAAAAAGAGAAGAACAAAATAAGAGACTGTTGGAACTACCAGAAGAACCTAGAAGAACAACAGTCAAGAGTGGAAATTTTGAAAGACGTCCCGAAATATCTTTTGGATCTTAGTTTTAACTACGGAGATTTGGTTGCCCTGCCGAGAAGGAATAAAATCATCTCTAGGTGGGAGTTTCCCCGAGATCTACTCTTCAGTCTCAAAGGAAGGAAAATAAAAATAAGATCAGCAGAAGACAAAGTAAAGTGCATGTATAAATACGAAGAAGACTTGCAGAAGGGACTTGGAAAAGAGTTAAGAGCCTCGGACAGGAGATTACCAGGTTGGTGGACTATATGGAATTGGCGGAAATGACTGGCAGAATCCGAGACCAGGGAGAGGAGACGGTGGAAGAAGATTGGAAAAAGTTTAAAGACTATTTATAGAAATATTGTAAAATTAATGAGTGTTAGAAAAATGTTGGAATGAAGTTATTTGGTGTCAGGGGCTCGGGAGCAGGAGCACAGGGGAGAGAGGAAATGGAGAGCGAAGGGGAAGAATCCGAGGGCAGCGTAGGGGAGTATGACAGTGACCCGAGAGATTCCATGAGCTTCTCCAGCGAATCAGAAGATTCCCAGAAGGGGGCGCCGATGGTCAGGGCAAGGGGGGTGCCAGGGGGGACGCACCAGAAACAAGGAGCCAGCGGGGAACCCCAAAGCAGCAGCGGGGGATCAGGACCAGTTTCCCCACCAGAGCGTAGTGGGGGGGGGGAAGAGTCACAGGTGTCAGGACCAGCGTCTCCTCCAGCGGGGAGAGAAGATGAGTCAGGGCTGACCACGCCTCCATCGGAGAGTGGGGGAACGGAGGGGAGGTCAGTTGCAGCTAGCCTCCCCGAAGGGGGAAGCAGTGACAGCAGCAGTGAAACGGTCAGGAGGAAAGTTGCTGGCTGGGCGCGCGCGCCAAGTTCAAATGTACAGGCGCGGGGGACAGCAGGAGACCCGGATTGGGAACCAGCTCCTAAAGCCCGCCGGAGGGAGGGGGAAGGCTCAGGGGATTCAGCGTCAGAAGAGTCTAGAAAGGGCGAGACCCCGACGGACAGGCGGAACCAGAGGCGGAAAGAACAGAGGAAGAGGTGGAGCAAGGCTAGAGTCTTAAACTGGTGTCTGGGGGGAGGAGATTCAGACGGAGCATCAGCGGTCTAGACTTTGAGACGTAGAGCTGCACGCTGCGGCTCTGGAAGTGAAACTGAACTTCAATAAAGACTTTCGTACTTAACAACGAAGCGGCGTTGGTCCTTTGTGAGCTGGGACCTCGGGCAGCTCTGACATATGGCTTTAGTAGAAATGTTAGAAGGAATTAGGTACAAATAGATTATTGGAGTATTAAAGGGAAAATAAGGTTAAAATATGTTAAGATAATTATATGACAGAAAATAGAGGAAGATGGAAAGGAATTGCTGAAACAATTAATAGAAATGGAATACAAAAAGGGAGGTGTGAGGAGGTTGTTGAAACAAGTGAATGAAAGATATGATATTGAAATGGTATGATGTGTGTTTTTAATTGTTTTTACTTTGCTTTGTTTAGTTTATTGTGTTAATGTTGTGTTGTGTATTGTTTATACGTTGTATTGTATTGTTTTTTTCTTTTTTTCTCTTTTTTCCCTTTTCTTTTTTCTTTTTTGTAATGTTTAAAAGTAATAAATATTATTTTTTTAAAAAAAGGTCTGAAGGTCCCTGGCTTTCCACAGCTCTCCAAGTCTCCTCCCACCCCCTGTACATTCCCCAAGCAATCTGAGACTCTGTCGCCTTGCCTATCTTTGCTTCTCCCTCTTCATACCTCTTTGGGTCTGGGCGACCAGGGAGGAGGGGAGCTAGTTGCAGCAGGAGGGGGAGACCTCTTGCCTTCTTGACCACCCTGATTCATCTTGGCCTCTTGGTCCCCCTCCTCTCCAGCCTCTGCTTCTGTCTCTGATTCTGGACCGCTCTCTGCCCCAGCCTCTTCCTGCTCACTAAACCCTGTTACCACTTCATCTTCCAACACCAACACCTCCCTGTCTGCTCCCTCTCCTCCCTCTGACCATGCATGGCGTCCAACCACCACTCCCTGGGCTCCGAGCTGTCTTCCCAACTGGTGCCTCCCACTCCTCCTCTGTCTCCAGCATGACAGTATAGTTGCATCAGTGTCTGCAAGATCCCATCATCTACAGACAAGTACTCATTTCTGTGAGTGCCTGCTTATTTTCCTACATGAATTGCTTCCCACAAATGCCTTGAAGTGATTGCACAATTTAAAAAAGCCAACAGCAAGAACAGTTGCACTATTTCATATTGTAAAACAATTGCGACAATTTAAAACACATGTAAAGGTAAGAGAGTCTGTGTACTGGTCCAGTAATCGCTTCCGCTGCGCCACCAGCAACAGTTCTCTTTGCAGAGCATTAATTAAGTCCAGTGCAGAGATTCTTGTTGCAGTACAAGCTTCAAAGTCTCAGCAGCAAAGAAATAACGACACAGGGAAGCCTGTCTTTCCAAAGACAGGTTTATTGCAGAAAGATAACAGAAACACCTCCGGAGCTTTCAGACATTTTTGCTTCACGCCCCACAGGCAGAGAAAACAAACACTCTTTATATACTGAGCAACTTAACAACTTAACGAGCTTGACTACTTAAAGTCACATGACATTGCTAACTTGCCAGCGTCTTAGGTTTCACACCTTAACAAAAGGTACCCCTGACCATTAGGTCCAGTCGCAGACAACTCTGGGGTTGCAGCACTCATCTCGCTCTATAAGCCGAGGGAGCCGGCGTTTGTCCACAGAAAGCTTCCGGATCACGTGGCCAGCATGACTAAGCCACTTATGGCGAACCAGAGCAGTGCACGGAAATGCCGTTTACCTTCCCGCCCGAGCAGTACCTATTTATCTACTTGCACTGGTGTGCTTTCGAACTGCTAGGTGGGCAGGAGCTGGAACCGAGCAATAGGAGCGCGCCCTGTTGCGGGGATTCGAACCACTGACCTTCCAATCGGCAAGCCCTAGGCTCAGTGGTTTAGACCACAGCGCCACCCGCGTCCACCCCCCAAAATGTACACATAAGTAAAGTTATGTTGTATTATCATATTTCCGTATTGCATTAGATTGTTATAAGGTGTACACTCCTTGTTTCTTCAGCTTGTAAACCACCTTGGCTATTGTAAGATAGAAGGACGGTATACAAATTAAAAGCGATGATGATTTTTGTGTGTGAAAACAATGTCAAATCCAATGACAGGCAATAGGCTAGAATAAATATCTCCATTTCAAAGTCTTCTTGAAAAAGGAAGATCTTCACTGGACATCAAAAAGACAAGAGAGGCAGCACCTTTCTGATATGCATTTTTTTGGTCATTGGTTTTATTTAACACAATGTATGTACCGCTTGATTGTTGTAAAACTTCTAAGTGGTTTACAATTGATATTAAAATTATAAATAAAAATAGTAAAACAGCATTTCAAAATAATTAACAATATGAGGTAGTAATGAAACACATTGATATCTTTTGCCCAAACAGAAATGTTTTAAGCAGGTGCTGGAAAGAGCACAACAAGGGCACCTGCTTAATGTCAATAGGCAGGGAGTTCCACTGTCCTAAAAGATTGTTTTCACAGCCGTGAATTAGGTGGTACTGTATTAGTTCCACAAATCGAAGCTGTAAGCTGAACATTTTTTTGGTGAAGTGAAGGGTGTTATAGAAATATGTTGAACAAACAAACCAGCAAAGTAACTTTTAACTAAAGTGAGCCACAAAAGGCAGGGAACTAAGGCTATGTACACATTAGTGGCTTGAAAGACAGCAAGGTGATCTTCCAGTTTCTCAAAGTTCTGTACATGCCAGGGAAGGGGCAGAGATAACTTCACCAGTTGCCCATTAACTGATTTGTTTCCCTCCAATTCACTGAAGCTGTCATCGGGGCAAGTCACCGGCTGCCTGAAATGCAGGCAGCTCAGCCTGACCTCTGCTTCCGAGGGCAGAAGCTGATTTGAGGGAAAGGGCATCAGACAGGATCCAGATGGATTGTGGCTCACGTCATACGTACTTTGGCTTCAACCGCCAGTTGTGGGAGCGGAATGAAGCTGGAGTGAACATTGATGTGTGTACACAAGCCAAGCAAAGAAAAGGGATTGGGTGGGCATTTGTTGACTTTTAAAGCGAAAAAAAATTGCCAATTGACTGAATTGTAGGCTGTCTGATGCAGTGGTACCTCAGGTTACATATGCTTCAGGTTACACACTCCGCTAACCCAGAAATAGTGTTCCAGGTTAAGAACTTTGCTTCAGGATGAGAACAGAAATCGTGCTCCGGCAGTGCGGCGGCAGCGGAGGGCCCCATTAGCTAAAGTGGTGCTTCAGGTTAAGAACAGTTTCAGGTTAAGAACGGACCTCCGGAACGAATTAAGTACTTAACCTGAGGTACCACTGTATATGATTTGTGGATTTGCAAAAAAGAAAAATGGGGGGGAAAGGTCCCTAGGTAAGAAGCAATGCCAAACGTTTGTCTCTTCCATACGCAGAAACCAAATATGCAAGAATGAGTAATAATAGTAATAGGAAGAAGAATAATTTTTTTATTTGCACCCTGCCCACCTGACTGGGTTTTCCCAGCCACTCTGGAGTGTCAACAGATGCCGGGATGCTAACATTTTCTGTACCTTGCCCTCAGCCACAACTAGGCCGGGCTGCTGGGAGGGAGGCAGACACTATATCCTAGTCATAGTCTTACAACAGCTGGGCAAAGTCCTCAGGCAGTCTCAGGAAATGGAGGTTCACCTTTTACGCAGAGGCAGAGAAAGCTTACGCCGTGTTCAAAACCTTTCATATACACTATTTGTGCATTAAATACACACACACACACTGGTCTTCAAAACAGCTTATAATTAAAAGCCACACAGAGGTAATTTATAATTACACTAGCATTATTATCATAATAATGTCAGAAACATCTTTGTTCTGCCAAGCATTTTTACAGAATTCATTTGACTCTGTGTTCATCATTTGTTTGGCATTTCATGATTTTATAATCTTACGTTATTTTTAATTATTTTATTGTTCTCCTGGTCTTGTGGGCCACGTTCTTTGCTGTCCCTGACTTGTGGAAGGCAGAAACAGGATTGAAGAGGACCTTAACAGATTGGAGAACTAGGCGCAACCTAACAAAACGAATTTCAATAGGGACAAATGTAAAGTTCTGCACTTAGGCAGGAAGAACCAGATGCACAAATATAGGATGGGGGACACCTGGCTCAGTAGCAGTACATGTAAAAAAAGGATCTAGGGGTCTTGGTGGACCACAAGCTTAACATGAGTCCACAGTGTGATGCAGCAGCAAAAAAAAAAAAAGCTAATGCTATTCTAGGCTGCATCAACAGAAGTAGAGTGGTACCTCGGGTTACATACGCTTCAGGTTACAGACTCTGCTAACCCAGAAATAGTACCTCGGGTTAAGAACTTTGCTTCAGGATGAGAACAGAAATTGTGCTCTGGCGACGGCAGCAAGAGGCCCCATTAGCTAAAGTGGTGCTTCAGGTTAAGAACAGTTTCAGGTTAAGAACGGACCTCCGGAACGAATTAAGTACTTAACCTGAGGTACCACTGTATAGTGTTCAGATCAAGGGAAGTAATAGTAGTTCTCTAGGTAAAGGTAAAGGTACTGGTGTTTGTCCGCACTTTGATGTGCTTTCGAACTGCTAGGTTGGCAGGAGCTGGGACCGAGCAACGGGAGCTCACCCCGTCGAGGGGATTCGAACAGCCGACCTTCTGATTGGCAAGCCCTAGGCTCTGTGGTTTAGACCACAACGTCACCCACATTCCTATTTTGCCGTAATTAGCTCTCTATTTTGCCGTAATTAGACCACACTCGTAATACTGTGTCCAATTTTGGGCGTCACAAGTTGGAATGTGTGCAGAGGAAGGTGACCAAGATGAAGAAGGGTCTGGAAACCAAGCTTTATGCCCCTAGGTGGTTGTCACCAATGGAAGCTAAGGAAGTGAAAAAACTTAATATGGAATCTAAATGGCCAAAATATTGGGAAATTATAGAACATGAGGAGGGAAAAGTGAAATTGCAGAGCTATGAGAAACTGAAGTCAAAAGTAAGAGACTGGCTACATTATTACCTGATAAATGAAGTTTTCAAACAGGACAGGAAAATTGGTTTTCAGGTGGAGAGATCAAAACTAGAAACAGAACTCTTGGAACCCAATACTAAGAATTTGTCAAGAATGTATAACTTGCTGTTGAAATGGAATACACAGGATGAGACGGTTAAATCAGCTATGATTAAATGGGCACAAGACATTGGTCATGACATCATGTTTGCTGACTGGGAACAGTTATGGACTACCGGTATAAAATTCACGGCATGTAATGCCTTAAGAGAGAACATTATGAAAATGATGTACAGGTGGTACATGACCCCAGTCAAGCTTGCAAAAATTTATCATACGCCCAATAATAAATGCTGGAAATGTAAGGAAACTGAAGGTACTTTTTACCACCTTTGGTGGACGTGCCCAAGGATCAAGGCCTTCTGGGAAATGATCTATAATGAAATTAAGAAGGTACTTAAGTGTACCTTTCATAAGAAACCAGAGGCCTTCCTCCTGGGCATGGTAGGCCAATTGGTGTCAAGGAAAGACAGGATGTTTTTTATGTATGCTACAACAGCAGCAAGAGTTCTTCTAGCAAAGTATTGGAAGACACAAGAACTACCCACGCTGGAAGAGTGGCAGACGAAAGTGATTGATTATATGGGACTGGCCGAGATGACTGGCAGAATCCGCGACCAAGGGAAAGAGACGGTGGAAGAAGATTGGAAGAAATTTAAAGTTTATCTTAAGAATTGTTGTAAAATTAATGAGTGCTAAAATGTCATGGGTAATGTAAAACAGAATTGCAGTGATAAATAATTGGGTAAGAGGAAAAAGATTAGAAACTGAATTACAAGTATTGAAATTAGGGGTTGCTGGAAAAGTCTAAAACAGGGATGCAGAAAAGGGAGGTATGGGGAAGTCGTGGAAACAAGGTTCAAGAAAGAGAGGTTAAGAAATTATATGTGTTTATATGTTTGTCTGTTTATGTGTCGTCAATTGTTAGTTGTATTGTGTTTTATTATATGTTGTAAAACCAATAAAAATTTATTATAAAAAAAAGGAAACCAAGCTTTATGAGGAACAGTTGAAGGAGCTGGATATGTTTTGCCTGGAAAAGAGGACACTGAGAGGAGAGTATGATAGCTGTCTTCAAATATCTTAAGGGCTGTCACATGGAGGAGGGAACAAGCCTGGTTTTTCCTGCTCTGGAGGGCAGGATTCAAACCATGGCTTCCGAATCTCCTTTCTTGCAAGGAGATTCTGACTAAGGCTCAGGAAGAACTTTATGACAGTAAGAGCTGTTATGGAACAGACTCCCACGAGAGGTGGTGGACTCTCCTTCCTTGGAGGTTTTCAAGCAGAGGTTGGATGACCATCTGTCATGCATGTGTTAGCCGAGTTCCCTGCATGGCAGGGGGTTGGACTAGATCAGGGTTTCCCAAACTTGAGTCTCCAGTTGTTTTGGGACTACAACTGCCACCATCCCTAGCTAGCAGGACCAGTGGTCAGGGATGATGGGAGTTGTAGTCCCAAAACAGCTGGAGACCCAAGTTTGGGAAACACTGGACTAGATGACCCTTGGGGGAATCTTGCAACTCTAAGATTCCATGATGCATTCTAGGACCTGGGAGACAATTCCATAATTACAGTATTGTTGTTGTTTAGTCGTTTAGTCGTGTCCGACTCTTCGTGACCCTATGGACCAGAGCACACCAGGCACTCCTGTCTTCCACTGCCTCCCGCAGTTTGGTCAAACTCATGTTGGTAGCTTCGCGAACACTGTCCAACCATCTCGTCCTCTGTCGTCCCCTTCTCCTTGTGCTCTCCATCTTTCCCAACATCGGGGTCTTTTACAGGGAGTCTTCTCTTCTCATGAGGTGGCCAAAGTCTTGGAGCCTCAGCTTCAGGATCTGTCCTTCCAGTGAGCACTCAGGGCTGATTTCCTTAAGAATGGATCGGTCTGATCTTCTTGCAGTCCATGGGACTCTCAAGATGTTGAGCTTCAGACCATATTTTGCGCTCTCCCCTTTGACCCTCATTAAAAGCTTCTTTAATTCCTCCTCACTTTCTTCCATCAAGGTTGCGTCATCTGCATATCTGAGGTTGTTGATATTTCTTCCGGCAATCTGAATTCCGGCTAGGGATTCATCCAGCCCAGCCTTTCGCATGATGAATTCTGCATATAAGTTAAATAAGCAGGGAGACATTATACAGCCTTGCCGTACTCCTTTCCCAATTTTGAGCCAATCAGTTGTTCCATATCCAGTTCTAACTGTAGCTTACAGTATAGGAAACAGCTATTTACCACTCCCCCCCCCAAAAAAATAATAATAATTAAAAACACTTTCAATTCTATTTGATTTATTTATTTTAAATCTCCTTTAGCCCTACTTTAATCAATCAATCAATCAATCAATCAATCAATGTGGTAGGAGGGGACAGTTTCCAGCTTGGGGGGGGGGAAGGGTAAGGGGCTAGCGAAAGGCTTCTGTCCTTCTGCGCATGCGTGGCAGGCGCGCCGCCGCCGCCGCCGCCGCCGCGCGCTCCCGATCTCTCCCCTCCCTCCCATCCTCGGCGGCTCCTTTCTCCTTCTCTCTCTTCCCTCGCGCCCACGTTCCCGCGGCTCCAACCGCCTCTCGGGCGGGAGGGGTGGGAGGGGAACGAGGCCACTGCGCGTGCGCGCTCCGTCTGAGTGGCGGCGCCTCCTCGGGCGGCAGGCGGGACTTGGGCGCTGGAGCCGAGGGAGGGAGAGCTGAGAGGACCGGCGGACGGAGCAGCGGACTGACGCGACGCCGGGACGGAATGACGGGTAGAGCAGCCCTGGCCGAGCGCCCCCTCCCCTCGACGCCCTCCCCGTCAGGACCGCGCCCCCACCCCACATTTCTTCTCCCCCCCCACCCGCCCCTCGCCTCTCCCCCCCTACCCCCACCCCCCACTGAGGCGTTTCCCCAGCGCCTGAGGTAACCCCCGACCCCAAAGTCAGGGCCTCCCCCCACCCCACATCCTCCGCCCCACCGCCTGCCCTGCCCTCCCCCAACCCCACTTTCCTCGTGCAGCCAAAACCCCACTAATCTCCCTCTTTCTCGCCTCCCCCCAGTTTCTGTGGCTTGGGGGGGAGGGGGCAGCCAAAGTCCTTTGGAGCAGGAACCCCCCATAAGCCCAAGCCCCCCCATTTCCTCCTCTCCTCCACCCCCAGGGGATGGGCTCCCGACCTCTTCGCTGGACCCCCCCAAACATTTTTTAAAAAAGGTTTATCTCTTTTTTAAAATAGGTGCTTGTATATATGCATGATGTATGTATGAAACCGCTCTTGACGCTCTTCCGAATCTCTCTCCCCACAGTGCAGCACCCCTGATTTTGGACTCGCCTTCCTAAGCCGACAGCTGCCTCCTCCTGGCCGGAGCCCTTCAGGATGTCCTCCTTGCGCCGCCTGGCCGACTGCCTGCAGGATTCGGAGAAGGTCGCCGCTTTCCAGAGGCTGTGCGGCGTGCAAGCGCCCCCAGAGTGGGGGGCTGCCCTTTCTCCCCCCCGGCCCCTGGAGCCCGGGGCCCCGGTGGCCAACGGGAACTGCCCGGCCACCCAGCCGGATGGGGCGAACGACGGGAGGTGCCGCTTCCAAGGCCCCTGCAATGTGGGCGAGAAGGGCGACGTGTGGCACTCGAACGGGGTGCTCTCCGGGGGAGCCTGCGGTGGGGTGGAAGCCCAGATCAAGCCCCCAAAGAAAGAGGAGAAGCCTGGGCTCGGGGTTCCCAAAAAGCAGCCTCGGCGCAACTCTCTGACTGGGGAAATGATATGCCAGGATTTCACCATCCGTAGCCCCTTCCTCTATTACCTGTTCAGCCTGGGCACGGAGCTGGGCAACGAGCTCTTCTACATCCTCTTTTTCCCCTTCTGCATCTGGAACCTGGATGCTTGGCTGGGCAGGAGGCTCATCATCGTTTGGGTCTGGGTCATGTACCTGGGCCAGTGTACCAAGGACCTTATCCGTTGGCCCAGACCTGCATCCCCACCCGTAGTCAAGCTGGAGGTTTTCTACAACTCCGAGTACAGCATGCCTTCTACGCATGCCATGTCGGGCACTGCCATCCCAGTGACATTACTGTTGTTCAGCTATGGACGGTGGCAGGTAAGAGAACCACCCCCCCCACACGTGTGTAAGGTGTTCAGTCAAGGTTGCTGTGTTATCGGTGGAACAGTCTGGTGGAAATACAAAATAGTACTCTTTTAAAAAGTCATTTTACTCAGTAAGTGTTAAAACAAAAGCATTGCTTTAAAAAAATTATCCAGTAGGTGTTTAGGTAGTTGGGAGGCTTGATCTTTATATAGTACTTCCAGGATTAGAATGCTGACAAACTTGGTAGGTTTTTTTTTTTTTATGGGGACAGTATGCCCTGCTGAGTTACGAACAGCAGGGTCTCTTGTTAAAGTTTCATTTTGTTAACTGTGAGTTATTGTATCTTCTGGCACTACGCATGCTTTTACTCTGTGGGAGTTAGGCTGGAAATCAGGTGATTTATATAGGCCACAGAAGGATTTGAAAATGTGTTTGAAGTCATTTTCGCTTTCTTCAGTTAGGAAAGTAAATACACTTTCCACAAGGCCTATCTGTATTAGAATCTTATAGCCATTTACAGACTTGCGTAGACTAATAAAACACCCCAGCGTTCCTCCTACTTCCTCTAAATATCTCTAGTTTCGAACTACATTGCTAGACTGACATGCAGTAACTTCTGATTTTAATTGTAGATGAAGGCTGCAGCCCTTTGCAAAATTACTTGGAAATAAGCTGCCTTGAATTCCAGTTAAATTCCTAGCTTAAAGAAGCCCTGATTTGAAACTACAAATGGAGAGTGCAAATTTAACAGTGCTATCCTATGTAAGTTTTTTTGGATGTAAATCTCGCATCCAGTGGGGCTTCTAGGTGAGTGTGCATGGGGTTGTATCCTGCTTCCAAGTAAACTGCTACATGAGTGCACTGCAAGTAGTTTGCAAACTTTGGCTGTGGTGTCACTCCAGTCACCACTAACCAGTCACATGAAACAGCTAGTGGCCCTGGATGAGAAAATTCACATATGTATCTGTGTCAAAAGATTGATTTTGGCAGTTCACTGGTGCATGGATAAGCATCTGTTGCAGGTATGATTGTGTTTCCGGATGCATACATGCTTTTGCATCAGCTGATTTCCTTTAGGTTTTGAAGCTTTTGAGTTTCTGCCTCCTTCAGAATACAGTGGTATCTCGGGTTAAGAACTTAATTCGTTCTGGAGGTCCGTTCTTAACCTGAAACACCACTTTAGCTAATGGGGCCTCCCGCTGCTGCACGATTTCTGTTCTCATCCTGAAGCAAAGTTCTTAACCTGAAGTACTATTTCTAGGTTAGCGGAGTCTGTAACCTGAAGCGTCTGTAACCCGAGGTACCACTGTACACTGCAAAATTTGTGCTTTATTTTTATGTTGCCTTTCATGTTATGGGTCCATAAAGCAACTGTAAATTATTGGTAGCCATCTGCTGGAGTTGGCCAAACCTGGGATGTACCAGCTGGAGAACATCTTGGAATAGAGATTATGCTGTTTTCTTGCTACTTATTGTGTCACATTTCTGGACAAAGTTCTTCTTTTCAGCCATCACGATGTTCCTTCAGCCCTTTGCACTCAATAAGAAACCCAGTGAGTGATGACTGAAAACATGCAAACCTATTGTGAAGACCTGTTCTGTGGAGGCTATTTCTTTCACAGATGTGCAACTCCCATAATATTGGTTAATGTAAAAACCCCTCAAACCTTGCCCCTTCTTCCACCTGTGTTGCCCACCAGTTGTATACTATTTTGAGTAACTGGGTTTTCTATCCAGCTATAGTAGGATTATCCTGCACAGTATATGTGAAAACAGTCTGAGAAATGTCCAGAATAAGGAGGGATCTGGATTATGGAAATTGGAATAGAATATACTGTGCTTTGATGCCAAATAATGCATTTTAAATTTATTTAGTTACTTGGTTGTTTACATTTATATAGCACCTTCTTTCCATCATGAAACCCAAGGTGACACACACATTGTTCCCAGGAGGTCTCCCATCTGGCAAATATGGACCAGCAAAACTAAAACGTTTGTTCCGTTAAAGTGAATAAAGGATTTGGGTTTTACGCTTCCCTAAAGTGTTAATTTTGTCTAATCTTCCAGGGAAATGCTCTTAAAGGGAAGGTTCTTTGATAGAAAGTGAAAGGTTTTAGTTTTGGATTATATGGTTAATAGTTAATGAAATCCTGACTAGTGTTTCCATTGCCCATGAGTACTTCATGAGGATTTCAAGCTGTGCAAGGAAAGGAGTGCATGTGAGACATGAAGCTGATGTGAGCAAGCTTTAGAGAGGTGATTATGTTTACATTTATAAAGTACTAACAATATTCTAAGCACCATACAGATATTAAAAGACTATACAGTATCTACTGCAAGCTCACTATTGAATAGGCGCAATAGAAGAGGAAAGCAAGCAGGTGCTCTTTTTCTGGCCAGTGGATGGGGCCAGATAGGTTTCTGCCTTCTGAATATGTTCTTTCTGAGAGCAGGGGGTGCAGCTCCTCAGTGGCCTACTGTTTACATAATATAATATAATATAATATAATATAATATATAATATAATATAATATAATATAATATAATATAAATTCCCTCTATTTTCAAAGTCCAGGTGTAAGTGCTGTTGCTTGCATACCCAAATTGGTGCCACTCATGCACAAGATGAAGATTATCAACATACTTTGGGGGACCTCAAGGTTTACAGAAATACAAAACGGGAGTTCATGATGGCTGGGAGTTTGTTAAGAGGGAGATAGTAAAAGCACAACTTCAGGCAATACCAATGAGACGGAAACATGGAAGGTGCCTAAAGAAGCCAGGGTGGCTATCTAAAGAACTTTTAACTGAGTTAAGATTAAAAAAGAATGTGTACAAAAAATGGAAAAGGGGGGAAACCACCAAAGAGGAATTCAAACAAATAGCCAGCACGTGTAGACACAAAGTCAGAAAAGCTAAAGCACAGAATGAACTCAGGCTTGCTAGAGAGGTTAAAAGCAACAAAAAAGGCTTTTATGGGTATGTTCGTAGCAAAAGGAAGAACAAAGAAACAGTGGGGTCACTCAGAGGAGAAGATGGTGAAATGCAAACAGGGGACACAGAAAGGGCTGAACTCCTCAATGCCTTCTTTGCCTCAGTCTTCTCCGATAAAGAAAACAATGCCCGACCTGAAGAATTTGGAGCAAATGATTCAGCAGAGGAAACACAGCCCAGAATAACTAAGGAGATAGTACAAGAATACTTGGCTAGTCTAGATGTATTCAAGTCTCCAGGGCCAGATGAACTGCATCCAAGAGTATTAAAAGAACTGGCAGATGTGATTTCAGAACCACTGGCAGTCATCTTTGAGAATTCCTGGAGAACAGGCGAAGTCCCGGCAGACTGGAGGAGGGCAAATGTTGTCCCTATTTTCAAAAAGGGGAAAAGAGAGGACCCAAATAATTACCGCCCAGTCAGTCTGACATCAATACCAGGGAAGATTCTGGAGCAGATCATTAAGCAAACAGTCTGTGAGCACCTAGAAAGGAATGCTGTGATCACCAATAGTCAGCATGGATTTCTGAAAAATAAGTCATGTCAGACGAACCTGATCTCGTTTTTTGACAGAATTACAAGCCTGGTAGATGAAGGGAATGCAGTGGATGTAGCCTACCTTGATTTCAGCAAGGCATTTGACAAGGTGCCCCATGATATTCTTGTAAAGAAGCTGGTAAAATGCGGTCTTGACTATGCTACCACTCAGTGGATTTGTAACTGGCTGACTGACCGAACCCAAAGGGTGCTCATCAATGGTTCCTCTTCATCCTGGAGAAGAGTGACTAGTGGGGTGCCACAGGGTTCTGTCTTGGGCCCGGTCTTATTCAACATCTTTATCAACGACTTGGATGATGGACTCAAGGGCATCCTGATCAAATTTGCAGATGACACCAAACTGGGAGGGGTGGCTAACACCCCAGAGGACAGGATCACACTTCAAAACGACCTTGACAGATTAGAGAACTGGGCCAAAACAAACAAGATGAATTTTAACAGGGAGAAATGTAAAGTATTGCACTTGGGCAAAAAAAAATGAGAGGCTTGAGAGCAGTACATGTGAAAAGGATCTAGGAGTCTTGGTTGACCACAAACTTGACATGAGCCAACAGTGTGACGCGGCAGCTAAAAAAGCCAATGCAATTCTGGGCTGCATCAATAGGAGTATAGCATCTAGGTCAAGGGAAGTAATAGTGCCACTGTATTCTGCTCTGGTCAGACCTCACCTGGAGTACTGTGTCCAGTTCTGGGCACCACAGTTCAAGAAGGACACTGACAAACTGGAACATGTCCAGAGGAGGGCAACCAAAATGGTCAAAGGCCTGGAAACGATGCCTTATGAGGAACGGCTAAGGGAGCTGGGCATGTTTAGCCTGGAGAAGAGGAGGTTAAGGGGTGATATGATAGCCATGTTCAAATATATAAAAGGATGTCACATAGAGGAGGGAGAAAGGTTGTTTTCTGCTGCTCCAGAGAAGCGGACACGGAGCAATGGATCCAAACTACAAGAAAGAAGATTCCACCTAAACATTAGGAAGAATTTCCTGACAGTAAGAGCTGTTCGACAGTGGAATTTGCTGCCAAGGAGTGTGGTGGAGTCTCCTTCTTTGGAGGTCTTTAAGCAGAGGCTTGACAACCATATGTCAGGAGTGCTCTGATGGTGTTTCCTGCTTGGCAGGGGGTTGGACTCGATGGCCCTTGTGGTCTCTTCCAACTCTATGATTCTATGATTCTATGATTCTAAAACACTGCAAGATTTTATTGGCAGTGATCCTTGACCCTACAAGTTACTAATTTTTCATTTCTGTGCTGGGCAATTTAATAGATGCTGTAGATTGTCTTAAGCACAGTAAAAGGAAGTCAGGTCATGATTGGCACTTGTGCTGTTGAAAGCTGTCCAATTTGTTGTTTTATTTATTATAGCAATTTATATCTCACCTTCCCTGCAGGGAGATCAAAGTGAGGTATAAGTTTTTCTCCCTCCCCATACCATCCTCATAACAACCATGTTGTTATGGTTGGACAGGTAGGTTGGTCTGAGAAATGGTGACTGGCCAGCTGTGCTTCATGGGTGACTAGGGGTTTGAACCTGTGTCTCCCATGTGCCAGTTCAACATGTTAAACACCACACACTGCACTGCCACTATGAATAAAATGATCCGGTATTGGGCTACCCCAATAATTTTAAGGGGTTGCGTACTTCTTAACCTTTTTTTCCTGTTTACGTG
Organism: Podarcis filfolensis; assembly: GCF_964270895.1. Lineage (NCBI taxonomy): Eukaryota > Metazoa > Chordata > Lepidosauria > Squamata > Lacertidae > Podarcis > Podarcis filfolensis. The sequence goes on from NC_139604.1 coordinate 126,223,589, forward strand.
TTTGAGGATTCCAGACAATTGAGCTCAATACTTTTGAAAATGGCATAAAAGATATAGAAAATTCTGCTCCAAAATAGTTGATTTTAAATGCAACATTTTGAGAGTTTATTGACTACTTAAGTAGACAGTGATATCTTCCATTATTTATCTGATCCTATTCTAAATCCTGCCAACCTAGCAGTTCAAAAGCATGTCAAAGTGCAAGTAGATAAATAGGTACCGCTCTGTCAGGAAGGTAAACGGCGTTTCCGTGCGCTGCTCTGGTTCGCCAGAAGCGGCTTAGTCATGCTGGCCACATGACCCGGAAGCTGTACGCCAGCTCCCTCGGCCAATAAAGCGAGATGAGCGCAGCAACCCCAGAGTCGGTCACGACTGGACCTAATGGTCAGGGGTCCCTTTATCTTTACCTATTCTAAATTAGATAGAACTATAGAGGAAGTTTGTAGTCCCATGCAATGATTTGCCCGGCTCTAATGCCAATCTAGAGTATATTCCCAGCTAGTCAGATTGGGTTTTCTCATTACATGTTGTTTTGCTCTATAACTCGGGTGTCAACTGTGCTCATGTCTGCAATATGAACAGTTGGCACAAAAAAGTTGAAAGCACTTGGATTTAATTCTTGATTTTTTATTTTTTTAAAAAGTCTGACCCTGGGTCATAAACATTTGAGATGAAGTGTTTCCTTAGGAATACTTCTGAAACTATTGTTCTGTTATTAAAAGCTGTTGGCAGTAGCTCAGCCTAGAAAAAGAGGAACTCTTCAGGAAAGCTTTTCTTCCGTGCCTCCAATCAGGATTGCAAGAGGATGTAATACAAAACACACAAGGAATTTCCTAACTACGAATGGTCTAATGGGCAACATGTTTGTTAAAAGGGAGGGGGTGGGAGAAATACCACTCCAATCACTGGCTTGATGAAGAAACTTACAATTAGACTCTTTTCCACTTGAGCTGTCTTAGTCAAGATTTCTGTGAATGCTGCCAAGTTGCAGCTTCCTGTTAAAATGTTTTAAAATGTTGATCTCAAACATAATTGAATAAAAAAGCAAATGCCGATAATCTTTTAAGTAACTGAGACTGCAATCCTAAGCACACTTTACTGGTGGTGAGCCTCAAATGAACATAGTGGGACATACTTCTGAGTGCATGTGTAAGATTGTGCTGTAAAATAAGTTTCAACTTTTTCTGATTCTGATCTGCAGGGCTTCTCACTAGTCTCACTCCATGTGCACGTGGGGATTACACCACAACTGTCCGTTCACCACAGAAGCCAAGCATACATTAGTATGCACATTATATGCACGCACAAAAAACATAAAGATTGCCTCCAAAACAGGTTTCTGTTAATTTATTTTATTATTGTATTTTGAGGTATTTATATGCCAGGTTTCATAGGATCTTACAGATGGAAGGGACCCAAGGGTAATCTAGTCCAAACCCCTGCAATGCAGGAATCTCAGCTAAAGCCACTCATTTATACTCTGAGAGTGGCCTACAAAGTTTCCAAACTGGCTGTGAAAGACACATGTAGGTGGAACAGCTGCTGGCTGTGGGATAACAACCAGTTTAGAAATGACTCCTTGATGAGATTTTTCAGTGGTGACACTCCCTGTAGTGTGGATGATACTTTTTCATATTTTAGGAGAGTTTTAAAAGGATTTCCAGGATTCCATCACTAATTTAATGGATATGTTTGTGTGCATCTTTCTTTTCCTTCTATATTCATAACTGCAGTGGTTTCTACTTAAAGACAGAATAGTTACAGCAACTTGTTTCTGAGAATACAACAGTTGGGATTCACTACAAGCCCTGTCAGTGGAAGCCCTTTGCAAGCACTTCTGCTTGTGCAACAGGGCTTTCCTCCCTCTGCTCCCTCCATGCTCCCTAAAGGTGGCTTGGTGGTGGTGGGGAAGTTCAGGAGAACCTCCACAGCGTTGTGTGGGTGGAGCAGGGTTCGAAATTAGCTGGGCACCAGGCACCTTTTGCACCTAAAGATTCTCCATTTGCGAGCACCTCAAAAAGTCTGGGTGCCGTTTTTTGTGCCTGGCTGACACGCAAGGATTACTGAAATGTATGTGCTTTGAAGCCTCAACATATATGTTAAGGATAGACAATATGTTAAGGAGTTTAACAATAAAGAGCAGAGTGTTTTGAAAACCAATATTTTTATTGGTACCAATATTTTTATTGTCAACACCAAATTAAACATGTATTAACAATTTCTGCTAAAAATGTGATATTAACAATGTGTCACATGAATTGCTTATCAAAATCCATGCTTATCAAAATAATAAATAAAAAGTGTTGCGGGGGGGGGGTGACTAGACATTCTGTTTCGGTGCCTACAACCCAGGTCTCAGGAGCCATTTGGCTGCTAGCTTTCTATCCCAGCATCTAACATTGGTGGAATATGAAAGGTTCACAATACTACAAGATTCTTGCTCTCACTGTCAGTCTGGGAAACAGTTGTTAAAAACATGCAGAAACAGGAAGTCTGTCAAGGTGTGAGAATGTTACTGTTGGAAATTAAAGTTTTTTCCAGTTCTTCTAAGTTATCGCAGTTAACAGACAGGCTGTTTTGAATGTATGTTGGCTATGTGTACTTCTTATAAGTTATCGCAGTTAACAGACAGGTTGTTTTGAATGTACCGTATGTTGGCTATGTGTACCGCTTTATGCATACTGCTATGAGAGAGGTTTTATCAGTCTATTGTGGCGGTGTCAGATGAATCCTATGAGACTGCCATACTTTCACTCTAATTTATTTGAATAGCTATTTGCTGTTGTTAGTGGTAAAATAAAAGAGTTGACAGGTGTATCACCTGAGGGCTTTCACTGATCCAAGGTGCCACATGGCTAGCTGGATCAGGTGATAAGGGCTAGACTAGAGGCAGTGAAGTATCTGGAAACAAGGGTGGCTAGTTCAAAAATTCAAAATTCAAATGTTTCATCAAATATCACAGGAAGTAATCTTTTGCACCTTTGAAGCCAATGAATTCATATGCAGGGTATAAGGAGTTGCTTTTTTTTGTTTTGTTTAGAATATTGTACTCTTCCAAAGGTTCTTGTCCTGTTCAAAGACACTGTTTTTTCTTGTGAAAAAATACATTTTTGTGGACAGGGGAAAAGGGTTCTATACACAAAACTAGCTTACAAAAGAGCCAAAGCACACATGAACATCACTATGTGTACTGCACTAGGTAGCAGAGATGTCACTACCCTTTTTATATAATTCCTACTTTTTATGGCTGCAACATTATGAAACAAACAAAGCCACAGTATGCCCCAAACAGAAAAAAATAGCCCCCTTAACTTAATACTAATAAAGATCCATACTACTGTACAGACCAAAATGCAAATACTAGCTGCATTACACAGACTCGCTTCTAGATCGGTGGAGGCCAACATTTTTAGTAAGTGTGCCAGAAATGAAATCTAAAGTAAGCAGTAGCAAAGTTTGGCTGCACACTGCAAGTGCATATCTCAAGCCTGGAATGGTTTTGTGCCCAATCTACTGAACCAGTGAGCAGTAGCAGTACAATTTTGGGTGAGGCAGGTAGGAATGTGGAGTTGACTTTATTCCAGAGCCAAGTCCCTGCTCTTTTCCAGGAGTGGCAGGACACCTTGTGCTGCTTATGATAACCATACTACAAACAGTCTACTACTGTTAGGAGGTTCTCGCTTCCTAGTGCCATTGTGAGGGCATTCTTGTGCAGAGAATGGGCAGGAAGGCAGTGCTGAGCCACCTCATTCCTTCCCTGCAAATGTCTTCCCTATAAATTTTGACCTGTATTTTTACTGCAGCCTGGGACTAGAAATAGGCTCCAGTTTAGGAAACACGGCAGGGGGACAATAAGAGCAGATGATTCCTTTCCACACCAGCCAATTCTCCCTTGCAGGTGCCCTCCAGATTCACTTCACCTCAGCAGACATAGGCTGGGGAGCCTGTACAGCTGAAGTAACATCTAATTCTTTCCTTGGATATCCCTTGTTCTCCTCACGAAATTTCAGCTTCCAGGGCTCCCTGGTTTAAACAATGGCATGAAAACCACGTGAACATTGCAATAAACTGTCAGAACCGCAGTTTCTTTTTCAAATTCATCTTTAGAGAAATGGCTTCTGTAGAAACTGAAGCTGTGGGGAACTGGCAAATACTGTTTACGTGATAGAGGAAATTAAACGATGAATGAAATGAAACCAAGGCTTGGAAACATGCCACACGTCCTGTGGCAGCTTCCCTTTTGAGGCTTTGTAATGCACCGTAGCAAACATTATTCAGCGTTAGAAGGGTGTTGTATGCATCCAGTCTTGTACAGTGCAGCATCTACAATATTGTGGCTGACAAAAGCATTTGTGGCTCTTTGTGGGATATAATGTAATAGAGGTTGAGGACATGCAAAATATATATTCTTTTTAAGTTTGGCTCGGGGGCCCTTGCTTTACAACACTTGATAATAGACATCAGTGAAAACTGTTCCCTAAATAGCTTGGAAGAATTCAGTATTTTTGTTCTTCCTCTGTACTGTAGACATCAACTTGGCTAAATAGCATGGTTGGATAAAATCATAAAGATCGGATATTATTGCAGCACAGGTTTGATATTATTGCAGCAAAAACACAAAGCACAGGACAGCAGATGTTCCAGGAGTTGTCCTGTCTACAATTTACTTATATTTACTTATTTTTGAAAACCTCCTTGTTGGTCCATAGCATTTGCTGCTATCCTATTTGCAGGCCCCATGCAATACAGCAGTTCATTTCCAAGTATAGGATCAGGCTGTTGTAGTTTTTCTCTCTGCAACATGTGTAGTTAGGGTGTAAGAAGTCTAAGAATCATAGAATTGTAGAATTGGAAATGACCCCAAGGGCCATCTAGTCCAGCCTCCTGCATTGCAGGAATCTCAACTAGATCACACATGACAGATGGCCATCCAACCTCTGCTTAAACACCTCCAAGGAAGGAGAGTCCACAACCTTTCAAGGGAGTCCATTCCACTGTCGTTCAGCTCTTACTGTCAGAAAGTTCTTCCAGATGTTCAGTCGGAATCTCCTTTCTTGTAACTTGAATCCATTGCCCTTTTCTATATGAAAACCTTTTAGGTTCAGTCTCTGCTAGCTCTGGTTCCCGTGCTTTTCATTAGCCATTGTTTACAGTTCAGTATTGCATGGGCAGTGTCTGTCTCCCCCACTCAAGTGAGATAAGGTGGTTGTAATTTCATTAGCGTAGTGGATAGTGTGCCTTAGTCTTCTGATAATTCAGCTTCAGAAAACCTTGTTAACAGGGAATAGGAAAGCAGATAAGGTAGGCAAGAAGAATAAATGTTTACAGGACTTTGTCTTATTGTTCCCTTGGCTATTTTTTTCCTGGAATGCAATCTTTGTTTAAAGAAGCCAATATTTAAAAAAAAACAGTTTGCTGATATATAATGCATATGGGGAAGAGGTTAGTGTTAACTGCTGTAATAAAGCTCATGATAAAAACTTTATAGGTCCAATTTAGACATAATCCTTCTTAGTTAACAAGCCATAGTTTTGTGATTGGGGGAGCTCTGTGGATTTGACTTTTATCTCAGGTTTGTGCATTTCTGCTCCCCTCTTCTTGCAGTAGCATTTACTAATGTGCTGTGGTGTTACCCTGTTGTAAACAGCTGCTAAACATACTATTAAATTAGCTTTTAATCCTGGTTTTAACTTCTTGCAAACATAAAAGTACGGCATAGTTCATCTTGATCAAGAATGGGAAGGTGAATATATGGGGCAAGGTAGATGGAAATCAGTGATTTGAGTTTTAAATTGGCTCTGTTATTTAAAGGGATTTTTAAAATTAAAAATTGTAAATGCTAAACATATCCTAATGATAATTAATATTAAATGTGGATCTAAGCGTGTTCGTCCTACTGTGTACATCTAAAGTGGTTGACCAGAGACATTGGGCAGGTTCACACAACACTCTAAACCAAACCTTGGTTTACTGTGAGTGCACAAGTGAACATGGGAAGGAGCTTCCAGGTGCAGGTGCTTTGCTACTCCCTGGAATGAGGTTTGACTTGGCATGTGGTCCTAGTTGGGACTCATGATGACTCTCTTCTCACTAATCATGAGCTGTGGGCAAGAACAAGCAATCCACTAGGTGCATCAGTATGAGAGGGCTGTGATCAGTGGATCCCACCCCCCAATAAAGGGTAAAGGGTTTTGTAGGAAATCTCCTTTTAGGTGACCTGAGAAAGTTGGTGAAACACAGCACCCTTTGAACTGCAGCTGATTTCCAAACCACAGCTTGCAGCATGTAAGCTGAGTCACGTACTGCTGCTATTTGGACTTTACCCAAAGACAGAGGTAGTAATTGAAACTGTTGCCAAGTAACACTTAATTTGTTTCATATATTTTGCCCACCACCTGATTTCTGGGTAGTAAATTTGAAAAATGTATACACGCTACTTGTTTTCATTTCAAAATAGCCAGTTACAGTACTGCCGTCCTAAAAGCCATTCCTCACTGCATTCTACATTGAACAGAGAAGCAAGAATGTGTTTGTTTTACATCCAATTAACATCTACAAAGCAGTGTGTAAAGGAAAGAACGTTTTCTCTTTAGCTGGTGTCTTATAGAGAAGACATTCCAAAGTTTATCGTGTGATATGCATGCCCACCATAAGTTTGTTACAGATGTTCTGATTGGGGGCCAGTATTGGATGGGCAAGCCCAATTTGCCTGCTTAATGGGTAAAAGGGCTCTGGATTATGCCAATAATATAAATACTTGAGGCAAGTTGGAGCTCTGTTTTTGTGCTTACTTTGCAGTGAGCAATGCTGAAAAGTTTGGTTAATTTTATTTCTGCTGAGTGTATATTCACAGCAGTTTCCAAAATTTCATTCATACTGGGCATGTTAGTTATCTTGTCAAAAAATGTATAATGTTTAGTTGTTTCTGGCAATGTTAAATATTCTTGAAAAGAGTGACTCTAAGTAGAGGCTAAATCTAAATGAGTATCTTGCACTCATTTTTTGTGGAAGATTGATGCAAACAAATCCAAAAGATTCAAGGAGGTGTCTATAGTATAGAGTATGTAATTAAAATCACTCTTGCTGCTCGTGATGATGCAACTTTGGGCTATAGCTACACCATTCATTTTTATAGAAATGCATCCCTCCTGCAAACTGTCGCTAGTATAATCTAATAGATGCCATGGGAGTAATGTTGAAGTTCATAGTAAAACTGGATTCTTATCAGTACTAACTTGTAAATAATTTGCTATGCTGTGCTATTGAATTTTATTACATATGTGATAAAAAAAATAAAAAGTTGATTAACGTGTTTGACCTCTTCCTAATCTTTTATATTACCTTTAATTTTGATTGCTTTATGCTTTCGTGAGTAGGATAAACACAAACCAACACTGCGTTCTGTTCACCCATTACCATCTGTAAATAATTTCTGCTTGAAAGGTCACAGGAAATCTCAAAGAAGGATTCGTTATGTTCCTTTCCTTAAGACATAGCTTTGCCAATTTAGCTGAAAGAATACAATTTGTTATCCACAACCGTTTTATTCTCTGCCAGGAGTAGCAAAAACATGTGCACTTAGATATTTTGTTGTGGATATTATAGGAAGCAGGTGAAAATTCTTACTTTACTTCTGCTTGTATTTTTTTAAAATGACTTACTTTTGTATCCTAGGGTTTTGTTTTATTCATGCACCTGCACTGATAAGCAAGTCACAGCTTCATGCTGTGTTAGGGGATTTGGACTTTGATTGTTTTCCACATCAGAGCCAGACATTGCTTCATAATCTAGCCCAGTGGAAATAAAATGCTGCTACTAGAAATACAGCCTTTTTTTTTTTTGAGATGCCCAAATCATGTAACTTTACCTTTCCGGTACCTAATTTGGCTGGTGCCCTCACTTAGCTTTTAGGTATCTGAGGAAGTATGTCCTGCTTTTTCATGCTGCAGTGCCTTTTAAATAAATGTGGCCCTTTTCAAAGTGCCATTTGCCATTTACACAATGACTGGAATTTCTAGCTGATATATGTGTGGTATTCTTGTATTTTACTGTTCTTACTGTAATTTGCATTGAAGCTATTCCTTCGGTAAGCAGGCTTTACATATTTTAAATAAATATTCCATTAAAATGACTTTATGATACAGTGGTACTTCGGGTTAAGTACTTAATTTGTTCCGGAGGTCCGTTCTTAACCTGAAACTGTTCTTAACCTGAAGCACCACTTTAGCTAATGGGGCCTCCTGCTGCCGCTGCGCTGCTGGAGCACAATTTCTGTTCTCATCCTGAAGCAAAGTTCTTAACCCGAGGTACTACTTCTGGGTTAGCAGAGTCTGTAACCTGAAGCGTATCTAACCTGAAGCGTATGTAACCCGAGGTACCACTGGAATAGTCTTTTAAATACCTAATTGTATTTTTATGGATATGAATGTGGATATGTTTTTAGTTTATTGCTGGTTTTAATTTTCTGAATTTTTAAAATGGGTTTAACTAATAATGTTATTGTTTTGTTCTTTTTTGTAAACTGCTTTAAGGCTTTTTTGTTTTGTTTTTTACAATCAAGCAATATATTTTATGAAATTATGCGAGTAAATAAATAACACTCCAATGTCATCTCCCTTTTCCTCTCCTCAGTATCCTTTGGCATATGGGCTGGTTCTTGCCATCTGCTGGTGTTCTCTGGTTTGTTTTAGCCGAATATATATGGGGATGCATTCAATTCTGGTAAGATAAAGTTATGTCATTCACACACACACACACACACACACACACACACACACACACTTTAATGCAAGTGCTGTTTTAGATTTTATCCTTCTGATGTGTTATTTTTAGAATGTATACACTTCCTTACTTCCTTTCATTTCAGTAAGAGTGCACATACTTTGAGCTGAGATGTGGGCCTCATTTGCAGTTCCAAGTGATCAAATTTGACTTCTGTTTCTTGGAAGACCTAATTGAATTTCCAAGTATCATTAAAATAATATTATAGAAACAAAGCATGTCAAATGTCCTGCTTAAAACAGGGATCAGCCACTGAAGGAACTTGAATAGGTCTGACTCCTGAAAGGATGCGAAGAGCCCGGTATATAATGGGGGCAAGGGCCTTCAGATTTGCCAGCAGGGCTGCTTTAAGGACTCTGAGTCCTTGACCTGGCTATTCCTGCTTGCTTAGAGTGTTGCTCCAGCAACACTAGCAGTTGACATGGGCTTTAGTCAGTGAGCATGTTGAGACACAATGCTAAATCATGAATGGAGGTTATGTGAGTGAGCTTGCCCAAGCCTCGGGCTCATGTACCGTACTCCCTTCTTCTTTACTTGCATCTGCAACAGGAAATAAACATATGCATTTTTCAGCCATCTTTCTGAAGAGCCAAAAAAGGCTGTATGGGGGGGGGGGGCGGGCGTGTTGAGTGGAAGCACCGTGTTTTAGACAATACACTTTTAAAGTACAACTTCCTTCTGGCACAGCAAAACAATCCCTTTCAAGTTAGGCCAGGCTACTTCTGTTGCAAATCTTAGATATAAAGAGGAAAGATTCCCAAACCACGAACGTTGTTTCAGCTTACAGTTCTGTGTATGGGCAGCACATCTTGTCCATACATCTCCTTCCTCTCTTTGATCTGCCATCCACACAGTCTGAGTACTTGGCAGCTGTTCTCTAGGGTTCTGCATTTCTTCTGCCACTTCCCTGTTCTCCATTTGATATCTGGGGCTCTTGCTGGTTTCCTTCCTCAAACAAATAAACAAATAAAACCCACCCACACCTGGTACAACTACTTGCAACAGAATTGAGCAAAAATTTGTATTCTGATAATGTAAGCATGAGAGAGTGAGGACATTGAAAAGGTTTATCTAAAAACCTAATAAACCAGATTTGGGATTCTGCATTCTAACTAGAGAATCCTCCTGCTTTGTATTCCTTCGTGGGGACCCTTTTTCAGCATAAAGGCTACCTTTCAAGGGCCAGAGACAAAAGTGAGTAGAGCAACTAATGTTAATTTTACCTCTGTACGGTAGGCTGGCTTGCACACTAACTCGCATAGAATCGCAGAGTTGAAAGGGACCACGAGGGTCATCTATTCCAACCCCCTGCAATGTAGGGATCCTTTGCCCAACGTGTGCCTCGAACCCACAACCTTGAGATTAGGAGTCGCATACCCTTCCAACTTTAGCTATCCCAGCTGCATACCCCTCCCTGTCTTTTCATCCAGACACACGAGAGGCATTATCAAAGTACAAGGATACATTCCAGCCAGGCAAAAATACCGGAAGCAAGGCTGGGGAGAATTCAGAAGGCTGGAGGGCCACATTTGGCTCCTGGGCTAGAGGTTGCCACTCCTAATTTGCATAGGCAATACCTTTTCAGAGACGTGAAAATGCTGTTGTCCACCTGTTGCACAGGGACTGGCATGCTGGCCAGTCTCCTCTATTTCTGTATCTGGATGTATCTGCTAGCACCGAAAGCTTTCCCTCCAGAAAAGCAGCCAGCAGTTCTGTGCTAGAGGTGCATTTAGGATGAACAGCATCACTGCAAACTAGGGTGATGATTGTGGCATTGCTGAAGCATTGCCCCCCATGTTGCTTTGCTATACTAAGACATTCTGGGGGGAAGGAAGTTTGAAAAGCACCTGTCCTATGAAACCACCATATTGTTAAAATAGTATTAATCTGTTCTCTCTCCCCCCCACCCCTTTACAACAGGATGTTATCGCTGGATTCTTTTACGCTCTTCTCATCTTAGCTGTCTTCCTTCCACTTGTGGACCTAGTTGACAGCTTCAACTTAACCTGCACATACGCGCCCCTAATTATCATCAGTCTCCATCTTGCCTTGGGGATTTTCTCCTTCACTCTTGACACTTGGAGCACCTCGCGAGGAGACACTGCTCAGATCCTGGGCTGCGGTGCCGGCGTTGCGTGCGGCTCTCATGTTATCTACATGCTGAACATGACACCGGATCCTTCGCCAGAGATGCTTCCCTTACTGCCTCCCTCCCTCACCGTGACTCTTTTTGGAAAAGCCATGTTGCGGTTGCTGATTGGAGTGGTGATTCTGTTGCTCACAAAGTGGGGCATGAAGAAGGTCACCATCCCACTGGCCTGTAAAATCTTCCGCATCCCTTGTGACGATATTCGGCAGGCGCGGCAACGCATGGAGGTGGAGCTGCCTTATCGCTACTGCACCTATGGAATGGTGGGGTTTGCGCTGACTTTCTTGATTCCCTGCCTGTTTCACGTAATGGGTCTGTCCTGATGCTGGTGTTTTTTCCTTGGCATGGGAAGGGAGGCGAACAGCGGACATTGTGAGAGAAGGTTCACCGTTTGAGAAACACAGAGATGCGCTGCCTCTGCTGAAATAGTACGGGGCAAGCAAAGAGAGCTCCAGTCTTCAACCATAGAGTTAAGAGACCTAGAAGCTTCAGGTCCCTGAGAAATGCCATGTCTAGTCTTACTGTTGTAACAAAATGTAAACTCTGTGTATGTGTATGCATATATACTGTCGATGCCTCAAACTTATAAACGTACCTCTCTCTTTATTTGGACATGTATAAAACTGGTTATGTTTCTAGTTGATCCAAAAGTTTGATTTGTGGTCAGTTCAAGCCATTTCATACTAAGTTATTTGTTTCTTCGGACCACAAACTGCTCTGGTGGAAAAGCTTGTTACCTCAGCACTTCCAAATGTTTTGCGTAGGAAGGAAGCTGTTCTAATGGACCAAAATTTTAATGAGAGAACCTGGTATTTAAGTATCTTTTCCATATTCTAAAACATCGTTAATTTGTCAATACAAACCAGTTACATTCAGGTACTGTAGCCTTTTTTCTTTTTTTCTTTTTGCTTGATAATTGTGCCTTTCTGTTGCTAAATTAAAAAGCACCATATACTGTGATGTATATAAAAAAAGCCCACAACTATTTTAAATTTTTAATGAATTAGGCAGATATTTTAAAATGTAACTAGCCACATAACTAATGAAAATAAAGATTTATCTTCTGTATTAAAAGTTTGAAAACCAATTGAGCTGAAATTTACATTGGTGTTCGCTAGCTGTGAACCTGATGCTTACTTGCTTTTTATAGGTATTTTTAAAGTGCCGTGTATGCTGTTGGAAGAACATATATTTTTCTGCTGTCTTAATTTATAATATAGTTATGCTATATCCAAAAGAGAGAGAGAGTGCTGAAAATTACAAATTCGAACCATGTGTATGTTAGCGCCAAACAATTAATTCCACATCATTTTCTTCAGACTCATTTCAGATTGATCAGTTTTCTTAATGCTGGCTTTGGAAGAAACCTGTCCAAAACTTGCATATTATCAGTTAACTCTTGTTTTCCAAAAGTATTAGATAGCTGCAATACAGTGTCAAGAGTGATCACTTAAATGTGGCTGACTCTTCTGTGGAAGTTGGGTGCTTCGTTATGGACGTTCTGTCTAAAGTTGCGTTGCCCAATAGAGTTGGCACGCCGAGTAGAACTATGGCAGGCTATTCTTCTGGCAACTTATTGGCAGCAACACCTTCTGATTTGGCTTGCTCTCTCAAGGTTCTCTGGAGACAAGCCTGATACGCGATGCTTGGAGCTGCACGGAGGAAGACGGGGAGAAGAGCGTGTTTGCTGTCTCACAGACTAAGTTGGATTTGCGTGAGCTAGCAACTCATGAATACTGAAGCACTTTTAACTTGTTTATAGTGTGTACATTTAATATATGGGGGAAGAAGTGTGATGACAGCAAGCCCAGCCTCAACCTATCTGTGCAGTTCTTATGCACGTACAAACTATGCATTAATAAAATTACAGTAGCAGACCTCGACAACAATGCACTTATCTCTTGGTGACATCCCTTTGCTGTTCATAGAAGAAGTCGGAGCACTGAATTATTTCCCTGTGACGTTAATTTCATGTTGGCGCTGTGATTTTTTAAAAAATTAAACTTGGCTTATGCAGTCCACACCTGTGAAACAACAATAGGTCATTTCCATCTTGACTACAATATGTGTTCTAACTTCCAGTTAACGCAAAAAATTGCAGGTAGCTGTGCTGGTCCATTAGAAAACACCATCATACAGTAATACTTTTGTTTGGGACTGGGCCAAAATGTTTCACAATATTGTGAGCAAGGGTTTGTGCTCTCCAAAACTCTTTCTCAGTCTGGATGTTACACAAATCCAGGATGGGAGAAAAAGTTTGGGCATGAGATTGCCTAAAGACTGCAGCTTATAACATTCTTAAGATGGAACATGGGCTGAGTTATGTAGCAGACATGATTTAGCCTCACTGGGTGGCAGATGGATTGCAGGAATTCTCCAGGCTCCTGGGACATGGAAGCAATCGTGGCAATTCCCCACTTTTTAGAAAATCGATAACTCTGTTCTGAACCTTAATTTCAGACAAAGCGTAGATGTTTTGCAGTCTTCCTGCAATGTCTATACAGAACCTTTAGCTTGAGAGAAGGAAAGCATTAACTCTCTTTTGCTCTGATTCCTTTGCAGACGAGAATTTGAAACAGGATCCTTTATTATGAATGCAAATTCTGTTTTATGAAAGACACTGCCTTTCTCTATCGTAGCTGCTGTAATTACTGGATTATATTCTGATATGCCCATTTGGAGATTGCTCCAAATGTACGTTACGATGAGGACCTGTTACAAATGGCCAAAATACTGATTTGGATTCAAAGAAGTTATTCAACTAGTTTCATGAGCCTGAGAAGTTATAATTTGATGGATGATCCATCAGCCGTTTGACATGAATTGGGGCCAGATGCTCAGTTCCCAAATTTCCATAGGACTAATGCAAGCTCTTTGCGTGAACCTAAGCAGCTCTTTGAATCCTGACCACTGATAGTTTGTAAACCACTAATTTATCATTTTAAATCGCTGCTGTTGGGGAATATTCACTGGTACTGCTGCACTTTTAAAATCATTTGCTGCATTCCTATCCACACAATGGGACTTCTGAGTAAATCTGCATAGAATTGCACTCTTCATATAGTTATTTGCTGAATGTGCGTTGGAAGAAAACATTCAGTACCGTAATTGTACATTTCTCTACTTCACTTGACAGTTCCCAGCAATCAGCTGAGCAACAGATAAGCATTTGCTTGCATCCTTGAATACTGCATTTAATCTTAAATGAAAGCACATCAGTGAGGGAAAATAATGTTTATAGACATCTTTTTTTGTTACAGTCGCATTGACTTTTCTCCAATAAATAATGTTAATGTAAGTACAGTAGTTGAAAGGGCTAAACAGGGAAGGACTGTTGCAAGTAAAATGCTTGCATCGGAGGATTAATTTTTCATGCTGTTTTAACAATTTAATGCAGAAAGAAATGGTTTTGCAGAAAGAGCTCATTTAATTGTGCATATACTAGTGTGCAAATCATGTTCTCCAAAGTTTAAAAAGCATGCACTGTAGTATATTCTACTGTTACTCTGTATATTTTTTTACACTGCCTGTAGTTCTCTTGAAATGAAATATCGCGTCCAAATTTTAAATTTAGTCTGTATTATTATTCTGTTTAAGTTGGACTTGAAAGCACTAAACACAGATCACGAATCCATCTATATGATTTCAAAATAAAATGAAGTTCCAGAATCTGTTTTTTTTAACTGCCTGGCTGTGTCCCAGTTTCAGTGGAGAGTGTAACAGAAAGGCACTCAGCTAAGCTTTCTAATGAAAAAATATCATGTGATCTGCAACCCGGTTCTGTGGTTATTACTATTCCCCCCTCCCCAAAGTTTCATAAAAATTTTTCCCTTTGAAAGCTTCTCTTGAACAATACATAAATGAATAAGGTTAATTCCTTATATAATAAATAATGGCAGTAATAAAACATAACAACAACAACAACAACATTCAGCTTTAAAAAGGTGGCAGGACAGTTCACACATGTTACTTTGTCAGCTTAAAACATCAAGAGTATGTGCCAGCCAAGTGTCCTGGAGAGATTTTCTTTCCCAACCTGTTGCACCTCAGAAGATGAGGGTGCCTGGATGAGAACCTTGAATTAAGACTGATCTTGGGGACTTTGGGTCTGAAGCTGATTAAGTCTGTCAATGAATGGGGAGCCCAGGAAGGCGCTTCAAAACAAATGCTATCTGGTCATCACCCGGCTTCCATTATGACTTGCACAAGCGGTCGCCTCAGGGCCAAGCTACTCGTGTGGGGGAATGAGCTGGCCACCTCAGGCTATTGATTTTGGGTATCATGACAGGTCAGCAAGTGGTTTGCTAAGTGCTGTGTTTTTACGGACTGGGAGCATTGCTTATCGGGTTTTCTGCCTCGGGTGCCAGAATAACTTCACCGGCCTCAGATTCTTACTATACACACCTTGACCTGGTAAGGAGGACGTGGGGCTTTTGGATGCTCTGCTGAAGGCAGCCAAACAACATTTTACTCTTAATACCCCCGCCCCCAAGGTGATAGTCCTATGTTGACCTAAAAGACATTATTACCTCTGGTTTGTTTGCTAGCCAAACACAATCCCAATAAACCTGTAGGATAGAATGAAATAAAACTGCATTTTACTGTGCTTTGTGGGGGGGGGGGGGAGGAATTGATGTAATCTCAGTGAACGTGTCCTGTCCTATAAAGAGATGACCAAACGTTTTTGCACCTGACGTAGACGAGGCTGATCGTGTTCCTCTCCGTTGTGAAATAATTTGAAAGAAACCAAAATGTGCACATAATTGATTCGGGCAGTCTCCCTGCCTGAGCTGACAGATCTGGTATCAGAGGCAGTGCTGAGGACTCCCAGACTGCTGGTTGTTCTGGAGGACTTCAACATCCACATCTGAAAGTGGGAGATATTGACATCAGCCGCTTGTCATGATCAGATTATTCCCTGTTCAGATTTAGGCGCTCAGCACCTTTCCCCCTCTGCAGAGACAGGAGAACTAGGATGGTCTGCCCTCAGAGGCTGATGGATCAAGTGGGTTTCCAGATGGCTCTGGGGGATTTTCCAGCTGATGCAACTGGCTCTCCTGTCAAAGCCCTGGCTGACCTCTGGAACATCTGAATGGCTCAGGCTGTTGACATGATCGCCCCTGAATGCCCTCTCCCACTTTGTGGAGCCCTTTTGGTTCCCTAGTATACTCCAGAGCTTAGCGAGGAAACAGGCTGGGAGATGGTTCGGGTGTGAGTAGAGCTGGGTGCTCTTCCCATTTCCCCATTCTTCTTTATTAACTTTGTCAGTCACGCCTTGCCGACGTGGGGATCCAGGGCACAGTCCTCCAAAGGCTGCGCTCGTTTCTCTCTGGTCGGGGACAGAGGGTGGCGCTTGGGGGGGAATTGTCATCGCGCCACTCCTTGGTGTGTGGAGTGCCTCAGGGCACGATTCTCTCCCCGATGCTTTTTAACATCTTTATGCGCCCCCTCGCCCAGCTTGTTCGGAGTTTTGGGCTGGGTTGCCATCAGTATGCCGATGACACCCAACTCTATCTGTTGATGGATGGCCATCCTGACTCGGCCCCAGACACACTGACCAGATGCCTGGAGGCTGTGGCTGGATGGTTACATGGGAGCCGGTTGAAGTTAAATCCTTCGAAGACAGAGGTCCTCTGGCTGGGACGGAGCGATATGGGATTGAGGGGGCAACTCCCATCTCTTGCGGGGGTGCAGTTAGTGCCAGCACCGTCCGTTAAGAGTTTGGGTGTAATCTTCGATACCTCCCTCTCTATGGAGGCGCAGATTACAGCTATAACAAAGGCGGCATTTTTTCATCTCCGCCAAGCTAAGCAGTTGGCTCCTTATCTCTCTCGCCCTGACCTAGCCACTGTGATCCATGCGACGGTCACCTCCAGACTGGATTATTGTAACTCGCTCTACGCGGGGCTGCCCTTGAGACTGACCCAGAAACTCCAGCGGGTGCAGAATGCCGCGGCGAGACTCCTTATGGAGTCTTCGCTGCGAGACCACATTCATCCGGTACTATATCAGCTGCACTGGCTCCCAGTGGAGTACAGGATCAGGTTTAAGGTGCTGGTTTTAACCTTTAAAGCCCTATACGGCCTAGGACCCTCGTACCTACGGGACCGCCTCTCCTGGTATGCCCCACAAAGAAACCTACGGTCTGCAAATAAAAACATCCTGAAGGTCCCAGGCCTCAGAGAGGTTAGGCTGGCCTCAACTAGAGCCAAGGCCTTCTCGGCTGCGGCTCCAATCTGGTGGAACGCTCTGTCACAAGAGACTAGGGCCCTGCGGGACCTGACATCTTTCCGCAGGGCCTGCAAGACAGAGTTGTTCCACCAGGCCTTTGGTCAGGGCGCAGCCTGACTCCCTCCTCTGGCAACCTGCACAGAATTTTGCTTAATGGTTGCCATCAACTTGATTTTAATTAATTTTTGTAATGAAATATTTTTAGAATGTTGGTTTATTTGATTGTTTGATTATTTGATTGTTGTTAGCCGCCCTGAGCCCGGCTTCGGCTGGGGAGGGCGGGATATAAATAAAATTTATTATTATTATTATTATTATTATTATTATTATTATTATTATTAATATTTATACCACCCAAGGCAACCCAATGCGACCTACAACCAAACAACGGACCTCAATACTTTGCAGATACAGAGAATACCCAACCCTCATTGGGCTGTCCCCCCCCTTTTACTCAAAAATTTATTAGTACCTCTGCAAAGCTTGGTTGTGCCTCTTGCTATGGCTCTGTGCTATCAGCACCCACCACCTGAGTTTGCTACTAGAGGGAGTTGTAACGCCAACCCCTTGGGTGGCATCCAGGCAAGTCATCCTCATGGGAATATTAGATGCAGAGATCTAAGTGAGCCACATCCATCGATTTCGGTGGGTATATACTCAGAGAATAACCTAGGTAGACACAAGCTGTTGTTTGTGCCAGGCGTTGATGGGTGCGTTTTGTGTAAAGAGAGGAAGCGGAGCTCCTGGGGAAATGCTATAATAAGGCCAGGAGCCGCGTGAGCCTGTTTTCAGCAAAAATAGAAGTTGGGTCTTTCCTGGTGCTAGAAGCCCTGACAGATTTATTGCGAAAGGAGCTTCTGTCAGCTCGACTCGCAATGCTCAGATGCATGAGATGCATGAGATGCATGAGATGCATACGTTCCCCTCCCTATGTGGCTGTGTATTATGTCATCTGCCAACGGAGAACGCTTCTGTGCATCTGACAAACAAGGCAGCTTACGCGGCAGTCAAGACTGTTGATTGCTCAAGTGCCACAAGACTCTTGCTGGTTTCGCCATAGTAGGGAGTGGACCCATTTCATCAAGACCTTCACATCTGTGAGTTCAATTGAATGCAAATTTTTCATTATCACATGTGGAGCTTGGGTAGGATTTCTTCTATGAAGCTGATGATGAAATGCGCGCATAATATCAAGTTTTTCAATCTGCTGGGAGCCAAATAATTGTGAAACAGGTTCCATGTGTCCCAGAGGGCTTTAGGGCTTGCCATTCTGGAATGCCAACCCCTCCATGTCAATTTTGCATCCCTGTTTCCTTTTGAGATGGCTCCCTGGCGTTCAGAGAGCAGTAGCTGTTGTTACTTGTTGAAAACCCACTGGGAGCACCTGCGCCTTTGAGCATCTCCCATACAAGCAGCAGCAGCATAATTTTATTATTTCTACCCTGCCCATCTGGCTGGGTTTCCCATTATAGATTTGCAAGGGACCTTAGGGTCATCTAGTCCAACCCCCTGCAATGCAGGAATTGCAGCTAAAGAACCCCTGGCAGATGGCCGTCCAACCTGCTTTAAAACCTCCAGTGAAGGAGCTCTCATGCCTCCTTCCCAAAGGAGCAAGGGCTGGAGGGGCCAAGGCCCACCAAAAAACACATCGAGGGATGCGCATTGGATTGCCCTGCAGTTGATCAAGGGTGGAGACATCCCACTGGCCTTCCAGGTGTTGCCAAACACCATCCCAGGCCATTGGCCATACCTGTTGGGGGTGATGGGAGCTGGAGTTCTGTGATAGTTGGCAGGCCAAAGGGAGGTCCCTACCTTTGATCAAGTGCAGGGTGGTCCAACGTGTGGGCCGAGGGCCGCATGTGGCCCTCGAGGCATTTTTGGCAGCCCTCGGCAACAGTTGACGCCCCCTCCAGCCCTGGCGCTGCCTTCCCAAACCTGGGCAAGTGAGGCGCATGGAAGGTGGTGCGAGGGCTCTAACAGGGTCCTTAGAGTCCTCCTGCCTCCTTCCCAAAGCCTAGTTAGTGCTTTCCCAGCTTTGGGAAGGAGGTGGGAGGGCTCTAGGAATCTGCCAGAGCCTCCTGCCTCCTTCCCAGGAGGACTGAGGAAGAGGGAGGGGGCTGTGGGAGGCAGCAGAGAGCCCTTTGCAGAGGCATGGCAGGTCTGTGCAGGTAGCTGGCAGCCCCTGCCTCCCCCCATAACCCCAGCTCTGCACACATAAATGGCTTCCCTCCTGCGGTTGAGACCATTGCAGTTCTGGATCTCTGCAGATTCCGCCTCGTTCTTTGACTATCAAACCTAAACTTCACTTTCTGAATCAACTGCTGAAAACTTGTTGATAAAATCTTTTCAGGTCTTCCCTTTTTCAGGACATGCCTGGACGTCCTCACCAACCCACCCGCCCTTGCATAATCCCTGTGGAACAATTTTAGCTGTTTACACCTGCCTTTCCATTAGAGATGATTCATTTAGATCACTTTCCTGCCCTAACCTAAGAGTTGAGAGTAGGCTGTGATAAACCCTTATAGCCACTAACTCGCTGAGAGAGGCAGAGGAACGACTTGCCCCAAACCAGATGCTGAACTTCATGGCTAGCTTCCGTGAGCTTCAGAAGGCTTGGCTCCTTTGCGCAAGGAGGCTGCTCAGCTACTGCAATTTATATTATCCACCACCCTTCTGAGTAATACCCCTCCCCACCTTCTCACTATATAGAAGAATCTGGCAACTTCTGTTTCAGTGTATCTGAAGAAGTGTGCATGCACATGAAAGCTCATACCAAGAACTAACTTAGTTGGTCTTTAAGGTGCTACTGGAAGGAATTTTTTGTTTTGTTTTGACTATGGCAGACCAACACGGCTACCTATCTGTAACTGCAATTTATACTGTTTGTTTTAGTTAATTGCCATTTTATCTTGTCTTTCCACCAAGAACAACAACCTTTTGAGGTAGGCTGAGAGAGAGAGAGCGATTGAACCAGGGGTTCATCAGGATAAGCTTGGGGGCCTCCAAATACAGTTTTAAATGCAGCCCAAAGTGGCACAGAACTCTACTGCCCCCATTTCCCTGTATTCCATATACCAGGCCTTGTGAAATCTTGGAGACTGGAGGTCCCTGTGTTCACCGGGTCTCCTGTAGCCTCACAGGAAGAGGTTCTGGAATCCGTAATAGATCAGCTTCTGATTGTACTAGTGAGCTGTCAGGGATGAGTGTCAGGAGCAGGCGAGCAATAAATCACACGGCGTCAGCAAAGTTAACTCTTTATTCAAAGAAACAAGACAGCTCAGGAAGCCAGGCCTAGTGAGCACAGCAACCCTTCTTGGTAGATCTTGCCCCTATGAGTTGGTTGTGAGGACTGATGGTCCCCGCCTTCCCATAGCAATAATAATAATAATTTTATTATTTCTACCCCACCCATCTGGCTGGATTTCCCCAGCAACTCAAAATTGTAAAACATGAGACACAAAAAATTTCCCGGTACAGGGTTGCCTTCAGATGTCTTCTAAAAGTCAAATAGTTGTTTATTTCCTTGACATCTGATGGGAGGGTATTCCACAGGGCGGGCGATACTACTGAGAAGGCTCTCTGCCTGGTTCCCTGCAACCTCACTTCTCTCAGTGAGGGAACCAGCAGAACATCCACGAAGGAGGACCTCAGTGTCCGGGCTGAGCGATAGGGTGGAGACGCTCCTTCAGGTATACTGGGACAAGGCTGTTTAGGGCTTTAAAGGTGAGTACCAATACTTTGAATTGTGCTTGGAAACGTACTGGGAGCCAATGTAGGTCTTTCAGGACTGGTGTTATATGGTCTTGGCGGCCGCTCCCAGTCACCAGTCTAGCTGCCACATTCTGGATTAGTTGCAGTTTCCAGGTCACCTTCAAAGGTAGCCCCACGTAGAGTGCATTGCAGTAGTCCAAGCAGGAAATACTGTATTTTTCGCTCCATAAGACACACTTTTTCATCATAAAAACTAAGGGGAAATGTCTGTGCGTCTTATGGAGCGAATGTGTGGTCCCTGGAACTAAATTATCGGAGTGCGGCATGCTCCTGAGCTGTTCTTTGGGGCTGGCGGGGGAAACCCGGGCTTCCCCCTCCAGTCCCGGGAGCAGCAGGCAGGCTGCGTGCAGATGCCCCGTGCTCCTGAGCAGCTCTGGGGTAGCCCGCGAAGCCTCCGCAGGGCAGTGGGATGAAGGCTCCCCACTGCCCTGTGGAGGCTTCGCGCGGCTATCCCTGGCTTTTGCGGGAGGTGGGGGAAGGGACAGAGCGCGCGGCTCTGTCCCTTCCCCACCTCCCAGAAAAGCCCCCAAGAGCCGCGCTCCCTTTAAAGAGTGAGTGGCTCTTGTGGGAGGTGGAGGGAAAGCCAGGAGGCTTGCTTTCACTGAAGCCAGGAGGACAAGAGGGATTGGTGCGCACTGATCCCACTTGCTCTCCTGGCTTCAGGGATAGCTCCCTCTTCTCTCAGGAGGCTTCTTATTTCTTGTTTTCCTCCCTTAAAAACTAGGTGCGTCTTATGGTCCGGTGCGTCTAATAGAGCGAAAAATACGGTAACTAGAGCATGCACCACTCTGGCGAGACAGTAGCTCTCCAAGTCTCCTCTCCCCTGGGTCCTTCCAAAGCAATCTGAGACTCCATCGTCTTGTCTGTCTCTGCTCTGCCATCGTCATTCCTCTCCTGGTTCTGGGTGACCAGGGAGGAGGGTACGACCCCCTGGCTTCTTCAGTAGCCTGCCTCATCTCTGTCTCTTGGCCCTCTCCTCTCCAGCCTCTGCCTCTGCTTCTGCCTCTGGTTGTGGACCTCTCTTTGCCCCAGCCTCTTCCTGCTCACTAAGCCCTGTTACCTCTTCAGCTTCCAACACCTCCTCCTCCCAGTCTGCTCCCTCTTTTCCCTCTGACCACTCCTTGTTGTCTCACCACCAGTTCCCAGGCTGTGAGCCTTCTTCCCTTGGGGGTTCCCCGGCTGGTGCCTCCCACCGCTCCTCTGCACCCAGCCAGTCTTTCACGTCCATAAAAAGTACCATGTAGGCGTCTTTCAGACGCAGGTTTTATGTGCGCTCCCTGCATTGGAAGCAAAAGAGGCCCCTCCATTATGGAAGCTAACAGCGTGCAATTTAGCAAGGCTGCCTGTGTCACAACCCTTTTGCATTTTTAAAGCTGGGAGCAGCTATTCAGAGCGAGTCCTTGAAATATTCATGACGGGACCTGCAAGGCAAAGCGTTTTCTCTCTCTTCTGGCGCTGCTGCCTTTCTGTCGTAACAGGGGCAGGTGGAACGAGACGGGAGAGGAGGATGCCAGTGGAGAGATCAAATGCAGCGGCAAAGATCCCAGCTGCTGCACCTCTGGGAGCAGGGCTGATTAGAAAAGATAAAAGCCAAGATATTCAGTGCACTGGCTCTGGGAATGAGACTTTGGTCGGCCTCCCTTCAAAGCTGGTCGTCTAATAAACAGGCATTTGTGTGTTTTTTAGTTTAGAGGAGAATAGCAGAAAGAGTTGGGTTCTGTCCTTGGTGACAGCAATTAAAGAATCAAGGTAAAGGTAAAGGGACCCCTGACCATTAGGTCCAGTCGTGGCCGACTCTGGGGTTGCGGCGCTCATCTCGCTTTATTGGCCGAGGGAGCTGGCGTACAGCTTCTGGGTCATGTGGCCAGTGTGACTAAGCCCCTTCTGGTGAACCAGAGCAGTGCACGGAAACGCCGTTTACCTTCCCGCCAGAGCGGTACCTATTTAACTACTTGCAGTTTGACGTGCTTTCGAACTGCTAGGTTGGCAGGAGCAGGGACCGAGCAATGGGAGCTCACCCCATCATGGGGATTCAAACCGCCGACCTTCTGATCAGCAAGTCCTAGGCTCTGTGGTTTAACCCACAGCGCCACCCGCGTCCAAAGAATCAAGGAGCAGCAGGCGAAAAGAAAGACCTTCTGCTGTCCAAATATATCTCAAAAAATCATTTTCATAGAATCGTACAGTTGGAAGGGACCGCAAGGGTCAGCTAAGTCCAACCCTTTGCAAGGTAGGATTCTTTTTCTGGCCAAAGTGGATCTTGAACCCACAACCCTGAGATTAAGAGTCTCGTGCTCTACCGACTGAGCTATCCCACAGGCCCATTTTATAATGTGTATAAAACAGGGAGAAGGGCGATAACGACAGGTAAAAAACAAAAAACAAAACCATAAAACAGGCAGGTAAAATAAGGGCAGTTGCATATGGGTTAAGTAACAAACTCCAGTCATTGAAGGGGGGTGGAGGGGAAGTGAGGGCAAAAGTTGTCTTCATGTACAGAAATAATATTAGCCAATTCCCAAGTAGAGTTCAAGATTTGCTAGGCTTGTGACGATAGCATGTGTGATCCAGCTGTATATGCAACAAATGCCAAATGTTATAAAAAATAGCTGGAGGTTCCAGTTCTTGTTGAAATCTCAAATTATGCCTAATTTTCTCCATTCTAGCTATGTGGTACCAAGTGTCCACTGGAAACTGCAGTTTGGTGAGGATGTTGAGAATTGCTAGAAGACCCCTTGCAGAGCTACAATTCTCAGTGCTTGTAGCAAACTACAGTTCCCATAATATTTTGAAGAAAGAATCCATGGCTGTGAAAGTGCTTTAAGAGTACTCTAAAAGTATGGTGTGGGTGTGACTTCACACACACGAGCACAACCATACAGGCTCCCCTGCAAACTGGCCAGCCTGTCTCCATGAATCTTTGCCGTCAGTAAAGTTGCCAGGAGGCGTTCTGAAGTTAATAGTCCAACCACAGAGCTGGGTCCTAGAGCTCCTGTGCAGAACACTGAGAAGAGCCACTCTAGCCCCTGTGCTCTGTGTAGAGAGCAATGTCTTCCTGATGGGCCTTTTCCCTTGTTTGGCAGCAGCAGCAGCAGCAGCAGCAGCAAGGCTCTGGGGCTGCAATTCTGGGCTGCATCAATAGGAGTATAGCATCTAGATCAAGGGAAGTAATAGTGCCACTGTATTCTGCTCTGGTCAGACCTCACCTGGAGTACTGTGTCCAGTTCTGGGCACCACAGTTCAAGAAGGACACTGACAAACTGGAACGTGTCCAGAGGAGGGCAACCAAAATGGTCAAAGGCCTGGAAACGATGCCTTATGAGGAACGGCTAAGGGAGCTGGGCATGTTTAGCCTGGAGAAGAGGAGGTTAAAGGGTGATATGATAGCCATGTTCAAATATATAAAAGGATGTCACATAGAGGAGGGAGAAAGGTTGTTTTCTGCTGCTCCAGAGAAGCGGACACGGAGCAATGGATCCAAACTACAAGAAAGAAGATTCCACCTAAACATTAGGAAGAATTTCCTGACAGTAAGAGCTGTTCGACCGTGGAATTTGCTGCCAAGGAGTGTGGTGGAGTCTCCTTCTTTGGAGGTCTTTAAGCAGAGGCTTGACAACCATATGTCAGGAGTGCTCTGATGGTGTTTCCTGCTTGGCAGGGGGTTGGACTCGATGGCCCTTGTGGTCTCTTCCAACTCTATGATTCTATGATTCTATGATTCTATGAAGGTTGCAGCATGAGCGTAACCAGGACTTTTGTTAGGGGTGGGGCAAACAGTGGCATAGCAATCCCTGCCAGCACCTGGGGTAGAGCATTTTTAAAGGGACTAAAGTTGTTGAGCTTTTGGGATGGAAGGGGGTCACCAAAAGTTGTTGAGGTTTTTGGGGAATCAGGACTTTTGTTGGGGAGGCAGAACCGACATGATTGATCCGTTAGTGAAGTATTTCTATTGTGCTGAGGAGGGCTGCACAGATGAGGAATGGTGGGAGCCTCCCCCTGCTCCTGATCAGGATCCTGAATCTTCCCAGGAGCAGGAGGGCAGTATAGATTTGGAACAGTGGTTTGCAGAGGGGCATAGTTCAGAAGGCAGAAGCTGGGAAGAACTGGGTGGTGAACAGCTAGGAGAAGAAGAACTGGGAGAGAGAAAGTTAACAGACTCGCTTTCACTGGAAGGCGCCCATCCGCCCAGCCCAAGGTCAAGGAGAGCAGATAAGGTGGCAGCACAGGAAGCACAGTGCTTGCAAGATCAGGTTGCAAGGCGTGGAAGTGACGGGGGGGGCTAAGGATGAAGTGGGTGAAACCCTGAATTGGGAGCACCTTCGTTCCAAGGAATGGATTCTTTGTTCTCTCACTGTGATCATTAACATTTCTAAACGGTAAGAGATTCCTTTCACTTTGTTCTGCTTATCTACTGCCAAAGGGGGGAGCTGAGTCCCTGAAGCCTGATAGCTCATGGGTGGCAGGGGACAAATTCTGCGTGTCACCTGTCCAAAACAGGTCGTGCCGTCCCCAGGCTCTTCTAACTGGAGGAGCAACGCTGATTCAAGCAAGGGAAGTCCTAGTGGCTGAACCAAAATCATCATTACCATCATGATGGGAGATCTGGTTAACTGGAACCCGGAGCAGGGTTTTCTCAGCTCTGGCATCCGGCCTTTGGAACGAGTCTTCCCTCTGAGATCCTAGATGGCTCCTATGCTGAGCACGTTCTTGCGACAAACGAAACGTTCTCAATTCACCTGGGCTTTGAGCGTTACTAGCAGACGTTTAATTTATACTGTTCTTCAGTTATGAGCGATGCTGTGAGAGAGATCGTTGCATCGACTGGTTCCACAAGTTTCAGTTGTTTTGCATTTAATGATCATGCTTGATTATCTGTAAGAAAGCAGGCAGGCAAAAAACAAAACAAAAAACCCCCCAACAATAACAGCACATGCCTATTCTGCAGGGATGGCATTTATATCTTTTGGTGTTGCAACCTGCACTGTGGCTTCAGGAAGAAGGGTAGGGTATCGGTTCCGTAAATATATCTGTAACTGAATCAGAGGGCAGCATCTAAACACCCCTTGGGAAGCCTTGGCTAACAAAGACATCATGAGGTGGCTACAGAGGGACATCAGACGCTCGGGTGAAGAGCGCACCTTTACTGTGGAAGCAAATAATGCACAACTCTTCAAGGTTTATGAACACAGGCGGGAGCTGGGAAGAGTTCTGCAGATGTGCGGCCCAAGTGCTGCAGAGGGGGAAGGATGGAGAAGATGTGTTGCGTCTGCTGCTCTGCTGAAACCAAGGGGAGAAAGAATCCCAGGTGGAAGCAGCAAATAAGAAGGGAGGCATGTTGTTGTTGTTGTTTAGTCGTTTAGTCGTGTCCGACTCTTTGTGACCCCATGGACCAGAGCACGCCAGGCACTCCTGTCTTCCACTGCCTCTCACAGTTTGGTCAAACTTATGCTGGTAGCTTCGAGAACACTGTCCAACTATCTTGTCCTCTGTCGTCCCCTTCTCCTTGTGCCCTCCATCTTTCCCAACATCAGGGTCTTTTCCAGGGAGTCTTCTCTTCTCATGAGGTGGCCAAAGTATTGGAGCCTCAGCTTCAGGATCCGTCCTTCCAGTGAGCACTCAGGGCTGAGTTCCTTAAGAATGGAGAGGTTGGATCTTCTTGCAGTCCATGGGACTCTCCAGAGTCTCCTCCAGCACCAGAATTCAAAAGCATCAATTCTTCGGTGATCAGCCTTCTTTATGGTCTAGCTTTCACTTCCATACATCACTATTGGGAAAACCATAGCTTTTACTATACGGACCTTTGTTGGCAAGGGAGGCATAGGTAGTGCCTTACACCAACTTGGACCACTGGCCCACCTAACTTGGTAGTGCCTACACTGGCTGGCAGCAGCTCTTCATGGTTTCAAACAGGGGACATTCCCAGCCCTACTGGGAGATGTCAGGGGTTCAACCTGAGCATGCAATGTAGACGCTCCAACTTTTTGCTTTTGTTTCCCTTAAGAATGATACCAATATCCCAATCTCTGTTGCTGTGGAGAAAAGGCCGGTTGAAATAAGAGTGCAGGGAGCTGCATAAACTGAGCCGGAACACTGATCTATCTTGAACTGACTGACAGCAGCTCCCTAGGGTTTCAGATAGAGGAAGGACCCAGCACAACCTGGCAAAGCCGGGGGTTGAACCCATGACCTCCTGCATGGAAAGCAGGAAAGCTCTGCCCCTGAGCCACATAACATAAGATAATGGCAGGAGTCTCTTTGTGTCTGAGAAGAAGCTGGCACTTTGAGCCCCAGACAGGGTGCTGGAAAGAAGCAGGGTGAGGTTCCACTGGCTGCAAAAGTTTGTTGTATCAATAAACTTCTCCTTGGAATCCGGTTGACTCTGCCCTTTGTGGAGGAAAGGCAAGCAGACCTGCTTCTGGCTGGCTGGAAGATGACCCTATGTCAGAGAGCCAGTGTGGTGTTGTGATGGCCTGGGAATCTGATTCAGAGGCTGAACCAGAGGAATCCCAGCCTGCACAGGAGTCCCCACCTCCAGGGCCGGCTGAGCCGGGGCAGGGGCTTGAATCTGAAGGGCCCGCACCTGTGCCGGATCCTCAGGAGCAAACACCAGATGAATCCGCTCTGGCTCCGGAGGTGATTGAGGACCCATTGCCTGCAGGTGCTCCAATCTCAGCTCCATCAGGGGAAGCTGAGGCGGCCTCTGGGTCCAGTAACCCTCCAGCCTCTCCTGAGCTGCAGAGGCTCAGGGCAGAGAGGCGGAGGGAACTAAGTTCTTGCAGGAGGAGTGCTCGCCTCCAGGCCAGGAGAGGTGAGTCACCTGTGGGCCGGGACCGCCCTAGGCCTCAGAGGAGATAAAGGCCAGTCAGCCCAGTCCCAGGTTGCGGGAGCAACATCGCTGGTAACCTGTTCCTGCCGGCACCCTGACCTGCTCTCCTGCCATAGTTCCTGACCACGCCCGACTCCTTGCTTTGGACCTCATTTCGCCCCTGACGGACAGCCTCCTTACCCTCGACCTAGGACCGGACTTAGACCACGCCGCATGGTAAACCCCCCTGGGACCAGCACAGGTGTAGTGGTTAAGAGCGGTGGACTCGTAATCTGGTGAACTGGGTTCGCTTCCCCGCTCCTCCACATGCAGCCATTGGGTGACCTTGGGCTAGTCACACTTCTCTGAAGTCTCTCAGCCCCACTCACCTCACAGAGTGTTTGTAGTGGGGGAGGAAGGGAAAGGAGATTGTTAGCTTCTTCTTATGTGGCTCCTCTTGCTGCTAAATGAGCAGTCACTATGGAGGAACACAGGAAAAGCCTTCCTGGATCAGGCCAATGACCCATCTACTCCAGCATCCTGTTCTTGAGTGGCCACCCAGTTGCCCCATTGGGGAGCCAGCAACACAGCATTCTCCCCTCCTGTAGTTTCCAGCGACTGCCATTGAGACGCATCCCTACCTCTGACTGTGAAAGCAGAGCGCAGCCATCGTGGCTGGTACCCATCGATAGTCAAATCCCCCATTAATTTCTCTAGTGAGTCTTCTTTGTGGCTTAGGGCCCTCATATTTACAGGACTGCCTCTCCTGGTCTGCCCCGCAGAGGACCTTAAGGTCCATGAATAATCATAGTTTAGAGGTCCTGGGCCCTAAAGAAGTCAGATTATCCTCCACCAGGGCCAGGGCCTTTTCAGTGATGGCTCCGACCTGGTGGAATGCTCTGTCCCATGAGACCAGGGCCCTGCAGGATTTAACTTCCTTCCACAGGGCCTGTAAGACAGAGCTATTCCACCTGGCTTTCAATTTGAACTTAGCCTGATCTTTTATTCCCCTTCCTTCCCTCCCCCTCCCCTTTCTATGAAGATTACCCGCTCTGAGATCCCACAGCGAATTCTCCCCTGGTCTCCTCGCTGGCCCAAATAGGACTAATTTAGCCAGCTAGCCCTGGTGATCATCTAATATTTATTGGATGGATTTGCCCCCTAAATTGATTTTTGAATTCTGAATTTATTGTTATTCATGTTTTATACTGTATTTTAAGCTGTTTTTTGTTGCATCAATTAAGTGTTCTAAATTTGTTGTTAGCCGCCCTGAGCCCTGTTTTCTGAACCGGGAAGGGCAGGGTATAAATAAAAATTTATTTATTCTTATTCTTAATCTTTCAAAACCATCCAAGATGGCGGCCATCACAGCGTCTTGGGGGAGCGAGTGTTAGGCAAAGAGTCCTACCTCTGGCGGGGGAACACATTCTGCTCCTTCTGGGGTAGTTTGTCCACCTTTGGTCCCCACCCTGCGCTCAGCCGTCACATGTGGCTCCTTGAAGATGTCAGCATTCGGCAATGGCCACACCCCGGGAACAGCTTCAGCCGGCTGGCTAAACCAGGTGAGGAGAGCTGATGAGTCTCAAACCTTCAGGGAGTTAGGGGCTTCCCTGCATGCGAAGACAGGCTCTGGCGGATTGAGCAGATGAAAGCAATACAGTGGTACCTCTGGTAGCGAACAGGATCCGTTCCAGAGCCCCGTTCGCAACATGAGCAGAGCGCAACCCGTGTCTGCTCATGCCTGGGTCGCGATTTGCCGCTTCTGCACATGTGCATGATGTCATTTTGAGCGTCTGCGCATGCACGAGTGGCGAAACCCAGAAGTAACCCTTTCTGGTACTTCCGGGTCGCCACGGGACGCAACCTGAAAAGATTTAACCTGAAGCAAACGTAACAAGAGGTATGACTGTACAGTGGTACCTCGGGTTACATACGCTTCAGGTTACATACGCTTCAGGTCACAGACTCCGCTAACCCAGAAATATTACCTCAGGTTAAGAACTTTGCTTCAGGATGAGAACAGAAATCGTGCTCTGGCGGCGCAGCAGCAGCGGGTGGCCCCATTAGCTTCAGGTTAAGAACAGTTTCAGGTTAAGTATGGACCTCCGGAACGAATTAAGTACTTAACCTGAGGTACCACTGTAATGGGTTCAACGGTCAAGAAGGTGGTTTCTGCATGAGGGGCAGATGGGGCTTGTCCACCTCGGAAGGTACCCCATCTGGGAGAAGGAAGACTCTGATCCTAAACCTCCACTGCCTGGTGGGACATCTTTGGGAGAAGAAAATGCCGAGGAGTAAACCCTACACAAATCCAGAGTGGAGTCCCTAAGGCGGTTGGATGGCGCCTTGTATGCCTCCTTCCAGCAGCAACTGCAGCCAAGCTGGTGCCAAACGTATCTCTCTGCTTTCCTTTGGACCACATCAGTGAATCCAGGTGGGGTGGAGCTTTGGGCAACCCAAGACCTCCAGACACACTGCCCAGTCTTGCACCCCAGGGAGTTCGCTTTGGTACTGCTAACACAGCAGTTTGACTTCGCTTCTGCATGCATTGCCTTAAATGACAGTTCCTGGGTTAGAGTGGGTTGTTTCGTTATGTACGGGGTGTGTGTGTGTGGATCTGAAGGGGGGGAAGAAACAGAAGTGGGGAGACCACCAGTGTGGGCCAGGTGGGGATGACAAAATGCTCCCTGTTGAGAATTCCATTCCACCTTAAGGAACAGACATGGGATTGTTACGTGTCACATGTCTGTTTACATTCCAGCACAGTATGCTGGGAACTTCCGTTGAGTGTATAGCTTTTGCTTTTAGCCGTTCTCTATGAGATGACATGAGAGAGAGACGACATGTTTCTTTGTCCTGATTTATGATTAATAAATCTGTAGTTGTAGTATGCTTCCACAAGCCTCACGCCTATTTTGTGTGCGCAGTTCGATCTGCTGATAGTGTGCCCTGGCTCAGAAGCCCGGGTTGCTGATTTACATCGGAGCAGAGATGATAGTCTTTGCACCGGGCCATTGGAAGGAGACAGCCCAGCCAGGGCTAGCCAGCTGGCCTCCTGGCCCTCTGCATGTCGGTATCTTGGCAAAGAGATGCTTTGGGCAAACCTGGAGACCCAGCCATTCCATGCCACAGCGCTTTCTGCAAGGCTTCTCCCTCTGCCCCCAACGGCAGACTAAGGATAAATGTGATTTATCAGATAAAGGCCCCAGAGAACACGGCAAGCAAGGAACTCCCAGGGGCCTGGCAGTGCCACCACAAAAGCCATGGGTCCTGCAGGGCTGCTGTCTTTGGCACACTGGCAGCGCTTCCCATTTTGCACGGCCTCTGTTCACCTGCCTGCCACCTGCACAGGGATCCCACGCTTACGTTCTTTCATCACGTGCCCGTTGAGAACAGCCCTGCCAACTCCACTCTCGAAAAATGTTGCGACACTGCTGCTGCAGGCACTCTCGGTCTTATTCATGCAATCATAGAATCATAGAATCATAGAGTTGGAAGAGACCACAAGAGCCATCGAGTCCAACCCCCTGCCAAGCAGGAAACACCATCAGAGCACTCCTGACATATGGTTGTCAAGCCTCTGCTTAAAGACCTCCAAAGAAGGAGACTCCACCACACTCCTTGGCAGCAAATTCCACTGTCGAACAGCTCTTACTGTCAGGAAGTTCTTCCTAATGTTTAGGTGGAATCTTCTTTCTTGTAGTTTGGATCCATTGCTCCGTGTCCGCTTCTCTGGAGCAGCAGAAAACAACCTTTCTCCCTCCTCTATGTGACATCCTTTTATATATTTGAACATGGCTATCATATCACCCCTTAACCTCCTCTTCTCCAGGCTAAACATGCCCAGCTCCCTTAGCCGTTCCTCATAAGGCATCATTTCCAGGCCTTTGACCATTTTGGTTGCCCTCCTCTGGACACGTTCCAGTTTGTCAGTGTCCTTCTTGAACTGTGGTGCCCAGAACTGGACACAGTACTCCAGGTGAGGTCTGACCAGAGCAGAATAGAGTGGCACTATTACTTCCCTTGATCTAGATGCTATACTCCTATTGATGCAGCCCAGAATTGCATTGACCTTTTTAGCTGCCGCGTCACACTGTTGGCTCATGTCAAGTTTGTGGTCAACCAAGACTCCTAGATCCTTTTCACATGTACTGCTCTCAAGCCAGGTGTCAGCCATCTTGTATTTGTGCCTCTCATTTTTTTTGCCCAAGTGCAATACTTTACATTTCTCCCTGTTAAAATTCATCTTGTTTGTTTTGGCCCAGTTCTCTAATCTGTCAAGGTTGTTTTGAAGTGTGAGCCTGTCCTCTGGGGTGTTAGCCACCCCTCCCAGTTTGGTGTCATCTGCAAATTTGATCAGGATGCCCTTGAGTCCATCACCCAAGTCGTTGATAAAGATGTTGAATAAGACCGGGCCCAAGACAGAACCCTGTGGCACCCCACTAGTCACTCTTCTCCAGGATGAAGAGGAACCATTGATGAGCACCCTTTGGGTTCGGTCAGTCAGCCAGTTACAAATCCACTGAGTGGTAGCATAGTCAAGACCGCATTTTACCAGCTTCTTTACAAGAATATCATGGGGCACCTTGTCAAATGCCTTGCTGAAATCAAGGTAGGCTACATCCACTGCGTTCCCTTCATCTACCAGGCTTGTAATTCTGTCAAAAAACGAGATCAGGTTAGTCTGACATGACTTATTTTTCAGAAAGCCATGCTGACTATTGGTGATCACAGCATTCCTTTCTAGGTGCTCACAGACTGTTTGCTTAATGATCTGCTCCAGAATCTTCCCTGGTATTGATGTCAGACTGACTGGGCGGTAATTATTTGGGTCCTCTCTTTTCCCCCTTTTGAAAATAGGGACAACATTTGCCCTCCTCCAGTCTGCCGGGACTTCGCCTGTTCTCCAGGAATTCTCAAAGATGACTGCCAGTGGTTCTGAGATCACATCTGCCAGTTCTTTTAATACTCTTGGATGTAGTTCATCTGGCCCTGGAGACTTGAATACAACTAGACTAGCCAAGTATTCTTGTACTATCTCCTTAGTTATTCTGGGCTGTGTTTCCTCTGCTGAATCATTTGCTCCAAATTCTTCAGGTCGGGCATTGTTTTCTTTATCGGAGAAGACTGAGGCAAAGAAGGCATTGAGGAGTTCAGCCCTTTCTGTGTCCCCTGTTTGCATTTCACTATCTTCTCCTCTGAGTGACCCCACTGTTTCTTTGTTCTTCCTTTTGCTACGAACATACCCATAAAAGCCTTTTTTGTTGCTTTTAACCTCTCTAGCAAGCCTGAGTTCATCCTGTGCTTTAGCTTTTCTGACTTTGTGTCTACACGTTCTGGCTATTTGTTTGAATTCCTCTTTGGTGGTTTCCCCCCTTTTCCATTTTTTGTACACATCCTTTTTTAATCTTAACTCAGTTAAAAGTTCTTTAGATAGCCACCCTGGCTTCTTTAGGCACCTTCCATGTTTCCGTCTCATTGGTATTGCCTGAAGTTGTGCTTTTACTATCTCCCTCTTAACAAACTCCCAGCCATCATGAACTCCCTTTCCTTTTAGTATTACTGTCCATGGGATCTCACCCAGCACTTCCCTAAGTTTTATGAAGTCGGCTTTCTTAAAGTCAAGAAATTGAGTCCTAGTATGCTTGGCTGCTCCTTTCCGCTGTATAGTAAACTTCAGAAGAGCATGATCACTCGCGCCTAATGATCCTTCCACTTCTACCCCACTAACCAGGTCATCCACATTGGTTAGGACCAGATCTAAAATGGCTGTTCCTCTTGTTGCTTCTCCCACTTTCTGGACAATGAAGTTGTCTGCAAGGCCAGTGAGGAATCTGTTTGACCTTATGCTCTTGGCTGAGTTTGACATCCAACAAATATCCGGGTAATTGAAGTCCCCCATTACTACTATCTCCCTTCCTTTTGCATGCTTGGCCATCTGTTCCAGGAAGGCATCATCTATGTCCTCCGTTTGGCTTGGGGATCTATAGTAAACTCCCACAATGAGGTCACTGTTATTCTTCTCTCCCTTAATTTTGACCCAAATGCTCTCACTTTGGCTTTGAGGTTCTAAATCTTGGATCTCTTCACAGGTATACACATCCCTGACATATAACGCCACTCCTCCTCCTTTCTTGTCTGGTCTGTTTCTCTGAAATAGATTGTATCCCTCCATTATTACATTCCAATCGTGGGACTTATCCCACCAGGTTTCAGTGATGCCTATTATGTCATATTTAGTTTGCTGTACCAAGAGCTCAAGCTCATCTTGTTTATTTCCCATGCTTTGCGCATTAGTGTACAGACATTGAAGTCCATTAATCATTCCCCCGTGTCTCTTATTTAAGGATTTTTTCCTCCCACCACTAGGTCTGCGTGCTGTTTGCTCCATTTGGTCTATGACATTTGGATGATCATCTTCATCAATTGATAGACTCCTACCTTCAGGAGCACTGTCTCCCTCCCCCACATTAGTCAGTTTAAAGCCCTCCTGATGAGGTTTCTGAGATTTTTGGCAAAAACATTCCTCCCAACCGTTGTGAGGTGCAGCCCATCGCTTGCCAGAAGTCCATCTTCAAGAAACTGCAGTCCGTGATCTAAGAATCCAAACCGTTCCTGTTTACACCATTTGCGAAGCCAGTTGTTCACTTCCACTATTTTTGCCTCTCTCCCTGGGCCACGTCGTTCAACTGGGAGGACAGATGAGATGACAATTTGTGCATTTAATTGCTTTAATTTCCTGCCCAGAGCCTCGTAATCTCTTTTGATCTTCTGGAGGCTATTGCTTGCAGTGTCATTGATTCCCACATGAACCAAGAGGAAGGGGTATTTGTCAGTGGGTTTTATGATTCCTTGCAGTCGTTCAGTTACATCTTGGATCTTAGCCCCGGGGAGACAGCACACTTCCCGAGACATCTTGTCAGGCCCACAGATCACTGCTTCTGTTCCCCTCAGTAGGGAATCCCCTATCACCACTACACGCCTCCTCTTAGGTCTGGTTGGGGTTCTTCCGTGAGCTGTCCGTTCCAAGGTCGCCTGCACATTCCCTGAGGACTGACTTTGCTGCTCGTCTTCATATACCTGATCGACTGTAATGAGGGAGAGATCCTCAAATGGAGTCTGCTCTTCGTCTTCCATGCTAGGGGAGAGGACCTCAAAGCGATTGTGTATTTCTAAACAATCAGAGCGAACCCTGGGCCTCCTACTTCTTTGAGTCACGTTTCTCCATATATCTGGCTCCTGTGTTGGTGTACTAGCCTCC
Organism: Podarcis filfolensis; assembly: GCF_964270895.1. Lineage (NCBI taxonomy): Eukaryota > Metazoa > Chordata > Lepidosauria > Squamata > Lacertidae > Podarcis > Podarcis filfolensis. Next base: position 126,258,587 of record NC_139604.1, read on the forward strand.
TTCTCAGGGGAGTCCCCTGTCTCCTCCTTGGTGGAGACGGTGTGCTCTGTTGCTTCCAAGAAGAGCTCCAGCTCTCTAATTCTTTGGAGCTTAGCTACACGTTCCTCCAGTTGCTGGACTTTGTCTTTTAAGAGGGCAATCAACATGCAATTGCTGCAGGTAAAGCTGCCTGCAACCTTTGGCAAGATGGCAAACATTGCGCAGGATCCGCAGGCGACTGCGGCTGTTCCCTCACCCTCCATCTTGAGAATGTGTCGTTGGGGGTGACTACAGCGGTCCTCCATCATAAAAAGCGTGAAGACAGGACAAATAAATCCCCCCCCAAAAAACCTAGGTCTCCCCCAACAAACGTTTGAGACTAGCCCCTCTAAATCTAAAAGACGGATCAAACTCCTCCCACAGCTAATCACCTGCCTCAACAGAAACCCTGCCCCCTCTGACCTTTGCACAGGGAGAGCAGCTAATCCAATGAGCCTGTGGTTTGCTGTTGCTTAAGTCACGCAAGGTGGATGGCAGTGGAGGACTTTCTTATCTGAAAGCGAAAAGTCTTAACCTGCAGGGGCAGGTCCAGAGGTTTGGGGTTGTTTTTTTTTTTAGCAGGAACTCGGGGAACTGAGTTCCCATAGCTTTTAAAAATTACCGTATTTTTCGCTCCATAAGGCGCATCTGACCATAAGGCGCACCTAGTTTTTAGAGGGGGAAATCAAGAGGGGGGGAATTATTTCCCGCCCCCAGCGTGTCCGCTGCTCCCAGAGCTTCTCGGGGCTGGCAGGGGAAGCCCAGGTCCCCCCCCCAGCCCCGTCAAGCTCTGGAAGTATTCCCCACCTCCCACAAAAGCCCACAGGAGCCGCACACCCTTTAAGGAGCGCACAGCTCCTGTGGGTTTTCCTACGAGGAGGGAGAAGGGACTGACTGGCCGCGTCAGTCCCTTCTCCCTCGTGGGGAAAAGCCCGCAAGAGCCACGCGGAGCTTGTGTGCGGCTCTTGGGGGCTTTTCCTGCCTGCCTCCCCCCTGCGTTCGCTCCATAAGACGCACACACATTTTCCCTTACTTTTTAGGAGGGAAAAGTGCGTCTTATGGAGCGAAAAATACGGTAAATGATTGTTTTTTGCTTTTGGTCCAGGGGTGCCTTAGCCAAATATGCACCTGTATCTGTAATCAATGAAGTTGTGGCCATTTCTAATCCAGATCATTCTCTGCTTGAGTTTATTAATCACATTTTACATTCAGCCATGCCGGTTGACACAGCGACTGGGCCTGCAACGAACAAACAAAATTTGCGGTGAGTTCCTCCACTCACATTTTTCACCCAGAAAAAAGCACTGGGCAGATCCCAGAGGAATCGTTCACACCCCACATTTCACGTGGGCGGGGTAATATATATTTAGAGGGGTGAGGTCATAGCTGTCAACGTTCCCCTTTTTTAAGGGAAATTCCCTTATTCCGAATAGGATTCCTTGCAAGAAAAGGGAAAAGTTGACAGCTATGGGTGGGGTACACTACTTGGTTATGCCTGTGGGGATGTCTCAGTTGCACGGAAGGCAGAACAATAAAATCAGAGCATAAGACAAGATGGCTGTGGGGAACCAGCAAGCAGGATTCGAACGCAAGAGCCCTCTCTCCTCCTGTGGCTTCCAGCGACTGGATTAGGAAAGAGGTTCATGAGGAAATAAAAACTATTCAAATTAACCCCACAATTTACATACATCAGAAGTTCCCAGGATGGTTTACAAACATTAAAAACACGTTACAGAGCACCAATGATGAAAAGCATAATAAAAAGCATACTGGCAGACAGCCAAATAATAAAATCGTCATCATAATAACAGTCCTCTCCCCCACACTTTCACAGACCATAGATTATTTAATAGCCTGGGTAAAGGAGGAATGTTTTTGCCTGGTGCCTAAAGATGTGTAATGATGGCGCCAAGCGAGCTTCTCTGGGGAGAGCCTTCCACAACTGGGGAGCCACCACAGAAAAGGCCCTGTTCTCGGGTTGCCACCCTCAAAACCTCTCTGGGATGGGGGGGGGGCATAAAGAAGGGCCTCGGATAACAAGTGCAGGGTCCAGGTCAGTTTGTATGGGGAGAGGCAGTCCTTAAGGTATTGAGGTCCTGAGCCCTGTAAGGCTTTCTAGGTCAACATCAGCACTTTGAATTAGGCCCAGAAACTAATTGGTAGCCAGTGCAGTTGTGCCAGGATTGGTGTTCTATGCTCAAACCGTCTTATTCTGGTGAGCAATTTGTCCATTGCATTTTGCACCAAGCTGAAGTTTCTGAACTGTCCTCAGAGACAGCCCCCCCCGTATAATGTGTTGCAGTAATCTGACTCCATCAACGGTGTCTCCGAAAATTTTTACACATCACCTGGGAAGACAGGTGAACTAATGCCAGTGTACTGGAAGAAGCAAAGATCACCCGTGTTGAAGCAATGATTCTTCAACATCAACTTTGTTGGACTGGCCATGTTGTGCGGATGCCTGATGATCGTCTTCCAAAGCAACTACTCTATTCCGAACTTAAAAATGGAAAGCGTAATGCTGGTGGTCAACAAAAGAGGTTTGAAGACTCTCTCAAGGCAAGTATAACAAAATGTAGCATAAACACTGACAACTGGGAACCACTGGCCTGCAAGCGCTCCAGTTGGAGAACAACCTTTACCAAAGGTGTCATGGGCTTTGAAGACGCTCAAACTCAGGATAAAAGAGAGAAACGTGCTAAGAGGAAGGCACATTTCGCAAACCCTCACCATGATCAACTTCCACCTGGAAACCTATGTCCCTACTGTGGAAGGACATGTGGATCCAAAATTGGCCTCCAGTCGCTTACGGACTCATTGTTAAGACCTGTTCATGGAAGACAATCCTACTTGGCTATGAGGCACTCTGCACCACCGAGGCTACCTGGACCTCAAGTGACAGAAGTGGACCCAGGAGCAGCCCCTGTTCCTTAAGAGGGAGTGTAAGCCTTCCCCCGCCCCAGCAGTGCCTCCCTTAGCTGGTTTGAGCTCCTGCTTTTTGGCTCCCATCCAGTCCATTACTGAGGAAAGACACCAGTCCAGCACTTCCACCGCCTCACCTCCAGATGTAAAGGAGAAATAGATATGTGAAATTAAATGATAATTAAAAAGGGTTCACCAAGCACTAGAACTTCATCTTGTCTGATCTCAACTGGGAGGCAGTGCCACAGAAATGGACTGACATAGTTCCTGGCAGGTGCAAGTTGTATGTCAGAAGCATGTGGGAGACACTTGTCAGTTTCATTTCTCCATCTCCACATCAGTTTGTGAACCTGTATACCTGAAGGAGCGTCTCCACCTCCATCATTCAGCCCGGACACTGAGATCCAGCGCCGAGGGCCTTCTGGTGGTTCCCTCATTGCGAGAAGTAAGGTTACAGGGAACCAGACAGAGGGCCTTCTCGGTAGTGGCGCCCGCCCTGTGGAACGCCCTCCCATCAGATGTCAAGGAAATAATCTTATTTTTAAAAGACATCTGAAGGCAGCCCTCTGTAGGGACGTTTTTAATGTCTGATGCTGTACTGTTTTTAATATTCAGTTGGAAGCCGCCCAGAGTGGCTGGGGAAACCCAGCCAGATGGGCGGGGTATAAATAATAAATTATTATTATTATATAACCTTCATGAAAATTCAACAGGATTTTAGTGCTGGTGGCAGAGGAGGTGGCAGTGGTGGCAGGCTCATGGGAAAACCAGTGTCCCTAATTTCCAGGGACGGTCCTGGATTTACAGAAGCTATCCTGGTTTTTATCTGATCCCGGAATGTCCCGCTTTTCCTTAGGATGTCCCTATGTTCATCGGGGAAATGTTGGAGGGTATGGAGCTATGCCACCCCTGAGCCAAGGAGATAAGTGACTGTACAACCTCTAGAAGACCTCTGAAGGCAACCCTGTACAGGGAAGTTTCTTTAAAAATCTGTTTAATGTTTTATTATGCTTTTATATACGCTGGTAGTGGTTGGGGCAACACAGTCAGATGGGCAGGGTCTAAATAATAAAATTATTACGATGATGGAATAGGACATCCCTATTTATCAGAGAAATGTCGGAGAGTATGTCGTGGCAGAATGTACTCGCAGAAAAACAGCCCAGATTTATTTACTTATTTTATTTAATATATTTCTATACCACCCTTCATCTCAAGATCACAGGGTGGCTTACAATATGAAAACACAAGAAATGTATGGCATAATAACAAACAAACAAAATAATCCTCCTCACACAGTTTAAAAGGACATAAATTGATTTATTAGCCGCTGCAGAAAAGAGCTGTTCTTGTGTTGGTGCCCTCCAATCCTCTCATGGAGGAGGCATACAAAGAGGGGCCTCAGATGATGATCGCAGGGTCCGAGTTGATTCATATGGGGAGACAGTATTTCCCCCCAATTCTCTCCCACACTAAATGTAAACTTTTACACATAGCTACCAGAACTTTAGGGACGCGGGTGGTGCTGTGGGTTAAATCACTGAGCCTCTTGGGCTTGCCGATCAGAAGGTCGGCGGTTCGAATCCCTGCGACGGGGTGAGCTCCCGTTGCTCGGTCCCTGCTCCTGCCAACCTAGCAGTTCGAAAGCACCCCTTAAGTGCAAGTAGATAAATAGGTACCGCTCCGGCAGGAAGGTAAACGGCGCTTCCGTGCGCTGCTCTGGTTCGCCAGAAGCGGCTTAGTCATGCTGGCCACATGACCCGGAAGCTGTATGCCGGCTTCCTCGGCCAGTAAAGCGGGATGAGCGCCGCAACCCCAGAGTCGTCCACGACTGGACCTAACGGTCAGTGGTCCTTTTACCCAGTGGCGTAGCGTGGGTTGTCAGAACCCGGGGCAAGGAAAGTAATTTGCACCCCTAACCCGTGGATTTGCTCCCCCTAACCCTAACCCCCAGATGTTGCGCCCGGTGCGGCCGGCCCCCCCTGCACCCCCACGCTACGCCACTGCTTTTACCTTTACCAGAAGTTTGGGAACCACTTCCTAGATCTACCACCTGGAGTGACTGCCTCACCCTTTCTCATAGGTAGGCTGACCCTGGCTGGTGGAAACCGAAAGAGTGGCCTTGTGTTCGAATCCTGCTAGTGGGCTTCCCCTGGACATGTGAATCACTTGACTTATGTTCTTATGTCACCATTGTCATTGGATCCTGAATTTGCTCTGTTCTGCCCTCCTTTTGTAACTTGTATTGGGAGCTTGCGCAGCAAAGGGCTGTCTCTTTTAAAAAGTATAAACAAAAATTTTTTTCCCTTCCAGTAGCACCTTAAAGACCAACTAAGTTAGTTCTTGGTATGAGCTTTCGTGTGCATGCACACTTCTTCAGATACACTGAAACAGAAGTTGCCAGATCCTTCTATATAGTGAGAAGGTGGGGAGGGGTATTACTCAGAAGGGTGGTGGGAATGGGTGATTGGCAGATAGCTGTGATGAGCCTGTTGACGACTCTTAACGACTGCAATAGGTCTTACAGGAAAAAGCAAGGGGTGAGAAGGTATCTGTAACTTAAAAAGTATAGGTGCCCTAATAAATAACACCACCACCTTCTGTTCTGTTATTGGATCTGACGCCTGGTTCAAATTAAACCCCGCCTAATGATCCTCCCGTTTCTTCCATCCTTTGCAATTTGCATCTTTCCATTTTCTTGCATATAAAATAAATAGACACAGGCTGCGCAATAAAATAATTCACCTCGTTAGGAAAAGCAGTACGACAGCTCCGCCTGGCGGCCACGCTACGCAGCAGCACGCCTCTCCCTTTGCTCGCGCTGTCCGCTCGCATCCTCCCCTCTCTTGCCTCCAAGAGGGTGGGTCGTTGCAATACTAATTGACGCTACACAAACTACACTTCCGGCTCGCCATCGAATATGTGGGGCATAGTCAAGTCTGAACAAAAAGATAGGATCGGGGACGCCTGGCTGGATCTGGACTGGTCAAAGAAGCGATTCAGTTAAACGCATTGTAAACTCATGCAGGGAAATCCGGTAGGGAAAGACGGGACTCCACAGCGCCATCTGGTGTCACAGTGTCATATCGCATATACAACGCATATAAAACGCTTTCTTTTTACCAATCTAGCTGAGAAACGGAGCAAAAGCAAGTTACAAATAAAAGCGCGGGAGTTGCCGTGCTGCTGATAGCACACATGGACGTCGGTGAGCAAATTCTATGCATTTCCACTCTTGCGCCCCTCAAATGGCGGCGTTTTGGTGTAACCCGGAAGTACTGGCCGTCCGCTGCTCTTGCCTTTCTTAACTCAATAGCCGGTGTGGGAGCGGCGTTCGGAAAGCCACGCCCCCGCTGCTGTCTTGACCAATCATATTAGCGCAGGAGTCTTTTGTCATCGTTGCGTCGTGAGCAGCCGGCCAATGGGGCTGCGCTGAGCGGAGGCAGCTGCTGGAGCAGGAAGCAAAAGTGGAGCACGCGGGGAAGGGAGACGCTTCTTCTTTAACCCGCCTGCGCCAGGTAATACACGTGTCTTTCCGTTTGGTACGTGTGAATTGTGCGTGCCTTGTTTATTGCTTGTTTGTTCCGCATAAATTTCTCCCCCCTCTTTTCATTTGTAAATTACATTATTTATTTAAGTTGGGTTAGTGAAATAAAGTTATATACTCCCTTCTCATTTAAATAATTTTGCATTACGAATCTCGAGAAATTCCTGGGCCACCCTTGCATCACCAACATTAGTATTACTACTTTTTTGGGCTTTAAACACATTTCTCACAACGGTATCTCTAAAACTATCCCTTCCTGAAATTACTTCGGTGGTGTGGGAAGTCAGGCCTTGGCTTGTGCACGTGTGAAAAGGGACTAGGCAGTTGGTTCTGTTGTTCCCCATGTGTGCATGGGGGGAGCGGGCTCAGTTGTCCTTCCTGCTGCCCAAAACCATAATTCTCAAATTCCCAGGTTTTAGTTTTTTAGAAAGTAACGTTCTCGTTTTAGTAGAACTTTTTTTTCTTTTGAAATGTTTTAGATTTTTGGTGTTGTTCTTAACTTTGCTGCATTAAATGTCTATTTAATTCCCTGTTAATTATGTTGCTTTGAAGGTAAACTTTCTATTTGACGTTCTTCAGTAAGTTTTTATTCTGGCTTGTCTTATTTGATGTTTCAATGTGTTGTAAAGTGTGCTGACTTTTTCTCTTAAAAATATAAAGCAGCATGGCAGAGACATGAATAATAATAATAACTTGAAATATGAAAAATGTACAGGCACTAGTCTCCAATTTCTCTGTGTATCAGAAACTATCCTTGTCCCCCACGTTACTTTGCTCCTACGCCTTGGGGAAAATACCTCCAAATTCCCTTGTATTTTTTTTATAATTTTACATATATAGATTTTTTATTTTTATAATTTAGCTATATACTGTTTTCCCCATCTCTCTCTCTCTCTCATGTGTAAGACTCCCTGCTCTGATTGTCTCAGCTACTGCTGTTGCCGGTGTGAGTAGCAGCTCGTGTGAAATTGCAGACTGCAAAAGTGGTGATGGAAGGTGTCCTAAGATGTATTGAAGGGACATGGGTGGCGCTGTGGGTTAAATCACAGATCCTAGGGCTTGCCGATTGGAAGGTCAGCGGTTCGAATCCCTGCGACAGGGTGAGCTCCCGTTGCTCGGTCCCTGCTCCTGCCATCCTAGCAGTTCAAAAGCACGTCAAAGTGAAAGTAGATAAATAGGTACCACTCCGGCGGGAAGGTAAACGGCATTTCCGTGTGCTGCTCTGGTTTGCCAGAAGCAGCTTAGTCATGCTGGCCACATGACCTGGAAGCTGTACGCCGGCTCCCTCAGCCAATAAAGTGAGATGAGAGCCACAACCCCAGAGTCGGCCACAACTTTACCTTTGTTGTTGTTTAGTCGTTTAGTCGTGTCCGACTCTTCGTGACCCCATGGACCAGAGCATGCCAGGCACTCCTGTCTTCCACTGCCTCCCACAATTTGGTCAAACTCATGCTGGTAGCTTCGAGAACACTGTCCAACCATCTCATCCTCTGTCGTCCCCTTCTTCTTGTGCCCTCAATCTTTCCCAACATCAGGGTCTTTCCCAGGGGGTCTTCTTTTCTCATGAGGTGGCCAAAGTAGTGGAGCCTCAGCTTCAGGATCTGTTCTTCCAGTGAGCGCTCAGGGCTGATTTCCTTCAGAATGGATAGGTTTGATTTTCTTGCAGTCCATGGGACTCCCAAGAGTCTCCTCCAGCACCATAATTCAAAAGCATCAATTCTTTGGTGATCAGCCTTCTTTATGGTCCAGCTCTCACTTCCATACATCACTACTGGGAAAACCATAGCTTTAACTATACGGACCTTTGTTGGCAAGGTGATGTCTCTGCTTTTTAAGATGCTGTCTAGGTTTGTCATTGCTTTTCTCCCAAGAAGCACGTGTCTTTTAATTTCATGACTGCTGTCACCATCTGCAGTGAATTCATTCAGGTACACACACGTTCATGGCACATGTGATTTGCAGTATCTCCCTACATGGTCACAGTTGCCACGTAGAGAAAGTCTATATGGGCCCAGCATTCCACAGTCAAGGGTGTCACCACTAAGAAGGCTCTCTCCTTGGTAGCTGCCTATCTCGCTTAAATTGGCTACAGCACCTGAATCTGAGCCTGTGGAGAGACTCTCAAGATTTGGGTAGGTATATACGGTTTCCAGCAACTGGTTTTCAGAAGCACTGCTGCCTCTAACCACAGGGAAGTCACTTTGCCTCTCCTGATAAGTGAACTTAATTAACATACTTTACAGGGTTTTCAGGAGGACAGCATAGAGAGCTTTGTGCACTTAAAACTTTCTATACATATAGTGGTGCCATCTCTCCCGAAACTCTTCAGCCAGATCTGTTGCTTCCTAACGGTTTCAGTCTGCTCTTATCACCCAGATCCATGTCTGTGGTGACACGTCTTAAGACTGGTCAGATATTATTAAACTAGTAAAATGACAACGGCAAAATTCAAACTTGAGCTTTTTCAAATCACTCCTGATTTACACAGGGATTGCGTTCCGAGGCACCACATGTTTAAGTAAAATCACCAAATTGAGTAAAAATTATGTAAAAACCAAATTAAGTAAAATTTGGAACACCATGGGAAAAGCTTGCAAACACCCCGTTCCTGCCATGTTCTGCCCCTTTTTGTGAGATTGTTGGGTCACTCGTGGGTTCGGGGCAATGCACATATCAAATGCGCGTAAATGGGGCTTAATATTGTTGCTTACAGCAGTGACTGCTTATCCAAAATTAAGCATGATCATTTCTATACAGGGTTACAAAGGACACACAAGATACACATTTTTGCTTAAGCAAATATTTTATAATTTATATCTTTTCCTTTTGGTCAATTTCGTTGCCTTCCAGTTGGTTTGGGGGTTGTATTCCAAGTGTGTTGACCGTTACAGCCCTAACTTAGTTATTGAGGCTCTCCTTACTGCATTGCCGACAGAAAAAGTTGGAGGCCTTTTTTCAGCAGAGGGAATCTTTATCTGTGGCGATGCTTAATATTGCACAGCCGACGAACCCAGTGTAACAGTTGTACCAGCAGAAGCTTGCTGTGTAACCGATTGCACGGTCTTGTGTGCACCAAAGTTCACAGCAATGTTCCCCAGTGCAGGACGTTTTGCCAGTGGAACAAGTATGCTGTAGTTTAACATAGTGCAACGTTGGATATCACCCTTAGTCTGCCTTTGCCGTTTCCTTTCTTAGGATTCTGTTTTCGCTGTTGTTTTTGTTTATCTAGCTTCATCATTGTGACCGCTTTTAAATTTTGCTTGGTACTTTTTTTTGCTGGTGTTAGAGACCTGGAGGTGCAGAGCAGTGGCTTAAAATGTCCGAGCTGTGAATCAGGAAGTCCCTGGTCTGAATCACACCTCTGCCAGGAACTCATTAGGTGGCCTTCGGGCAAGCCCCTGTCTCTCGGCCTCAGTCTGCCCATCAGAAGTATGGGGGTAATAATACTCACCTTGCAAGGCCCTGTCTCCTGGCCTCAGTCTGCCCATCAGAAGTTTGGGAGTAATAATACTCACGTACCTTGGAGGGACAAATGGTGTAAACAGGAACGGTTTGGATTCTTAGATCACGGACTGCAGTTTCTTGAAGATGGACTTCTGGCAAGCGATGGGCTGCACCTCACAACGGTTGGGAGGAATGTTTTTGCCAAAAATCTCAGAAACCTCATCAGGAGGGCTTTAAACTGACTAATGTGGGGGAGGGAGACAGTGCTCCTGAAGGTAGGAGTCTATCAATTGATGAAGATGATCATCCAAATGTCATAGACCAAATGGAGCAAACAGCACGCAGACCTAGTGGTGGGAGGAAAAAATCCTTAAATAAGAGACACGGGGGAATGATTAATGGACTTCAATGTCTGTACACTAATGCGCAAAGCATGGGAAATAAACAAGATGAGCTTGAGCTCTTGGTACAGCAAACTAAATATGACATAATAGGCATCACTGAAACCTGGTGGGATAAGTCCCACGATTGGAATGTAATAATGGAGGGATACAATCTATTTCAGAGAAACAGACCAGACAAGAAAGGAGGAGGAGTGGCGTTATATGTCAGGGATGTGTATACCTGTGAAGAGATCCAAGATTTAGAACCTCAAAGCCAAAGTGAGAGCATTTGGGTCAAAATTAAGGGAGAGAAGAATAACAGTGACCTCATTGTGGGAGTTTACTATAGATCCCCAAGCCAAACGGAGGACATAGATGATGCCTTCCTGGAACAGATGGCCAAGCATGCAAAAGGAAGGGAGATAGTAGTAATGGGGGACTTCAATTACCCGGATATTTGTTGGATGTCAAACTCAGCCAAGAGCATAAGGTCAAACAGATTCCTCACTGGCCTTGCAGACAACTTCATTGTCCAGAAAGTGGGAGAAGCAACAAGAGGAACAGCCATTTTAGATCTGGTCCTAACCAATGTGGATGACCTGGTTAGTGGGGTAGAAGTGGAAGGATCATTAGGCGCGAGTGATCATGCTCTTCTGAAGTTTGCTATACAGCGGAAAGGAGCAGCCAAGCATACTAGGACTCAATTTCTTGACTTTAAGAAAGCCGACTTCATAAAACTTAGGGAAGTGCTGGGTGAGATCCCATGGACAGTAATACTAAAAGGAAAGGGAGTTCATGATGGCTGGGAGTTTGTTAAGAGGGAGATAGTAAAAGCACAACTTCAGGCAATACCAATGAGACGGAAACATGGAAGGTGCCTAAAGAAGCCAGGGTGGCTATCTAAAGAACTTTTAACTGAGTTACGATTAAAAAAGGATGTGTACAAAAAATGGAAAAGGGGGGAAACCACCAAAGAGGAATTCAAACAAATAGCCAGCACGTGTAGACACAAAGTCAGAAAAGCTAAAGCACAGAATGAACTCAGGCTTGCTAGAGAGGTTAAAAGCAACAAAAAAGGCTTTTATGGGTATGTTTGTAGCAAAAGGAAGAACAAAGAAACAGTGGGGTCACTCAGAGGAGAAGATGGTGAAATGCAAACAGGGGACACAGAAAGGGCTGAACTCCTCAATGCCTTCTTTGCCTCAGTCTTCTCCGATAAAGAAAACAATGATGGTTCCTCATCATCCTGTAGAAGAGTGGCTAGTGGGGTGCCACAGGGTTCTGTCTTGGGCCCGGTCTTATTCAACATCTTTCTCAACGACTTGGATGATGGACTCAAGGGCATCCTGATCAAATTTGCAGATGACACCAAACTGGGAGGGGTGGCTAACACCCCAGAGGACAGGATCACACTTCAAAACGACCTTGACAGATTAGAGAACTGGGCCAAAACAAACAAGATGAATTTTAACAGGGAGAAATGTAAAGTATTGCACTTGGGCAAAAAAAATGAGAGGCACAAATACAAGATGGGTGACACCTGGCTTGAGAGCAGTACATGTGAAAAGGATCTAGGAGTCTTGGTTGACCACAAACTTGACATGAGCCAACAGTGTGATGCGGCAGCTAAAAAAGCCAATGCAATTCTGGGCTGCATCAATAGGAGTATAGCATCTAGATCAAGGGAAGTAATAGTGCCACTGTATTCTGCTCTGGTCAGACCTCACCTGGAGTACTGTGTCCAGTTCTGGGCACCACAGTTCAAGAAGGACACTGACAAACTGGAACGTGTCCAGAGGAGGGAAACCAAAATGGTCAAAGGCCTGGAAATGATGCCTTATGAGGAATGGCTAAGGGAGCTTGGCATGTTTAGCCTGGAGAAGAGGAGGTTAAGGGGTGATATGATAGCCATGTTCAAATATATAAAAGGATGTCACATAGAGGAGGGAGAAAGGTTGTTTTCTGCTGCTCCAGAGAAGCGGACACGGAGCAATGGATCCAAACTACAAGAAAGAAGATTCCACCTAAACATTAGGAAGAACTTCCTGACAGTAAGAGCTGTTCGACAGTGGGATTTGCTGCCAAGGAGTGTGGTGGAGGCTCCTTCTTTGGAGGTCTTTAAGCAGAGGCTTGACAACCATATGTCAGGAGTGCTCTGATGGTGTTTCCTGCTTGGCAGGGGGTTGGACTCGATGGCCCTTGTGGTCTCTTCCAACTCTATGATTCTATGATTCTATGACATAAGAATTGTGACTAGATAGTGCATGCAAAGTGCTTTGGATAGAAAAACAGAATTGTAGAAGTGTTGGAAGGGACCCTATGGGTCATCGTCCAACCCCCTGCAATTTTGCCAGGCTATTTTTCAGCATACTATTCTGTCCCCACCCCAGTCGTCCTTTTTTTCTTTTCCTATGGTCACTTAACATTTCAGGACTACCAATCATTTTCAGTCCTCATTGGGCTTCTTGCCATCTTATGTTTGTTCTTATGTTTGTTTTTGTTTTAAAAATGGGTGGTTTCATTTTGCACTTCTGTAACCCTTGGAAGTGAGAGCTGGACCATGAAGAAGGCTGATCGCTGAAGAATTGATGCTTTTGAATTATGGTGCTGGAGGAGACTCTTGAGAGTCCCATGGACTGCAAGAAGATCAAACCCATCCATTCTGAAGGAAATCAGCCCTGAGTGCTCACTGGAAGGACAGATCCTGAAGCTGAGGCTCCAATACTTTGGCCACCTCATGAGAAGAGAAGACTCCCTGGAAAAGACCCTGATGTTGGGAAAGATGGAGGGCACAAGGAGAAGGGGACGACAGAGGACGAGATGGTTGGACAGTGTTCTCGAAGCTACCAGCATGAGTTTGACCAAACTGCGGGAGGCAGTGGAAGACAGGGGTGCCTGGCGTGCTCTGGTCCATGGGGTCACGAAGAGTCGGACACGACTAAACGACTAAACAACAACAACATCCCTTGGGTTTACTTCCCTGCATGCCTCCCAAGTATGCTGATGCCTCTCTGTAGATTTGCAGAGTCCCTATTTGAACTCCAAGCTGGTCAGCGCTCTCCACCTGGATTCATTATCAGAACAATTTATATTTTCATTTGTGAGTCGCTCTGAGTTTGAATTCAGCCTACAAAGGCAGGCCTGCGGTTAATGATACATTTGGTCTTAGCTATCCTTCGGGCTGGAAGCTGTTTCTGGGCACAGCTCTGTTCTTCGAAGGCATAAAGATCTTCCTTTCCCCCAAGACAGATTCCAGAGGTGCCGAGCAAATTGGCTGCCAATTGCGTTGCTTCTTCAGGTCCTATTGCCTTGGAAACCTGGCTTCTAAAATAACACGTGCATTAGTGTGGGAATCGCAAAAGAGATGGAAGGCCCAGCCAGAGAAATAATTAAATGCAGAAAATGAGTCACACTCAAGACTTATTTTTAAATAAGAATTGTTTTCTTGTTCTGGAGTTTGCTTTGAGCTGTTGCTTCCAACCTTGGGACTATTTTACCTGTTGTTTTGGTGGCTCTTTCTTTGAAACAGTCCAGTGCTGAAATGCTTGGCGTCTGCATTTTTGCAAAGCACTTAGAAGCTTCAAACTACTCTTTTCCATAGTCAGAATGTTCAGGCCTCCCTTCCGGGCTACCATGGAAAAGCAGTGGCCTATTCTGCTGAATGCATGGCTTAGGTCAAATGTGGGGGGAACTCTAGCCTACAGGCCAAAGGTAGTCTGTCAAGACCTCTTGATTCGTCTTTGAGGCTGTTTTGAAGAAGCCAAGCCCTCTGCCCTACATGACATCAAGTGTGGGTGGGTGGGCTTCAAAGGAACAACCTGCATCTTAAGTGAGAACCTGATCGTCCCTTTCCTTAGAGCAAGACGCGCTCTCATCTGCCCCTCAGCCGTCAGAAGCAAACCGGCTGTAAATCAAACTGTGCTGGTTTGAGTTAACTCCTTACCAGCCAAAACATGATATGCACAGACTTGGCAGGGCGTCAGGCCTAATGAGTATAGGAACTCATCTCTGGTAGGTCTTCTCCCACCTTCCCACAGCTTCCTGAGTCCCCTCCTCTCCAGGACTTTCCCCAGTCAATCAGAGACTGCGCCTGCATGCAGCCAACCTCTCCCCTGTCCTTTTCATGTCTCTTCTGGTTCTGGGCGGCAAGTGGGGCAGGGAGCTTGTCACAGCAGCAGGAGGAGACACCTGTGACTCTTCCCCAAGTGGACGCATCTCTGCCTCTTGGCCTCCCTACTCCCACCCTCCAGTGTGGTGTAGTGGTTAAGAGCGATAGACTCATAATCTGGTGAACTGGGTTCGCGTCTCTGCTCCTCCACATGCAGCTGCTGGGTGACCTTGGGCCAGTCACACTTCTCTGAAGTCTCTCAGCCTCACTCACCTCACAGAGTGTTTGTTGTGGGGGAGTAAGGGAAAAGAGATTGTTAGCCGCTGTGAGACTCTTTCGGGTAGTGATAAAGGGGGATATCAAATCCAAATTCTTCTGCTTCTGCTTCTGCCTCTGTTTCTGAAATCCTCTATGCCACAGACTCTCTCAGCTCACTAAACCCTGTTACCTCCTCAGCTTCCCACACCTCCTCCTCCCTGCCTCCTCCCTCTGACTGCTCATCATTGTCCCACCACCAGTTCCCAGGCTCTGAGCCATCTTCCCCCCCACCATTCCTCTGCATCCAGCCGGTCCATGACATCAGTTGATGGGGGATACAGAGCTTCTCCTTCCCAGCATTGCTTTGTGAAGCTGCCCTGTGCTGCTCCTTCCAACCGCTGACTTTGAGGGTGGAAAGGAGCATCGAGTGAGCTGGGTCCGTGAGGTCTCCCTGTCTCTGTGTCTCCATTTCCTTGTGGACAGAGGTCTTTAACTTACTGGTGCCTCCCTAGGCAGAAGCTCCTGAACGGTGGCCCTTGAGGAGGTGCCTGATTAGAGGCATCTGATGTCACAGGCACCTCCCTGGTGATCTGCTTGAACAGGCATCCCCAACCTCCAGCCCTCCAGATGTTTTGGACTACAATTCCCATCACCCCTGACCACTGGTCCTGTTACCTAGGGATAAAAGCATCCTTCAAAGGCAGAACAAGCTGACTAATAATAATAATAATAATAATAATAATAATAATAATAATTTATTATTTATACACCGCCCATCTGGCTGAGTTTCCCCAGCCACTCTGGGCGGCTCCCAATCAAGTGTTAAAAACTGTACAGCGTTAAATATTAAAAACTTCCTTGAACAGGGCTGCCTTAAAATGTCTTCTGAATGTCAGGTAGTTGTTTATCTCTTTGACATCTGGTGGGAGGGCGTTCCTCAGGGCGGGTGCCACTACCAAGAAGGCCCTCTGTCTGGTTCCCTGTAGCCTCACTTCTCACAATGAGGGAACCGCCAGAAGGCCCTTGGCGCTGGATCTCAGTGTCCGGGCTGAACGATGGGGGTGGAGACGCTCCTTCAGGTATACTGGACTGAGGCCGTTTAGGGCTTTAAAGGTCAGCACCAACACTTTGAATTGTGCTCGGAAACGTACTGGGAGCCAATGCAGATCGCCACTCCCAGTCACCAGTCTAGCTGCTGCATTCTGGATTAATTGCATTTTCTGGGTCACCTTCAAAGGCAGCCTCATGTAGAACGCGTTGCAGTAGTCCAAGCGGGAAATAACTAGAGCATGCATCACTCTGGTGAGACAGTCCACGGGCAGATAGGGTCTTAGCCTGCGTACCAGGTGGAGCTGGTAGACAGCTGCCCTGGACACAGAGTTAACCTGTGCCTCCATGGACAGCTGTGAGTCCAAAATGACTCCCAGGCTGCGCACCTGGTCCTTCAGGGGCACAGTTACCCCATTCAGGATCAGGGAATCCCCCACACCCACCCGCCCCCTGTCCCCCAAAAACAGTACTTCTGTTTTGTCAGGATTCAACCTCAATCTGTTAGCAGCCATCCATCCTCCAACCGCCTCCAGGCACTCACACAGGACCTTCACCGCCTTCACTGGTTCTGATTTAAAGAAGAGGTAGAGCTTGCCTTGTTCTACCCCCTCTAGACACATTGGCTTGTCTCTGCACCTGGAGATGGGCTGTAGCTTAGGGGTAGAACATCTGCTTTCCATGCAGAAGGTCCTAGGTTTGATTCCCAGCGCCTCCAGTTGTGGGGATGGGACGGAAATCCCTGTCTGAAACCTATGCTTCTCAACATGGTAGACAACACTGAACTTGGTGAACTAATGGCTTGGCTTTGCACCGGGTTCCCGTGCTCCTGTGCGATACATGGGTGTCATTAGTAGGGTGGGAGAGCCCTTAAGGACTAGAAACTTGGAAATGACGCACCAAAAATAGTGAGATGCCCAGGGCAGACACTAAAAAGCCAGGACAAAGTGGTAGCAGTAGAAACAGGGAAGAGGCTTTTTTTTAAAGCAGCAGTTCTGAGCCACCCGATGGCGAGGGAGGGTGAGAGACAGCAGGAGAGAGAAAGCAAAGAGATTGTGTGGTCTTGGTGCTTCAATGCAAGCCTTGCTTGGCATAGATATGACGACACCACTGCTTTGCGTGGGGTTTGCTTTCCAGTGGTTACTTGCCACAGCGGCCTTGCTCTCGGGAGACAGCAACCATTGTGAAAACCACATCGTTGCCAAAAGATTCTCTGGGAGGTAGAAGAATGTAATTCATGAATCACCGGTCTATTTTTGAAAACCTTGTAGGATTTAAATGACTCACGGATCTCTCTTTAGCCAAAGAAATGCTGTTTATAACTTGTGTGTCAATGACTGAACATCTATAACTATATTCCAGTAGCATTAAAAGTTATGCGGACCAATATTTCAAGCCTGCCATGGAAGGTTTTATAGTCCTTTATCACCTCCAATATACTCTTGGAGAAAATGGTATTTCAAATACTACTTTGCGATCAGTAATTCAATATTGAATTCCAATTAATTCTTCTAGTCACCCGGTACAACATTTCGAGGTCTTCACCCTGGTGCATCATCTTCTCCCTTTAAACCGTGGTTTGCAAACTGGAAGCTAAACTTTGCATCTCTTTGGAGCAAATTTTACCTCCCAACCACGGTTTCATATGTCATGTCCATCCATACAAACCATAGTTTCTTTGAAATGATGGCTTGGAGCAGTTTAGCAAACCATGTTTGGAGGCAAGGCTAGGGGGAGGATAGTTTGTTTGTTTATTTCATAGTGACTTCAGGAGAGGCAACAGAGTGGAAGGGGATATCCCCTCTCCAAGACAAGAGACCTGGCCATGGCTTGACAGTGCAGCTTGGCTTCTCTACCATGGTGGGAGTTCAGCTGGGCTGTGGTGAGAGAGACAAGCTGATGGTCCTAGCGCCAAACTTGGGTGGAAGTCTGGAAATTGGTTGTAGATCTCTGTAAGACGCAAGCAGAGAGCTAGAGCAAACCTCTGCTGCCCCTCTTTGGCTTCAGTGAGTGCATGGGGGCTTGTTTCTGTCCCTTCCAGGTCACTGTTGCTCCAGGCTAGAGGAAGAAAATAAGGAGGCTGTTTCAGGGAAATAATAATAATAATCAAAAAAAAATTTATTTATACCCCCCCCCCCGCTGAGACCGGGCTCAGGGCAGCTAACACCAGGTATAAAAACAATTGATTAAAATACAACTTAAAAACAAGATTAAAAATGCAACATTAAAATGCTGTATCATTTCAGTAGAAAGGGTGGGGGGGGATGCAGGCAAAAGGGGAGTTGAGCTATTAACAACCTTGGGATTAATCGCCTTGGAATTAATAGGTGAAAACAGCAGCCGCAGACTAGATCTTGCATTTGCAGGCTTCCCATCTGCCCTGACGATGTCTGCAGCTGGCTGCCTCCCAGCTCTTAATTTCCCATTGTGCATGAAAGATCGCGACTTCCCTACTTCTCCCATAAATGTGACCCAGTGGGTAGAAGTGGGGGAGGGCCTTCTCCTGCCTCCTATTGAAACTCTTCCCATCAAAGTCTCGCAGCAGCTTCCTCTTCCAAAGAGGAAGAGCCTCTGGCTACACCCTGGACTCTCTGCCTGGCTTGTTTGTTTAACCTTCAGCCGGGCATTCCTAACGAGAGGTAGGATTCCGCTTTCACCAGCTGACATTTTGCCACATGTCCGCGGCGCGACTTAATGAGATGTGGCAGTCGACAAAAATACACCCTCGCCGGTTATTAGCCCATTGTGTGGGATGCTGCCCTTTCCTCTGGAAGGCGGTGCCCTCCGACAGCAAGGACATGTAAACATTGCCCCAGAAAATGTGGAAATGACTTTTTTTATTATTTTAAGAAACATAAATGCAGATTTATACAATAGTACCCTGGAAGAACTCCAGATCTGTTCTCCTTCCAGATCTCCACAATGTCTCTTGAGGAAGTCCAGGGAAATGCTCCTCAAATATCTAATGGCTTCATCACTTCTTTTTCTTCTGAATGGAAACTGGAGGAACATTTGGCTGGAGATGCCTTAGGGACGGGCAGGTGGGGCTACCCACCTGTCAATCACCTGACATCACAACGATGTCAGTTGGCTTGTCTTTGCCTGCGTGGTTTGCTGGTAGTCCATCATCTTTTATTGAGTGGCGATGTTATGCTGATGATGATTTGGGTTGTATTGTGTTGCATTGGTTTTATTCTTATCTGGGTCTTAGTAAAGGTAAAGGAACCCCTGACCATTAGGTCCAGTCGTGGATGACTCTGGGGTTGCGGCGCTCATCTCACTTTATTGGCCAAAGGAGCCGGCGTACAGCTTCTGGGTCATGTGGCCAGCATGACTAAGCCGCTTCTAGCGAACCGGAGCAGCGCACAGAAATGCCGTTTTCCTTCCCGCCAGAGCGGTACCTATTTATCTACTTGCATTTTGACATGCTTTCGAACTGCTAGGTTGGCAAGAGCAGGGACCGAACAACGGGAGCTCACCCCGTTGCGGGGATTCGCAACCGCCGACCTTCTGATTGGCAAGTCCTAGGCTCTGTGGTTTAACCCACAGCGCCACCCGCATCCCTTACCTGGGTCTTAGCAGTGTTTTAAAACTGGCCTTTAGGAGTATTTACTTCTACGCTGACCTGTAAACTAGGAATGGCCAATTTCATCTGACCCATAAAGGCTCTGGATAATTGCATTCAGGCTCTGGTTAAAGTTTGCCCCAAACCTCAATCATAAGGGGAAAAAATGAGAAATGGCATGCTTTAAAGTGTTGATATCTATCTCTGTTGGATTTTGTTTGGAATGCCCTGGCTCAGAGGACATACTCCAAACCGTTGGAGGACACCAGCTTTATTATGGCACTTGAAAAGGTCAGTTTCCAGAGTGCAATGCTCCCTTCATTCCCAAAACCACTGTCAGGATAGTAAGAGCAGCTCTCAAGCATAAACACGCTGACTAC
Organism: Podarcis filfolensis; assembly: GCF_964270895.1. Lineage (NCBI taxonomy): Eukaryota > Metazoa > Chordata > Lepidosauria > Squamata > Lacertidae > Podarcis > Podarcis filfolensis. The sequence continues at coordinate 126,278,259 of NC_139604.1, forward strand.
CCTTGATTTAAACCGCTAGCGGAACCTTTCTTGTGCCGAAAAGTGCTCTTGAAAGGATTAACAGTGGAGACCTTATTTAATTTGGTCTTATTTCTATTTTCCAGACCTCTACCTTCTTGAGGATGCAGTTTTAGTCGCAGTTGCTATGGAGAAGATCAAGGAGCAGTTTTCCAGTCTTCAAATAGCAAAACGGTGTGCGCTGGCTAAAGACCCCACTTACCTGTTGGACTTGGACATTTCAAGAGGCGGTGGGAGCCAGTTGGTGGCCGTTTCATGTTCCGATAAATCAATCAGGGTTTACAACAGAGAGACGCTCACTTTGCTGCGGGAATATAGCAGCCGTCCCGGGCTGCTCAGCGGCGTCCGATTCGCACATGCGTGTGAAAGTGTGTTGTTCTCCGCTTGCAGCGACGGAACAGTGAAATGCTGGGATACGCGCTTGGCGACCGCAGGGCCGACGCAGTTGTTCCGTGGCTCCCTTTCAAATGTCTTCATTAGCTTTGACGTAAGCTGCAACGACCTCATAGTCTGCGCTGGAACGGAAAAAGTGGGGGACGATGTGTTCATGGCCTTCTGGGATGCTCGCAGCTGCGCGAGTAGTGTAGCTTCCAGCAAAGAGCCTCTGGGCTTCTACTCGGAGACCCACAACGATGACATCACCAAAATCCGTTTTCACCCCATCAAACAGAACCTGGTAGTTTCTGGGTCAACCGACGGGCTGGTGAACGTGTTTGACATCAACAAGGACAGCGAAGAAGATGCGCTGGTTGCTACCTGCAACTCCGACTCGTCGGTCAGTTCCGTCGGGTGGTCCGGAAAAGATTACCGGCAGGTCTATTGCACGACGCACGACGAAGGGTTTTGTCGGTGGGATCTCGCCCAGCTGGAGACCGAGGAGCCAGTCACATTGCTGCATGTTCCAGACACCCGAGAAGCAGGAAGTGGGCAAAGCACCAAGGTGGACTACTTAATCGGTGGCTTGTACCATGAAACGATGGACAAGTTGGTTGTTGTTGGGGGAACATCAACAGGAAACATCTGCCTCCTGGACTGTGGGGTTGGTGGCCTGAGTTCTGTAGGAGTCCTTCAGGAGGGGCACTCTGCTCCCGTCCGCTCATTCTGCTGGAACGTGGCAGATGATTCTTTGCTGACCGGTGGAGAGGATGCGCAGTTGTTGCTATGGAAACCTGGAGCCGTGGGGAAAGCCTTTGGAAAGAAGACTTCTATGAAGACTGCTTCCTCTGTTCATCAGCGGCTGAGAGTTCACCAGCACGCTTTCAAGAGCAAGAAAAAACGGACGTCTTTGTAAAGAGGGGGCAGCGATGGGGAGTGATTCCAGAAGGGTACCTGCCTTAGCCCGTTTCAGGGGGAAAACAAGTCCTGCAGCACCTTGAAGACTTAATTTATTATGGCATAATGTTTCGTGGACTAAGGTTTGCTTCATCACACACGGAAGCTTATGCCATAATAAATTAGTTGGGTCTTTAGGGTGCTGCAGTTTTCCACTTGTAGAGAGTTGACCTTTTGAAAAGTTGCAACACTTTTTTGGGGGGAGGTGAGTTCCTTGCAGGTATTTGATGTGTACAGCTCGACAGCCGTGGCCTTGTTTACTCGGAAAATATCCTCTCCATGTCAGTGGGGACCCCAACTTCCAGCAAAGTTGGCACTGGATTGGTGCCTCGATAGGAGAAGCCTGCCAAGCAAATTAAAAGGTATCGTTCTTTTGTCTGAAGCTGCTTATGACAGGCTTGTTCAAACATTTCTCTCCAGATCCCAACAGCCCAAATTATATTTTGCTATAGATGGAATTTTCTTAAAACGATGCCTGAAGTCACAGGGAGTGGAGGAGAAGGGAGATAAGCCTGCTAAAAGAGGCATAAGGGACAAACTGAGAATGGCAAGATTAGAAAGTTCCCTTCTGCACTTCTTCAGTTCTGTGAAACTTGATATTTGTCAGACAAGGCCTCTTCTCCAATGTGTGAACACACACAGCATCTCTCTAATTTGGGGTGGGGCTGGAGACTAGCCTGTGGCCTCCAATCATCCCTGACCATTCTTGCCCGCTTCCGATTGCATCCATTTTCTGCAGGTGGGAAGGGAACTGGTCTCTGTTTGGAAATACTACAAGCTGAATACATGGTTCCCATGATTTGGGGGTGCACATACCCAGTTCCTTATTTGTTATCAGAGGCCATTGCGCATTTATGAGCATTGTGCAAACATGACTGTTATGACTGGAGACATTTATTGTGGATCTTGAAGGGGAGTCTTACCAGTCATGGAAGTCTATGATTTTTGGTTGTGCAACCATTATTTTGAGGTCTTGGGGCATATTGGGTGATGCCCAACTAAATCTTACTAAAAAGTAGACCCACTGAAATTAAGCCTGTTGATTTTACTGGATCTACTCTGATCATAGCTAATTCGCTCATTCCCTTTAGTTCCTCTTCTGAATGAGTTGTTTTTCGAACTTTGGTCCAGATGAGGAACTGAAAACTGGGAACTGCTAGCTAACTTTAGCACTGCGTATCACATCAAGACACAAGGTAGTTTGTTTCGATCTCTGCAAACTTTCAGTTCCTTGAAATCAATGGATATAAAAATGGAAGTCTGGAATCTGAAGCTATGGATCTTCAGAAACTGATTATTATTAGAGAAAATGTCTAATAAGAAAATGTCTTTTGTAAATGATACATGGATTCATGTGGCTGATTTTGTAGGCACATCATTGCTTTGAAGTTGTTTACAATACCCAGATTTACTTAATACCACGATCTGTCAAGGCTGGAGACAGGCACTGATTGGGGTCTCTCGCCCACCCCCACCCCAAGAGCTGGCACCAGTTTGAAACCAGAACTGTGCCTTGTATGTTTCTCCCCATCTCTTGGCAGTAAACAGGTGCTGCAGATTTTTTAAAAATATAGTTCCTTTTCTTTCTGGATTGATGCTGACAGTAAGAATAACAGATTATGTCTAGATAATAAAAACTTCCTTTTGTTTACAACAGTGTGGGTGGTTTCTGTAACCAACTCTCCGATTTTTCCCGACTTGCAAAAGCTTAGTTTTCAAAAACGAAAGCAGCTTTGTACATTTTGTATTCCATAAATATACTAGGCAATATCCATCACAGTCATTCTGTTAGCACAAGGACCTGCAGCTGTGCAGTGAGTCTTTCCTTCTCTCTTTTCTCCCCATGCACCCCCCCCAACAAAATATTAAAAATGCGATACAACCTCGACCATTTAAAACTTCCCTAAACATGGCAGCCTTCAGATGTCTTCTAAAAGTCAGATAGTTCTTTATTTCCTTAACATCTGACGGGAGGGCGTTCCACAGGGTGGGTGCCACCACTGAGAAGGCCCTCTCCCTGTTTTCCTGTAACCTCACTTCTCGCAGGGAGGGAACTGCCAGAAGGCCCTCGGAGCTGGACCTCAGTGTCCGGGCTGGCACCATGGAGGTGGAGATGCTCCTTTGGGTATAAAAGGCCAAGGCTGTTTAGGGCTTTAAAGGTCAAAACTAGTGCCTGCCAACATCAAGAATACTCAGCTAGGTAGAACAGAGATCTTGATTCATGCTTTTCCATCGTCAGTACAGCAGTATCTTCTGCCTACAACATTTCAGGTTCTGGCTCCTACAATTGACCTCCAAAGATTCTGGGTTGGAGAATGTTCCTTCCAGGGTACAGACCCAGGTTTGGCTTCCTGCAGACTTGAACCAGCTCCAACCCCTCGGACAGAAATACTGCAACGCTTGTTGGCTATTGCTTGTGTCCCTGAACTTCTCTTTTATTTAAAGAAGATTGAAAAAGACGTGCAACCTAAAGTTACCTCCCTTTTGGGATCTGTAGATCGGCATGGTGGTGGGTGGGATGAACTGACATTTTCCTTTCTGTATCCATATGGCAATGCCGTCACAAAACCAGGCATGTGGATGGTTGTTCGCTGTGCGATGAACTTTGCTATTGCCATACGTACAGCAGACACGATTTTGGCAGTTGTCAAGTGCATGGGGGCGTTGGAGTTCGTCGCTTGCTGGACCTCTTCAGGCAACTTCATCTGCTTGACTTGTCAGCTTTTAAGGGGCTTTGGCTTGAGCTCAGCATTTGAGGGATTCCACACGCCCCAAGTGTGGTGCATTTTGAGGGGGAAGGCAAAGCGTCACTTCTGGAAAATGGCCTTGCTTCGTCATCCTAGGCTTCATCAGTAGAACAGGCTCATATGTAATACAGTGGTACCTCAGGTTAAGTACTTAATTTGTTCCGGAGGTCCGTTCTTAACCTGAAACTGTTCTTAACCTGAAGCACCACTTTAGCTAATGGGGCCTCTTGCTGCTGCCACGCTGCCGGAGCATGATTTCTGTTCTCATCCTGAAGCAAAGTTCTTAACCTGAAGCACTATTTCTGGGTTAGCAGAGTCTGTAACCTGAAGCGTATGTAACCTGAAGCGTATGTAACCCGAGGTACCACTGTATTACAGGATAGTGGATCTTATAGCATAGTAGTGGTTGAAGCCTAGGATGACGAAACAAGGCTAATATTCCGGAAATCCTCATCTTAGATTCTGTGAAAGGATTCTGTGGAACTGCAACAACCCTTCATGTGGATTATTGGACTCCATGAACAGACAGGTGGAATAGACACTTATACATGTATGGACCTTATGCATGTACTGACTAGAGAATGAACCGATCCACTGGGTCTTCTGCTTTTTTCGTTGAACTTTATGAGACTAACGTTGAAATCTACAATTTGATCAACGAATAGTATACTTTATTTATTCAAAAGCACAGCCGGTTGCGTCTTGTGTGTTTATATAAAGATCTGAGCTGGCATAGAAACTGGCTCCCCTAACCCCTAGGAATAAAATCAATTACAGAAGTTCTTGGATTTTATTTTATTATTTTTATTTTAGTTTATTTATATGAAACTTACTAGCCGCTTGCCACCCAAAGGTCTCCAAGTGACTCACAGCAAATAAAAATATACAGCTTGAACCCCCAACCCTGAGATTTAAGTGCCTCGCACTCTACTGACTGAGCTATCCCAGCTGCCATGGGGAATCATGTTAATATTTAATATCACAACCATGGAAAAGCAAAACAAAGAAAAGCGTTCCAGCCGCATAAACAGTGGCAAACAATATTAAAAATTCTTAAACAATAAAGAAGGCAATACTTTATTTTATGTTACTGCAATGAATTGAGGGAACCCTCAGAGCATGTATACAGTGGTGCCTCGCAAGACGAAATTAATTCGTTCCACGAGTCTCTTCGTCTTGCGATGTTTTTCGTCTTGCGAAGCACGGTCCGTCGCAACTGCGCCTCTTCAAGCGGCTTTAGGAAAAAAGTGAACAAACTCGCAAGACGTTTTCGTCTTGCGAAGCAAGCCCATAGGGAAAATCGTCTTGCGAAGCGACGCAAAAACGGAAAAACCCTTTCGTCTTGCACGTTTTTCGTTTTGCGAGGCATTCGTCTTGCGGGGCACCACTGTATAGGGGGCATGCAGGGAATGGAAGCAGAAAAAGTTACTGTCAGGGCTGCCCAAGGTCCCAGCTCACAAAGGACCAACGCTGCTTCTTGGTTAAGTACAAAAGTCTTTATTGAAGTTCAGTTTCACTTCCAGAGCCGCAGCGCGCAGCTCTACGTCTCAACTGTTAGACCGCTGATGCTCCGTCTGAGTCTCCTCCCCCCTGACACCAATTTAAGATTCTAGCCTTACTCCACCTCTTCCTCAGTTCCTTCCGCCTCTGGTTGCGCCTGGCCGTTGGGGTCTCGCCCTTTCTAGCCTCTTCTGACGCTGAGTCCCCTGAGCCTTCCCCCTCCCTCCAGCGGGCTTTAGGAGCTGGTTCCCCATCCGGGTCTCCTGCTGTTCCCCGCGCCTGTACATTTGAACTTGGCGCGCGCGCCCAGCCGGTAACTTTCCTCCTGACCGTTTCACTGCTGCTGCTGTCACTGCTTCCCCCTCTGGGGGGGCTAGCTGCAACTGACCTCCCCTCCGTTGGAGGCGTGGTCAGCCCTGACTCACTCTCTCTCCCCGCTGGAGGAGACGCTGGCCCTGACACATGTGACTCTTCCCCCCCACTACGCTCTGGTGGGGAAACTGGTCCAAATCCCCCACTGCTGCTTTGGGGTTCCCCTCTGTCTCCTTGTTTCTGGTGCGTCCCCCCTGGGACCCCCCTTGCCCTGACCATAGGCGCCCCCTTCTGGGAATCTTCTGATTCGCCGGAGAAGCTCATGGAATCTCTCGGGCCACTGTCATACTCCCCTACGCTGCCCTCGGATTCTTCCCCTTCGCTCTCCATTTCCTCTCTCCCCAGAGCTCCTGCTCCTGAGTCCCTGACAGTTACACTAAAAGTTTTAGCTAAAAGTTACAGCTAAAAGTTGTGCTAGGGTAACTGGCTGAATCCTGCCCCTTGATGCCTTGCATGCTGTTGAGAGGCTTAACTTTCTTTGGCCTATAACAAGTCAGCCTTTGCCACAGTGGTCGGAGCCTGTCTGCTGCCTGCAGTGCTCTCTGTGTTTCGGGGAAGCCGATCTAGTGCCAAATTATTCATAGTAAGGCTCTGGTCTCTGATTAAAACTCTGCACGCTGTGCTTATCCGAGTAGGAAAGGGGGGGGGAACCCACTTCTGGAATAATCCCACAACCTGTGTGTCAAGGGGTTGTCGTCCATTTATGGAAGCATTAATTTGCCAGTCTATTTTTAAAGTTTCGGTCTGAGCATGCTGGGAAATCTGCGCCGTGCCCAAACGATGCATCAGAGAAGCTGCAGGAAGGCCTTCCTAAAGCAACCAGTTGCATTATCAAAACATCGAAACCCGTGTTAATGGGACAACTTATCAAAACCCCCCAAAACTGGGTGGTCTTATATGGGACGGAACTCAAACCGTATGCAAAAGTTAAAGGGAATGAGGAAGGTTGAAGCTTGTCCCACCGCCACCCAAACGATACAGGCGTTCTGGTTGCTGCCGCAATGGTACCTCGGGTTACATACGCTTCAGGTTACAGACTCCACTAACCCAGAAATAGTGCTTCAGGTTAAGAACTTTGCTTCAGGATGAGAACAGAAATTGTGCTCCAGTGGCATGGCAGCAGCAGGAGGCCCCATTAGCTAAAGTGGTGCTTCAGGTTAAGAACAGTTTCAGGTTAAGTACGGACCTCCAGAACGAATTAAGTACTTAACCCGAGGTACCACTGTATTCCCAGTAGTTAGAGCAGGGGTAGTCAACCTTTTTATACCTACCGCCCACTAATGTGTCTTTCTTGATGGTAAAGTTTTCTTACCGCTCACCAGTGCTCGATGGAAGGTGGATTCAGCTTGTGCTGTGGAACCCCCTACCACCCACCTAGAATCCTGAAACACCCACTAGTGGGCAGTAGGGACCAGATTGACAACCCCTGAGTTAGAGTAAGGCAATTTCCTGTTCCTAGGGAAAGGCAGGTTGGTTCAGGTATGATGAAGAAGAGGTGTTACATTGAATGGAGCTTGGCTCCAGCAAGGTGCCTGGCTCTGCCCAATTGTTTTCTCAGCTGACCTCTGGAGTGTGCAGCATTCTCAATTGCATGTGCGAGCAACCAATTTTCTTTTGGGAGGCTGAGTGTCCACATTTGTGCACTTTCATCCTCCTATCTTGTGAACACACTTTTATAGGTTTCCCTTTACGAAATGATTGCTTGTATACCTGTCACTGCTCACCTGTCGGGGCTCTCATTCTCATAGTACAGAATCCAGTAGATCCTGTATTTGCATGGCATATGAGAGCATTTCTCTTCCTTGCGCAAACCTTGATCACTCCAGTCTCCTGCAGCACAGCAACCCCCCACGTTGCAGGTTTGCGAATCGGCAGTGGATGGATGAGCCTCTTTAATGAGCACATTACTTTAACATTAATGGGATGTTTAAAAACAAAATAAACCCCAGGCTCCTGGGAACTTCTCCTCAGGCTACCAGCAATATTACTATTGGTCTTGATTACAGAAGGACTAGATATGCAAGGAATATTGAAGCGGCAACTTCCCTTTAAGCCAGGTAGAGAACAGGATGTGGCTGGCAGACTCCATGCCAGGCCATGCCAACTGCTGGGCCCGCCCACCTGTCAATCTCCTGTGACGTCACCATGCTATCAGGTGACCCGACTTCAAAGGAAAGGATTGGGAGGGCAACAGAATAAGGTGCCAAATTCAAAAAGCACCATCTTTCTGAAGCAGAGAATTGGGAGGACACTTAAAAAGTGCATTCCTGCTTTTTCTCCATATTTAGCTTACGTTTAAAGCCATGGCTGGACGTTTCTGGCTCCTGACGTCTTAGATGACATCAGGCATGGGAAAGGTGGAGCACATCATACATGCAGGAAGGCAGGCTGGAGGTTCCTTCAAGCAATAGAACACATCCTTTAAGTTGATTTTACTAATTGGGAAGTAGAGAAAACAACATGGGTGAAATAGCTGCCATTTAATGATAGGTATCAGAAATCTGTGAATCTAGCAGTCCGAGGAGACCCTAAGCCCCATTCTTTTCCTTCATGCAGCTGTTTAAAGAGGAGGACATTGTATTGCGAGATTTGTTATTGAGAGTACTTGGGTACAGTTTTCACCCAGAGCTAGCCAACATATATCGTTTTCCTAAGGTTTTGCCCTCATCAGCGCAGAACTCCGCTTTTCAGAAAACTGAGTCATGCCTGTGGAAAGGGATACACGTGGTTTTCATCTCTTTGCTGTTTTAATCAGCCTGGAGCAATGGCTCCTGTGCATCATTCGCAGCAACAGATTCCCATTTTGCCAGAGACACCCCCACAATAGCCAGCCTCTTTTGATTGGGACTGCTTCCTACCTCCCTGTGACAATGACCTCTGTCTTTAGGTTGTTTCCCAAAATGCTGGCCCTGCCCTGCTGCAGGGTGAAGCTCAGACAGCACCATGAAGGCAGGAGGGTTGGGGGGTGGGAATAGATGAAAGCAGGAATCGGTGTCTGGATGGTGCAGCAAGACTTTTTTAAAAAAGGAAGGGATGGTCCTTGCTGGGGTGTGTGTGTGTGTGTGTGTGCGCGCACGCACGTGCACGCTACTTGGGCTCCACTCCCAACAAAATGTCATGGGCTGGTACTGAGGCTGGCACACATCATCAGATCTCTGGCAATTTCTTCCACCTGAAGACAGGTTATTCTCCAGTAAAGCATTTCCAGGATTGTTGGGGAAGACTTGGGTGGGTCAGATCTAGCTGGCTGGCTTAGCATTGCCTAAAATGTAAAGGTAAAGGGACCCCTGACCATTAGGTCCAGTCGTGACCGACTCTGGGGTTGCGGTGCTCATCTCGCTTTATTGGCCGAGGGAGCCAGCGTACAGCTTCCGGGTCATGTGGCCAGCATGACTAAGCCGCTTCTGGTGAACCAGAGCAGCACATGGAAACGCCGTTTACCTTCCTGCCGGAGCGATACCTATTTATCTACTTGCACTTTGACGTGCTTTCGAACTGCTAGGTTGGCAGGAGCTGGGACCGAGCAACAGGAGCTCACCCCATTGCGGGGATTTGAACCGCCGACCTTCTGATCAGCAAGTCCTAGGCTCTGTGGTTTAACCCACAGCGCCACCCGTGTCCCTTTGCATTGCCTAGTGCCAGCTAAATAAACGAGACAAAAGTTCAAAAGGGGGTGGTAGTGGTGAGCTCCCGTTGCTCGGTCCCTGCTCCTGCCAACCTAGCAGTTCAAAAGCACATCAAAGTGCAAGTAGATAAATAGGTACCGCTCCAGTGGGAAGGTAAACGGCGTTTCTGTGCGCTGATCTGGTTCGCCAGAAGCGGTTTAGTCATGCTGGCCACATGACCCGGAAGCTGTACGCTGGCTCCCTCGGCCAATAAAGCGAGATGAGCGCTGCAACCCCAGAGTCGGTCACGACTAGACCTAATGGTCAGGGGTCCCTTTACCTTACCCTCCAGCAGTTACCCGATGAAAATAAGGACATCCTATTCCACACCCTCCAACATTTCTTCTTGGATGAAAATAGGGACATCCTAAGGAGAAGCAGGGCATTCTGGGATCAAATCAGAAACCGGGACAGACAGGTTCTGTAAATCTGGGACTGTCCCTGGAAAATAGGGACCCTTGGAAGGGTCTGCAATTTTTCCATATTATCTGTTCAGGAGATAGTTGCAAATGAGTTTGAGGTGGCCCCGAATGTCTGTTCCTAGTAGGCAAGCTTTTTATTCCTGACGTTACACGAGGGAGTAACTCATTGTACACTGACTACTGCAAGTTTCACATTTCGCTTAGGCCACTTTGGAATTCTGAAATTGTCATGCTGGTTGCTTTTGCAACGACAGTGTCACTGGAAGAGGAGGGATGTGGAGAAACTGGAAAGTGTAGCCTCTGTTGCTGTGTGCAAGTTCCCTGTGGAGATGCAGAGGCAAGAAGGCAGGTTTGTGTTTTGTTGAAACTTGACAGAACTATGGAAACCCTCCACCCAGGTCTGCTTGGGTCAATGCAAGCTTAACTACATTTTGCTTCGTGTGCTGGAGGTACTGACAAGCCTTGAAAAATATCCTCCTTTGAAACAATGCCTGGGACCTGGAAAAACAACAACCGTACACAGTTCCAGCTAACATAAGACTGCGAATGTGAGGGACATGGTAGCTGCTCTCAGGTAAAGATCAGCACAAACTGTTCTTGAGTCCTCACCATGGTGTGTACAAACAGTATTACTGTTCAGCCGAGAGCAGGACCTTGAGAATAGGATTCAATTGCAAGAGAAAAATCTGCGGCCGATTCTGAATTTTTAAATTACGTAAGAAAACATCACATCTAGATAACGGCTTTACTTTGCAAGATGTTGAGGAGCATCCTGTCTGGATAATCAGAATCAATATTGTGAGTGCTGCTATGGTAAATGCTTGCTAGATCATACAAAGAGTCCATCTGGGGTTCTCTGTCTTCAACAGGGATCAGACGCAGATGGGAAGAGGTTCATAAGGAGACCCTGGAGGAGATGACCTACCCTCTTCTTCTGCCACCATGCACTTCCGGATACTACATCCACCACTGAATAGCTCTTACAATCAGAAAGTTATTGATATTTAGTCCAAATTTCCTTTCTTTTTACTTAAATCCATTGGTTTAGGTTCTACCCTGTGGAGAGGCAGAAAACAAGCTTCCTCCATCCTCCATGTGACAGGAGGGTATTGACAACCTGGAACATGTGCAGAGGAGGGTCTGGAGCCAAGCCTTATGAGGAACGGTTGAAGGAGCTGAGTATGTTTAGCGTGGAAAAGAGGAGACTGAGAGAAGATATGAAACATACTCAGCTCCTTCAACCGTTCCTCATAAGGCTTGGCTCCAGACCCTCCTCTGCACATGTTCCAGGTTGTCAATACCCTCCTTAAATTGAGGTGCCCAGAACTGGACACAGTACTCCAGGTGCAGTCTGACCACACATTTTACCAGCTTCTCCGCAAGACTATCCACAGGGGACTTTGTCAAAAGCCTTACTGAAATCAAGGTACACTACGTTCCTGCATCCTGTTCTCACAGCGGCAAAGGTAGGAAACATGTTAAGTTGTGGGTGAACATATCAGACGACACAGCCATTTCTCCAAAGCAGCTCTTTATTTGTAAGCTGGAACAGAACTGAACTGAAGGGCTCAGTCAGCCTGCTTATATAGAGCTCCAGAACCTTGTTACTGTAACAACTTTCTAAAACTATCCAATCATTGAATGTCACTTTCGATCCTTCATTTGCATAACTATCTACAGTATCCATCCAATCACTGAACGTCACTTTCGATCCTTCATTTGCATAACTACAGTATCCCCCTGCTGGCCCAGGGTGAGAACTTCAGTACATAACAAAACACACAAGCAGGACCTGAGCACAAGAACACGCTCCCCTCCTGCGGTTCCAGCAACTGGTACTTTCTCTTCTCTCACAACTCCTCATGTTGTAAATCTCTCTTTAGAGTCACCTCTATGGGCACAGTTCCCATAGTAGCTTGAATGGTCAGGGATAGTAGGCAACTGTGCAAGCAAGGACCAAGGAGATCCTTAATGGCGGCAGTGGGTGGGGGAACTGATTCTACGCCACCTGCCTCAGACACTAGTGATCAGCAAATGCTTTGGGGTGTGTGGAGCTAGGCCAGCGTTTCTCAAACTTTGGTCCTCTGCTGTTATTGGGACTGCAACTCCCACTGATCCTACTAGCTAGCGACGATGGGAGTTGTAGTCCAACGAGAGCTGGAAGGCCACAGGTTAGCCACGCTCTGAAATCACAGAGATGTTGTATGTGTCCAGTTCTTAACACCCTCCATACATCAGAAAGGATGCCTTGTGAGCTAGGCCAGCTAAGTCTGTCTGATTCGCTCCACTCCCTTGTCTAACACCTGCCTACGTTCCAAGTTCAGCAACCACAATGTAGTACCACCCGTTACAGCGTGTAAGCCCTAGCGGTTTTCTAGGGAAATAAGGAAACAAAACGTCGGCAGCGCTAGTCCTGTTCAGATCCCCTAAATCCCTACAAGATCTGTACATAGTAACATGAAGTTTGGTTGTAACATGCCGAGTTATGCATAAACTATGCAGGCCTGCACATAGTTTCGTTGTGGGTTTTGCAAATATTTAAAGTGGCTTCGCAAAACAGCCCGGGTCAAAATCACAAGCTCATTCAGCTTCTTATTTCTAGCCCTACCTGTTCTCGCTGCATGCCTGTGTGTTACGTAAGAAACAGCTCGCAAATTATCCAGGGAGAATGAGATTCTATGGGCGCTTTTGATTTGTGAAGAGTTAGCTATTACGATACAGGCAACATTCTCAGCAGAGATGACCCCCCTTCACCACTAGTGTTGGACTAAGAATTGCAAGTCCAGGGTGGAAATTCCCACTCGGACACAAAGCTCATCGGACAACCTTGGGAGAACAGCTGTTTTTCAGCCTGAGCTACCTCACTGGGTTGTGAGAACACAGTGGGGAGGGAGAGAAACCACATGGAGGAAAGGTGGGATATAAATGTAATAATAAATAAATGTGCAAATCCTGTAGAAAGACTATTTCCTCCCCCCGTCCAATGTGTACAGTCAGCATCATTCTCACTGAATGCACAATGTGACCATTTTTTGTCCATCACCTAAAAACACCACAACTGTTGCGAATTGGTTCATAATACAAAATCCATGCGATGACAACCAAAACCAAAACCCGTGCACAATGCCTGCTGGACATGTTACATGCTCTAGCAATAGCTGCAGTCATAGCCATTAGATGGCAATATTCTTAGTGATGTACGGTACTCATAATTCAGTGATTAACCGTCTAGGTTCCTGCTCAGTCTGAAATAACTGAATACCACAATTCTCCCTAGAGGAACTGGGATCTCCCACAAAACTAATCTTAAGTTTTTTTGTGATGTAGATTTTATGTTTATATATATACACACACATATACATATGGTATCAATATCCATCTGTCATGGATGCTTTAGATGAGATTTCTGCATTGCAAGACGTTGGACTAGATGGGTCCCTTCCAACTCAATGATATTGAATGCTATTGTTTTATTGAATTTAGGAACTTAATTGATGAAGGATGGTTTAAAAATGGATTAAGTAAACAAAGTGTCTGTGCCATTAATAATTTAAGTGACTGGATCTTACCATTTTAGATAATCGGATCATATACCATAACTTTAGCTATGAAGCGAACATATACAATAAAAAGTACAGGATATTTTATGAATAATTCAGCTTTGTTTATATTTAACCAATGCTCTATGTTGCTGACACACTCTGAAAATATCACCTAAAACATAGCTACACATAATAATAATAATTAAATTTTATTTATATCCTACCCTCCCCAGTCGAAGCCAGGCTCAGAGCGGCTAACAACAGTAAAAGTAACACAGTTTATATAAAATCACGGTCAATTAATTAAAATACATTCTAAAATCATTTCATTCTAAATGGTGTTCTTTTCCAAAAGTAGTTGTAGCACCACATTTTTCAAATGAAGGCCACAAAGCAATAACCATTGTGGGAGTTTGCAAATATTCATGAACTCAACAGTGCCTTTTGGGTTGGGTGATCACCTCTGTGCTACAGATAAAACAAAATCAATCAGGGAGGTTTTTTTTTTTAATCCTAATGGCCACCCAATATGCTACAGGCAGGATTAAGATTACCAAACGCCAGTCTCCTAGGGTGGCATTCAACTAAGTTGTACTCAGAAACTGAGTAACTGAAATTAACAAACCTAACCTCATTTGCATTTATTTCTGCTTTGAGTAAAACTTAATTCAATACTACCCCTACATCAGATGGCACTAGCTAAAAGGCAATAAAGACAGGGCTGGACAGATTTAGAACTTGTTAATTCAGTTTGGCCACAACAGAAGTGTAAAACTATTGTGATTAATTGCAGTCAGTTATAGCTTTTAACATAGCAATAACAGCGCATTTCTCTTTAAATATGAAAGGGGGTGAGAAATATGAATATGTAGCTTAATGAAAACTTATTCCAACTTGTCAGTGACATTTCTTGATATGCCTCATCAAAATCTATTAACAATCCAACAGGCATTGGATAGCTTTGAATATAGGAAGTGCCATTCTTAAATTACCGGTAACGCATGCAATTAGCTGTTGGAGGCTCAGTGTTCTTAATGCCATCATGCCGCAACACAGCATTTGGCATTTTGAAGGCACTAGGAGTGATTGGTACACATTACAAAACATATAGGCTACCTTATGAAGGGAAGGGTCTCTTATGGTAGACTCAAATAATAGCAATAAGAACCATTAAGTCTGCCTTATCCCAGAATTTTGCTGTTGCAAAAGTGGGCATAAAATACTGCAGATTTTTAGTTGTCAGAATAAGGCTGTCCAGGTTGTTGTTTTTTTTAAAAAGTACGAGTCTTGTTGAAGGATGGAAATTTGGCACCAAAGCAACATTTTAGGCAGCTGACAATTTCTGGGATTTTTCCAGTCCTTTTCACAGGAGTTTAGTGGCACCATGGCAGGTCAAAATCTGGTTGACAGGCCGTTAAGTCCTCCATGGGGAGTGGATTCAGGTTCAACGGACAGGGCAAAATTTTACTTTTTATGCTTGTGATTCCAGCTCAAGTGAAAATAATAATTCAGCACAGTGGCCGTATTTCAGCCCAACTCCCAGAACGGAAGTAATAAGAAAGCACAGCGAATGACGAGTAAGCAGGACATCTTCCTTCGCTTTTTGAACCTGAAAGGAACCTTTAGGGAGGTGGCTATCTCACACGTTGGAGGGAGGCAGGAAAGGGCAGAACTCTGGACTCAAGTGTATTCTGAAGCAGTTGGCGATGACAGTTGGGACAGAAGAGAAAGCATTCTGAAGAAAGCATCACGGAGAAGAGCAGGAAACAAGGGGAAGGGAGGAAAATGAGCAGAGAGTGAGTGTTGGGAAGGGGTGAGGAGCGGAAAAGTGAGCCAAAAGGGAATAAGCAAGGAATGAATGAAATGGAACTAAAGGAAGCAGGAACAAAAAATGACATGACAGGGACACACAAGGCAAGATATGCAACTGAATGAAATGACAGCCCAGTTCTTTGCCGAAAAGCAATTCTGTACGCTAGTGATTTTGCGGAGCGGAAGCAACGGTTCGATTATATTTTTCCTGCCAGTTGCTTCTCAACTGAGAACGGCTCCCTCCTGCTGCTTTTCAGCAAACAAGCAAGAAACAAACAAGCAAGCAAGCAAGCAAGCAAGCAAGCAAGCAAACAAACAAACAAGCAAACACAACCCAGGCCACCAGAGTTTTCTTAGACATGGTTGTGTATAAAAGTGTGGTTGTTTCACTTCAGAAAGGCATTTTTTTACTCCACCAAAGCAGATTGATGTTGTGTCTGGCCTCAAACTCCACGATTCTTTTAGCAGTGGCAACTGTTTATTCACTTCACATTAAAGGATTATTTCAGTGTGTTTTTAACCAGTGTGCCGTGGCACCCTGGGGTGTCTTGAATGATGGTCAGGGGTGCTGTGGGCACTAGCCTCTGTCCCTCTTTCCTCCCCTCCCTCCTCTTATGCCCTCTCACATCTCTGCCTCCTAAAGGCTTGTGCGGCTGTCTGTTGCAGCAGCCTTGGTCCAGTATACCTGAAGGAGCGTCTCCACCCCCATTGTTCTACCCGGACACTGAGGTCCAGCGCCGAGGGCCTTCTGGTGGTTCCCTTGCTGCGAGAAGCCAATTTTCAGGGAACAAGGCAGAGGGCCTTCTCGGTAGTGGCACCCGCCCTGTGAAACGCCCTCCCACCAGATGTCAAAGAGATAAACAACTACCTGACATTTAGAAGACATCTGAAGGCAGCCCTGTTTAGGGAAGCTTTTAATCTTTAACAGACCACTGTGTTTTAATACTTTGTTGGAAGCCGCCCAGAGTGACTGGGGAAACCCAGCCATATGGGCTGGGTATAAATAATAAATACTAATAATAATAATAATAATTACTACAACCTCCCCAGGCAAATGGTGCCTCTGGGGCTGGCCAAGGGGTGCTGGTTGCCAGGAGCTGAGGTGGCCTCAGCTAAGTTAGCAAGCAAGTGGGTGAGGGAGCCCAGCCAGTCAGTCCACCAGCCCTTGCTGTTGGGAATGGACAGACTAGTGGGAGGCTGGGCAGGCAGGCAATGCGCTGGCCTTTCTTGTGCTTGCTGCGTGCAAGGCCTGCCTGGGAGCCAAGTTCCCGGTGCTGAAGGAGAGCCTTTCTGCCATGTAGTCCCAGCAGTGCCCACTGCTGCCTCCAAGGTAAGGTGCTGGCCTCACGTCCATCTTTGGCCAGTCTCCATCGGGCCATTAAGGTTGGGGGCATCCTCTTCCCAGAAGCCTGTGGGGCACCCCTATTTCCTTAATTAACTATAGATCTCCCACCTACAGTGCTTCAACCATAGAAGCAAAGCGGCAGAGAAAAGCATTGGCTATAATGTTCTATTCTTATAGTTTATAACATATTTGTAATGCTTTAAGAGAGATGCTGCAAATCTCTCAATAGTCTTTTTTCTTCAAAAAATGTAAATCAGTACAGAAATTATCTCAATAAATGAAATATTAAACCAAAATGAAACGCATAACTGGCCCAAACATTAAAAAAATAGGAAAAGGTAAAGGGACCCCTGACCATTATGTCCAGTCGTGGCCGACTCTGGGGTTGCGGCGCTCATCTTGCTTTACTGGCCAAGGGAGCCAGCGTACAGCTTCCGGGTCATGTGGCCAGCATGACTAAGCCGCTTCTGGTGAACCAGAGCAGCGCACGGAAACGCCGTTTACCTTCCCGCCAGAGCACTTTGAAGTGCTCTTGAACTGCTAGGTTGGCAGGAGCGGGGACCGAGCAATGGGAGCTCACCCCGTTGCGGGGATTCGAACCGCCGACCTTCTGATCGGCAAGTCCTAGGCTCTGTGGTTTAACCCACAAGGGAAGTCACAATTCCTGCAAAAACCTTAAAGTAGTCTTAGATGAGATACTGACCACATACCTACTGGTAGAAATAAGCAGTTGGCTCAGACATTAGGAGCATACATGCAGAACAGTTACAACTGTATTCTAAGAACTAGACTTGCAAATGAACACTTAAGTGATGAATATAACTCTTCCATTTTCAAGTTCACTAAAGATTTCACCCTGTGCCAATCGTTTCACCCTGTGCCAATCTTACATAAAAATTGATTAGAAGCTGCACCATATTCCCATGAATATACTTTTGTGGGGAATGGCTCCCCTTTTGCTTTCCTGATTGCGAATTCAATACCATGGATAAAAGTATTACGTGCTTTGTAGAGTTTTGTGAGCTTTTACTCTATATGACACAGAAGATATGTCACAAACGAGGTCACAAATCCCAGAAAACACAAGTAGATACTGGCAAGCACATATATACATTCAGCTTGAGATATTTTGATTGGTAGGCACTCAAATCCCTCTCAATTATTTTTTTTTGGAAAAGGAATTATCTTGATAAATATCTTAAAAATCCCTCTAAATGATCATAACTGAAACATGAGTGCTTGCAATTTGTTGAATTTTGAACAAGGGCATTTCCAAAAGATCTATTAATGGGACAGCTATTCTTCTTCAAATATATTCAGTGGGACTGTCTATGCTAAAGGGTAGTTGTGGAGCTTCACAGTCATATCAGCAGAAGACAACAATGAGCTGCATCATACTCTTGAGTAGACCAACTGAATTCAATGGACATCAGTCATGATTAACTGAGATCCCTCAAATTCAATGGGTTTTCTCAGAGAATGACTTTCTAATTCAAGAGGACTAAGATGCTTCAGGATATAGAAAAGCCATTATACATTACCACAATTATTTTTATATAAACCCAGATGTAAATTAAGCGTACAATTGCAACACTTAAGCTGCTGCTGTTTGCAAATATGGCCATGAGGTGTACATCAGTTACATTACATAGTTAAAGACATTCTGACCTTTCTCAAAAATACAGAGAAGCAAGAATTCATGGGAAATGTCCAAGAAAGAAAAGGAAAGCCGACAAATAAGAAAAGGAAGCTAGGAGAAAGTTTGCTGATTGGAAGAAAAAGTACAATGTAAGTCTAACTTCAACGCTGCTGCAACTCCTCATACTGCTCCAGTTAAGGAAATCCGTTCCACTTAAAAAAATTTAGATCAGGAACTGTGGGTCAAATGCACATGCAGTTGCATGGAAAGTGGATGATGTGCCTGTTTTTCATGCTTTCCTTGGAATGCATGTTCTCTTGCCCAATCCCATACACATACTGGCAAAACTAGTCATGTTTGTATACCTTCTAAAAGCGTAAGTTGAGTTTGCTCAGGGTAATTTTGCTTCTGTAATACATAAAAACGCAGCCACCAGCAGTTCAGTTGAGACATAGCAAACCATAGTTTGTGCTAATCATAGTATAGAACTGAAACTATGTTTTGAACTTCCAACATACAAACCATGGTTCTAGAGCTGCATTCCTACTTTAATTTTCCATCCTGTAAGCACCTAGCATTGTAAATTCATGAGGTCATTGGTGCCTCTGTGGGTCAGCAACCAAAGCAACTGTTGTATCAATTATTTGCCAGTTCAGACAGCATGCCAAACCAGAGTTTGTAAAATAATTATTTACAAGCTCAATTCAAAATATGATTTTTAACTCTGGTTTACTGGCTTACTATAAACTGATTTGCCAATGCATATATTACATCAAATAGGGCTGCTATATTTCAAACAGCGAAAATTCAGACAGATAAGTTGTTGGTGGCAACCCTACATCAAATCTTGGCTAAGCTTCCTTTGTTGTGATGTTTGAATTCACAGAAACCTTAAATATGAACTAGAAGTGATAATGGTGAATTGAACTACGTCAACACCAGAACCCTTGGTGC
The DNA here is from genome assembly GCF_964270895.1 of Podarcis filfolensis. NCBI lineage: Eukaryota > Metazoa > Chordata > Lepidosauria > Squamata > Lacertidae > Podarcis > Podarcis filfolensis. The sequence continues at coordinate 126,297,607 of NC_139604.1, forward strand.
ACTTTTGGTTCTATTATAAAACTCTTTCATTCCACATATACTTTTAGACATGTTATGAATAATAGCACAGTAAATTCATTGTGGCTGCAATCCCAGAATCACATGAATTCATTCCTAACAGATTCTTCTTGAGCTTTTTCTGGATGGCTTGCGCTTCGGACAAGCAGGCCTTATAGTTTGGAAGCTTTCTTTTTCCAGTTTAACCCCATTACTTCTTATATTGTGGATAAACAAGTGTCACCCCCTTTTTTACATGCTTTATTTTTAAAGAGGTGCACATGCCACCTCTTTTTAGATGAAAACATTCTCAGTTCCTTTCCAGCCCTTTATCACTTTTTAAAAGTTCTCCTGAATTTTCCAAATTACCACTACCTTCTCGATGCCAGCGGAAGTTATTTTCAGCTAGCTGCCAAAAATAGTGTAGCTGCATGATCCTCAGAGAGGAAAAATGTGTCAGAAAATGGATTGAGGATTGCAATGACACTTGGGACTTTGAGGACAGAATGATAAGACCACAAGAAACCCCTTGCTGGATTTGAGCCAGGGGTCAACACTGCTCCCAACAGTGGCCAGTCAGGAAGTCCACAAGCAGGACACAAAGGCAAACAATACTCCCCTGTGATTTCCCCTCCCCACTTCTATCAACTGTATAATTTGTTAAACCCCAATCACATCTCCCCTTATTCAACACCTTTTTCTAAAGCACCAGACATTTTAACGTTTCTTCATACTGAAGGCATTTCAGCCCTTTATTTTATTTTAGGTGGTTGCTATGTTCCACCCCTTTCCCACTCTCAAGATGATATACTGTATTTTTCGCTCTATAAGACGCACTTTTTCCCTCCTAAAAAGTAAGGGGAAATGTGTGACTTACGGGACGAATGCAGGCTGCACGGCTATCCCAAAGCCAGAACAGCTAGAGGGAGCGCTGTGCAGCACTCCCTCTAGCTGTTCTAGCTTCTGGCTTAGCCACGTGAAGCCTCCGCAGGGCATGGGGAGCCTTCACCCCCGTGCCCTGCGGAGGCTTCGTGGGGCTATCCAAGAGCTGCGCAGCGCTCCCTCTAGCTGTTCTAGCTTCGCGCGAAGCCTCCACAGGGCACGGGGAGCCTTCATCCCCGTGCCTGCAAAGGCTTCGCGGGGCTATCCCTGGCTTTTGTGGGAGGTGGGGGAAGGGACAGAGCGCACCCCACCTCCCAGAAAAGCCCCCAAGAGCCGCACTCCCTTTAAAGAGCCGCGTGGAGCGTGTGTGCAGCTCTTGGGGGCTGTTCCCTGAGGAGGGAGAAAGGCAGCCCGTCAGCTTTTCCTCAGGGAAAAGCCTGCAAGCGCCGCACACACGCTCCTTGCGGCTCGTGAAAGAGAGAGCTGAGCAGACCCTGGGATGAATACAGGCTCTGCTCAGCACTCCCTTTAAAGAAGTTTTTTTCTTGCATTCCCCCTCTAAAAAATAGGTGTGTCTTATGGTCAGGTGCACCTTATGGAGCGAAAAATACGGATAATTACATGGGGTTCTCCCCATTCAAGAACTGGCCAGACAGAGACCTGCCTAGCTTCAGCTGCACCGTATGCCTTTATACTATGCCTTGGAACCTACCAAGGAATTTGCTGTTCACCTCCAGCAAACAAGGGTTACTTTTCCCCTGTGCCACCCCACAACTCCCAAGTTTTCTTTTCCAGTCACCACCTATTCAGACATCATCAGCCTATATATGAAGCTAGTAAATTTCTTGTTTTCTACAGAAGGGAATGTGACTGAACAATTATTGACAAAACAATCCTAAATTATGAGATTATAATAGACCTAATATGTAAGATTCCTCCCCTCCCCCCATTTAAATATACTCCAAAGCAGTATTGGGAAAATAATTGCTGCTAATAATGCATTTCCATCAGCTGATAATTGTATCCTGGAGATTACTCCTCCCACTTGCTCCAATAGGAAGGAATTATGCAAATTATCTTAGAATTTCTGGCTTTGACAGCTGGGAGGAGTAGCTGCTGTCTTCGAGTTTTCTGACTTGCCTACCCCACACTGACAGGTCCTCTGAGGAATTCTATCTTCATCTTTACTTAACATGTACTATCTTCAACTGAAATCTGCCTCACACAGTGTTGCTGGGCAGGGATTCTTAGCCAGAACAGTACGTCCCAAACATTACAGTTGTCAGGTGTTCATTCTTTCAACAGTTGATCTGTATTTTGTAAAAGCCATCTCTAGTGGCTTTTAGCAGAATATCATTGAATGTTGAAAGCAACTGTAATTTCTATCAGCAAACACAGATATCATTATGTATTAAATAGCCAAAAGATATTCAAGCCACTACACACACACACACACACACACACACACACACACACACAGTTTCTTGGAAAGCAGTTGTGCTCTACTTTAATTGCAGTGTTTCACAATCTTGGGTGCTTTATAATACCATTCATAGTCATACACACATAAATAAAGGTGGCATATTTAAAATGACTGAAAACAAGAACTACCTTAATTACTGCATAGCTTCCAGTGCTCAAATCTCTTAAGTTGTAATAGCAGTCTGGAAAAAAGTTACAGGGAACGTTTTAGAGAAAATGATTAAGGGTCACCACCTAAGCCCAGAGAACTAGCCATGTTTGATGCTTTAGTTTAAAGCATCAAGTTAGATGGTTAAAGACCAACTAATTTATTATTGTATGAGCTTCTGTGGACCAGAGTACACTTTATTAGATACAGAGTCTATAGAGTCTAACAGCAATAGCTGTACAAGTGGTCTGAGCAAAAATGGTCAACACCAACTTTTAACATCACATAAAATCGTATCACCATGCTCCATGTTTAATGCCACCTCCTTAGCACAAATATGCATTAAAAGGGTGGAAAAGCCCACCCCTTTCAACACAGTCCTTAAGTGTGTTTACTCTTAAGTCCCATCCAGCTCAATGGGCCTTATTCACTAGTAAGTGTGCTTAGGATGGCAACCTTTAATAATATTTATTTGCATCACTGTGAGCATGGTAGGCAATTAAAAGTGTTGAGATATAACTGCTTTCCTCCAGGTAACATACTTTATAAATATAATGCAATCAAATCAATAATTATATAGAAAAATATTGTGCAACTCAGCATATCACATACCGATCAGCATATAATTATATCTAGTTTCTCAATGAGGTTTTCCACACTATAACCAAATATTTAAAATAAGCTACACCAAAAAGGAAGCTGAATATTTTCAAATGTGTTATACTTACTGTGCTTTTTACAAATTAATATTTCATTTGCTTCAAGGTCAGACATCTGCATGTCACATGATAGGAGTTGGTAGCACGGTATCCTTCAACATAATCTCTTTGCTATCAGATATACCATTGAGATAAAGCACCCTTTATTATTGGGTGTCCAACTTGAATCTAATGAAGGGGCGGCAATATTTTATTATTCTTATTTGCTAAGCTCATGTAAACAAGAAAAAGGATGGGTGGGATATGGTGTATAATTTTTAGAAAAGGTACATACAGGTATGAGGAAGAAGAATCCTCCTATAGTTTATCTCTCTGTGTTCTGTTATTTCAGGCACTTTTCTTCTGGTCTGGTTGCAATGCCAGATGTCAGCCAGGCAATGAGAAAAGTGTCTGAAGTGATGGGGCACGGCAAGGTAAGGTGTATGTTTATTTGTCAGGATGAACATAAGCAGCTGTTCTACATTTACACTTTTAGTCCATCTAGTCTTATCTACTACACCAGGGTTTCCCAACATCCACTGAGCCCTTGATGAGTTTATAAAGCTGTTGCTGATCCCAAACCAAATTCTTAGGAATGTAAATGAAGGCAACTGAAGAAATATCAATATATAATCAACATTTACTAATCAATCAATCAATCAATCAATCAATTAATTAATCAATCAATCACTATTACTATGAACCATTATCTATATAGTGAAAAAGTGCAAATAACAACAATACATATTTTTAAATCTTTTCTAATGAGCTTCAAGGGACGCGGGTGGCGCTGTGGGTAAAACCTCAGCGCCTAGGACTTGCCGATCGTCAGGTCGGCGGTTCGAATCCCCGCGGCAGGATGCGCTCCCGTTGCTCGGTCCCAGCGCCTGCCAACCTAGCAGTTCGAAAGCACCCCCGGGGGCAAGTAGATAAATAGGGACCGCTTACCAGCGGGAAGGTAAACAGCGTTTCCGTGTGCTGCGCTGGCTCGCCAGATGTAGCTTGTCACGCTGGCCACGTGACCTGGAAGTGTCTTCGGACAGCGCTGGCCCCCGGCCTCTTAAGCGAGATGGGCGCGCAACCCCAGAGTCGGACATGACTGGCCCGTACGGGCAGGGGTACCTTTACCTTTAATGAGCTTCAACAAGTACATGAATATTTGGCTGTAGGTATCACTGTTCCTTAATGTTCAGCCCATTTCTCTGTTTGTTCAGAAGAGCACAAATATATATGAATCCAGCTTTAACTCTGCATGGACCTGAATATGCTTGCAGTGGTTTGGGTATTTGACAGCAGTTCTCACTGCTCTAGCAACCACTGAAAAGTGTTTTTGCCTCAAAATTCATGCTTTAGATGAATTCCTGCTGTAGGTTAGGCTCCACATTTGCACTTCGTGTTTGCAAGTAGAGCAGAGATACATCCTAATCCAATCAGAAAACTGCATTCTGTAATTTCAAAGTATTCAAAACAAACCTTAAAATATTAGAATCATATACAGTCATACCTCGGGATGAATATGCTTTGGGTTAAGCATTTTCGGGTTGCGCTCCGCGGCGCGTTACTTCCGGGTTTCACCATGCGCGCATGCGCAGACCATCAAAATGACATCACGCGCATGCGCAGAAGCGCCGAAATGTGACCTGCACAGACACGGGTTATGTTTGCTTCGGGATGGGAACAGGGCTCTGGAACGGATCCCGTTCGCATCCCGAGGTACCACTGTAGTTGGAAGGGTCCTTGAGGGTTATCTAGTCCACCCCCTGCAATTCAGGAAAGGTGTGTTGTATAGATCAATAGTTCATTTTCTGAAGTACTATTCTCAGCTCCCCATTACAGGTGCAGCAAGTTTGTGAAATAGTGGTATTATAGTTTGAGTTTGAATGGTAGTAATGCCTTTCCTTTGCAGGCTTTTTTTGTATTTCATTAAATTTGCAACATAAGTCATCAAAATAAGACATGATCTTTACAGTGCAACAACTCATTACCCAGTGATGGTTCCACATATTTCAGAAGTTCTACAGCTGAATTGGCTAGTCTTTGTAAACAATCTTCCTTTGAGAGTCACTGTACTTTTGTATGCAGAGGCAGCTGGGTGAAATTTTTACTATTTTCACTTAACATTGCAAAAGGCCACCTGAGCCTCAAATGACAGCAAAGGATCCAGGAGCGCCCACAAGCTATGTACCCACTCCTCCAGAAGGAGTGTAACCCCATCAAGAGAAGGCAACTGCCCATCCATTTGGTATAGGGAACTACCCACTAACTGTGCCTCAGTGAGCTTCAATTTGTTGACTCTCATCCAGTCTCTTACCAAGGCAAAACAACTGTCCTGCACACCCATGTAAAGGAGAAGTAGAGCTGTGTGTCGTCAGCATATTGCTGACAATATACTCCAAAACACTGGATGACCCAACTCAGTGGTTTCATGTCGATGTTAAACAGCATAGAGGATAAATTTGAACCCTGAGGAACCCCACAATGAAGGCTCCACAGGGCTGAAGAACATGCTAAAAGTATCAACCTCTGGAATAGACTACCTGACCACTGAAAAGCAGTGCCACCCACCTACCCCCAACTCATACAGCTGCTCCAGAAGGATACTATGGTCTATGGCATTGAAAGCCACTGAGAGGTTGAGAATTAACAGGGACACATTTCCCCCCCTCCCCTGACAGAGGTCATCATACAGGGTGACCAAAGCAGTTTCTGTGCCCAAACCAGGCCTATACCCCAACTGAAATGGATCTAGAAAATCAGTTTCCTCCAAGAGTGCCTGAACCTGATCTGCGATGATGCAATCAAGAACCTTACCAAGAAGAGGAGATTGGCAACTGGCTGGTAATTACTTAAGATTTTCTGAATCCAGGGCAGGCTTCTTAAGGAGTGGTCTTACCCCTGCCTCCTTCAAGCAGGCAGGGACCACCCTGTCTCGCAGGGAGACATTAACCACCTCCCTAGCCCAGCATGCTGTCCTCTGCCTGCTAGTTTTTATCAGCCATGGGGGCAAAGATCCAGAGGGGAAGCGGTCCCCCGACTGATTCAAGTACCTTGTCCACATCCTTGAGCATTACCAATCATGAGAACTGGTTCTACACCAGAGCTGTGTACAGCCCACCATCTGTATCTCTGTGGTAGTTCCAGAGCAGGCTCCATGACCAAGAACAACAGGGGCTGACAGTGCAATGGTGTGATTGCTAGTCACCTGGAGCTCCAAGAGTGCTCTAGGCTTTGGAGGGGCTCAAAATGATGGCGAATGTCCAAGATGGAAGTGGCAAATTTACTCCTCAGAGATCTGGACTGCAGGCAACTGCAAGCAAGAAACATTAACATGATATTTAGTTCAAAAATAAAGTTCTTTATTTACTTGGGGGGGGGGGATCCACAGTACTTGCCAATCACTGCTGGTGTCCCACTGGAAGCAACTGCTGCAATATTACCTGTGGATTGTCGTATTTCTCAAAATACTCCTCCAAGCACAGGAAGATCGCCTCACCCTTCAAGTCAGCTTTAAATGATTTGGCAAACGGACTGAATGTGCACCTTTTGCTGGTACCGCAATACCTTACATAAGTCAAAAGACTATTACAATTTCCAAACACTGACTTGCCCAGCTGGATAGGAAATTAAACTGTTGAAGTCACTGTTATTTGAACATCATGGGCTACCTCATCAACAAGGTGCTGAGGGGAACTGTTATTCAGTGCAATCCTCTTCAAAATAGGTCCTCCATTCAATTTCATAATCATTTGTTTATCTACTTTTCTGGCTGGTACAATGAGCTCCTTGCCAACATTTTGTAGCTTTCCTTTCTTTGCAATTATAATGGCAATATAGCATGGTCTGAAATACTGTTGTATTGTAAGATCATTTTATTTTAAAAGGATTCGTCATTGGCAAGGGAAGTGCACTCTGTACATGGTTGAACTATTTATTGGGAACTATGAAACTTCAAAAGCTCTACCATAAGAGCTACAGCCGTTCTCCAGTCTATTTCCTTCAGACACCTTTTGCAACCCCCACCTTCATATAGGGCAAACAAACATGGCTGTCCCCAGGGCTTTTTTTCAGTCAGAGCTCACCTGAACTCAGCTCTGGAACCTCTCAAGTAGGTGTCATTGCCATTCTAAGAGAACAAAGGAGAATTTCTTGGTGAGCCCCAGCACCTCTCTTTCTAGAAAAGTTGCACTGACTGTCCCCATCATTATCTCATTGGGCCCCAGATGTGAGCCCTAATTCTTTCTTAAGCAATGAAGTGGCGTGGCTGGTCTGGAATTTTGGGTGGGGTTTTTCATATGTTGCAACACTTCTCCATACAAAAACCAGCACCATCACTCCCTCCCTCCATGTGGAAACCTTATACAGAAGCTAGGACAGAATCTTCTCCTTGGCAAGCTAATTTCCTTACACAGAGGAAATACTTTTGGACGCTGGAGTATTTCATCATACGAATCCCCATATGTAGTCAGGACAACACCCCAGCGAGGACAAATTCCCAGGGCATGTATAGTGACTGGCCAAAGAGGCAAGGCAAGACCATGCTGCATCCTGCAATCTGTCACAGCTGGCGCATCACTGCACCTGGAACACTAACCCACGCCTACTAAACGAGCTTCTTTTAGGCAACGAAACCGCCAAAAGTTATTTGGGCAGGGCAGAAGAACATGTAACTTCTCCTCTTCTCTGATGTCCAAGCTGCTTTTCTTCAGCTGCCTCTCCAGCCTGGAAGCAGCACCCAGATAGGCTCCAGGGGCTTCCTCGCTGCCTGGCTCCTCTCAGACGTCTCCGCCCCAGGCTGCCGCTTCCAGGCAGGTAGGCATAGGATCGCACCTTAAACCAGCGCGCAAACCGCTCCGCGGGGTTTGTTTTGTGGGTTCTCTCTCGGAAACGTCGCGCGGGTAGCTTTTCTTCCGCTTTCCCCACAAGCCAGGCAGCTGCTCCGCAAAATAATAACAAAATCCGCCTCGTAGAGAAAAGGGGCGATCCCACGATCAGCGCACGCGCGCGCGGCATCCGCGAAAAGGCGACACGGGCCACGGCCAGCGAGCTTCCGCTTCTTCCTCCACGCGTCGAGAAATGCGTCACGTGTGAATACTTACCTCAGCCTTCCCAGGAAAAAAAATATCCCCGCACCCCCCCCCCCAAGTCCCTTAATTTCCAGAGCCCAGGCGGAAGCTGACCCCTCGCAAAGGCCCGGCGGTCGGCGCGCAGCACCCCGCTTCCCTCAGGAGACCGCCCCGCCGGCCGTTGTGGGAGATAGGAGGACCGCGGGACTCCGGGGGAGAAGGGGGGGGCGGCGAGAACCAACCAACCCACCCACCCTCGCCTCTCCCCGCGAGCCCGCCGGTCTCCCTTCCCTGACAGAAAACGCCCGTACCACTCGCCTCCCGCCGCGGCCTTGTCCTCTTTTCGCTGCTGCCACTTGAGGCGATACGAAGCCGGGGGGGGAGGGGCCGGAGGAGGAGGAGGAGGAGGAACCGACTTGCTTCCGGCCCAATGAGGCTTCGCGTCGGACGTTCTGGCGGCGGCGGACGTCAACGGTGTCGGCACGCGCACGACCAGCCTCGGCTTCTCCTCCCCCTCCATCGCCATCCTCCCGAGGGGCGTGGGCGCGAGGCGGGGCCTCGAGGGTCCCAGCATGTTCGGCTGCGAGCGGGGGCCTGAACGGCTGGCTCGGCTGACTGACTGACTGACTGACGGTGTATGTGTGTGTGAGAGAGAGCGCGTGCGCGCGCCGGAGAAAGCGGGAGAGGGCGCGAGCGAGCGTGTGTGTGTGTGTGTGTTTGAGAGAGAGAGACGGGAGAGGGCCATGGCCGGAGCTCAGTGACTGACTGACTGACAATAGGGACGAGCGAGAGCTGCCGCAGCCGCAGCGACAGAAGGCGGGGAGAAAGGGAAAGAGGCCGCCCGAGAAAACCTTCCGCAGCAGCAGCGGCAAGAGCAGCGCCCGCCGCCGCCGCTTCTCCTCCCTCCTCCTCCTCCTCCTCGCCGCACCCCGAACGAAGGCAGCTCGGGCCGCGCTCGCCCTCCTTCCCCGAGGCCGCCTCGCCGGGAATGTGAGAGAAGCCGCCGCCGCCGCCGCCTCGGCTACAACCGCAGGAGGAGGAGGAGGAGGAGGAGGCCTTTGGGGCGGCCGTCGCCGTGTCGTTGGGGGGAAAGGAGGGCGGGAGCGGGCCGAGGGCGGCAGCGCATGGGACCGGAGGGAAAGACGAGGAGAAGCCGCCGCCGCCGCTGCCGCTCTCGCCGCTGATTCCCGAAGCCGCCAACGCCGCCCTGCGCTGGGGGAGGCCGCCGAGGCCTACCAGGCTGCCGCTGCTCCTGCGGCAGGAACCGCGCCGCGGCCAGAGAGAGGCGCAGGCACACGCGCGCCGGCCCGGCTCGCCCTCGCCGCCTCCGCCGGGGATCGGGGCCTTGCTCCTGCTGCTGCTGCTGCTGCTCTTTTTTTCTCCTCCTCGTCTCTGGATTCGCTGCCGGGAGGGTTCAAGGTAACTTCCAGAGAGAGACAGCAACCGCCCGGCCGCGCGTGTTGGGAGCGTTGGAGGGAAGGCGCGAGGGGATCGCCCCCGATCCGCCGGGACGAGGTGTCTCTCCCCCCCCCCCCGGTCACCCGGTGTCACCGAGCGGGTCGCTTCCGTCCCTCTCGGCCCGCCGGTGTTTCCTCCCCGCATTGCCTCTGACAGCCGGTTGCTCCGCAGGCGCCCAAACGCCGCCTCCCCGCCGCCCCCCTCGCTTAAAAATAATAACGGTAATCCCCGGCTTAAGCCTGCGCTGGCCCAAGGGGGTGAGAAGGGAAAGCTCGGGGGAAGCGGGTGGTGGGGAGGGGAAGGGAAGGCCACGCCGGGATATTAATAACACCGCCCCCCCCCGCGCGCAAACACAAATAAATAAGATCTATTTCTGCATGATTATGTCCAAGGAAGCAGCCGCCTGCCGCGGGGAGGGAGATCCGAAAGCGGGAAGGGCCCTTCTTGTCCTCTTCCGCGCCCCGCGTTGCCTGCCGACTGTCGGCGGGGCTCGTCGGGTTAGAATTAGACCCTTAACGAAGCTGGAAAGGTGGGGGGGGGGGCGTTGCTAAATTTACAGCCGAGAAGGGCCGCCAAAAGCTTCTTGCTGACACAATGATCCCGCCGTCGAAAGGATCTGCTTGAGGGCTTGTCCATTAATACGGTTAGCCGTTCCATTTTGAGACGCCGCGAAAATATTCCAGGAGAGATGGAGACGTAGTCCTAAAGGGTTGTTGACAATGCGAGGATAAACCCCTGCCTAGCAGGCCCGGAAACCTCAGAGTGCAGCACCAGCCTTTGCATGCTTATTCAAGAGTGAGAGCCAGGTTTTCCTCTGAGTAAGCATGCTTTGCATTGGGCTGTGAGCGCAGGGTTTGTTTGTTTTTTTTTGAGTTTCGGGTTCCCACCTGAGGACCAATAACATCCTTGTTGTTTGTGTGGAGCTTCTCTCAAATATGGCTTACAGGCTAATTTTATACATCTTCAGTTTGGAAAACTGTGGCATCCTTTAGTAGAGGCCTCACATCTTCATGGTATATTTAATATTTTAATTTTTCATACTTAAATTGATAACCATAATAATAACACAGTATCATTAATCTTTTACATGCAAGCTGTGTTAGTCAGGATAACAATGCCGCAACGGCCATGAGAACGATAAGTTGATAAAAGTATGGATTGTTGTAGATAAAGCTGCTCTCACTGCTGAGTGACAAGGACTTGTGATTCCTTGTAGAGGTTGAGAGTACTGTAGTTTTTGTACACACAATTCTGACACACACACCCCGCGCTTTTTACACAGCAGTGGTCATCTTAAAAATCAACATGGAACTCTCATATATGAAAGTTCAACTTTTGGACTGACACAGGGCAATAAACATTTAAATCAATATTCAATGATATTTTATACTTGTAGTAATGCCCTTTGTCCTGCAAAGGTCTTGTGTGTATAGCATAGTCCCATTGACTTGAGTAATGTGTCCTGTGTTGATTTCAGTGGCCACTATTTGCAGTATGAGATCTTGCTATTATGTTTGCTGCTATTTTAAAATAATAAATCATAAGTAAAAAACTTTATTATTTTTAAAGAATATAATATGGTATGTTTAAATAATCCATAATGACAATATCTTGTGTTTCCTTACATGTAAGGAGAAGGTGTTGTAATTTTTAAAAATCGATCTACTTAGTGAGGTTGTGGGTTCACAGGGGTTATTAGTTTTAGGGTTTTCTGGCTTAGGGCAAGGAATTGGACTACAACACTCCCAGCACTTCCCCCAATTTCAGTGACTCAAGAAATGGGAAGAAAAAGAAAAAGGGAATTGCAGGTTAGCACCATAGGTAATGGACATGATACATCTTTGACTAACTGAACTCAGTGTCAGACTCACATTGCATTACATAACTTTGATTACATGTTTAAAATATCGTCAGATTAATTTAGGGGTATCTGGAGTATTGTATTTATGCAATAAGGATTGAAAGGCTCGTTATTTCCAGAAACGATTCCGAATAGGAGAGTTCATGCCACCCATTTAAAGGTGTTATGAATTTGCTTTCCCTGTGTTGCTTGCATAATTGCTATGATGCATGAACTTAAAAAATATCCTCAAAAAGAAAAAAAAGTGAATTGGAGCAAGAATGAGAAAAATAAAGACTGGTGCAGCTGCATATATGTATGTTCATTGCACTGGTCCCTTATTATTGAGGGATTCTCATTGCATGTATCTTGTCATGCTAGGACTGGATGGACCAGTGGACAAATTGGATTGCCCTCTAAGTCAGTTTCCCAAACTAAACTCTGCAGTTAGAGACAGATTTCTTGCTGGTATGATCTTTAAGGGGCAGTGAAGTGTGTGTGTAATATTTATTGGAAAAATTCTTAAAGATCTTTGTTCCTTTCAGTAGGGATATGTCCTCAGCACCAACCACTCCTCCATCAGTGGATAAAGTAGACGGATTTTCTCGGAAGTCCGTCAGAAAAGCCAGGCAGAAGAGGTCGCAAAGTTCCTCCCAGTTTCGGTCTCAGGGCAAGCCTATAGAGTTAACTCCACTGCCTCTGCTAAAAGGTAAGGCTCTACCAATCTTTATCAGTTGGAAAACAATGTTTTAATTATAAATAAGTTGTGGAAGAGTCAGATAATAGTTGCTGTTTGCAGAAAGAAAACACAATAAAAAATTCCATCCAGTAGCACCTTAGAGACCAACTAAGTTTGGCACAAGGAGAAGGGGACGACAGAGGATGAGATGGTTGGACACTGTTCTCGAAGTTACAAACATGAGTCTGACCAAACTGTGGGAGGCAGTGGGAGACAGGAGTGCCTGGCGTGCTCTGGTCTATGGGGTCACGAAGAGTCGGACACGACTAAACAACAACAACAACAAGTTTGTTATTGGTATGAACTTTCGTGTGCATGCACACGAAAGCTCATACCAGTAACAAACTTAGACATCATCTATGAGTTTAAAAAGACGCCCAGCCAGTTGCTAAAGGTCAAGTGTGGGAATGAGAGGCCTGGTTGGACTGGGATCCTGCCACAGAGGGAATGGGGCATCAACCTTTGGCCTGACTCCTCCTGCTAGGGTTCAAATCTGGACTGGGCCCTCTACTGCTTGCTATTTTCTTGGCAGTGGGCCCCTACTTGCTCCAATGGGAGGTGTGCGCCCAACGCCATGCAGGTACAGTAGGCCCAATCTGGATTGGGAACACAGGGAGGCAAAGAGTTAAAGCCCCCTAATCCCACCACCTAATCTCGTGCATGCACATGAAAGCTCATACCAATAACAAACTTAGTTGGTCTCAGGTGCTACTGGAAGGAATTTTTTTATTTTGTTTCGACTACGGCAGACCAACACGGCTACCTACCTTTATGCAGAAAGAAAGTTCACACTGGATTACAGTGAACTATTTAACTGCTCTATAGGTGTGTAATGTATGTGTAAATTCTATTGATGCTTATGCTGAATAACTGATTGCCAGTTCTGTTTATCATAATGTAGTTGCAATATTAGCAGACAGTGCATGTGCTGGGAGTTTAGTGGTTGATCACACAGCCTGATTATTTTCTGCAGCATTTAAGCTTTGACAATTTCTGCAGTTTCATTAGGAATCTGGACCATTGAAAAATCTGGGAAGCTTTTGTATATATTCTCTACCTTTCTCATTTTTATTGTTGGATCTTTTCAGCCTACCAAAAGTGTGCAAACATGGAAAATAGACGCTGTGTTTACTAACAGATAATTCTAGTAACTTGTACTGTAGTATGAAATGTTTAATTTTGGAGCTGCCAACTTTGTTTCGTTCTGCAGCTGCTTATATCTTCTGTTCCTTACACTTAGTCAACTTGCAATTAGCAAGGTATGGAATACTCAGTAATTTAACAAAGATGATCTCCTCATATATTGTTTGAAGGCACATAAGAATCTGGTTACATGGGTTTCCGCTGCCTTGGGTGCAATGATGGAAGAAAGGCTAGCTATAAATGTAATAAAATAAAATAAAAACCCTGTTTTATTTGAATAGCAAGTGGAATTTGTCAAGCATGTGCCAGAGCAGGCTTTATGAAGGACAGATGAACATATTCCATGTGACTGACGTGAGGCCTTGTCCAGGCAAACTTTGTTGTGAACCTTCAGGCCAGGCTGCATTAAGAGGGACTGGGTGACAGAAGCTTGGTCATGCTATACTTAGCTACATTTAAACAAACCTCACATAGGGTAGAGGAGGTTGCAGAACATGTAATCTTGGCTAATGCCATTTAGCTTGCCCGAGGCCTAATAAAACCAAGCGGGCTTCCCTCTTCTTCCTCTGAAAGTAGATTAACAATGAGAGAAGTTGGGAAGCACATGACAAGTTAAATACACGTATGTTTTTGAGTATGGTTGACACAGTGAACTTGAGTACTCATCTTCTCCATTGTGGTCATTCACTGATTCACCTTGTGAAGAACTACTGTGTTAGACACATGACACTTGATTTCTTAAAAATGTCAGGTACCAGTAACTCGAAAGTTAAGGCAACAGTTCATATGGGCAAGGGAGGATATGGCTTGGCTAAATAGGCCAGGTATCCGATGGGAAATAGTTGTGGAGCCAAGAACAGGAACGTAGAATGTTGATCATGTTCATTCTCAGAAATGAGTTGCCCAGACTAAGTTTGTGCAGGGTAGGCTTTAGAGCTATATAATGCAAATTAATAATTTAAAAAATGGAGAGCAGGAATTGGAGTGGGATTGGCTCTCCTGTATCAGTTGACTCTCAAACTCAGCTGTGCCTGTCAGCCCGATCTGAAAAAATGAGTTTTCTTGAGCGACAAGCAGCTATAGTGGCACAAGGGCCGGAGGAATTGGTTCCTGTTCCTGCAGGGCTCCTGAATTAAAGCCCCTCAGCACCTGATACAAGAAGTGCTTAGCTACGACTCCAGATTCCATCCAGACTGATGCTTCTTTCTAAAAATTCTCATCAAGAATCTGACACACAAACTTTCAATTCCAAAATTTCCTAATGATCTGATTCCATCATCAGCCAGCACTGTTCTGCCAAAACAAAAATGTTCTTCAGTGTGTTGAATTACCTGACTTTCCAAATATTTTTGTTGGCCTGTGTGGCATTTTGGTAAACAAATCAGTGTTGCATTTCAATATTAATAGAATCTTCTCAAAGCTCATGGGTCTGCAACTTCAGTTGCATTTTGCATGGTATGTGACAACATTGAAAGTGTATGATCACAGGGAGGTTGACTTGGCCGTTAGGTGGTTATAAAAACTTTGGCAATTCACAGATCAAATGGTGGTTAAATGTGTTAAAGTTTTAGGCCAGTTGAACTACAGTTCAAAGGGAGATGGTAGTTCTAATTAGAAAAACCCAGATTGTTTAGTTATTATGAATAGGGGAAACAATATTCTAAATCAGCTATTGTTTATAGCTTGCTGAAGTGGACAGAAATTGAACTGGGTCCTGCTTGCAAAGGATGATATGACTGACAGATCTATGATCTTTCATTGTGCAGATATAAATTTATGTCTGTGATGTATAAGAGATCAAATAATTACTTTCAGATTTTGCTTGGAACTTCAGGGATAGCATGTATGTAAAGGCAATGGTTTTAAAACGTGGATATAGTACTGGCCAGGAGATTCCTTCTCATAACTGTGGAGTTCATGTGTACTACATAGGGCTGGGCAACAAGAAATACACAGCATTAGTTACTGGAAGGCACCATGATACAATTTAAAAAGTTGGCTGCCCATCTACATAAAACATTATTGACATTGTGGGAAATTTGACCATGGTCAATTGACTAGCTTCTCAAACCTTTAAAGACATCAGAGGGGTGCAGGGGCTCTCAGATGCAGGTGCTGGGCTGCCTCCGCCTTCCCCGACCCCAACCCCTTTTCTGCCTGACTGCCTTCAGGTGGTGTAAGGGGCTCTGATGCTGAGGTGGGGGCTCCTTTGAACTTTTCCCTTGAGGGGAGCGGAGCCACGCACCCCTCAGTGGAAAAGTGTGAAGGAGCCTCCACTTCCCCAGCTGAGCAGCCCTGATCCAGCTCCTCCTCCCATGCAAGGAGGAGCAGGATGGGGCTCTCTCAGCTGGGAAGGAAGGAGAAAGCTGCCCCATCTCACTCCTAATACAGTGGTACCTCTAGTTACGAACTTAATTCGTTCCGGAGGTCTGTTCTTAACCTGAAGCTGTTCCTAACTAGAGGTGTGCTCTCACTAATGGGGCCCTCTTGCTGCGGCTGTGCTGCCGGCACATGATTTCCATTCTCATCCTGGGGTAAAGTTCTCAAGGTAACTCTTCCAGGCAAGCAGGAGCAGGGTCAGGGATCTCTCAGCTGGGGATCTCTCATGCTCCCCAGCTGAGCAGCCCCCATCTCGCTTTCAGCCCTCCAGACGCTGGGCTGAAAGCGCCTCAGGTCAGTTTCTCCCAGTGCACTGCCAACTGGGGCCAATGCAGCTTGTTTCGACATTGCGGTTTATCGCCAAACTGCAATGTTTTGCTGGTGATACATTACATTGTTGAAAACCTAACATCGCCCAGCCCTACTCTGGAGCAATTTCTGAGCACATTTGAGGGGCTACAGCAGGGAGATGAGAGCTAGAAGTCCCATTGTGCAAGCAGGTGGACATCATTCAATGTCTCCTCATATTTAGTACAAAACAATGCAGCTCTTAATTATTATTATTGGAAGAAACTTGTAGTATGAAATGGTAAACTTAAATATCCCAGAATGTATACGTTTCTGAGAATACTTTTTTAAATAAATAAATGCACACAAGATTAACTGGTTGATAAAATAATTTGAAAATAAGCAGAATGTGGTCGCATCAGCCTTCAAGCTTGCAATGTATACGAAGAGCACATTGTCTGCGGTTGGCCTTTGTTCTATTTAGAATATTATTCTTTGGTCATATAATAGGAATACTGAGTTTCATGTGGTGTATAATTTTTCACATGCCTGTAATGGAGGAACTCATTATACAGTTACGGGACTGAGAAAATGTTTCAGATTTCTTGATACCAGCACTACATTGCACAAGGGTGAATAAATATTTAATAATTGTGTTTATATATTGTATTTCTTAAGTGTTCAGAGCATGTCACATATTTAACAGGGCTACTGTAAGGGTTACTGAGATAATGTAGGTCTGTATTTGTATCCCCGTATTGCTTGGGGGGGACCTAGGCTAAGAGAATTGTGATTTGCTTAGTTTAAGGCAACCTAGCAAATTAATGGCTGTAGTAAGATTTGAATGGGGACTTCCTTAGTCATAGTTCTGTCCCTCTTAAGAATTTGAAAGTTAGTTTAACAAAGTGCCTAAGTGCTAGCAGAACATTACCTGGAGGTGTGTGTCCCCCCCCCCCCCGGTTTCTTCATCTTGGACTTTTAATTTTTTGTACGGAAACTCCTGATGGGCTAAATATAGGTCAATTCAGGGCTTTTTTCAGCTGGAACTCACCGGAACTCAATTCTGGAATGAAACATTTTGTTAGGTAAAATGAAAATAGTATGTTCATATCAGACAGGTTTTAGATGCAGATGTGGGAGGTGCTGTGGATGGGGTGGGTTTAAGATTACCTAATGAATGGGAAGATTTGAAGTGGGGATTTCTGATTTGTAGTTCAGTTTGTGTAGCCACTGTGCTACATGAATTTTAAAAAGGTTTCTGAGTTTTGGCCGTTTGCTTCCCTTCTGTGAGATGGTGATGTTTGAACCCATATCCCTGGAGGCATAAAGTAAGAAAGACGTCTGGAAATTTATTGTTCTCAGATTTCATATTGGCCCGATTTGGACACAGCATTGCATACTTCAGCAAACTCTGAATGAGAGTGTTGCCCATATGTCTTCTCCCATGCCACTTCCCTTTGTGGGCCAGCTTTACAGCACTGATCCCAGTTATCTGAATTACAGTTCCCCGTTACATCTGAAATGAGAAACGGTGGTTTAATGATGGTTTATTAGAGTGGATCTGTTTGAACCATGTCTGCAAAGGCGCTTATTCATGTATTTCCAAGGTTTCAAGAATCTTGGATTTAATACCTTGTTAACTACTTTGATTTGTATTTTAGCAAACTTAAACCTAGGTGCTCATCATGGCTGGTCATTTCTGTTGCTGCAAATTTGTAAAAATACACTTCAATGGTCTTACTCCTTCAAATGTTTTATCCAATTTATATTACTCTTGTTCATAGCTTCTAGCCATAGTCTTGCTTCAGTATTTGTATTATTGATCTATACATTAGAGAGAGGTATGAATTACTATAAAGATTTATAAAGATTATAGGTCTTACCCAAACTGTTGTTTGGTCTCCTTCTGAAGCTGCTTTAGAATTGGCCTAGGGTAGGGTTGAGACAGTCAAATTGCCAACAGTTATTTACCATGATCTTAGCAAATAATTCCCTTTTGTTAGTGACAGCCTTTTTATTAAAAACAAACAAACAACCCAAGATCTATATTGAAAGGTAGGCTGCCACACTCATAAGGGCATTATTGACTGCATACAAATATATGGCCATGGTAAATACCGCCCACATATATACACACACACATACATACACCCCAACATATCTAAAGTTAGCTTTTAATAATGGTTTTTGACAGTTTCTGAAAGCTTGCCTTTTCCTGTGAAAAGACTGCTTTCATCATAAAATTAGCTTTGATAATATTACTGTGAGATGCATTAATCATGTTTGTTGCCATAGTGAACAAGTATTAAGCGCCATAGAAGTTATTTGATAGAGGCAGTGGAAGGTTTTGTGAAACATGACATTAACCCATGGTTTAAAGCAAGCTATGGAGGAAGCAAACCATGAGCTTGGGTTTTGGGTAACACAGATACTTAATAAAAAATTTTTTAAAAAACAACAACAAATAAATAAAAGAGCAGACTGGCGTATTTTGTCTGCAGTGGGAATGTCTTGAGCAGCCTGCATCAGCATGCTCTTTGTTCACATCAAACCATAGTTCAAAAGAAACCATCACGCAGGGCTAGCTGAGCAGTGGCACTGCATATGTTGTCTGATTTAGTTTCCATCAGCCCTGCCAGCACGATGGGTGACAGTTTAGGGGATTATGATAGAGGAGCAGCAACATCTGGAGTTTTGCTATCCCTGATTACTCTGACTTATGGACCAGTACCTGTCATGTGCTTGTTCCTGATTAATTATAAGTGAGACCTGCAATGAAATGGGTCTGTGTGGTGTGCTCCTTTTCAGGGTTCTAGCCTTTTAGGTTGCATCATTCAATTTCCTCAAGTTTTCTGCTAACCATCTCAACTGGTCTTTTTTACTCCTCCCCTTTTTAGGGTCCCCCCCCCCCAGTTTTTAATTACTTATGAAAACAATTGAGTTCCCCAAGCTTGCTGATATCGGGCTCTTTTGCATCAATGTGGCTCTTCTGGCTCAGCACTCAATT
Organism: Podarcis filfolensis; assembly: GCF_964270895.1. Lineage (NCBI taxonomy): Eukaryota > Metazoa > Chordata > Lepidosauria > Squamata > Lacertidae > Podarcis > Podarcis filfolensis. The sequence continues at coordinate 126,316,731 of NC_139604.1, forward strand.
CTCCAATTGAGTTTACCATTATTTATTTATAAAAGTATTTCTGTAATGCCATATCATAAAATACCAGGGCAGTGTACAGCATTAAAACATTAAAAACAATACAGATAATCAAGAATTAAGAATTAAACAGCTACACACAGGCCTGCCATTATAAAAAGGTTCAGAGATGCCTGAAAGTGAAATGCCTGTTGATTCTGTGCTGGAAGGATGTTCTGTTGCATGGGACCAGTGGCATTAGATGCTAGTTGGACTTCCGCAACACATGTGGCAATTATATTTGTTTATATGATGATACTGTATTAATATGGTGATATTCGTAGGCTAATTCCAGAGCAAAATTGCAGAGTTAAAACCATTAGTCATACCGTATTTTTCTGTCTATAAGACGCCGCCATGTATAAGACACCACCTATTTTTGGGGACTCAGATTTAAGAAAATGGGAGATGTATCCGTGTATAAGACATGCCCTATTTTTTGACATTATTTTTTAGGGAAAACACCTAGTCTTATACACGGAAAATTACGGTAATTCTCCCCAGGGTCAATAAAAGGCTGAAGACATAACTAAATTAAAATGGCATGGTGGAAGTGATTAATGTTAGTTTCATCACTTTAGATAAAGGATTTTGAGCTAAATGTGGGACTTTGTTTATAAAATAAGGGAGGTAGATTTGATACATATAGGAAGAAACAGAGGGAAAAGATAAATGCTTAGGAAGTAGTGACTTGTGTAATGCAACCTTCTTTGTAATGGATTATCTGAGTAACACGAAGAGCAGGAGTTTGCAACTTGGAGGGTTGGTGGAGAAGGCAGACAGATGACATTGGATAACGACAAGAAGAAAGAATGGAAAGGCTGTGAGAATATTTGTCCTATTCTCAAACAAGCCATGGTTCCATGAATCCCCAGGTTGCGATGCAAAAGTGAGCCTTGGAGTCATTTGGGCATTAGTATCACAGATTTAGATGTCTGCACTCACTGGTAGATGCATGGAAATAGTCCCATCTTGCCTGCTTGCCTTTCATCTGACCAGAGCAGATTGTAAACTTCACCTTGTTAATAAAAACCATTTTTATTTCCTCTGTTAGCAAGTGTAGTGCATTGTGATAGATTTAAACTTTGACAACATATTTAAAGGGGATTGGTAAATACATGATAAAAGGTTGTGATGGAAATGTATTGTTGGTCTGCAGGTCTGGAAGGAGAGTCTGTGTGCCAAAGTTTGAGAACCACAGATTAAAGCACAGGAAACTTTCCAAAGCAGAATGTTGTATAGGTAGACTGTTTGTTAAGGGGGAACCTGCAGGGAGCAGTTGTGAATGGCACTCAAACAGCTCTTGAAGTTAGGGCTGTGATTTACTCACTAGGTAAGTTGTACAACTACTCAGGGGGGTGGTAGTAATTTGCCTCTTAATGCTATCATGCTAGTCTGAATATGGATCGGCACAGGTGGCGCTTTTGACCTCCTGCCAGAACATCATTGATTTAGGTGGAACTCTGGGTAATTAAAGGACTAATAATTGTGTCAGGAACAGGAATTATTATGTAGACTGAAAAGTTAATATCAGAGGTAGTTTATTGAACTGGGGGATTCATCCCTATTTGAACCTTGTATCCCAAAAAATAATACACTGCTTCATGATGTTCTCTCATCTTGTAGAGAAATAGTTCATATTCTTGTAGCTATCTTTCATGCATTTCTGAATTTGTCTCTTGTGAAATATCTGTTCACTAATGCTAAAATTCCTGAACAAATGCTACTAAATTATGTTTTAATATACTTTACATTAGTTTTTTTTACATAGGCTCTGTGCATGTCCACTTACTTTTGTAAGTCCTACTGAGTTCACTGGGACACATTCCCAGTTAAGTGTGTATAGGATTGCAGCTGCGTATCTTTTCTATCTGCTTGGTTGGAACCAGAGAAGTGCAAACAGAACTCTGCTTGCATAGTGAGGCTTTTCCATAACTCTCCTTGGTGCATCTTCTAGTGCTCCTTGAAAGACTAAGCATGAGCCCCAGAACTTGAATTGGGCCCAGATGGATACAGACAACCAGCATCATTCTTGAAGAATAGGACTAATAATTCCTTTATTAAATTTCTATCCTTTCCTTCCTCCCATTGGAGCCCAGGGTGAAAGTGCTTCATATATCCACATCAGACAATTATTGTAGCCAAATTCTCTCTGCAAGTGTTCAAGATTATTTTCAAGGGCAACTTCATGTTCAACAACATTATCACAGTAATTCATGTGGAAATTACCAGATTATGAAGCACTGTAACTAATCTATCCCCATCCAGGAACCTCTAGTTCTCTCATGGTAGGTGCAACCTGTCTGGTATAGGAGGAACAACACGATTCAGTTTCACCCATTTTGGTACTGAATCCAGACAATGGTTCAGTACCTGCCCCATTCTCAGCCAACTGATGACAGGGAGAAATAGAGCTGAGTGTCATCAGCACACTGATAGCACCACCCTCCAAACCCTTGGATGGCCTTCCAGAGTCGCTTCATAAAAGCATTGGGCTTGGGGGATGGAACCTTGCAAAACCACACAACGCTTATGCTGAAACCCTACAGTGAGCTTTCTGCAGCTGATCCTGCAGGTATGAACAGAACCACCTTGACACTATTCTTCTTGCTCCCAACCTGCAGAGCCAGTCCAGCAAGATGCCATGATCAATGGTACCCAAAGCCACCAAGTAAGCAAGGAAAATCACACTCCCCCATGTCTCTCCTTTCAAACTCTCGCCTGAAGCCAGATTGAGATGGGTCCAGATAACTAGTTTCAAGGTCTCTTCCAGCTCTGTCATTCTGCCTGGATGTTATGGGTGGTTGCCATCCTGCTCCAAGGTAGCAGTGAAGCTGAAACAAACCACACAATTGAATACCATATCAATAGTACCTAAATAATGCACCTATTAAGGGAAGTTTTACAGCAATAGAAGACAATGTGTTCTGCACCCCTGCATATTTTTTTCAAATTTGAGCAGAAGGAAGTATACATTTGGGCCCCACCTGATGATTTTAGAGGTAGGCAGGATGGGCATAAAGTGGAATACTTTCGCTCAAGTATTCTGGGCTTGATGGCTCACATTACTGGCTCATTAATGTCCCACATTTATGGGCCATTTTTTGCATTGTATTTCATTGAATGCACAATTTTATTATTTTTATTACTGTTGCTATTATTTATTAATTAAATTTATAAACCACCCTTCATCCAAAGATCACAGGGCAGTTTATAGTATAAATAGGGTGATTTACAGAATATGTCAAAGAGTACAGAAATGGTCTAATAACAATGACATAATAACAATCTCAACAGAGCAAAAATGAGAAAACATAGTGGAATTCAGGCAAAACATCACATAGACAAGAACTGTTAAAATGGTTGCTTAAAATAGGTGGGAATAAAGGTAAAAATATGAGAATAACTACCAGGGATTAATCAACTTTCAATTGTGCTATAATGCTGTTTTCTCCTTGCAGATTAAACCCAAGTGGCGTTTAGGAACATCTAGGGCAGATAAAAGTCATATAGAAGCCATACTAAGGCTAAACATTAAATTTCATTAAAGTTCACATTGCAGTCGGCGTGCTTGGGAGTATAGCCAATTGGTACATAGAATCATAGAATTATAGAGCTGGAAGGGACCCCAAGGGTCATCTAGCCCAACCCCCTGCAATACAGGAATCTCAGTTAAAGCATCCATGACAGATGGCCACCCAACCTCTGCTTAAAAACCTCCAAGGAAGGAGAGTCCACAACCATATTTTGAAATTTCCTGTTCAAACCTTTTGGTGAAGAATTTGATGCTCTTGAGGTATAAAAGAGTTCAGTGATGTGAGGCCCCTGAAATATGCCTACTGGCTGCCCTAATTTGGAAACCAAAGGAGTAAAGGGGAATCTGTGGCTGGTCAGTCTGGAGGATACTTGTATGTTACTGGCTACCTTTTGATGATGAATTCCATAAGTATTGTGGGAAGAAATACTTTGTGTGTGTGTGCATCCTTAGTCTATTCAACATCTGTATTCATTGGATGAGTGAATTTTCTGGTGTTAGAAGTTTATTTATCCCTTCAGTTTTGCCAAAACTAATTGTATAAGCCCCTCTTATGAATCCTTTAAGTAGTTAAGGTTCTATCTAAATGAAAAAGTATTAACCCCTTCAGCCCTTCTTGGGAGGAAGGTTATGATTTCTTTTCCCGTGTTCTATACTTTGAATCTCATCTGCCATTCTTTTGCCTTTTCACATGGTTTGAAGCATCCACTGTCGATTGGATGGCCTCAGTATTCACCCTTGACTCATTCTCACTTATGAATATTAAGTTACACTGGTTCCAATGGAAACAGCCCAGTTTTTGCAGTTCTCTGCTTCTTGTTTTTAAACCAGTTTACTGATTTCACACAATTCATATCACAACTTGCCATCTTCTTCCAGGCATACCTCATTTTATTGTGCCCCGCTTTATTGTGCTTCACAGATATTGCCCCTTACAAAGACGTGGGTTCAGGGGCAGGCAGCCCAGCCACTTCCAGGGGAAGAAAGCCCCCTGCAGCCTCAACGCCCCTCTTCTGGCCGCAAGGGTGGAGCTGGCTAGGGCTGAAACTGGATTTTCCCCCTCCTGTTCCTGCAGCCAGGGAGGTGGGACTGGTTTAATAGATTGCAATATAGTGTAAACATAACTTTTAGATGCACTGGGAAACAAACAAACAAAAAAAGGTGTGACTCGCTGTATTGCGATATTCGCTTTATTGCAGTGGTCTGGAACTGAACCTGCAATATCTTCAAGCTATGCCTGTACAAAGTTTCTTAGGTGCCTTTGGGGAGGGATTTTGTCAAAAACCATTTGAAAACCCAAATATATAATGTCTACCACTCACTACATCTAAAAGTTTGTTGGCACTCTCAACCAATTCTAAAAGGTTGGCGAGGCAAAACTTCCCTTTTCAGAAGCCATGCTGATCCTTTCTTTAGTCTTAATAATGCTTCCCAGCAATATAACTGGAACATCACTAGGCTCACAGGGCCTGTCGTTTTCTAGATTCATCTGGATTAAAAAAAACACACAAATCAGTGTTGTGTTGGCTGCCTTCCAGTCACTTCTGATAAGGACTTTGCCAGCCTTTTAACTGAAATATGTAAATCAATTTCATTTTTGAGTTTAAGAACTCTTGGGTGAATGCCACCTGGACTAAGAGACTGACTACTTTTTAATTTGTCAATCATTTCTAAAATGGCATCCTCTCACCTCCATTTAACATAGTTCTTCAAATGTACTCCCTGAAAACGATTCCGGAATGTGTATGTCTCTAACATTTTCTGCAGTGACTTGTGCAAAAGAATTCATTTAGTTTCTCTACAGTTTCCTTTTCTTTCAGCATTCCTTTTTAAACCTTGTCATCCAACAGTTTTACTGCTTCTCTGGCTGGTTTTCTGATGCATTCTGTGTGGCTCACAGACCCTGTTAGAATCCTGGGAATCCCAGCTTTCATTTAAAAGCTGTCATGCTTTCAAAGATAAGCTTTAAAATGTGATGATGGCATATCCTTTGAAAACTGCAAGCCAAATAGAAAAGCACCACAAATGATCCTTTCAGACCTTGCTGTTTCTAAGATCATATATGTTTTCAGATTTGAAATTCCTATAATACCATAGTTGGCTCATGGTTTTCTCTGTCGCCTGAGTTGGGTAACTGTAGTAATTGCTAAGCAGGATTGCCAATGCATGATTTCACATCGTGGTTCGTGAGTTTGCAGAATATGGTTGTAGTATACTATGGAAGTAAGTGGAGAGTAGGAAATGTGATGCCTGAATTGGGCTCATACATATGGGTAAATAGAGTACAGTTTGTGGGGGACTTGTTGTTGGTATTCATCTGTCTTGAGACACAATGAGATGCACCTCCGGAGCGTTAGCAGAACTGAAGTTACTTAAAATGCCACACCTCATAGCCACAGCATTCCTGCTTTATTCAGCTGTTTGAGTGTGCATATATCTTTGGATATGTTTCTCTGCTGCATGCCGGGCCTGAAGATTTATGAATGTCCTGTGCTGTGCTCTACAAGGAGGTTTGTCGTAGTCCAGGGGCTGTGGGTGCCCCCCAGGCGTGTTCCAACAGTGACTTCCCCGGGGCATAATCCTGAGCAGTGTGTATTGATGTCCTGGGCTGCGTAGAGTGCAAGACTCCACTCTTGGCTTCACTGATGTGGTCCAAAGGAAAGCAGAGCAATACGTTTGGCACCAGCTTGGCTGCAAGAGCTGCTGAAAGGAGGTGTACAAGGCACCATCCAACTACCTTAGGGACTGCACTCTGGATTTGTGTAGGGTTTACTCCCTAGCCCTTTCTTCTTCCGAAGATAGCCTGCAAAGAAGTGGAAGTTTCAGATCAGAGTCTTCCTTCTAGATAGGCTACTTTCCCAGGTTGACAAACCCCACCTGCCCCTCACTTCCCTCTACAGCAGGCATGGTCAAACTTGGCCCTCCAGCTGTTTTGGGACTACAACTCCCATCATCCCCTAGCTAAGAGGACCAGTGGTCAGGGATGATGGATATTGTAGTCCCAAAACAGCTGGAGGCAAAGTTTGACCATGCCTGCTCTACAGCATGTGCAGAAACTGCCTTATTGACCATTTGACCCATTATTGGTCTCATCCACTCAATCCGCTGGAGCAGGGGAAGTTCCTAACTCATCAAGGGTTTGAGAGCCATTGGCTACCCTCATCTGGTTTAGCTGGCCAGTAGAAGTCATTACCTGGAGTGTGGCCTCTGTCACATGCTGACCGCTTCTAGGAGCCTGAGTGCAGGGTAGGGACCAAAGGTGGACAGTCTACCCCAGAAGGAGAATGACGCATCCCTCACTAGAGGTAGTTGTTGTTTAGTCGTGTCCGACACTTCGTGACTCCTGTCTTCCACTGCCTCCTGTAAAGAGGCAGTACTCCTCACCTAACACCCCATACACCCCAGTATGGGACTTAGGAGTAAGATAAATGGATGGAGAACCATATAATCAGTAGGCTGTGTTTCATTTCTGCCTCTCTTAAGTCCAGAAAGAAATGATGTTAGGAACGCAGCAAGCTACCTTATACTGAGTCAGTCTATTGGATCCATCTAGCTCAATAGTGCCTACATTGACTAGCTGCGACTCTCCAGGATTTCAAACAGCCGTTCCTCCCAGCCCTTCCTGGAGATGCTGGGGATTTAATCTTGTCCCTTCTGCATGCAAGGTGGGTGCTCAACCACTGGGCTATATCCCTTCGGCTACTCTTGATTATTTTGGGGGAGGTGGATTGTAGCAGTTCCCAGTTGTACAAGAAGCAGAAGGCAGGAACTGAATCAGATTCTTTCGAGAATGTGATCTTTAAATATTGGGATAAGAATAGTAGCTGATTTGTGTATCCATAACCTGATGTTCAGGCATGAAGCTGTTGTTGTTGTTGTTTATTTTCTGACAAAGGTTGAGTTGTGTCACAGTGGCTGGCAAGATAAAAACATTGAGTCATTGGGAATTAGCTAACACTGTGTGAGTGGTTGACAAATTTGGGCAACAAACCTTTCCATTCTTCCCAATTCCCAGGAAAGCGTCTTCAGAGGATTGGTGAGGTGGGGAAAACACACTTAATCATGCGTTGTGGGCTGAATTGTATAGGACAACAGTAGAACCACAATATACTGTCTGGCAAGAGAGATCTATTAATCATATTTGATGGCTAATTTAGAGACAGCAATTGGACATTCCTACATTTCAGCTTGTGCTATCTTGTTCAAATGGTAATTATTATTTAGGATTATGGCATTAGTTATAATCCCTTTTTGTTTTCCTCTCTTTCCCTATTACCTCTTACCACTTTTCTTTCTTAATTTCACAACCTTTGCCCCTTTCAAGGTTTTTAAATCACCTTCTTTAGTTGTAGTGATTAAATGCAGCCACTAGAGTGTGACATGTTTTTAAACCTTTGAATCATGCCTAAAACACTTGCACGTGGTTAGTATTTTCAAATTAGTCAGGAAGTATATATGTTGGAGAAATGTGCAGTATACTCCCTTTGTTGACTTCTTAATGATGAAGCAAATGTTGCTTCCTATGAAAAATGTACAGCTCTTTAGATAGAATATTTAAGTCTTAAGTCTGTGATAAAGTATTTTGGACTACAACTCCCATCATCCCTGACCATTGACTATGGTCAGTCAGACTGAATTGCAGTTCAAAACAACTCAAGGGCTCTCGGTTGGGGAAGGATGTTGTGGACAAACTTGAAAAAGATGAATAAATCTCTAACCCTGTTAAAAGTTCTGTTGAGGAATCTTTCATAATAGTCAGCTGGCAGAACCTGCTATAGGTGGGAATCATAATTGTTCTTGAGGTGTGGAATGTTGGAAGAAGTCAGGTGCCTCTGATGAGTTGAAGGTATGGCCAGAAATGTCATTAGGGGACATCGTGTGTAAGAATGGCTCTGAACACAGATGAGAGGTATGTTGGAATTAGATTAAAAACTTGAAAATGATTTAAAAAATGCAGCAGGATCAACTTCTCCCACAATCATCCTTCTATTCAGGTTTGTGTCTAAGTACTGTTTCACATATCTGGTTGTACTCATTGAGGAATCATGGAAAAGCCTCGGTTGTGATGGTTATTCCTATTTGTTAACACTGTTTGCTGCACTGTTAGTTTTAGGCTTATATGATAAAAAAAAATGTTTTTCAAAGAAGTAATGTATGTCAAAGCCATTAACCTTTTATTTTTGTAAGAAAATGCTGCCCATTTGGCAATACAGCCGTGCTGTTTTTTAATGAGAGAATTGAGTTGGAGATCAGGAAGGGAGAAAAGTAGGATTTGCAATTATGAGGGAAGATGGAAGAATAAGATATATTCACAGGCTTTGCAGACACCTGAAAGACTGGACTGTTTTGGAAGCTTAGGAGGGCATGATAATTTTTTCCTTAATGAGGATTTTTTTAAGAGCCAGGTAAAGCGTAGGAGGCAGAAAATCCAGTTTGGAACACTTATGTTAGTAGGAGTGAATGAAATGTCAAGGCTGAACTGATGGGGAAAAGGAGCAGTGGAGTGGGGGGGGGGTAAAAACTGCGAAATTCCAGCAGCTACAATGTGACCAGGGCATAGGTAGTGTTTAATGCAGAAAATATATTTTATTCTTTTTTTATGTGTTCCAGGGATTGGTCATTGACATTGAAAACAGATGTCAGGAGTGAGCTCTAGTATGAATTAAACCCTGCCCATAATCAAGGATTATAGAGGGTGTTCTGGAGCACTCTGTTTGCTATGGCATTCGGCCAGAGCAGAGGCAGACTGACCAGTCCCTGAAGTGAACTGAAGGTTTCAGTGGCTGCAGCTGATTGAGAGGGAAAGAGCCAGAGCTTTGTCTCTTTCCACCTGCCTTTGCTGCTCATTGGGCTCTTCTTCTCCTCCCCTTCCCACCTGTTTCTCTTGTGCTTCTGCTTTTCCGTATTAACCAGCTCATGCTGTGGAATTATTTGTATCATCACAACTTCTAAAGTATTTTCCAAAGTGGATTTGATTTAAATCAAATCGATTTAAATCACAGTTTAAACCACTAGTCAGTAAGACTTGATTTAAATCATCATCTTAATATTTACAACCAGATGAAGGTCTCATTTTTGGAATAATACATTTTCAGACTAGTTTTTACAGTTATATCAAAAATTACTGATTTGGTTATGCTGTTAGAACTACATAGACAGATAATTATGAAATTATTGTGAGGTTTAATACGTTAACTTTATAATTTGACATTTCTGCTGTATTGGAAGGAGAAAAATAAATAATCATTTCCTTAATAACAATTTAAACAATTTATTTAACTAATACACTAACATTATAGCATATGTATCCACGCTTGTTAACTGATGTGGTTAGAGACTTTATTGTTTGGACAATGTCAGGCGAGCCCTGGGAAGAAGGGCCTGGAACCAGTGAACTCTTATTAGTTGACTGGCAAGCACTTGAAGGTCTCGCCAAGGACCTACAGATCCCAGTTACTGTTTCTACCACCAACATCACCACCACCCCTTTGGATTTGCTTCTACATTCAGGTGCCTATTCTGTACAGTTAAGTGTTGGTGCAGTTGTTGGAACCCAGTAGGATTGGGAAGAGGTTGCCAGCCCTGAAGTGCCTTCAGCACTTGCCTCAAGTCTGAGTTGCAGAGACATGCAACTGACTTGCACAATTATTACACAAAGTTCCCAAGACTTGTCGCGTATTCTGCTCACAAGGTTGCACTTTCATTTTTACTGTTTCACGCTTTTAGCTACTTGTGCAGCTCTATTCCACTCCAAACAATCTATTCATTGAACCTCTTGGAACTTGGCATTTCAGAGGTATGGGGTTGATTCTCTGTATATAAATTTGCAAAGGAACAATGGGATTAAGGGTTCCCCCCCCTCAACTCTGTATGTTTATTTTATAACATTTTTCCTGTGAAGAAAAGGCTTGTTATCTCTGCAGACCCAAATTCACACTTTTGAGAACTGCAAAAACAAGCATCTGTGGTAATATCTTCTCATTAGAAAAACTGCCCCAAATAATCTTACAGAAACCTCTGGAAGAGCATTACATTGTGAACGGATTAATGGAATTTGTTTACCAAAATTTTTAAACGCTGCATATAAAGCCTCATGCTACATAATTAAAAACAAATCCTTATTTCCTCATGAATAAAAAACAACATATTTCTTTTAAAAAACATTGATTTTTATCCACCCTGGTATTTTCACATGTTGCTAATTCAGTGTAATCATTCATAAGTGATAGTTCTCACCATTGTGCTGATATGATTTGAGGTTGTAAGATAATGTTAACCCCCAACACATTGTTTCTCTGAGCAGTTATATGGGGTAGACCAGCAGGAGAACTGAAGCACCTCCTCCTTTCTGTCTATCTTGGATAAGGAAAACTGATTCCTTTCCTTGGGCGCTGGGTAGGTAATCCTTTTCAGCCTGAGAGCCACCCTGAGGGTGAACCAACCCTCTTAATTCTGGCATATGGACAGTCAACCTTGCCATGCTCATATACATACCAGATTCCCTCCCTTCCACCCCGCAAACACTGGGCTAGGAAGAGGTACTTGCTATTAGCCAAGTGCTGCAATGAGGAAGAAAAGCAGCCAGCCCCAGCGTTCTCCTCTTTACCCAGTAATGCAAGAGAAGTTCTCCATTTATATTGGAAAAGCACACCTCCTTCTGGTGTGTCATGACTGCAAGAAGCTCTTAGAACATGGGGAAAAGAAAGGAGCTCTCTTTCCTATTTCCTGAACCTCTAAGACCAGTGACGTCGCACCAGGGCGAGAAGCGGGACTTTTCCAAGGTACAAAGAAGTGCCTGATATTGGCAGGGGGCTGGCAGGCCGCTAGAAGCAGCTTTGGAGGCTGGATCAAGTCTGTAGGCTTATCAGCCCATCCATATGCTATAGAAAACATGTAGCTGCAAACATCTGAGAATAAAAAATGATAAACGTAAATAAAACAACACAAACCTTTAAAAGGCTAGAACAAATCCCAGAAGAATTGCATTTGTGTCATTTTTTGTCTTTTTTTTTTAAAATGTGTTTTTAGTATATTCGGAAGTTTAAATACATAACATATTTATGATTTTGTTGCTCTTGGAAATCAGAGGCTAGAACTTACAATGTTCATCTTGTCATCTTTTGTTACTTAATTGTCTGGTTTAGCCCCTCCCCTTACTTTAATATGCAGAAATGTAGACCTTAGAATGAATTCTGTGTTGTACACATGTGAGGGTGACAGAAGGGTTGAAGATGTTCTGACAAAGACAAATGGTATTTGGCATGAGTTTGTTCTGAAAATTTGACGAAGACAGTAATATAACTTGCCCATGATTCTCCTGTATGAAGCCATGTCTGTTTTCTTCCCTGTGGCTAGCTGTGTTAAGAACTCTTCAAAGGTAATAAACAATGTGACTGTATTTGTTCAGGCTAAGTGGAATTATAAAATAAGCTTTTTGAACCTAAACATTGATGCGTTAGGTTATGTGTGGTGTGGTGTGGTGTAGCTGGGTTTTTCCTTTCTAGAACATGTCTACTGTAACAAAAGTACAGAAAATTGTAAACAGCTGTTTCCCCACTTCATTTCTAATACATTTGTCTTTATAAATTTATGTTTGGATTAGGCATTTCTGTTTCAAAATAGGCAAAAGATTTCACAATTATTTTCAAGATTTCAGACGTAAAGAGGGAAGAAGGAAGGAGGCAGAATGAGACAGAGATGTAAAACAAAGATTGATTTTGATTTACTTAGGGGTCTATTTCTGGACCCACATTAAAGCTACACACATATTGAAAATAACATTCCCATATGAGAATATTTGTATTAATAATTCAGACATACCTTGTTCTTGCTGCCACTGTGTTCTCCTTGTCTTCCCAAGAAAGGGAAGAGTATGATTTGGAACAAGTTATTCTGTCCAGAGGATGAAAGAATGGTTGTAGATGAACAGTATTTCCCCAAAATTCTTCCTGAGGTTCTACTACTCCCACAATTCACACTTTGAACAGTCGTTGTTGGGTTTCTTTTTTTACAAGAAACTTAAGACATCTTGTTACTGTTTGAATAACAAACTTCGTAAGTAAAATGGATGTGCAGGAAGCAAGGTTGCATATGATTATGAAACATAAGCCATTTCTGTTGAATGATTGGTTAATTGAAATGTTGTATGTCATCCTGTTTGTGTGACAGGTAATTTTTTATTAGTCATTCCTTAATTATGAATTTATGCATGCAAGTACTGTGTTCACCTCCAAGTATATACACAGGAGAGGAAAGGATGGTGTTAACAGACATATCGGCTGTTGGAGCCTAGCCTTATGAGCTTCTTTGGTGAAATATCATGATTCTTCTTTCATAATGGCGTTTTTTTAAAAAATGGATGTGACAGCTGGAACCATCAGTGGAGTAGATGAGCTGTTTACTCTTTCCTGCCTCGCACACTGTTGTGCTTCCTAAACCTTTTTCTTGCCTTCTCATCTGAGAACATAGGCTTTACATTTTTGGCAGGTGAGAACATGCCTCGTTGATTTGACTGACAGCTGTGTTGGGCGTGACTTCGGGTGGGGGAGGGTTGGGGCCCAACAGCCAGCTACCTTCCTGATACTTGAGATTAAGGGTATTGTGTATGTGTGTTTCCCCCCTTTCTCTTTTGTGGAGCTGGTTCTTGCCTAATTAGGAACTTTGCTTGTTGCTTAAATTGTTAAGTTCTTGGGAGGAAGGCAAGTGATGTGCCTCCCCACTCAACTGGGAGAGTGGGATGGGGGGCAGTTGCAGTGCTTCTGGGTAAGGGGAGGTATGGTGTAGGAGGAGGGGCAAGCCAGATAAAAACATAAAGGTAAAGGACCTGGATGGTTAAAGCTAGTCAAAAACGACTATAGGGTCCGGCACTCATATTGCTTTTCATGCCGAGGGAGCCAGCATTTGTCTGCAGACAGCTTTCTGGGTCATGTGGCCAACATGACTTCTGGTGCAACCGGGCAGCATGACGGAAGCCAGAGTGCACGGAAATGCTGTTTACCTTCCTGCCACAGCGGTACCTATTTATCTACTTGCACTGGTATGCTTTTGAACTACTAGGTTGGCAGAAGCTGGGCTAGAGCAACGGGAGCTCATTCCATCGCATGGATTCAAACTGCCGACCTTCCAGTCAGCAAACCCAAGAGGCTCAGTGGTTTAGACCACAGCGCCACCTGTGTCCCTTCAGGCAAGGGGCATACAGCACAGACAATTTGTGGCAATGCTGTGTGTAGGTCTCCTCTGCAACCTGTTGTTACACCAACCAGCTCTCAGGTTTGTGGGTGCTGCTGTTGAATGCCAGGTTGGCTTTGAATAAGATTTCCCTTATCCATTTGATCGTGGGTGAGGAGCTGGTGTTCATTGCTGAGCACTGGGTGGGCTAGTAGGGTGGAGCTGGTTTTGCTTCATGGCAGACTTGAGAATCAGGGAGGAGGAGTTGCAGTATCTGTAGGAAGTCTCCTGGCTTCTGTCTGCTGGAGTGCACATTCTGAGTGTATAGCTGAACCTGATGTTGGGTAATCAGGACAGATAAGAGATTCTGCTAGTTTACTACCTGCTTTGCTGCCCAGCAGTCTCCATTGGGCGAGCTAATAGAGATGGTCTTGAGAACTCCCATACTGTTGGTTCTAGGAGACTTGAACATCCATGCTGAGGCTGTCAATTCTGCAGCATGTGGCCTGCCACACATGGGATCTGGTTTTCTGAACCAGGCAGGAAGAAGGTAATCTGAGAGGCAAGGGATATTAATACCAGTAGCTTGTCATGCATGGATCATCTCCTATTGAGATTTAGGATTTCAACTGCTTTCCCCCTCTGCAGAGGTGTACAACCAATCAGGGAGGTCTGATGGATCCAGTTGGTTTCCAAACTACTCTTGGGGATTTTCTAGCTGATAACGGATGTTATGGTTGCTGTAGCCCTGACAGATTTTTGGAATATGCAGATGAGCCAGCATGTTGACATGATCACTTGTTAGAGCCTAAGTGGCTCTTCCTTATGCTCCAGAGCTTAGGGTAATGAAACAAGTATTGTTTAAACCAGTGCGGTCCAACTTTTTATACCAAGTGGGCAGCAAAAGTACCATATTTTTTGCTCTATAAGACTCACTTTTTCCCTCCTAAAAAGTAAGGGGAAATGTGTGTGCGTCTTATGGAGTGAATTCAGGCTGCACAGCTATCCCAGAAACCAGAACAGCAAGAGGGATTGCTGCTTTCACTGCGCAGCGATCCCTCTTGTTGTTCTGGCTTCTGAGATTCAGAATATTTTTTTTCTTGTTTTCCTCCTCCAAAAACTAGGTGCGTCTTACGGTCTGGTGCGTCTTATAGAGCAAAAAATACGGTTGTTTGACATGGAACCCATGAGCCTCACACTGCCTTGTCACGTGGGGGTGGGGGGAGCGAGGCCAAAATGCGACGCCCCCCTAGCCCTTCTGCTGCCTTCCCAAGCTGGGTAGGCGAGGCACTAGGCTTTGGAAAGGAGATGTGAGGCTCTGGTAGGGTCCTAGAGCCCTCCTTCCTCCAGGAAAAGGTATGTCACATAAAGCGCTAGCTAGGCTTTGGGAAGAAGACTGGACTCTAGGATTCTGTCAGGGCCCAAATATTGCTGACGGCTGCAAAAAAAAAAAAAAAAAAAAAGGCATTGAGGGCCGCATGTGGACCATCCTGGCTTAAACACAACTGGAGACAAATGCAGTCAAAATGAGTGCTCATCAGGCCCAATCAGTATCACAGGTCCGTACTTTAAAACTCTCTTTGTTTCGTTCTGGAGCTTTGCCTGCGAAAACCTCTTCACTGCTGAATCTGAGCAAACGTCAATCTGTGGAAAACCTGAGTTGCCGTTTATTGCACTTCAGCTTTAAAGAGTGGGATTTCACGGGCAAAGCTCTGGGGTGGAAAAAAGAGTGCTCGCACCTGGAGCTTGAAATCATGGACCTGTGCCTGGAAAGCATGGCAGTTGGTATTTTTAAAGCTGTAGCTTCTGTACTCAGCCCTACTGTGGGGTTGTCTAGGTACAGTGGGTTGTAGTTTTGAGAGTTCTGTGAGGATTCTTGTATATATTCTGTATTCAATGCTATTTCTCCAAGTTTTTGCTTGAATCAGTGAAGAGGCCGTTGGTGAGCTACTGTGCTGTGGAGAAAGGAAGTTATGGGCCAGATGGAAAATCTGCATTCCAGTCATTGCTAATTCAAGGGTGTGTATTTGCACATCCAAGAGAGGAGGAAGTCATCAATCTAATTAATGAAAAGAAATCCTCTTTCAAATAGTGCCTTCAAAGAGAGAACACCTTTTAAAAGTCACTCGACAAAGCTAGCAGAGATTATCTTGTCTTATTGCAAAACTCCAAATGCACACATTTGTTTGTTCCTTCTTGAAAAGAACATATGGGGATAGTAGTCAAGGAGGATCATCTCTGGCTTGCTTTCTGTCCTGCCTTTGTGGCACAAATTTATATAGCTCAATAAATTGATGTATTTTAGCTCCTTAGCCTTAGTGAGCTCTTTATGAGGTTCTTTCTGATTTATACAGAATAGGTGTACTTTCCCTTCAGATACTGTGTGCTCAGTCATAATTAAATTAATTTCTTTTAACATTCTTCCTAATAATCAAGAGCTGCCATGATTGTGGTTAAGGCATTTGACCACTTCCCTCATTGCAGGTTTCAGGCTCCCTGTATCTCCTTACGCTGGATGGCTACTACTAACGCACTTGTGTCACCAGACTGGAAAAGTTAGCCATAGCACTAAGTCATAAATATTTGGTGCTTTAATCATTCCAGTACCTTAATCAGGTGGTGTGTGATTCAAACCTAGGAATTTGGGGCCTGATATTTCTTCTAGGCTTCCTCAGAATGTTGATGAATTGAAAACATAACTTTATATCTGAATAGCTTCTGACTGGCACACAAGAAGAGTTGTGTGTGGTGATAAAGTCTCTAAAGGCTTTGGCTAGGATGGGTACCGTATTTTTCGCTCTATAACACGCACCTGACCATAACACGCACATCGTTTTTAGAGGAGGAAAACAAGGGAAAAAACATTCTGAATGAAACAGTGGATGTATCATTTTTGTGCTTCATGCTGTGGCCACAGACATGTGATCTGATGGTGAATTTGGGGTGACCCAATGCAAAAATCCTGAGAATTCCTGTGGATCCATGCTTTGTAACCACGTTTTTGCACCATTGCAGCCCCAGGCAACAGTGGGTGCGTGATTTTTCTGGTGCAGGCTGTAGCCATGGACATGCTATGTGATCTGATGGTGAATTTGGGGTGACCGAATGCAAAGATCCTGAGGATCCCTGTGGATCCATGCTTTGTAACCACATTTTTGCACCATTGCAGCCCCAGGCAACAGTGGGTGCGTGATTTTTTTGGTGCAGGCTGTAGCCATGGACATGCTATGTGATCTGATGGTGAATTTGGGGTGACCCAATGCAAAAATCCTGAGAATTCCTGTGGATCCATGCTTTGTAACCACGTTTTTGCACCATTGCAGCCCCAGGCAACAGTGGGTGCGTGATTTTTCTGGTGCAGGCTGTAGCCATGGACATGCTATGTGATCTGATGGTGAATTTGGGGTGACCGAATGCAAAGATCCTGAGGATCCCTGTGGATCCATGCTTTGTAACCACGTTTTTGCACCATTGCAGCCCCAGGCAACAGTGGGTGCGTGATTTTTCTGGTGCAGGCTGTAGCCATGGACATGCTATGTGATCTGATGGTGAATTTGGGGTGACCGAATGCAAAGATCCTGAGGATCCCTGTGGATCCATGCTTTGTAACCACATTTTTGCACCATTGCAGCCCCAGGCAACAGTGGGTGCGTGGTTTTTTTGGTGCAGGCTGTAGCCATGGACATGCTATGTGATCTGATGGTGAATTTGGGGTGACCCAATGCAAAGATCCTGAGGATCCATGCTTTGTAACCACATTTTAAATGGAGAGCGAAGGAAAAACAAAGAAGGGACATGAGGTGGTGTGCAGAGAAGCAGCTGGCTAAGAATGCAGGAGAGGGATTTAACGGGAGGGAGAAAAGAAAGGCAAACGTTTCCCCCCACCCCAGCCATTTCTCTCTCTCTCTCTCTCTCTCTCTCTCTCTCTCTCTCTCTCTCTCTCCCTCCCTCCCACCCTCTCTCTCTCTCCCTCTCCCCCAGCAGCACTGGAGCACAGAGAGGAAATAGAAGGAACACAGTCTGCTTTCCTCTCTGCTTGCCTGGAGGGGAGGGGCTTTCCCTGCTCTTTGTTCCGTTTCAGCAAACACAGCAAGGAAACAGAGGAGGGTGGGCAGTAAGACCCTGAGGCAGAATGCAGGAAAGCAGCCACTTCCTCTTTTCAGATTTCCCTTCTCCGTGAAGCGCGATTTGATTTTTGCCTGATTTTTCGGCTCCAGGGACCACACATTCGCTCAATAACACGCACACACATTTCCCCTTCCTTTTTAGGAGAAAAAATCTGCGTGTTATAGAGGGAAAAATACGGTAAGTGTGGAGCAAGGCAGGCAGCAGTAAGAAACAGAGCCCTTGTGGACCCTACCTGCCCGTGGACTGTCTCGCCAGAGTGGTGCATGCTCTAGTTATCTCTCGCTTGGACTACTGCAATGCGCTCTACGTGGGGCTACCTTTGAAGGTGACCCGGGAACTACAACTAATCCAGAATGCGGCAGCTAGACTGGTGACTGGGGGCGGCTGCCGAGACCACATAACACCGGTCTTGAAAGACCTACATTGGCTCCCAGTACGTTTCCGAGCACAATTCAAAGTGCTGGTGTTGACCTTTAAAGCCCTAAATGGCCTCGGCCCAGTATACCTGAAGGAGCATCTCCATCCCCATCGTTCTGCGCGGATGCTGAGGTCCAGCGCCGAGGGCCTTCTGGCTGTTCCCTCATTGCGAGAAGCAAAGCTACAGGGAACCAGGCAGAGGGCCTTCTCGGTAGTGGCACCTGCCCTGTGGAACGCCCTCCCATCAGATGTCAAAGCGATAAACAACTATCTGACATTCAGAAGACATCTTAAGGCAGCCCTGTTCAGGGAAGTTTTTAATGTGTGATATTTTAGTGTATTTTTGGTTTCTGTGGAAGCCGCCCAGAGTGGCTGGGGAAACCCAGCCAGATGGGCGGGGTATAAATAATAAATTATTATTATTATTATTATTATTATTATTATTATTATTATTATTATAGATTTACCTCCAAATATACGAGGTTTTATGCTTCTGAACGCCAACTGCTAGGAATCGTAAGCTGGAGAGTGCTACTGTGCTCATATTCTGTTTGTGGGATCCCTGTAGGCATCTGGTTGGCCACAGTGAGAACAGGATGCTGGAATAGATAGGCTGTTGGCCTGATCCAGCAGGACTCTTGCCCAGCAGGAGCAAGATTGACCTGTTTGTTTCTTCTGGGTAGCTCCTGAAGGTTTTGCTGATCTTCTTGCAGTTCCTTCCTGTGGATATTGGAGATGATGTGTCTGTATGAGTTTTATAAGGAGCTCCGGGTTGGTCCTTTTGAAAGTTTAAAATATATGCATTTAAATAATTTTATAAACATGGTTAAAATTTGTGTTATGTTTTAAAAACTTCTAACTTCTATAGCTTCTGTTTTGAAAAGAAATTTCAAGTAGAATATTTAAAGTGCATTTCAGGAAGATGCATCTTCGAGTATCTTGTCTGGCTTGCTGACTTCTGCAGAGCTTTCTTGGATTATTCAGTTCTCTTAGATTGCTGTTTTGTCCTCCCAAGTACAGCTCACTCAGCCTGTCTTTCCTGCTTATGATGATTTTTCCATTCTTATGAAGGCGTCCTGTGTGTGCTGCTAATCACAATGAAAATATAGTCAAGCTGCTAGATGATCCAGTTCATCTGATCCAGGCTTAGAAACAAACTTGGGAGGTTGTAAAAGCTGACTCAAACAGAAGGTGAACTTTTAAAGCTCCTGAATTCTTCTCGGATATGTGATCAAAGTCTGATCTGGAGAAGAATTCCTGCCTTCTGCCATTTTTCTCAAGCCCACGAAACACCTCATTTCTAGGGCTGGGCGATAGATCGATATATCATCCAAAACTGGTTTGAAGTTTATATCATAATATCAGTTTC
Source organism: Podarcis filfolensis (assembly GCF_964270895.1). Taxonomy (NCBI): domain Eukaryota; kingdom Metazoa; phylum Chordata; class Lepidosauria; order Squamata; family Lacertidae; genus Podarcis; species Podarcis filfolensis. The sequence continues at coordinate 126,336,383 of NC_139604.1, forward strand.
ATAATTTTTGACCTGGCTACATATCACAAATCATGATGTGTGTGTCTGTGAGAGAGAGGGGGGGGGGGAGAGAGAGAGAGAGAGAGAGCGCTAAAAATCACAATGTGGGAAATACTGTGAAGCCAGCCAGTGCCTCTATATAGCTTCATCCTTATTTCAGGCATTGTGATATATTGAGATATCACCATGTTAGCTGGTAATATATTGCAATATGGAAAACTAGGTATTTCCCAACCCTATCCCTTTACTTTTTCATTTGTGTTAGAATCTACAGTGGAGGTGAGAACCCTGCCCCTTTGCCTATCACCTTGATATGCTAAGTAACCTGTGCTTGGGGGATTTTGGGTCATGTGAATTTTCTAAGCACTGCTACAAACACCCTCCTCTCAACATGTGCACCAGCTGTTGCTGCTGCCATTTTAAAGTTAAGACAATGGAAGATGGTGAGTGTGTTTTGGTGGGTATGGTTTTTAGGGGATGCAACATGGTAAATCCGAGGTGAATTTGGAAGAGCTCACCCACCTATGTATAAAGCCAGTGTGGTATAGCGGTTAAGAGCGGTAGACTCGCAATCTGGTGAACCAGGTTCGCGTCTCTACTACTCCACATGCAGCTGCTGAGTGACCTTGGGCTAGTTACACTTCTTTGACGTCTCTCAGCCCCACTCACCTCACAGAGTGTTTGTTGTAGGGGAGGAAGGGAAAGGAGAATGTTAACTGCTTTGAGACTCCTTTGGGTAGTGATAAAGCGGGATATCAAATCGAAACTCCTCTGCCTCCTTCTCCATAACTATTAGGGGAAATGCCGTTATTTTAGCCACTAGTTGTAAATGCCATAGTAATACAGACTTTCCAGATTTTCATGTGAAACTAATAGAAAGATTATATAAAAACTCATTGGCCATTTAAGGAGTATTATTATTGGAAATTAAAAGACGCCTGCTTCTTGGGAGAAAAGCGATGACAAACCTAGACAGCATCTTAAAAAGCAGAGACATCATCTTGCTGACAAAGGTCCATATAGTTAAAGCTATGGTTTTCCCAGTAGTGATGTATGGAAGTGAGAGCTGGACCATCAAGAAGGCTGACCGCCAAAGAATTGATGCTTTTGAATTATGGTGCTGGAGGAGACTCTTGAGAGTCCCATGGACTGCAAGAAGATCAAACCTATCCATTCTTAAGGAAATCAGCCTTGAGTGCTCACTGGAAGGACAGATCGTGAAGCTGAGGCTCCAATACTTTGGCCACCTCATGAGAAGAGAAGGCTCCCTGGAAAAGACTCTGATGTTGGGAAAGATGGAGGGCGCAAGGAGAAGGGGACGTTGGAGGACAAGATGGTTGGACAGTGTTCTTGAAGCTAGTAACATGAGGTTGACCAAACTGCGGGAGGCAGTGGAGTGCATGACATGCTCTGGTCCATGGGGTCATGAAGAGTCAGACACAACTAAACGACTAAACAACAACAATTATTGGAGCTAAAATTCAGCCAGAAGTTACACCTTTCCTCCAGGGCTTAGCCCAAGAGCATGTGCAGCAATAGATTGCTATTATTTTGAAAATTAATTTAAAATTCCTCATAAAAATAAATGTTAGGAAAAAAATCATCATTATCATCATCTTTATTGTTATTCTGGAGGAGGGAGAAACTGTACAACAGCCTGTCATTGTATGGCTAGACTTCAAATGCTTTTAATACTGAACACATAACTTGTCTTGTGTTAAAAGTACTATTCTTGAATTTTGGTTGTGCATTCAGTCACGTAAATGTTACCTAGTAAGATAGCATCTGTCTGCAGTTTATTTGAATGATACATTAAAAAAGGCAATATAGGTTAGATGTATATTGAAAATTACATACCTGTCTTCTCAGAGATTATTGAAAAACATGTGCCTATCTAGCATCAAAGCAGAGTTAGTGTTGCTCCTGTAATGCAAAGGTTGATATTTACCTGAATCTATTTTTAGGTCCTGTGTGTGCAAGCTTCATTGAATTTGAAGAAGTACAGAGCAGTATTGGTTATTAGATTTTTTAAATAAACCTTTAAATATTTAGGAATGTGATTGTGGCATGGGCATAGCCAGTGAGTGTATAGACTTTTGGGAAGGCCTTCAGAAATAGAAATACGTGTGTGTGTGTGTGTGTGTGTGTGTGTGTGTATTACGACAAAAAGTCCATATCTTTGATGCTTATCTGACTTTATGAGGCAGATAGTCAAAGAGCAGACTTCTGGCACGTGTGATACCACAAGGAGTGTCCCCCTTCAGGTAACCTGGTCCTGAGTAGTTGCTTTGTATACTAACAGCAAAACCTTAAACCTGTCCCATCAAAGGGAGTGTAACCCCATCCAGTAACTGGTCTGTATCTTAGACAGTGGAGCCACTCACCTACAGGGCCTCTGTCCTGCTGCCACTCAGCTCCAGTTTATTGGCCTTTGTCCAGCCCTACACTGTGTTCAGACACTGGTCTGGGCTTGTGCAGCCACACCTGACTTGGATGTCATAGAGTTGAGTGTCATCAGCTTACTGATGCCTTTTTTCTCCAAATCTCCTAATGACCACACCCGCCGGCCTCATATAAATCTTAAACAGTGTGAGGGACAAGATGATACCCTGTGGGTACCTTAGCACAATTGCCAGGCAGTCCCCTGAAGCTGCTCTCTGAAGGCAAACTCCCACAGATGGGACACAGTTTAATTCCCATCTTACAGAGCTGGTCCAGGAAGATTCTGTGACCAGTAGTGTCAAAAGCTGCTGACGTTGAGTAAAAGCCCCTCTCAATATAGGTATGAAATACATCCCAGTTCAGAATGTAGGATGCTCTGGTTTCATTTTTCCGAAGGTAAGATTTTAATCCCTATGGTTATGGAAACATTTTAGACCATGGGTAGACAAACTAAGGCCCGGGGCCCGGATCCGGCCCAATTGCCTTCTAAATCCGGCCCACGGACGGTCCGGGAATCAGCGTGTTTTTACATGAATCGAATGTGTCCTTTTATTTAAAATGCATCTCTGGGTTATTTGTGGGGCATAGGAATTCACCCTCCCCCCCAAAAAATATAGTCCAGCCCTCTACAAGGTCTGAGGGTCAGTGGACCGGCCCCCTGCTGAAAAAGTTTGCTGACCCCTGTTTTAGACCATTGTAGTCTGGGCTTCTTAAAAGTAGAGGAGGATATTGGAGTTTTCCAGTGATCTGTGCTTATGCATGGACTTATTATCCTGTTTTTATTCTGCTTCTTTATTTGCCCCCGTGACTCTATTCACTAAAAGAGAATGTCAGTTGGGCAATCTGATTCCATTTGGGACTTTAGCTGTTGCATCAGAAGAACTCTGAACATCACTCTATTAAAATCTCTATAAATTAAGTTGCTAGCTAAATTTACCTTGGACCCTTTACAAACATTTAAAAAAACCAGTGCACTTTAGTGTTCTTTGGTGTTTTCAGTAGGAAAGTACGGTCTCCCTTGCAAGCCTATATGCGTGTGCTTGTGTGCCGGTGTGTATACGAATGATTGGAATATCAGAATTGGAGGGCTGTGTGTGCTCTTTGCTAGAAACAAAACCAACCACATCAAATTGACTGAAAAGTTGTAAAGAAAAGCTGAATTCTCTGATCTGTATACATCAGAGTACATCTCTGTACTCTGTACTCTGAGTATGTACAGAGTACATACAGAATACATCCCATACATCTACACATGGGAGTAGATCCACAGGGGTGGGTGGAAGGTGACTTTTTCACCCTCTTTTCTCCCTGCCAACCCCAGAGGACCTCCGACCCCAGTGCTTACCTGAGGGATATGGGGTCATGTTGAATAGACTGGGGCTGACAGGGAAGGGACAGATCTCACTTAAAAGTGTGTGTCGTGGGGAGTTGTCAATCCTCAGGGGAGCATTTTCAAGGGGCTCTTTCGACTGTAAGGTGTAAATAGGAAAGTCACCTTTGGCCGCTGACTCCAGTCCGTGTAAGTAAAGAAAAATAAAGTATGCCTCGCATGCAGAAGGTCCAAATCTAAATCTCTGATGTCTCCAAGTGGGGGTGGGAAAGTCTCTTGCTGAACCCCCCATGGAACTGATGCCACTCGGAGTAGGCAATACTTAGCTAGGTAGACAAATAAGGTGACTTGGTATAAGGCAGCTTCCTGTACAGTATTCCTGTGCAAAATAGTCATTGTTCAGTTGTGAATGATCTCTTATTCTGTGATCTTATTAAAGTTGGCTATTTTTAATAGGGGGGGAGGGAATTAATTTCAGGACAAGTAAGGGGAACTAGGGGGAATTGTTGGATGGTAACATTAAAAAATTAATAACTTAAAAAGACAATTGTGCAGTTTTTCTTCTCTCCCTCTTTAGGGAACAGGAAGGGGAATACTCTGTAAATCCTGGCCAACTCACACCCTTCCTGCCCGCCCCCCCTCCATTTCTGAGATTTTACCAGGTGTTGTCCACACACTTTTAGCATATTTTTCTGGCCACAGCAAGGGCTACAAAACCTAAGTTTTTCGAGAGAGTGACTTTTGTGCTAATTTTTCTTCTTTCACGGAATAACAGAATAACCACAGTCAGTACTCTAAGTGACTAGTTTTTAAAAAACAATTTTGCTTTAATTGATGAGACTGCCTGATTTGTCATTGTGGGTCAAGATAAGGAGTAGAATCACATTTTAATTATGTTAAGGGTGATAAAAAATGTTGCATGGCCCAGCCAAGCGATGAGCAAGAGTCAAGTTGAGTTCTTTGTGATCTAGCAAGTTACTTCTGCATTCCTGTGCCTTGCATTTTAAGACTTTCCAGATATTTAAAATTGTTCTTGATGGGGAAACTGTTGAAAAGGTTCAGATTTTGAACTGCCATCGATACACAAGGCATGTTCTTGTGCCACTGATGTGGTGAGACTACTCTATATTTCAAAATAGTAAATGCCATTAAAGTGCTGCGTGAGAGAAGAAGCACATTGTATACAGTAGGGTGAGTCAGATTTTAAAGCAACAGTGGATTTGCAGTGTTATTTCACCTGAAAGAAGGCAGGAAATAAGATACCAGAAGAGGATACAAGTAGTTCTTGGAATTGAAGCGGGAGTGTGTTGGTAGAGTGTCAGGTTTCAAGGCCAGCATCAAAACCTTGGATTTAAAAAATATATATCCCTAAACTGAGAAAGCAGAATGTGCTAATCTGGTTCCCTTGGTGACCCATAACATCAAAACAGAACATAAAATAAAGTTAACCTGGGGGCCTTAATAAGAAAGATCCCTACTGCAAACAGTCATATATTTGAAGTGAATGTTTTGCATTACTTTCTACTTGGTGACCCAGGAAAATAGTTGTGGGGAGGGAAATAAATTTAAAGTGGAATTAGCAATCCCAAAGCTGTGTTGTGCTTCTGCTACAAGAAATAAAAATAAAAATGCTTATGTTGACTGCAGTTGAAAAGGAATTAGAATTGCGTTTGAGATGGGGGTAAAAGAACCCCCCAAGAATGGGAAAGGAAGGGGGAAATGCTGTAGTGACATGAAAGGTCAAACGTTTCTGGTATCTCTTGCACTAGATTTATAATGCCCTAACTGCAGAATGTATGGCAGCTTTTTAATCTTGTCTCATGACAGTCTATAAATACCTGGGTTTGGAGCTTCTTCATGCTGTTGTCTAAAAACCTTTGGCTCTACCCTAACCACAGTCTTGGAAAAAACGGAAACCTTTCCTTTGATCCATTCTCCTGTGAAGATTTGAGAGATATCCTCTAATGCAAGACAAAAAAGATCCTGTGAAAGGAAAAGTGAATATAGGAATGTAAGTCATCGGAGGAAAAATAAAGACCTAAAATATTAAGCAGACTGCAGCATTTAGTATTTATTCTAAATATTTATGTTACGCTTTTTGAACTGCTCAGATGAGCTTGCAGCCAAAATTAAAAATAATAGTCAGCAATAAAAATATACTATAATTAATGGCACAACCAGTGAAGCAGCATAACAACAAAGGAGGAAGGAAAAAAGATGTCTGAATAATCATTCTCCCTTTGATGGAACATACAAGAGTATATTCAACTCTTGAAGTAGCATTCCATCATGAGTTCCTTTGGTGCCTCCAAATCTCTGTAACTGTGCTAATTAAATGTTGTAAGTTTGAGCATTCTGTGGTTCAGTTAAGTTTCTGATGAGCAAGACTGGCATGTTGACAGGTGCAGGGTGTTTTTCTTGCATAGACTTTTCTGGGGCGGTTTTTCTGGAAACATTTCTCAGTTTTTGCTGTGGTTTTTAGGAAACTGTTAGGTCAAGGGGAACACGTAGTGTAACATATTTGTAGTTTGGGTTTTTGTTGTTTTTTTAGAGGCATTTTTGTGACCAGTATTATTCAATAGAATTTCATAATGGTGTGGACCTGCGCATGCTCAACACGAGTCTGTTGCAAATGAAGTTTAAATGGAGGAAGGGAGTCTTGAATGCAATATTGAGTGGAGTGAGAATGAGAATCAGACTATATGAGAGACAGAAAAGGGTGGCAACAGGGCAATATATATGTAATAGTATATTGTATTTATTTTGGGGGCAATAATAGTGGCCCTCTTGTTACAAGTAAATGGGCTGAATTGCATCAGTGGCAATAGGTTCTACAGCAGGGGTCAGCAACCTTTTTCAGCCGTGGGCCGGTCCACCGTCCCTCAGACCATGTGGGGGGCTGGACTGTATTTTTTTTTGGGGGGGAATGAACGAATTCCTATGCCCCACAAATAACCCAGAGATGCATTTTAAATAAAAGGGCACATTCTACTCATGTAAAAACACGCTGATTCCTGGACCGTACATGGGCCGGATTTAGAAGGCGACCGGGCCACATCCGGCCCCAGGGCCTTAGGTTGCCTACCCCGTTCTACAGCTTACAGTCTGAAAATGGTTTAATGGATTGATTTGCGTGATGGTCCATGCAGCATTTGGGGTACAGAGGATAAGAATGGCTTGATCCCGTGTGCTGGGAGTGAGCCTGCTGGGAAAGAGAGTCTGGGAAACTTTCCTTCCACAAACTACTGTAATTTATTTTGGTATCCAAGCCATTATCAGCTTTATCAATTTTTGCATCTGTTGATTCTTGAGAGCTATAGAACTGCCATGTTACACGAGTGATATCTACTCATTCTTTGTGTTTGTACTTCCCCTATGGGTGATCTCAGCTCCTCCAGAACTGAGACCTGCTACAGTTTCACAAAGTGCCTGCATATAGTGTGGAGATTGCTGTGCTAACATGAGCTTCAGTAGCCTCAGTCTGCATTGCCTCTTTTGACCCAGAGGCAGAGGTTGAAGGACTTACGAAGTGTCTTGCAGAAATTGAGATCCAGCTGAATGCCAGCTGACTTAAGCTCTGCTATTTCAGCTCACAGAGAAAGCACTTCAGGATTATGAAGGAGCCTAAACTGCTTTAGGTATGTTTTGGACGAGAACACATGTCAAAGCCTGATAGCAATCTTTCTGTGCACTGAGTTCTGTTTGAGTTCTGTTCCAGGTACCTTATTTATCTGAGGTATGCTTCTGAACAATAACAGAGACTTGTAAAATAGGCCTGGCTGGTGTCTACCTTTATAATGTTTTTGGTACCAGACAAAAAAGTTCTTAATCACCCAGGCTTCTTAAATTGTTGTAAATTTAAGTTTTCTGTTTTAAGGATTTTATCCTGTGTCGTTACTTGTATTGTGACATAATGGTTGTACAACAGACGCGGGTGGTGCTGTGGTCTAAACCACCGAACCTCTTGAGCGTGCTGGTTGTAAAGTTGGCAGTTTGAATCCGCGCTATGGGGTGAGCTCCAGTTGCTCTGTCCCAGCTCCTGCCAACCTAGCAGTTTGAAAGCATACCAGCGCAAGTAGATAAAGTGCTCTGGCTTCTGTCACGGTGTCCTGTTGTGCCAGAAGCAGTTTAGTCATGCTGGCCACATGACCCGGAAAAGCCCTCTGCGGACAAACGCTAGCTCCCTCGCTCTGAAAGCAGAGATGAGCGTTGCACCCCAAAGTCGAATTTGACTGGACTTAACCATCCAGGGGTCCTTTACCTACCTTTACCAGTGGTTGTACAACACCCTAAAGTCCTAAAAGAAAGAAAAGTAGTATATTTATCTTTTAAATAAACAATATCTTACTGAGCTCATTCATTCAGAAGAGAAAAGACAGTTCTGCATTGCAGGGGTTGGACTACATGACCCTTGGGTCTCCTCCAACTTTGCAGTCCTATGATTCTATGACACTATGACACTTTTTCTGGATATCGTATTTTTGGCAGCCTTAAGCTTAAGAACCTGTTAGTAAATAAGGATATAGAACGCATCCAAAGAGGCAGGACACTTCTCAGATCTCTTAAGGGTTCCTAGAAATCCTGATGTATCCAACTGAAAAGGCCTTAGATGTGCCAGAGAGCAAACACCATCAGTCCCAGGCCAAAGTCTAGCGGATGGCTTTATTTGGCTCACTAGTGCTGAAACATGCTGCTCTTTTTATTGTTTTGCTTTTTTTTGTTAGTCAATCAAAGTGCTCAGTGAGCAGAAGAGCAGGATATAAATATCAATGATTATAATAATTAAGGCATCCGTTGATAAATGACTTTCTGCAGTTTTGCAGGCGACAGTTGCTAGGCAGGGCAGAGTACCCATGGACCAGCTTTGATGTGCCACATTTATCTTCTGCTCTTCCACTCACTATAATATTTGAAAATGTGGAAGCAGCTATTGTTGTTTGTGCCAGTAGCCTTGAAATTTGTTTTTCACCCAGCTTGGTTTAATCCAGGGGTGGGGAACCTTTTCTGGGCAGAGGGCCAAGTCTTTATCTCTCCTGCCTCTGACAAGGGTGCCCACCTGTCAACCCACCTGAGTTGATAATGACATCAGATTGTGCTTCTATTTAAAGTCCCAATTGAAGTGAACTGTGGGGCTTCTAAGGAACCCTCTGCAAGAATTCTTCTTGGTTTGAATGAAAAGTGGGGTGGGGGTTGTTTGTGCGGCTAATTTAAAGTCCTTTGTACACATCCCTGGAGCAAACTGCTGAGATTTGAAGAAGTTTGTGGAGGTGTGGGGGGTGTTGTTGAATGCATACTCCAATCTGCTTATTAGTTCATGGGCAGATGGGAGTGTACCTTCAAAGGTCCTCCACTTCTTCAAACTTCCATGGTTTGAAGAAGAAACATGGGGAGTGGGGATGTTGCAGTCACGTTCCAATCCGCCCATCAGCTGATAAGTCAGGTGGGAGCGCACTTGCTGGATCCAGGGAGCAGTCCAGGGAGCAACCAGAAACATTAAGCTGCTGATCATTCCTTTAAACTCCCATTCTTATCCATCCCACACTTGATGTTGTGGGGGGACATGACTTCCTGAAATGGACCTCACGGGTCACGTTTTGCCCATGGGCCAGAGTCACCATTGGTACAGACGTACCTTGGAAGTTGAACAGAATCTGTTCCGGAAGTTAGTTCGACTTCCAAAACATTTGACTTCCAAGGTGCGACTTCCAGTTGGCTGCAAGAGTGTCCAATCTGAAGCTGTGCTGAACGTTCGGCTTCCTGAAATCATTCACAAACCAAAACAATCAATTCCGGTTTTCGATTATTTGGGAGTCAAAACGTTCGAGTTTACAGGCGTTCGGCTTCCAAGGTTCCATTGTATAAATCTGTTAAATTTCATCATGCCTAGCTTTTCTCTCCTCATCCACCCCTTCTCGGTTTCTTTTGCTTACCATCTGGCGTGCAGAAAAGTTCCAGACAAGTTGAAAGATTGCTCAATACATGATTTTTTAAAGCTAAAAATCTACTTAAAAGTAGTGCTCTACTGTTGTTTTTATTTGTTCTTTCTCTTCTGTTTGTGACTCAGTCACAAAGCACTTAAAGCAGCAACACATTGAATTAGGCAGTGGAATAACTCCTAATGCAGGAAAGCAAAATTCTTGCACTCACAGTGTAAACCTATTTAGTGACAGTGTCTGTAGAGAAGCAGAGACAGTGATAGTTTCCTATCTTGCAGCATGTGAATTGTGGAGTCTGACATAAATGTAAGCCTACCAATCAGTGTGGGTCAGTCTGGAGTGGGCGTGCTGCCTGTGTCCAGTCAGGGAAGAAATTGGAGCATGCAAGGGGAGGAAGGAGCATGCAAAGCCAAGGCTTGGAGCAGACATTCAAGTTCTGGTTTGGCTGTTATTAGATACATGGTGTTGAATGGAAAAAATATACTATGCCACAAAACTCCTATATATTTTTATTTTGTTTCCAACTAAAATTTGGAATCCAGAACTTCCTGCTAGAAAGCGAAAATTATTTTGTATGTATTGGGTGAGAGTCTGAAGATAAACAGCCTTGTTTAAGACTGCAAAATGTGTACCCGTTGAAGCATTGCTTTAAAATACAATTTTTGGGGCTTTCCCCCCTTGTTTTGCGATGCTGTTTAAACATTGTGAATAAAGCTGCTGCTCCTAATCAAACTGCAGGGTAGAGGAAAAATCCTTTTCCTTTGCTTGGTGTCTGCTCTTCAAATAAAGCTCAGTGTTTGTTCTTGTGACTTGCCCATTATTATTAGCCCCCTGGGTACTTGAGATTAATCTACATTTTATGCATTTCCTTTGAAAATGTGTAACAGCGTAACTAACTTGCCACTGTGAATAAAATGGAAACCGTCAACTGTTCTGAGGAGATTTATGATGACTTGCCACATTCATGGTTACCTTCATACAATATTTTGAGTCAAACATTGATTCAGAATGAAGCAATAAATCCAAAAGGCTTGTGTATACAGGTCCACCCCCCGCTTATGCACAGGTTATGTTATGGGCTCCTGTGCGCATAAGCAAAAATCGCCTAAGTCGAGAGTACCCTCCAAAAAGCCTCTAAACACCTGTCTTTTCCTGCTCTGCAGCGCTCTCCCCCCTCTCTGGGGAAGCTGGAGGCTGGGGGACGTGCAGGAAAGTGGCTGCTGCGCTGCTGTGTGTGTTAGCTGCTAGGCGGGGAGGCTGAGCAGCCTAAACAGAGCCCTGCTGCACCCCCAATCTCTTTGTGGCTTCCTTCACCCTCAGTGAAGTCCTCTTTGGGTTCTGGGAGGGGTCTCCTTGTGAGCCACAAGGACTCTCCAGCTCTCTCCTGCCATTTCCTGGTTTAAATCTATTTATTTCCCAGTCCCGCACATATATGCAGACATTCACAAATTGATCATGTGCGGGGGGGACGGGGACGGGACACACACCTGTATACAGTTTAAAGCATTATACATATTACTTACACTGAGGTCCTCTTCCGAGTGTCTTCTGGCGGTTCCCTCAAGTGAAGTTACAGGGAACCAGGCAGAGGGCCTTCTCAGCAGTGGCGCCTTCCCTGTGGAACACCCTCCCATCAGATATCAAGTAGATAAAGAGCTACACAACTTTTAGAAGACACTTGAAGGCAGCCCTGTTTAGGGAAGTTTTTTAAGTTTGATGTTTTATAATGTTTTTAATATTCTGTTGGGAGCCGCCCAGAGTGGCTGGGGAAACCCAGGCAGATGGGCAGGGTATAAATATAGTAGTAGTAGTAGTAGTAGTAATAATATAGTAGTAGTAGTAGTAGTAACAACAACAACCACCTATTAAACACTTACACATGTATGGTGAGGAGAGCACTGAGTGTTGTAGTATTATGCTTTTAAAAGATTTACTTGTGCATCTGATATGCTACTAGGAAGGTAAAATGTTGGTTTTTTTAGCCTTTTCTCATCCAGAATAAACTCAAATATATGCAATATTTTTTTAAATGAAAGCTAAACTTGCCCATTCCCAGATTTCTGTGCAGTTTTCGGAGAGATTATAATGTTATTAGTTGAAAATACAAGTGACAACTGTTGTAATAAAATTTGAGCCAGTTTCTTGGTCCCAGTCTTAATATGCCTGTGAATAAATAAAAAGTGATATTTTATTATTTGAGCTGTTTGTGATATTCTACTGGTGCTAGATGGAAATTAAAGAACTTGTTCTATTGAAGGACTAAGGCTGCCAGATTGCCTTTTGCCTGCTTGGGCTTATTTATGAAACCATGGATATATTACTAGTTGATGATTTAGTATCCAACATACCAGTCTCTGAAAAGCATAATTGTTCATATAGTTTCTTTTTTTACAGATATTCAATGGCTATTGCTGCTTTTATTGTCCTTTTGAAGCGTGATTTGTTTTATGCAGGAATGTTAAGACTAACACAGGCTTTCCTTTTTTCCTTTCCAGACGTTCCAACTTCAGAGCAACCTGAGTTGTTCCTAAAGAAACTTCAGCAGTGCTGTGTCATTTTTGACTTCATGGACACACTTTCTGATCTTAAAATGAAAGAATACAAGCGCTCAACTCTTAATGAACTTGTGGATTACATTACAATAAGCAGAGGCTGTTTGACAGAGCAGACTTACCCTGAAGTAGTTAGAATGGTAAGTTTTATCACAAACACTTTATAAATCAAGATAGTGCTAGCTAGTATGTGTGCTCAATAAAACATTGGAGTTTGCATGACGGATATTGCTGTAAAGCCTTTCAAACGCAAAATGGGGAAGACAACTTTACTTCTGGTAATTCACAATATGAGATGCAGCCAATTTTATTATTTCTGCTCAAAATGCAGTGGGTGGGTTGGGATCACAGAAGACTCAGGAGGTTTTGTATTCCTTATTTTCTTTAAATACAGGTCTTTCAAATATTGGGCTTCTTAGCTGTGCTTCAGAACACTTCTATACAATGTTCAAAAGTTGTGCAGTGTTTTGATGTTAGGGGAAATACCATTTTACATATGCGACATTAAAATGCTTTAAAGTTATGGATTTTAAATAGTTATTTGGATAGCACCTAGCACTGTCTTACTCATTGTATTGATTTTTCAAATGGCGAGGGGCCTTTTACAACTTGGCATGCAGTGGAAGTTGGAGGAGCCATCAGAGTCTATGTTGAGATTGCAAAGCACTTTGTGAATAATTTTTTTTACATCTGTTCAGACTTGAACTGCAGTTGTGTGTGGAGTGTGCTGAATGTGTCTTTAACACAGTCTTTATCAGGTTTCTATGCCTACTTTTATTTGTTTGACTAGAGGAAATGGACGAAATTCTTTGAGAGATATGCTTGATCCTTTCCCTTTCCTGGCTGACAGAGACAGGAAGGCTGAGATTATCTGTCTGGGCAACCTTGAGAGAAGGTTCCATGCCTTCTGTTCTCAAGAAGGCGGTGATGAAGCTATCATTTTACTCAAACAGACTGGGAAATTGTCTGGTCTTGAGTACTGGAGTCTTAGGCTAGGTAGTTGTGTATTGTGTTTACCCAGCTTCAAATTTACCTGCATGGGAGCTCATTGTCTAGATCCCTTTCAGTCTGGTTCTATGCAGAATTTTGCGACAGAAATGGTTTTGGTTGCCGTAATGGACATCTTGTACTGAGAAACACAAATCTGCCTAATTTTATTTTAAAGCCACTCCATTTAGTTGTCGTGATCACATTTTGTGGTATTGAATTCCATAGTTTAACAGTGCACAGTGTGAAGTACTTCCTTTCGTCTTCCAATATTAAGCTTGCATTGGCTGTCCCCAGCTTCTAGTGTTCTGAGATAGAGAGAAAAACCTCTCTCTGTCAATTTTATCTACAGCTTACATAATTGTATACACATCTATCATTTCCCTCCTTACTGCTTTTTTTTAAACTAAAAAGCCTAATGATCCCTAACATGGAATTTGCCTTTTTCATAGCTTCTGCACAGTGGAGTCCACATCTTCATTGAGCTATCTACTTTGACCCCAAGGTCTTTCTCCTGCTTCGTCACTTGTCAGTTCAGACTCTATTAATATATGAGGATTTATTGTCCCCTTGTGCATCACTTTACACTTGCTTATTCTCCAGGTTCTCTCTCAATTTCTTAGCTCAGGACACCAGATGAAAACAGTACCCCATCCAAATTTGGAACAGTGGTTACGCCAACAGAAAACCCATTTCATCTACATGTTCAACTCTGTTCATCTGGGGGGATTGAATTCTGAGTTAGATTTTCATTGTTTTATTTAATTGCATTATCTGCCATGATCCACTGACTGGATGGGGTACTGTTTTCATCTGGTTGTCAGGCATTCTTGCTGTTAATGTTGTGCTGTGTCTTTAATTTCCCTTACAGTATATTAGTTTCACCTGTGGCTAACTATATTATGTTCTTTACAATTTGTTACCAGCATCAGTGACTACAGTATCATATGAGCACTGATCTAGAGCATATTTTCTACAGCGTTTATATTTACTTACATGTAAGATTGGGTATGTATCTTAGTTGTGTATATTGTATTATGCATTTTATTTTATACAGACGCAGGTTTCATCGCATGTATATTGTAATTTCAGCTTGTTAAGAAATTGAACTGCATCCTTGTCATATTAATTCTTACAAGTCTGGCTGATGAAGCATTGAACGAAACAGATTCGTTATCCGGAAACTCTGTTCCGGTGATATTTGGTGACAGATTATGTATATATCAAACTTCTGAATTATTCTACCGCAACTGGTGAAGAAGATTTTGAGACTTTGGTTGCAATTTCTGATCATTTGTATTAGTCTATAAATAGTGTTTAGTGCCATTGTTATTGGCCATCGTGTTGTGTTATTTTGTTCAGCTTGTCTATATTGCAACACAGAGCTCAGGGATGGATGGCAGGTAGTGATGATTGCAGAGTACTTGGAGCCAGAGTTTGTATTGCAGAGTTTGGCGGATAGGTAATAATGACAAGCATGCAGCATTTGCTCAGTGTCAAGCATCGGAATCTAGGTTGGAAAGGAGGAAACCTGTAGTGTTGATTCAGTCATGGCCTGAAACTTCCAGAGGGCTGAAATACACAGGTGTGTGTTCTAGTTCCCACCTCCCTGATGGGAGATCAACTTGCATTTAAGGGACAGTGCTTCCATATTGGGGCTTGCATGCCATTGTTACTGGGAAATAGCTGAATGAATTTCTGAAAAGGGATAGTAGATATCTGAGGATGTTGGCAAACAAACCTCAGAAGCAATGGATCAAAGAAGCAGAGTTTAAACTGGTGGTTCTTTGTTGGTAGAAGTATCTGTCAAAAAGACTGCCCCAGTTGCTGCTTCTTAAACGTGGTCCTGGGAAAGGGAATTTTCCCTTCTGAAGCAGAGGTGCCCATGTCTTGGTCCTTGGTCACAGTATTTTTAAAAATGTTTTAGGATAACATAGATGGGAAACATTGGTTTATCCTTAGCTGCTGTGACTAAACAGTGTAAAAGATGAAATAAAGTTGAAAGCGTTGTGAGGAATATTTGTTTAAGTTGGTCATTGGTGAAGGGGCTGTTTAGATTGAAGTTGCATTAATAAGATATGTGTATTGCATCCCAGCAACATCCAATTTCCCTGTACCATGCTTATGGGAAGCATAAAATGTTCATGCTCTAGTGCTTGATATATATGCATCCTTCAGGTTTAACTAAAATCTGACAGAGCTGATTTTATTAATGAGATATGTGTAGGCAAAATGAAAGGTATGATTCAGTTAACTAATTGGCAGCTTTATCTTGGGGGTTGTGCTGTAAAAAAAGTGATGCTGGTTTGGTGGTATAATTTCTATGGTACTTGTGAATCTCGCTGTTCTTAAAAGTGAAGTAGACAGACTGCTGTGGAAAACCCTGCATTGCTAATCCCAGTCAGCTACCACATGCTGCAGTTTTGATTTCGTTTCCCCTTCAGATCTCATCTGTCCTCTCTGCTGCTTTACCTTTCTAGCTGAGCAGTCCCTGTCTTTTATTATGACACCAGTGGCAATTTTTATCCTTGGAAAGGCACCATCCTTTCAGTTTAACACTCGCAATGTCACAGTTTTGCATTGTAAAAAATATAATTGGTAGTCTCTCATAATTTAAAGAAGTGGGGCTTAGTCATTGGGAAAATCTTGATCTTTCCATAATGTCTGATATGCAGGGCTGTGTATAGTCTGCATTCACTTCTGTTCTAAAGAGCCTCAGAATGTGCAGTAAGAATTAATATATAATATGTACGTATTTGTGACGCATTTGCAGTATAGCTCCTTATTCTGCACATTTCCATCTCCTTGCAAGATTGTGAATCTTGCAGAGTCAGTGGCATTGGCGCTCTTGCAGTGAGGCATATGGTAGTGGAAGACTGCTGCATGGAGATAGCGTTTAAATGGCTAGTAAGATCAGGACAAGCACTTCAGAGTGCAAGTAGATAAATAGGTACCGCTCCAGCGGGAAGGTAAACGGCGTTTCCGTGCGCTGCACTAGTTCGCCAGAAGCGGCTTAGTCATGCTGGCCACATGACCCGGAAGCTGTACGCCAGCTCCCTCCGCCAATAAAGCAAGATGAGCGCCGTAACCCCAGAGTCGGTCACAACTGGACCTAATGGTCAGGGGTCCCTTTACCTTTACCTTTAAGATCAGGACAGCAGGATATTTTGGCTTTATGGAAGGACAGAGGGCTTTCTTTAGTGCCTGGGGTGTTACCCATGAGGGACCACCCGAGACCAGGCATTGCCCACACATTTCCAAGCTTTTATCTGCATCCATAAAGACTAGAAATTTGGTTTAATTTTTCTTACTTGAATTCAGATACCTACTGCTGAATTATGTGTCACGTACTTGATGTTTTAATAATAAAGAACTGAAATCCAGTAGAAGAGCAGTTGGTCTAGTTTGTTATAAAGCATTTGATGACAAAGCAAGTATAGAAATTTAATAAATAAAACAATTACTATCTGTGGCCCTTTAAAATGTATGTGTGGGGATATTGTTTTTGTTTGTTACTATGTCTTGCCGATCGGAAGGTTGGCGGTTCGAATCCCTGTGACGGGGTGAGCTCCTGTTGCTCGGTCCCTGCTCATGCTAACCTAGCAGTTCAAAAGCATGTCAAAGTGCAAGTAGATAAATAGGTATCGCTCCGGCAGGAAGGTAAACGGCGTTTCCGTGTGCTGCTCTGGTTTGCCAGAAGTGGCTTAGTCATGCTGGGCCACATGACCCAGCTGTATGCCGGCTCCCTCGGCAATAAAGCGAGATGAGCATCGCAACCCCAGAGTCATCTGTGACTGGACCTAACGGTCAGGGGTCCCTTTACCTTGATGTTAGGTATTTTTGTGTTTTTACATTGTAAACCTCTCTGTGATCCTTGGATGGAGGGTGGCATAGAAATTGAATAAATAAACAACATTCTGCTAAATCATATTAGAAGCTCAGACTTAATTTTGCACTGTTGTAGCGGGTTCTGCTTCTGGCCTTTATGTAACCTCACCCCTGTTGAGAGCATAGTGGTGCTGCCCTAGTGTGGGATCATGAATCTGCTCACAGTGCCACAGGATGCGATGTTCTGCTCCACAGTATTCATTGCATTGTCTCATTCTGATCCAGTGACACAATGACTTATTGTCCTTAGCTTGCCTGTGTGATGTACCACTATGATGGAAAAGCTCTTTTGCTGATTTGTTTGCTGTTGATTATATAAGCCCCCTAATGAAGCTCCAAGCTTTCTCCATGAACTTGGGGAGATAGTGGCATTAATGGAGGGTTGTAAGCCCTAGGAAATGTATATTCCTTTGATATGGAAACATCTTGGTGAGGAGCTTGCCCCAGGTTTTTAGCTTTTTGACAATCTTACTCACCTTAGGAAGAATAGGGAGGAGGTCTGAGGCTGCGCCAATGTCCTGCTCTCCTTGAACACTCCTTCAAGGGTGCCATTTATCCTTAAGGGGAAATTGTATGTTGAAGACTGGTGACAGTGTAAGAACCTGTGGAGCTGAACACTTAGGAGAATAGAGAAAGTGGTGTGTGTGTGTGTGTGTGTGTGTGTGTGAGAGAGAGAGAGAGAGAGAGAGAGAGAGAGAGAGAGAGAGAATGAACAAATATATTTGGAAACAGGTTGCCGGGGGAGTTAGATCTCAATGAATATAGGAACATTTATGGTTCTGTTTTTGAAAAAAACCTACTGTTTGAACAGAACCACTTAAAACATAGTTAAGAATTAAACCTTTCAGAGTTCTGGAAACTGACACAAGCATTGATTACCAATAGTTGTAAGTGTGACTGTCACTCATATCATCATGGCTGCCTGCATATTGCCATCACTTGCCGTTGTAGAGCAGAACAAGTAAAATACTGTGTTTCCCACACTGAACCAGTCCCCTGTAACAGCTGTTTTATATGATAAAGGTTGAAGCAGTTCTGAGCAGGTTGGCTGTTTCATTTAAAGCATAAATATTTTGCAAGGTTTAAGGACATTAGCAGATGATAGCTCTAAAACGGCATCCTTACGTTGTATTTTTGTTTGTTGCTTACTCTGGAATAAATTATATTACAGTGGATGATGACTGTTATTACAGTGTATATCTACACAAGTTGTATGGTTAAAATCTGTCTGGCTTGTGTTAGTATTGCATCTTTAATGTGTTGTTGGTTTACTGTACTTTTTCTACAAATCTTAATGGCAGCTGTAAATGACACAAAATAAGAGGAAATGTCCTTTTATGGACCAGGAGTACGTTAAATAGCAGGAAACAGAGTAGGGTTATCTGGACATTTCTCTGAACGGAGAAGATAGAAGGTGGAGTTTCTGAAAGATTGGTATTGGAACTTGTGCTTTTCAATTTGTTGAAAACAATGCAGAGTTAGGAGTGAGCAGTGAGATGACCAAGTTTTATGATGGTACTAAATTGTTAAAAAAGATTGTGCAGAGCTTGCAAAGGACCTCTCCAAACCAAGTGAATGGGTGGTAAAATGCCACATACAATTCACTGTCTATAGTGTAAAGTGATGCATGTGAGATCAATAATCTTAAATTCATATAGACACTTATGGGGTCTGAACTGGAGGTGACTGACCAGGAACAAGACCATGGGGCCATAGTGAATGAAGATGTCAACCCCATGTGCAGCAGCTGTGAAAAGGGCAAATTCCATACTAAAGATAATTGGGAAAGGAATTGAAAACAAAACTGCTGATACAACATTTCTCTTATACAAATCTGTGGTGTGACCTCATTTGGAATAATGTGTAAAGTTCTGGTTGCCTCACATGCAACAGGAAATTGCAGGGTTAGAAAAGATCTAATTATGGGCAACCAAAATGATCAAGGGGATAGGGCAGCTCCTCTATGAGGGGACTTTTTAGCCGAGGAAAAATGGGAGTAAGAGGTGACACAATAGAAGTTTATAAAATCATGCATGGCGTGGAGAAAGGGGATAGATAAATGCTGCTAAATACTAGTTTCTGGGAATGGCAGGAGGAGAGAGTGCTATTACACTCATGCCCTTCTTGCATGCTTCCCATGGGCATCTGGTTAACCAGTTTGAGAACAGGATGCTGGGCCAGATGAGCCATTATCCTGATTCAGCAGGCTTTTCTTCTTTTCTTACTCCTTGGATGCTATCCAACTAAGTCATACTCAGAGTAGTTCCACTGAAGTCCATTGATTCAAGTAGTTCAATGAGTATAACTAACATTGTTTGTTTGTTTCTTGATTAAATTTGTATCCTGCTCTTCCTTTCATACAAGCCCATGGCGAATACCACCCCTTCACTTTCCTGAACTTCAGACATGCGTTCTCACTGGAGGATTTATAGTATTTTAAAAATAATAACTTAGAACACATCACTGTATTCTGCTATAACAATTCTTTTGACATGTTTTTATTCCTTGTTTATATGAGCTTTGCCAAACATCAAGGCTGAAAATGAAGTAGTGTGAAAATTTCCTCTGTGTTTGTGTGTGTGTGTGTAATTTGAGTATGGGTGTCCCATATACTTGCAAAAAGGTATACATAATAAATATTTAATTTATGAATCACATGAGGCATCTTGAAACAATTTTAGAATACAATGAAAGATACAGAACAGTTAAAAGCAAGTGCATATTAAAACAGTTTTAAAAAGCAGCTATAAAAAAATAAATATGGGGTCTAAAAGCCAAGAGAAAAGGCAGTTAGTTGTCTGACAGCAATGGGAAGGTGTTCCAGAGGTTTGGTTCTGCCAGACTAAAGGGCTGATTCTGGAATGGACCTACAGATAGACTGATATCTGCCAGACCTCTACTACAGAACACAGTGATCAATTAGGTATGTAGAGGATCAGACAATCTTTTAGGTATCCTGGTACCCAGCTGTATAGGGTTTAGTACACCAATATCAGTATCTTGAACCTAGCCAAATGGCAGCCAATGCAGTTCCTTTATCAGTGGCACAATGTGATGGTGATATTCTGCTCCAGTGAGCAACCCAGCCACTGGGTTTTGTGCTGGCTGCAGCTTCTGGGTCAGCTTCAAGGGCCTCTCTACCTATAACATGTTGCAGTAATGCA
Organism: Podarcis filfolensis; assembly: GCF_964270895.1. Lineage (NCBI taxonomy): Eukaryota > Metazoa > Chordata > Lepidosauria > Squamata > Lacertidae > Podarcis > Podarcis filfolensis. The sequence continues at coordinate 126,356,682 of NC_139604.1, forward strand.
GTCTAGATGTTACCAGTCCATGGGCCGGCAGCGCCGAGACAATCCAGAATCACCTGCAGCAGCCTGACCAAGTGAAGTTGGTAGAAGGCACTCCTAAATATATATAAATATCATAATGTTCCAAAAAAGGCAATAGACAGTTCCTAATAGCCTCTTTATCAGATTCGATTGTTTACCATTGAGTTCTGTAGGACAAATAAGTGACCCGTAGTTGGCAGCACTGTTACAGGAGGGGCGATGTTGCTGGCGTTCATAAATAAATTTCCACGCCTCCTTTCTACCATATAAGTGAATGCCTGGCGTTCATTCATGTGGAAAAGCTAGTTTTAGAGCTGCAAACAGCTTCTTGTGCTTTCGTCCCCTTCAACTATGTACATGCAACACCTCTTCGCTTCAGTTTTGATTAAGGGGGTCTGTTAGAAAGCCACTGCACAAGTAATACTAAAAACAGCCTTGTAAATAAGCTTGCAAAAGTTAGTAGCTTGCTGGGGACTAGCCAAGCAGCCTTAAGGGGCTGTGGGAAAGGGAGCAGCCCATTTGGTTTCTAGCCTAGATGTTATCCATTCTTCTTGCCTGCCTGCAGTTTCTCATTGGCTACCAGGCTGGTGCTTAGATAAGACTGCACTATGATTTTTATACTGTGGGTTAAACCACAGAGCCTAGGAGTTGCCGATCAGAAGGTCGGCGGTTCGAATCCCCGCAACGGGGTGAGCTCCTGTTGCTCGGTCCCTGCTCCTGCCAACCTAGCAGTTCGAAAGCAGGTCAAAGTGCAAGTAGATAAATAGGTACCACTCCAGCGGGAAGGTATACATATAGATTTTATTGCATTAGCCGTGTGGCCATAGCATGATATACATAGAAATAACAGCATAACATAAAATGGGGGTGGGGAGGTAAAGGTAGATATCGTCCTGGGCAAATACTTAAAGGGGAGGGGGAAAGGAGATAACAGAAACAACAGGGGATTTAAAACATCGAATGACCGATAGTTCAAGAATAAAAAGACAAAAAACTGCTGAGGCTGGAGGAAGATCATTAAAGGGGTCCTTCAGCTCCTCAGATTTGTCCTAGCTCCATTGTCCTTGTACTATAAAGCTACTTGGAACTTCGTTCGATTGTGCAGAGTATCGACTACAGCTGTGGTGTTGAAAAAGAAGTTAGTGCAGCTTTCCTCTTCATCACACTGAGCAGGAAGTTAGCTGTCATCTCGGTGATCCAACAATCAGAATCTTGCAAAAAGAGGGACACTATCCAGGGCTGGATTGGGAGATGAAGCTTGTTCATGAGAGGAGTTAAAAACCGAGATCTTTCATCTGTCCAGTTGGGACAGAAGAGCATTACATGTTCCATAGTCTCCAGGGCCGAGTCATTACAGTTGCATGTTCTGTTTGCGATGGGGACTCTGGAATAACGACCCGACAGAACTGCTGTAGGAAAACAGTTGAGACGGGCACAGGTAAAGGCCCTTCGCTTAGCCTCCGAAGAAATTGTGAAGCAGTATAGAGGGATTCCTAAATGGCGGGAAGGTAAATGGCGTTTCCGTGTGCTGCTCTGGTTCGCCAGAAGCTGCTTAGTCATGCTGGCCACATGACCCGGAAGCTGTACGCCGGCTCCCTCGGCCAATAAAGTGAGATGAGCGCCGCAACCCCAGAGTCGGTCCCGACTGGACCTAATGGTCAGGGGTCCCTTTACCTTTACCACTTTTAAAAGAAATCAGCCACTTGTTACTGTGCGGCACATAACAGGGGAGTGGCCCCCTTCAGTTAAATTTTATAGTCTTCAGAAATGTGGTGTTAGAAGGTGTATGTCTGAACCCACATACATGTTCACCCCAGTGTTTGACATTTCCCAGGCGCATTTTGCTATTGGCGCAGGTCCAGTTGCGGCTACATGGAGATTCCTGGGCACCTGGTTGGCTACCGCAGTCTAAAAACATCTGCCTCTTGGTCCACAGTTAATAACATTTCCATTTCCGCTGTTTCTCCTTCTTGCATACTACAGGCATGTGAACTGTTGTAAAAGCAAGCTACAGTCAAGCAAATGTAGTTGAGATTGTAGAGTTGTGAAGGGCCTCCTGAGGATCATCTAGTTCAACCCCCTGGCAAATAGACATTCTGTTGTGGTGAACGTAACCTAGGTTTAAGGTGCCGTCTGGCACCCAGCTTATATATCTGAGTTTCTCACACTGGTTCACCACGTGTGTAGCCCCACAATGAGAGGAATGGAACTTTTTGCATGGAGTCAGGATGTGTGTCTTTTAAGAACGTGTGTATTCTTTTAACTCTGCTGCCTACTAAACAACTTGTCACACCAGGAAATAGGGGAAATTATTGCTTATAAGACAGAAATGGAAGGGATTATGAATTTTCATTACGGCTGTTCTTTCAAGGGTAAGATGGAATGAAGTATAAATCAGATAAGTAAAGATAGGTTTAAGATAGCTACTTTTCCATACAACTGTTTCATTGCCAGCCTACTTCTACAAGTATTTCCTCAGAAGAGATTGGGTTCAATCTTAAGAAAGGATGCACAGGGTTGTATCTTTTGTGCGTACAGCGATGATACACTATTGAAAAGCCATTGTTGTAATAAGGTGTAATTGAACATCCCAATGTGCTGCTGCTGTTCTGTAATTACACTGCAGAAGTGTTGGTGCTAGTAAAGGAGACCCCCCCTCAATGCAAATAGCAGCTTCAAAGAACCAATTTTCATCAGAACCAAAGCAGGGGATGAAAGAGTTTTACTCCGCCTTTCTGCCAGCTGGGTGCCTTCGTAATGATCAGCCCACACTCTGTGACTTCTGTTTGCATTTTGACCTGTAGGAAGGACTCTGTGAACTGAAAACAGAGACGTTATATGCCCCTTTGTTATCCATGAAAATCTTTCAGTAAAAATAAAATAATAATAAATTATTATTATTATTATTATTATTATTATTATTATTATTATTATCCATGCATGGCTACTTTGGCTCTCCAGTCGCTTTCAGGTATATTCTTCAGTCCCAGCACAAGTGATCAATTTTCTATTTTCGTGGCCAGATGGAATCATTGATTTTCTTGGAAGTTATTTATGTATCTGCCACAATATGTATAGTGTTCTTCTCTACTATTATGCAGCAAAATGTGTGAAATCCAAAGTATCTTTGGCGGAACTAACACTTGGCATTTGTATAACTGTTAGGAGTGGCGGAAGTGCTTTACATACATTATTGTTACATTCGCACCATACATCTAAAGCACTCATATCACTTTAACAGTCATGGCTTCCCCTAAGAATCATGAGAACCGTGGTTCATTCAGGGTGCTGGGAATTGTAGCTTTGTGAGGGGGTCTCGTAACAAGTCTCACCACCCTTAGTAAACTACAGTTCCCAGGATTTATGTAAGGGAAGCCCATGCTGGTTAAAGTGGTATAAGAGTGCATTAAACGTGTGGTGTGGATGTGACCTGTCTCCACCCTTACAACATCATTGTAAGGTAAGTCAGTGTCTGCCTATTGTAGCATGTGCTGGGGAGGAACTGGGGGTGAGGGGGGTTGAGTTTGAGAGATGGTATCTTGTATAAAAGGCACTCAATGAGTTCGTGGAAGAAGCAAGATTTAAACTGAGGGATCTTTGCCACTTTGGCTAAATTAGATTGTACAGGTCAACCCTTTGATCTATTGCTCAAATTAGATGAATAGCATAAATAGACTCTCTGAATGATCACTGCTACTAGGTGTTAATTTTAGACCAAAATATAAACAGATAATCTCTTAGGAAACCTGCACCAAAGGCAAGTTTAAATCAGTTGTTTGGTATTTGTTGCTAATAGACTGATCTCTCACTATGAGACACCATGTGATGGAAGTATATATTGGTGCATAACAAATATTTTAGTAAAAATCAGCATCCTTTTTTCTAGGATTATATCAAAATGCACCCTCTTGTGGCGAGAAAAGAAAACACTAAGTACAAAACCTCTTTATTTCCTGCTTACTCTTTCTCAGTAATTTTAAAGTCTAGCCTAATGTGTGAGAGAAAGCTCGAATTATTGAAATGATTCTGTTTCATCTAAGCGAGCTGGAATATTGAAATGCATTAGGAGGAGATGACAATTAGGCACTGTTGTATAAAGTTTCAGACTTGGGCTATGGATGACTAAGTTCATTTCCCTTCTTAATTGTGAGCCTTAATGACCTTGGACAAGGTGCTGGTTTTTTTTGGCTATCATCTAACAAGGTGGTTGTGAGAATAAAATGCTCCTGCTCCTTCCTGATAGAGGCTTGATCTGAGCACTGTATAGAAAGGGAGCAGGTTGAGACTACGTTGTCACTTGATGTGGGCCTCATGAGGTGTAGCCATAGCAGGGCACATTTTCATTTCTTGGAATATGAGCTGTGCTTTGTGTCCAAAGTATTCTCAGAGGGAGATGCTAGTCAGCTTAGAGAAGTCACATAGTTTTTTCTTCTCTCTAGAGCTGGTAGTAGGTGCTCCCTGCTTTCATTACAAGGATAAAACGGAGGTAAGAAATGATTAGTGCAATTTGGAAACCATAAAGTGCCATATACATAGTTCTTATCTAAGAATAATCTGCTAGTGAAATTCATTATATCAATTTATGGAGTCATTGGGCAATTTTTATCAATTTGTGAATGCACTCTAATTCTTCTGATTGCCTTGCCCTGTAATCTTGATGAGAGAGAGCAGCCTTTAATTGTGTTTGTTCAATTTCCTAGGTTTCTTGCAATATATTCCGAACACTTCCTCCTAGCGATAGCAATGAGTTTGATCCAGAAGAAGATGAACCCACCCTTGAGGCGTCATGGCCACATTTACAGGTGATTTTATTCTTTTATTATTTTTATTTTAGAATTAAAATCAAGCACACCAACTTACTTGCTGGAAGGACCCTGAAATGGGACAGAACGCAAAGTATTTAAAAAAAATCAACAAAAATACAATTTGTTGTGATTAGAAGGACCAGGGCAGGGGACGGGGATGGTTTGTGACAGTGTCCAGTTAGGATTAATGTGATACGCCCTCCTGGGTTATGTCTTATAACTCCCCAGTAACCCAGCCTGGTGACTGTGGGGCAGGATTGACCTTTTTAGCTCTGCAGCCACATATGGACCAGACCTAAGGCCGATTTAGTCCAATATTCTGTTTTTACAGTGGCTATCTAGATGCTTATAAGGGGCCTTCAAGCAGGACAGGAACTCACCAGCACTCTCTCCACAGGATAGTAGATTGTTACAGGCTTCAGCAAAGTTCTTTTTGGGGAGAAGGAAGCAAGCACCCTATAACCGATGATAACCGATGATAACTCCCCTTTGCTCTACCTAGAAGCTCTGGATCCCCACGACCCTCTGGCTGGTTCAGGGGACCAAAGCTTACTTCTCCTTTCTGCTACAGGTCCAGTGCAACATTTAAGGATTCAGTAGTCAGTGCTTCGCGGGTGGCGTTGTGGGTTAAACCACAGAGCCTAGGACTTGCCGATCAGAAGGTCAGCAGTTCGAATCCCCGCGACGGGGTGAGCTCCCGTTGCTTGGTCCTGGCTCCTGCCAACCTAGCAGTTCGAAAGCACATCAAAGTGCAAGTAGACAAATAGGTACCGCACCAGCAGGAAGGTAAACGGCGTTTCTGTGCGCTGCTCTGGTTTGCCAGAAGTGGCTTAGTCATGCTGGCCACATGACCCGGAAGCTGTACACCGGCTCCCTCGGCCAATAAAGTGAGATGAGCGCCGCAATCCCAGAGTCGGTCACGACTGGACCTAATGGTCCGGGGTCCTTTTACCTAGTCAGTGCTTAACTACAAAGTTTTGGAGTTGCCACCCTAATCCAAAGTTTTTATTTTTAAACTAACAGTGTGTACAAGCATCTCCCTTTGTACACCGCCTCATTTTTGCTGCTTTGTAAACAGGCGTGCTATTGCATTTACCTGAAGTGTTCACACAAAATAAAGTTAGAAACCAGGAAGTCTTAGCAGTATCTAATCTACATTGCCTTAGTCTCAAATGACTTTAAACTTCTATTTCTCAGCTGTCACCTGATGTGCACGTTTCTGTATATAGCTTGCCCTGGCCATGTGAGGACAGCAGAAATCTTTAGTTTGACACTATCATAATAGCTGTTGCCATTTATTTTGGGCACTGTATACCCACATGACAGGTTCTGTGCTGTTAGTTTTGATAAACTTCAGGTCTCTTTCACTTTCTAGTTCCCTTTGAAAATTGTGTTCAGATTCTCTATGCAGAATAGTAACACTGTGCCATATTACAGATGAATGTATATAGATAAATACAGATTTAGTGATTTTAAATTCTATAGTTAGCTTGGCATTCTGTTCAGTATGGATATTGATTTTTATAAAAGGGACTAGGAAACACCATTTTAAATAGCTTCTTAAGAAATACAAAGGCGCATTGAGAAGCGGCTGTAGGCTCCAGCTTTCAGTCCTCTAAAGGTAAAGGGTCCCCTGACCATTAGGTCCAGTCGTGACCGACTCGGGGGTTGCGGCGCTCATCTCGCTTTATTGGCCGAGGGAGCCGGGTCATGTGGCCAGCATGACTAAGCCACTTCTGGCGAACCAGAGCAGTGCACGGAAACGCCATTTACCTTCCCGCCGGAGCGGTACCTATTTATCTACTTGCACTTTGACATGCTTTCGAACTGCTAGGTTGGCAGGAGCTGGGACCGAGCAACAGGAGCTCACCCCGTCGTGGGGATTCGAACCGCCGACCTTCTGATCGGCAAGTTCTAGGCTCTGTGGTTTAACCCACAGCGCCACCTGCGTCCCTATAGCAGCTTATATTTACCTAGGCAGAATACATTGAGCCACACCTTATGATGGTCTTGCAACTTCTAAAACCAGTTTCACACAGATTTTAATAAATACCAGTGTTATCGCTTCCTTTCCACTCATGAAACTAATGGCCCTGGCCACTTGCTTTCCGCTAAAAAGATGTAGGCTTTGTGTACAAAGTTCCCTGGGTTCAATCCATGTAGGACTGGGAATGCCCCCTTTCTGAAACCTAGGAGAGCCAGTGCCTGCTGGGGTAAACCTGTGGTGAGACTTAGTGAAAGGAAGCTTCATGTGTTCCTGCTTACATGCAAACCTGGGCAATGGTAGCCTAGTAGCACACCCACCCCAGTTCTTCAGGAGACAACAATTAATTGCGACGTAGCAGGCTGTATAATCCTTTCCTTGCCCCAAATGGTGCCACACGGTGTTTTTTCACCCCACAGGGTTATAAATGCCCACACATTTTAAACCTCATTGCCTGGCATGGTGACTTGGAGTGAGGAAACAGGGCAGAGAAGGACTTAAGTGCCCCTTCAATCCACTGATTCCCTCCCTATCAGTTCTACAAAGTGGAAAGGGCTGTTGGGCATGTTTACGTGTAACCTGCAGTCAGGCCCTGTGGGGTGGAGAGGGAGAGAGTGCAGGCACACAAATGCCTTCCATGCAGGAGGCAGTCATCCCCCCCCCAACAAGTTTGGAGAATCCAGATTAAAACACATTATTCTGCATCAGACATCTGTGTTGTAGTTGAATGCTCCCAAACGCTTTCTAATTACCATTAAATGTTTCACCAACATAATAATTGCTTTATTTTATATGATTTCAAGAGTCTGGAGGGCAGAGGAATGCTGATTATACCCCTGGGAGCTTTGGCAAGCCAGTGCAAAAGAATTTGTGATGCCAGCTCTTAGAATGAGCTCAAGTTCTTCTGATGGCAGCTAAATAAAAAGAATTAATGGGCGCTCGGCTTATGCCACTCTAGGCTATATGAACACAGGAAAATAACACATTATTTATTAAGTTAAATTGGATTTATATCCCGCCCTATCCTGAGTAGGTATGAGTGGCAGTGGTAATATTTAACTATATGTGTGGGTCTGTGTCTCTGAAAAGGGCCTATGGGGGGGGGGGGAGACCATATAAATAAACCAAGGAAGGGTGGGACAGGAGATAAGGGGAGATGGGGAAACAGTTTTATCAAGGTGGTTGTGAACATAACTTTTTTTTTTAAAAAAATGTTTGATTCAGCAACAGTCTCCCCACACATGCAGAACAATGAACTCCTCTGCGCAGTGGGAGGGAGGGCAGCAGATTGGAAAACAGTGACTTGAACCAGGGGTGGGCACATAGACGATGTCTTTACCTACCTACCTACCGTTGTCCCTCTCTTGCCTCTCTTTAAATACGGAAGCAGAATAATAATTTACTGTTTCGTTCTGTAGAAATGCAGCACGCATTAACACATTACTAAATTGTGTTGTGATTTATTGCAGCTTGTATATGAATTTTTCATACGATTTTTGGAAAGCCAAGAATTCCAGCCCAGCATTGCCAAAAAATACATAGATCAGAAATTTGTACTACAGGTAAGGAAGTCTGCTCTCTTCGAAGCTCATGAGAGTATTTGTAATGCTAACTTTTATTTAAAAAAAAAACAAAAAACCTGTAGGTTGATTACTGGAGTTTCTGTAAGTCTGAGAGACTTTAAAAAACCAGCTGCATTCAGAAGCTGTCAGTGGAATGTGTGAAGGCAATTATGAAATACTGTAACTTAAATTTGGGAGAAGATGACATTAAATGTTTGGCACTAAGAAGGAGCTAACTTTGCATGAGAGAGAATGTCACACAGCCATCTCCTGAAACAATTCTCAATCTTCCTCCACCTTATGAATAAAATTCCGTGGTGCAAAAGGCTTGAACCAGCCCCTCCCTGTTAGATCTTGCCAAGGATTAAGCAATATACTGGTCCATCAGTGCTTGGGAAGTAAGGCTTATATGCAATTTGGTCCTTCTGTTCATGGGCAGACTCTTTGATCCAGCAAAGGCTTCTGGGAAGAGGAGGAAGAGAGAGGTGATTGCCATACATTCTCCCTTCTCTCTGCAGCCCTTTGCATCCACACCAGATCTGCTTCAGAGAGTTCGGATACCCTTTGGGTTCGAAAATAGCCAGGTGCCAGGCGCATTTTGCACCTGGCTATCGGCCAATTGCAACCAAGCACAGATGCCTGAGCTCCAGGATGACACCTGATATCTCCATCATCTGGAGGTGCATACCTGAGGATCCTTGGATCTGGACTGTTTTCACACACTAATGCCCCTTCCTGTAGAATTCTGTCAGATATATTTTCTCTGCGCAGTCAGAATGAATTTCAGGAACCAAAATGCCCCCCCCCCCCCCGTGCAGCCTGAGCAGGAGCAGTGAACAATGTTCTAGTTAGTTGCTGTTGCTTTTCTTCACTTATCCCATTCCACTGCTGTGCTCACAGTTGTGAAGAGTATTCTTACGTTATGAATGTGTTATCGTCAAGAAAAAGAGGTAGAAATAGGCCCGTATATATGTGGACAGACACTGGATAAAGTGACTTTTCTTCTTTAAGTTCTCAAAGCTCTTAACCTAGCTCAAGGGTGTCATCTGAACTAGCCAGAGAATCAATCATATCAGCCCATCATTTGAAAAATAAGACTTTCGAACCGTCGTGCCCAAAAATGGCAACTAGACATTCTGGTTTGGTGACTGCAAGCTTGGTTTAAGTAGCCATTTGGCCCCTAGCTTATATATCCGAATTTCTAACACTGCTCTGGAACAGTGCGGGGAGCTGTATGGAGCAAAGGGGACATTTGCAAAAACATCCCCCCACCCCGTTCATGGAAGCTTCCACTGGATCAAAGAGCCTTCTGTGAAGGTTATTGGTAGGGATCCATTAGTCAGACAGAAGGTCAAAATTCACGATGGACAATTTGGCTGTGGAATGAAGAAGTATGGTCAGTTAAAGCCAATTCAGAAATGCAGATGTTAGAGACAGGCTCCATTTCTGAGCTGTTGGTTTCATTTTGATTTCATTTTGACCCCCCCCCCCAATAGCTTCTGGAACTGTTTGACAGCGAAGATCCTCGTGAGCGGGACTACCTAAAAACAGTCTTACACAGAATTTATGGAAAGTTCCTTGGTCTTAGAGCATTTATCAGGAAACAGATTAACAATATTTTTCTACGGTAAGTGTGGGTTTTTGTTTTTTTAAAGAAAGCTGTTTATGTAATTTTCTATTCTCATTCCTGTAGGTTTGTATGCCCACAATATATTTTTTAATGTGTTGTGTTTTTAAACTGTAAACCACCCTGGTTGGTCCATGCACACTAGAAGGGCAGGCTAGAAATTTCCAAGTAAATAAATACTTAATCTGTGTAATTTGTGTCTGTGCAATTTGCTTAATTGTTTAATGTATGTAATTTGTTTGGGCAGGTTTGTTTATGAAACTGAACACTTCAATGGTGTAGCTGAACTGCTGGAAATATTAGGAAGGTAAATAAAGTCTCATTTTAAGGGCTGACCTCACCTACAACATTCCTTCTACGTGATAACAAACTTGATGTGCGAAAAAGGTTATCTTAAATTTACTAACGCCCCAAAATGTTTCTGTGGAAGAAGCCTCACTAGCAGTTGAACTGGCTTCCAGATAAGGGTGCTTGGGATAGTAAACACATGGCCCAACTTTCAATTTCCCAAAATGAGGGGGTGTTAAAAAGTTGTAACATGACTTAAGAATTCAAAAGGTATTTTAATTAAATTGATATAATTTAGGTTTGCCTGGTAAATTAAATGTGTGTCAAATTGCATAGAATTCATTAAAAATCATTGCCAAATACTTGTGGCAATTTATTATTATTATTATTATTATTATTATTATTATTATTATTATTATTATTACTACTACTACTACTACTACTACTACTATAATCACTACGACTATTTAGCATTATCTGACATTTTCATAAGGTAAAATTAATTTTTGTTTTGTTTTCCGAAAGCAGTTTATGTGCTTCTCCATCAACATAGACTTACCAAGCTAACTGTTGTCCAATCACAAAAATAATAGCAGATTTGAATTCCTCACACTCCAAAACTTATTTTTAAGACCCCTCGCTGAAGAGATTTGCAAAAAAAAAATCACCTCCTAAAATGACAATGCCCTAATGGCCCAATGTGAGTTGCTGTCTTGCCATGGGGTCTCATAAGGTGCAGTGGTGCCGAACCAATTCTCAGCCCTGTCCTGTTCTTTTTTCCCTCTACTCACTTGTGCTGCACACAATAGTTAAATGGAACTGCAGTTGTGCAGGGGGGAGTGAAGCTGTAGAAGGCCCCCTTTGAAATTCAGGAAAGATGTCATTGTCAGGAGTTCAGACTACACTCAAGTAGGACCCTGGCAGAGACACATGCCCGACGGGCATGTTCCCTCCCTCCTGGTCGATTGTTCGGGAGCTTCAAAAGCTTTCTTCAGCCCGAACATCACAGCGACCGATGCCAACTGACACCGGCACACTTAGGGATCCGCAGAGTTTGCGCAGTTTGCGTAACAGACCTCAGCAACTCAGCATTTTGGCTAATCTACTTTATTTACATATAAACACACACGAAGCACTGCAACATGACTCCCTCTCTCTCTAGCATCAGACAGCAAAGAGAGAAAGAACAAAGGACAATAGTCCCACTTCAAGGAACACAGTAACACAAACATCCTGTCTCCGTCACATCCCACTCTGTGGAGTCAAAACATACACCGTCATGTGAAAGACAACAATCCCATGACCGCAATCATAGATCAGGAATTCTAACAGTCATGACTCTTGATTGCTGCGTTTCTGAGAGCACAAGGAAGCTAAATACAGTGGTACCTCAGGTTACATACGCTTCAGGTTACATATGCTTCAGGTTACAGACTCCGCTAACCCAGAAATAGTACCTCAGGTTAAGCACTTTGCTTCAGGATGCGAACAGAAATCGTGCTCTGGCAGCAGCAGGAGGCCCCATTAGTTAAAGTGGTGCTTCAGGTTAAGAACAGTTTCAGGTTAAGTACGGACCTCCGGAACGAATTAAGTATTTAACCTGAGGTACCACTGTATGTGTCTTCCTGAAGTTGGACAGAGTCACTTGCCAGGGCTGGGATGCTGCTTTATCTGAGTTAGTTTAAGCTGCTCCTTATAATATTGGTTCTAAATTAGATCTAAAGGATTGGGTTGCTGGTGGCAATTGTCAGGCAGTCTATGCTTTATTGGGCACCCGATTTTGGCAAGGTAGCTCTCACTGACATTTAAAGCGGCATTCAAATGCTGTGGGGCCCTGTATCCTTAGTTGCTTGCTGTGCTCCATTTTAGATTTTCTAATGGCCCACACCTTGGGCTTGTTGATTTGGTTCCCAGGATTTTATTTGCATTGAGATCAGGAGCAGACCTTGAGCTCATGTACTTTCTCTTTGTGGACTTACGGCCCATATGTTTCCTTATCTGCTCGTTTTGATCCTTAAAGAGAAATCCTTGGCCTTTTCCCTTGCAGGATCTGGCAGATTCCATCATGAAGTGAAAGTAGTTTATTCAGTCACTTCTACCCACAGTGAGAGAGGACGAGAGACCTAAACTTGCTCATGATAACAGAATTCTCAGGGGTCAGATAATGAAAGGAAATCTGTATGGAAAATTTAATAATATGCACTGTTTGCACTTATTGGTAAAGGAATGCTTTTCTGCTTATAAATAAAATTTGCAAGATTAATTTTGTTCTCATGCAAATTTAGACCATGTTTCATTTAGTGCCAGTTTCAAACACTTGTTCTAGCTGTGATTAGATACATATCAGTTCATTCTGTGTTAAGGAATACCTTGATACCAATAATGCTTCTTTTCTCCCTTCTAGTATTATCAATGGCTTTGCTTTACCTCTTAAAGCCGAGCATAAACAGTTTTTGGTGAAAGTACTGATTCCTCTACATACCGTTAGAAGTTTATCGCTCTTCCATGCACAGGTAAAAATTTCCATACAAATGTTTGTTTGTTTTTTGTTTCTGGCTTTTGTTAGAACCAGTGCGGCACTTCTGTATGTGCTGAGTTGGAAATAGATTTAACCAAACCCTTTAAGAAAACAGAAACATGTAGAATCCAGTAGACATATTTTTGCTTGCCCCTTGTGTTCACCAGAGACTGCCTGCAATTGGGCAAGAAACTCCAGCAACCCATCCACTTCTGTCAGTCTGTTCTTACAAGCTTATTTGGCTAGGTGAGCGGGATGTTTTCTCTAGTTCAGCCCTAAGCCCACAATGCAGTTCTCGGTAAGCTAAGGAGGTACAAGACTATTGGCTGTTTTGCTGAAACAGAGCTACTGCTAATTGTATCTTAATTGTTTAGTGTTGCCTTGGGATGGGGGAGCACACAAGGTTTGAAAGCTAAAATTAAAAGCTTACATCAGTTTGCACAAGTGTCTGTCTTCAGTGGTGATGAATACAAACAACCCCTGTTCTAGGCGCGACCGAAATGTGCATGATTGTGCACATGCACACAGCGGCAAATCCGGAAGGGACCAGGAAACGTCCTAAAAGGGATGGATGGGGCAGGGTGTTTTAATTGCACACAATTTCACGCAAGTGTGCTACGCCCTGGAATGCAAGACCCATCCAGATCTGGGACTGCCTGTATAGCTTCCCTGTTATTTATTTTTTACTTTTTTTGGTTTGGGTGCTTTATTTCACTCTGTAATTGGGGTTTGGCACCTAGATATGCCTGCCAGCTAACTTGGGGAGGAGCACTACGGCCCGAGTTAGACACCTCCTCCCCTTTCCTCCCGCCTTCTTACTTTTGCCACTCCAGTGAATCTGTAGTCAGTTGACACAAAGCACCTAAGGGTAGCATCTTCCACTGTTCTTGATGGGAGAGGAGACTGCAGGGAATAATAAGTGGGGAGTGTTGCTGTGTGTTTCTGAAAGTGTTTGCTCCTTCCAAAACCCAGTTGTTGAGGGGGTTGGCTGGAAGGAAAAGGTTGCCTTCCTCTGCTTCAAGGTGATGGTGAAGCAACAGTGGTGTCAGATTTAGCCTGCAGGCTGCAATTCTGCACACTACTGCTTTGAATTCCTGGCACAAATTCTGAACCAGCACCTATATTCTTTAGTATTCTTGTTTTCCTAAGTTTGACTACAAATCTTCTCATTGAGCAGCAGCATGTCCCCCCCTTTCCTGCTCTCCAAACCTTTGCCTCTGATATCCCTGCAGAGGGAGCCTTGCTAGCTTAATCTTTCTGTACGCCGGTCTTCAGCTGTGCTAACACATCTCACGTGCCCTAGTGCTGCCAGAAACGTAGAAGAAAAACATCCACAGCACAATGAGGCATTCAGTGCCAAAATTCAGATGGTTTCAGACTCACATTTATCTAGTTGCTTTGGTATACTGAGGAGCTTGGTGTGTTGGTCAGCTTTGCAGTTTGATGGAACTCAACATCTTTCAATCTTCATTTGAAATGGAAACTGCTAACAGAGTAAGACTTGGATACAAAGCTGCTCCTGTGTAATTTGAGGGTTGTTGCATTATTATTATTATTATTATTATTATTATTATTATTATTATTATACCACTGATTTGTCTCTTCCTGCTACAGCCCCCTGCATTACTTCCTAATATTTTCCAGTGGGCATCATCACTAGTTGCTCTTTGTAATTGCAGGAGGATGCAGCAGGTCAGGGGAAACCCAGTGCCATGAAGAAAGTCTGTTTGTGGCAGTTAGGATTCAGGATGTATATCTGGATTAGCCACCTTAATGATATTTTTATTCTTTTTTGCATTTTCAAGAAAATACTTTAATGCAATGTTTTCTTACATATTTTGCAGTTGGCGTATTGCATAGTGCAGTTTCTGGAGAAAGACCCTTCACTCACAGAGCCTGTAAGTATGATCTATACATGTCCCTTTTCATCTTGAGAGTTGGCTTCAGATACCTGTGTATTTCTGTATCTAAATGGACTGTTCATTGTCTCTTCTTCAATGCAGGTCATTAGAGGTTTAATGAAATTCTGGCCGAAAACCTGCAGTCAAAAAGAAGTAAGTAATGGGGCGTCGATCATCTTACTGTTGAAAACAGAATCTGTAGAAAAAAACATTGGGCCATCTCTTATTATATGGCAAATGCCATTTAATGTAAGCAAGTGTAAAGGGATGCACATATCAGACAAAAATATCTTAATCTCATATATATGCTCATGCGGTCTGAACTGCTGGTGGCTGATGA
Organism: Podarcis filfolensis; assembly: GCF_964270895.1. Classification (NCBI taxonomy): domain Eukaryota; kingdom Metazoa; phylum Chordata; class Lepidosauria; order Squamata; family Lacertidae; genus Podarcis; species Podarcis filfolensis. The sequence goes on from NC_139604.1 coordinate 126,371,725, forward strand.
GGAAAGAGACCTTGGAAATAGCTAGATGAAGATGGCAGCCCAGGGTATGCAGCAGCTGGGGGAAAAGGCATATTCCGTGCTTGGGATAATTAGAGTGCTTAGAGTGTTCAACTAGGGGGTTAAGGTAAAGGGACCCCTGACCATTAGGTCCAGTCGTGGCCGACTCTGGGGTTGTGGCGCTCATCTCACTTTATTGGCCGAGGGAGCCAGCGTACAGCTTCCGGGTCATGTGGCCAGCATGACTAAGCCGCTTCTGGCGAACCAGAGCAGCACACGGAAACGCCGTTTACCTTCTCGCCGGAGCGGTACCTATTTATCTACTTGCACTTTGATGTGCTTTTGAACTGCTAGGTTGGCAGGAGCACGGACCGAGCAATGGGAGCTCACCCCATCGTGGGGATTCGAACTGCCGACCTTCTGATCGGCAAGTCCTAGGCTCTGTGGTTTAACCCACAGCGCCACCCGCATCCCTCAACTAGGGGGACTCGGGTTCAAATCTTCACTCGGCCATGAAGCTAACTGGGTAGCCTTTGGTCAACCATTGTCTCTCAGGCTGATCTATCACAGGGGGCAACTTTGAGGATAAAATGGTGAGGAGCCAGCCATGTGTGCTGTTTTGAGCTCTTTAGAGAAATTGTAGGAGAGAAACCTTACAAGTAACCCAATAGTATTTTGTAGTACAATGGAAAATGTAGGTGTATTTGAGGAAAGCTAAACGATTCTATTAAATGATTTTAGATGCAGATCTTTTTTGACATTCGTCATTGACTACTCAGAAGCCATAGGTTTATTGCTTTGCACAAAGGTTGACAGCAGCCCAATTAGCAACCATTGTATGCTGCATATTCTTGTAGGAGTAAAATAATGGCTACCCTCCTTAGTGCCATCTGTAAAAAGTAAGCTGTCCACCCTACTTAGCTGTTAATAGTGTCAATTTTTAAGAGCGGTTGGAAATGTTTGCATGTGCTCTTTAATTGTGACATTTGCAAGTTTATTTTGGTTCAGAGTCTTACTGACTTGATTGAAGTGTGCTTGTTCCTATGCCAATAAATGGTGCTGGGTTTTGCATTTACTTCCTAAGAAGTATATGCATGATTGCAGCCAGTTTCTGCAAATGAAGGGTATATTGTTCTTGTGCACTATCTCTACTGGCATAGCTAGAAGCTGAGTTCATGCTTCCTTCAAAATTTATTTCCGAATGCAAACAGAAGACCTCTGAATTTAATACTTCCTTTCTCACTTTAGGTCATGTTCCTTGGAGAGCTGGAGGAGATATTGGATGTGATTGAACCCTCACAGTTTGTCAAAATTCAAGAACCCTTGTTTAAACAAATAGCTAAGTGTGTGTCTAGCCCTCACTTTCAGGTCAGTATTGGCAGCCAGAAACTCAGAAGCAAATTGTATGTTGCATGTATATAAACCGTGACGCCATTTTTTAATATGGGAAGTCACTTCAGAAGAGGGGGATTCTGAGCAGTGAAGCAAGTTTTGGAAGATGCTTAGCCTTTTCCTGGTGGAGTACAGGATCAGGTTTAAGGTGCTTATTTAACCTGTAAAGCCGTATATGGCCTAGGACCCTCGTACCTATGGGACCGCCTCTCCTGGTATGCCCCACGGAGGACCTTCCAGTCCGCAAATAATAACATCTTGGAGGTCCCGGGCCTCAAGGAGATTAGACTGGCCTCAACCAGAGCCAAGGCCTTTTAGGCTGTGGCCCCGACCTGGTAGAATGCTCTGTCACAAGAGACCAGGGCCCTGCGGGATCTGACATCTTTCCACAGGGCCTGCAAGACGGAGCTGTTCCGCCAGGCCTTTGGTTGGGGTCCAGTCTGACTCCCCCTCTCTCCTTATAAAAACTTATATGAAAGTGGCTCCACAACTTTTCTCACAGGCTCATATAAGATCAGTACAAACTGTTAGGCTGGTGAGCATTTAAGGTCCCCAACCCTAATCTGTGGGTTGTCATCTGATTGGATTTCACTTTGATTCTGATTTGATTTTAGGATGTTTTTTAATTGATTGCCTGATTTTATGTTAATATTTTATATATTTGATGTTAGCCACTCTGAACCTGGTTTTGGCTGGGGAGGGCTGGGTATAAATAATTATAATTTATTATTTATACCCCTGCCCATCTGGTTGGGCTTCCCCAGCCACTATGGGCAGCTTCCAACAAAATATTAAAATACAGTAATCCATCAAACATTAAAAGCTTCCCTAAACAGGGCTTCCTTCAGATGTCTTCTAAAACTCTGGTAGTTGTTGTTATCTTTGACATCTGGTGGGAGAGCGTTCCACAGGGCGGGTGCCACTACCAAGAAGGCCCTCTGCCTGGTTCCCTGTAACTTGGCTTCTCTCATTGAGGGGACCACCAGAAGGCCCTGTCCTACCACTTTGCCATGCAATATTGTTTCCTCTCAATGGATTTCCCCTAATGGAATACGACATGTGTATTTACTTGCTGGCCCCAATATATTTAGGGCTTTAAAGGTTAATTCCAGCACTTTTAAGTTGGGCCCATAAACAATCTGGAAAACAGTACAGATGGCAAAGCACTGGCATAATATGGTTGTACTTACTGGAATTGTTACCTGATCTAGGAAATAAAAGAATACCATTTCCCCCTTTTTCCAAGGTGGCTGAAAGAGCACTGTACTATTGGAATAATGAATACATCATGAGTTTGATAGAGGAGAATTCCAATGTAATACTTCCCATAATGTTTTCCAGTCTGTACAGGATTTCCAAAGAACACTGGAACCCGTAAGTGTTTTTCTTTGTTTTATTTTTTAAAAAACCCATTGTTGTATATTTGCAACACATTGAAAATCTTAGATTTGTACCTTTCACAGAGTTGTTTCCTAAACAATGAAATACTGGTTATCTGACCTGTCTTGACATTTCACCACTTGCAGGGTTTTACAGCATAGATTTGACACCAAATGCACTTAACTCTAGAGTTGCACAATGAGAGCAGGGCTTTTGCAAGCACTTAGGATATTTACATGTAGTATATGCATGAAACTTGTTTCTGGGATACCATACAATTGAGAAAGTTGCAGTGTTTCTCGTATATAGTTCTAGCTGACAGTGTGGTACTTGCAGTACGATAGAATAAGCTTGCAGGCGCTCCTCTGAGATCCTTGGTGGGAGAAGTTAAGAAGAAGAGAAAACTCTGGAATTGCAGAGATAATAAATCCCTGTACTTAGTTGGAATGTGGCCCTGCCTCGTTGTGTACATGGTCACTTAGGAAAATAGATAAGGTTAAAACTTTTGGAAATTAGCAGAGACTTGGTTGGCTCTCCAAAGCAACTCTCATTATGATCTGGCTTATTTACTTGAAAAGTGATATTGGTACCTCTTCGTAGATATTTGGTGCACAGCCGTATTGTGAGCAAAAATATGATGACTTCCAAGTTGGACTATTACAGATCTTTGAACAGAAACATTTAATCTAGAGACTGGCAGAACCTGGAAAAGGTTTCACCATTTTGAAGGGTCCGTTTCTCAGAAACAGAAAGTTTTTTTTTTTTAATCGTACAGATTATTTTTCAAACCAAGTTTCACAAAGCTGTTCACAGTTAAGCCATAATATAATTTTGAAACTAAATTAAAAACAAAAGAATCATTTCATTTTTTCAAAACAGCACAGAAACCTGCTGAAACAAGCAGCACCAGTTAGTAGTACCCGGCATGACATGTCCATATTAAATATTGAGTTGGGAAAGTGCAAAGTTCATTCCATATCCTGAGCTAGCATATTGGCAGATGCTCTGATTCTGGTATCCCGCACCCCCAAGACTGAACTGTATTATTAAAAATCTAGCCGAGACAATGAGAAGAATTTGCAGTTCACTAGGAGCAGGGAGGTTGGTTTACTGTGCTTCCTCAGACCGGTTGTGTGGTGGGTTGTTTCACAGTTGAGTGATGTCAACGTCACTAGTACCTTGTGTATCAGGAACTTTGAAACAAAGGATCTATCATAGAATTAGAGTTGGAAGGAACCGCTGAGGGTCATCTACCCTCTAGTCCAACCACCTGCAGTGCAGGACTCCTGTCCACAGCTGTCCCTGGGGTGGCCTGAACCGCCAACCTTCTGGTCAACAGCCAGATGCACTGACTTATTGCGCCGCAGAGATGTACATCCCGTATTTTTAAAAGGTGCCTTTTGCCGCTCTGCAGCTACAACATTGCCACTTTACAGCAATATCCTCCAGATAAAACCTTAATACGATTTACTTTTGCCCTAGTCTTCAGAGCACTTCACTGATAAGCCCTGTTGTATTCTGTGGGGTCTGCAGTAGGAGACAGCCTTGAGGTGCACAGACAGGTCATCAAAAGCTTACTCAAGAGGGCTTATGGGAGATGAGTCCCTGGTTTTCTTACACTTTCTTCTTCTGGGTCTCCTTAACAGGACATGTAGTAAATTCAGTAGTATTTACTTCTACATGCATATATTGCACTGAGCTTCCACGGGGTAATAAAGGAAAAATATAAACATCAAAGTCCTTTTTTTATTTAATATGAGGTTCTCTGCACCTCCTCAGTGCTTCTCTCATTCGATTTCCTTTTTCTAATTCTAGTCTTCCTTTCCCCCAGTCCTTTTTCTTATGGTTTCTTTTGCCACTGTCCCAGCTTATTAGCATAGAAGGACTAGAGTTGACTGGAGAGAATCTTGAGGTTCCCAGTCCTTGGAGAACTGAGCACTAGGCTGCACAGATGAAATGAATGAAAAAGTTGGGATCACCTGCCTGGTGCCATGCTAGGTTTTGTGTTAAATCTTCCTGCATTCTCTCCCTGCTTTCATATGTTTCTGCGAAACTTGAGTTCTAAACTTCAGTTGCCCCCTCTGCTCTTCCCCCACAAAGTAATAGCATCTTGAGTTTGGCTTGCATTGAAACACTGCAGAATTTGAAAAGGCCCCACACACTATATTCAGCTGTGGTTGCTGACACTTCCCAGCACAACATTTATTGATGCAGGATTTTGTTTCCGTTGACCCATTATAGATTTGGGGAAGACTGGAAGGGGACACACCTTGGATGATGCCTGATCTGTGTGTCCTATGACACAAATACATCAAATCAGAACGGTGTTGTTGACACGAAAAGATCTGTCCCGTTTGAACGGCAAATTAATGGACTCTTTCTTTCACGATTCACAGGGCTATTGTGGCTTTAGTATACAACGTGCTGAAGGCATTTATGGAAATGAACAGCGCCATGTTTGACGAGCTGACGGCCACTTACAAGTCAGATCGCCAGCGGTAACTTTCTACAGCCTTTTTTATTTTATTTTGTCAGCTGTGCATAAAGCCTGCTGTTTTTAGTTTTGGTTCTTTTTTTATTTAAACACTTTGCAGTAATTGCATAATTCCCACACATGATTGATTGCAATGCCTCATTCCCCCCCCTCCCCGCATGCTCATTAGCCTGGCCCCCGCAAGACGTATAGATGGTTGTTTTTTTTCCTTCCCTTTATGAGATACAGTACCCATTGCGTAGCTTGTGAACTTGCATTCCTCACAGAACTTCTTTTGGCTCTATGTTCTTAAAGACTTAATTGTATCAAGAATTTCAATAGTAAAAAATAAAAATAATTTCTTTTTTTTATTAAACCCCCCCCCCCCAAACTCATCAATTTGCCTTCACTTTGCTTTGAAGATGGTGTCCAGAATGCATACAGGAACTCTTTGCCAGTCAAGAAAGCTTTCAGCAATTAACTCTCATAACTTGCGTCTGACCTTTATTGGAATCTCTAAGCAAAGTGACCCCCTTTCCCCCCCCCAGCCTTCCTTGCTTTCCTTCTCCATAATATCTTGATACATTTAAGGCTTTGACATTGCTGGATCTAGAAGAAGTGCCATCCATACGATCATTAGTTGCACCTTAGTTTAAAATGTTTCTCTGTCTTTCCCTTAATCACCCTTCTCCAATTATAGTGCATCATCTTTTGTCTGAAATTTCAGCTTATCCAAAGCAGCAGGTGAAACTAATGAGGAAACTTCGGGAACTCCGGGCAGTTTGCGACTTGGTGAAAGTCGTGCCTTTTGTGAGACTCGGGGTTCCCACAAGCAAAGCGAAGGGTACTGTATGTCATCAAGCCTTGTTAGGTTAGTATAGCCTCTCACACGTTCTTGGAGGCCCTAATGTTGTTCAGTTCCATCACCAGGCTGACAGCTCTCTGCTTAACATTAAAAAGAAAACTCAAAGAAATGTAAATAGAGGGGTACCAAGTACCCCTTAGCTTTTATAGACTTTATGCCTGTACGCACAGCAAGTCAGTTATGCTTGATTTGTTAATGTTTTGTTTAAGCTAGGCTAGGCTTCTTACACAGTGGCCCAGGACCATCAGGGTATTGGGGGTGCTGCTGTGTGGATTTAGTGTGGACCTTTTTGCCAACATTACACAAGTTTCATCAAGAAACTGGTTAGACTCCTAGCAATTATTAGTGAAGTATTGATTGTGTTTCTGGCAATGGGTGTTTCTGGTGTTTGGTCACCTCAAAAGGTCAAAGCTGAGGCTTCCATCTACGTGCAGGAAACACATTTTTAAAATCATGACATCTTGGAGGCAAGGATCCGGAAAGCTATTTCATTCATCGAGAATCTCCGGCGTGGTTTTCGACCTTTTTGTCTTTGAACAGCAGGCTCCCATGTCACACCATGATCAGCTTTGAACATTCACTCGGTCTCAAAAATGGTTTTCTGTGTGGCATTGCGGGGTGTTTGAGAAACACAAGCCTAAAGCCTCCCTGGCTGCTAGCACAGAACTCGATGCACTGTTGTTTGAATTCCAGCAGTAAAAAAAGACAAGGCATTGCTCAAGTAGAGGATACACTTTGCTAGGGAGTAAGCACTATTGTTTTCACTGGGGTCTCCTCCATAATGAATAGTGGTAGGATAGTAGTCCCGGATTGTTCTAGTATACAGAATTTTGCCATTTTTAACTATGTACACTATGTATAGTTCGCAACTGTGACATCTATTGCCTGCCAAGTCAGTATATGGTGTTTTTAAAAGTTAAATAGCTATATTTTAATGTATTTTTAATCTTTTGCTGGAAGCCGCCCAGAGTTGCTGGGGAAACCCAGCCAGATGGGTGGGGTATAAATAATAAATTACTACTACTACTACTACTATTATCATTATTATTATCTTGCTCTCTGGCAACTTGAAAGTTATGCACATGTTAAGTTTATGATCCTGAGAAACGTAAAGGTTAAGTAGCAGTTTCTGTTTTGTGAAAGGTTGGACCTGGAATTTTGGTCACTTGTCTGGCTGCAGTTCCAGTGGTTTCAGTGGTGGTTTCATTGGAAAGAAGCTTAGGACAGTTTTCTGTAAATAACGATGAAGATAAGAATGCAGGGAAGGAGAGAAGAAGAAATGGAATAATAATGTTTTTAAATTAAATAACTGATGCAGTCCGATAATTAAAAAGAGATTCAATGAGTTTGCTAGAAAGAAAAATAAATCCACTCGTCACGGATGACATACATTGCCAAATGGAGCTCCACCGGCTTCCATCTAAATAGTATTTGAAGGAACATATTGGGCAATTTGGGTTTGTAATGACTTCAAATACAGGAACACAATTCCTTACCCTCCAAAACGTCTGCAGTAGTGCATTTGGTATGTAATTGTTTTTATTCTACCTTTGTTTTGCTCTAGAAGGCAGGTTTTCATTAACTCGGATAAAGAAATCCCAGTAAGTGCAGGACAAGACCAGCAAATAGAGCAAGCGGTGTGATTCCGAAGTCTTGCCAGACTGGGTAGCATTGGATGTTGCAAGGCACCACCGGCTTGGGGTTGTTCCTGCGAATGCCTGGCACTATTCAGTTGCGGGGTTCTTGTGTGTGCAGCCTTAAGAGGTTTCAGAGAAAATGCAAAACGTTGGGACACCCCAGTGCATCGTTTCTACCTCTAGTGCCGTTTTCTTTCTGTAGTTGTACTGATGTAAGAAACAAGGGGCTCGTGAAAACCTGACTTTTTCCTCTAATGCTTCTCTTCCCCCCTCCCCTTAATTTAACAGCGAGAAGAAAAAGGAGAAGGAACGTGAAGAACTATGGAAGAAACTGGAGGATTTGGAACTAAAGCGGGGTCTTAGACGGGATGGGATAATTCCAACTTAACAAAAAGCAGCAAAGCAGCATTTAAATAACCTGTGGAGTCACACATGTATGTAGTAGAAGATGGAGCAACAGTTTTCTGTATTGTGCAACTTTACAGTAGATTTCACATTTGTTTCATTATTACAACAGCACTGTATATATCTGTCTCTAAGTAAAGGAAAACAAACAAACAAAAAAAGAACTTCAATCCAAAGTTTGGACAACAGATGGACTTCTCAGAACTTTGCAAAAATAATCATTGTTTTAACCCTTCCTTAAACCAGTCTTCAAAAGATCTGTCGAAATTGCTATGTCCAAATTCCATTGTCAGGACCTCTTCCTTATTTATCATTAGCAGAGAGTGATACAACTTCAAATGTGAACAATCTTAAATTTAGCTTGTCTTTCTGCTAAACTGTTAAATGTATTTATAGTAAAAGAGAGAGAGAGAAAAAAAAAGATTGTCATTTTCTTATGAGTTTGTGTAACATCTTTCTCCTCCGGATAACTATGCTGTAATTTGACTTGGATTTTTTTGTTTTTGTTTTTTTCCTTTTTTTTTTTGCACATCTTCATGAGTTGAATGTTTATACAGATCAGGGCCATAAAAAGAAAAAAAGAAAAAATAGAGGTCCTTTAAATGCTAAGAGTTTGTTCTGGTATACGCAACTTTTGAGTACCAGACCTGCTTTGGTGCTCCTTCAGTGTGAACGTTACGAGTAACTATAATGTGGTTATAGGCGGACTTGGGAGGTGTGCATTGGGATTTGTCAATGAATCAGTTGCTTGCGAATCTCAGCTCACCTCACCAATCCTTATCAAAGTGTGCAGTGGCAACAATGCAGACTTCAGTATCCGACCAGTATTAAGCTGTACACGGTTGATAAAATGGCCAGATTTGTCGTAGGAATACTGAGGATAAATTATTGCATTGCTATACATTTTCTTTAGGCTATTTGGATATAATAAAACAAGAGTACACCTAAAAAAAATTGAACGTGTATGGTCATCATGAAGCTAATATGGGGCGGGGTGGGGGTGGGGAGTTGAGCAGACAGGTTGGATTGTTTGAAGTTGTTGCCTTACCTTTCTAAATATTTATTAAACATTCCAGCCAAAAAAGACAAAGAAAAAGGATTCTGTGGTGGTTTTTGCAACTCCGTTTCTTATCACAGCAACATCTTGTTTTGTGCTGGAATGGATTATGGATAACATACTTCAGCATTCTGAACTTGGGTGCTCATTTCCTAATTACTGTATTTGTTTCCAAAAGTGGTTCTAAAAAATACTATTGGGGAGCGGGGGGGGGGGGGGGAGAGAATATTCCAATTCTGGCAAACCTAATGTCTTGAGTATTAATAATAAAATTTTAAATGATTTTATATCAAAGGTGCATTGTGACCAAATTGTTTAAGGTTAAAAACAAAGCAAAAAAAATATATATGGAAAAAAGAGAGGGCTGTATTATAAATATACATTACTGGCTATCTGCTTTGTATTTAAAAGTGGAATCTCACATCTTTGGTAGATAAAATGCTGATAAGACTTGTGTACAGTATATATTTAGCTAATGCAGGTACATTATTATATACCGTAAGGTATGTGTTTTTCAGGATTTTTCTCCAGGATGCTTTTGAACTGTTATAGACAACATATGACAACAATGATTGATAATCCTAAACCATTGATCCAGCAGTATTTACAGTATAAAGCTGAATTGGTGTTCATAAGTCTTTTGTGATAGTCGCAAACATGAATTTACAACCTGTTGCCATTGATAGAAGTACAGTATAAATACGAGCTTGTATATTTTTCTTCCTGCCATTTAAATATTTGGTAGAATTGGGGGTTTCTTGTTTCCAGGCCAAATAAATAAATAAATAAAAATGAGAGAGCAGGGAGATACCCCTCTCTTGTCAGACGGACTACTGTTTCGGGGTTACCAGGTCACAGTTTGTACATGTGAGTCTTTGCACATGGATATTGTAAACTCAAGAGCTTTGTAAAAACTTGACACTGCTAATTCATGGGGGGGAGGGCGGGTGGAAACCAGAAGTAAACTAGTCATATGCAACACCAAACACAACATGGTTTAATGGGATTAAGCTAAGCCTCTTTTAAGAACATTGACTGGGACTCAATGTATACATGGCAGGTACTGCCATAGGTGAAACGTTCTATTTTAAAAAAAAGTGCTGGAGCAAAAGGCGCAAGCTGAAATACTGAAGATGAAATAAATTTATAACAAATCATATCCCTTAGACGTCCTTGATTTTGACCAGTCTTTTGTTTCTGCTACGGATTTTGAAGTTAACCCATGCCTAAAATAGGCTTCGACGAGAACATTTTACACACCTGACTAAAACATTTTACAGTAGTGAAAGGATATTAAAGCAGCAGTGTAAATGTTATATGCTATTAAAAAGGTAAAGGTACCCCTGCCCGTACGGGCCAGTCGTGTCTGACTCTAGGGTTGTGCGCCTATCTCACTTAAGAGGCCGGGGGCCAGCGCTGTCCGGAGACACTTCCGGGTCGCGTGGCCAGCGTGACGAAGCTGCTCTGGCGAGCCTGCACCAGTGCAGCACATGGAAACACCGTTTACCTTCCCGCTATAAAGCGGTACCTATTTATCTACTTGCACTTAGGGGTGCTTTCGAACTGCTAGGTGGGCAGGAGCTGGGACCGAAAGACGGGAGCTCACCCCGCCGCGGGGATTCGAACCGCCGACCATGCGATCGGCAAGCCCTAGGCGCTGAGGTTTTACCCACAGCGCCACCTGCGTCCCTTTATATGCTATTATGATGGTGTTAAAACACACACATGCGTAATTAGGAAAAAGTGGTATATCTTTGAAGGAAGGTCAGTTGATTGCTTGACTCCCGGATATTTGCAGTCATCTTGCAATGGGGGACACATTTCAGGCCGTTTGTCACATAGATGCTGAACACTCTTCATGATCCCAGGGACGCAGGTGGCGCTCTGGGTTAAACCACAGAGCCTAGGACTTGCCGATCAGAAGGTTGGCGGTTCGAATCCCTGCAACGGGGTGAGCTCCCGTTGCTTGGTCCCAGCTCCTGCCAACCTAGGAGTTCAAAGTGCAAGTAGATAAATGGGTACCGCTCTGGCGGGAAGGTAAACGGTGTTTCTGTGCGCTGCTCTGGTTCGCCAGAAGTGGCTTAGTCATGCTGGCCACATGACCTGGAAGCTGTACGCCGGCTCCCTTGGCCAATAAAGCGAGATGAGCGCCACAACCCCAGAGTTGGCCATGACTGGACCTAATGGTCAGGGGTCCCTTTACCTTTACCTGCAACAGGGGACACATTCCAGGCTGTTTGTCACATAGGTGCTGAACACTCTTCATGAGCCCAGGTCCTGTTTCTTGGAAGGTATGGAAATTCAGCCTGAGAGCCAGCCTTTCTCATGCCTTTCTTTGAGCAAAGAAATAAATACAACAAAGAGACTAGGACGCAGCTCCCAGGGTCAACAAATGATCTTCCTGGACTGTATGTAAGTAAAAAGAGAGTCAGGTGGGAGATAGCTGGGGGCAGACTGAGGCAGTTGAAGCAGGGTCTCATCTAGGGCCGGCGCGCCCATGAGGCAAGGTGAGGGGACTGCCTCAGGCGGCAGCATCCCCAGGGGCAGCAGATCCCAATGTCAGTTTTCCTTCCTCCTCTATTCCTAATGTAGACCTCCTGTGGTGGAGAGTGGGACGTCATTTTGTGGTTCTGCCTCAGGTGCAAAAACGGGCTGGCCCTGGCCCAGCTCGCCTTAATGAATGGGAAAGCAAAACACTTCATGCACAGATATTTTATCTGCCTTTCAAAACACATGAAATGCTTGAGAGGGTGCTGAGGCACCAGGAAACGCAGCATTGTGTCTGCGCACTGAGCTTAAATCATGTTTACAGCCGCAGGATCTCTCACTATTGTGGGGGAGCCACAGTCGTGCACTTTAAAAGCCTTTTGTATGTTTTGTTTTTTAAAAAAGGGGAGTGGAAATCAAGTTGATAGCGGTGATTCCCCAGCCCAAGGGTAGCTTATATTCTGCTGCAGTTGGACTCTGTCTCCCATTGGCCTCAGCCATGAAGGCCCAAGGGCCAGGGATGATGGGAGCTGCACTTTGGCTATGCCTGCAGGCGTGGGGAATCTGTGGTCCTCCAGGTATGGCTGAACTACAACTCCCATCTTCCCTAGCAGTTGGCCATGCACGCTGGCGCTGATGGGAGATTTGATTCGATTTTTAAAAAACCACAATTCTATGTCACTTCTCATTCAGGTGAGTTGTAAAGTGGCTTACAAATGGCAAATACAGTGGTACCTCAGGTTACAAACACCTTGGGTTACAAACACTTCAGGTTACAGACTCCCCTAACCCAGAAGTAGTACCTCGGGTTAAGAACTTTACCTCAGGATGAGAACAGAAATCGCATGGTGGCGGCAGGAGACCCCATTAGCTAAAGTGGTACCTCAGGTTAAGAACGGATCTCCGGAACGAATTAAGTTCGTAACCAGAGGTACCACTGTAACAACATAATAGAACAAATACAGCACAAATCGTACAGAGCAATTAAGAAGTCATCAGTTTAAACGACTACAACCCATAAAATGCCATCAGTGCAACAACTAAAAAACCCCCAACAAGCCTAATGGCACAATTGCAACAAAGGTCATATGATAGGATTCACAAAGTACAGCATTCGCAATCTATAAAACCACAAAGTTAACAAAATAACAACCAAAAAAATAACCTCAAGACTCATAATCTTTTGATTGATTGAGCCCAGCCACCCCATGATTGCAGACAAAGTCTCTCTCCGTTCACAGTTCTTCCTCTGGAAACGGCTCCCTTATGAAAGTTTGCCCCTCATGCAGGTTTTTGGATCATTCTTTGCTGCTGCTGTTTGTTTGGTTTTTTAAAAACTTACATAGATATAGGATGGGCTTGCATTTTATGATTTAGCCAGGAGAGGGCAGCAGAAGCTCAGTTTCTCCGTAGGAATGCTTTCACCTATAATATATATTTTTTTAAAAAACGAGAATGAAAAAGCATGCAAGCTCTCTGCATTCTGAGGCCTCCACCTGCAAAGCACAGTGATCTAGTGGTGATATAAGGGGGTGAGACAATCTTTCAGGTATCCTGACCCTAAGCTGCTTTATAAATCAAAACCACCACCTTGAACTTCGCCCGGTAGCTAATTGGCAGCCAGTGCAATTATTTCCATGGTGGTGTAAAGTGTTGGCAATATCCTGCTCCACTGAGCTGCTGAGCCACCACACTGAGCACCAGCTGCAGCTTCTGAACCAACCTCAAGGGCAGCCCCACATAGGGTACATTGCAGTAATCCAGCCTGGACGTTACCAGCGCAAGGATGACAGCAGTCAAGCTATCTTGGTCCAGAAATGGCTGTAGTTGTTTTACCAGCCAAAGCTGCTAGAAGTCTCTCTGGTCACCTGGGCCTCTAGTGACCAAGATAGATCCAGGAGCAACCCCAAATTATGAAGCTGCTCTTTTAGGGAAATACAACTCCCATACAAAGCAGGTGACTGTCATAGTCCTGCTCCATTCTGCCTTGGTCACCACACCTGGAATATTCTGTCTAATTCTGGGCACCACAATTTAAGGATGTCGGCAAGCTGGAAGGTGTGCAGAGGAGGGCAACCAAGATGATGAAGGGTCTGGAAAGCAAGCCTGATGAGGAACAGTTGAAGGCTGTTTAGCCTAAGAAGAGGAGACAGGAGATATGGTAGCCATCTTCAGATATCTTAACAGCTGCCACATGGAAGAGGGAACAAGCTTGTTTTCTTCTGCTCCGGAGGGTAGGACCTGAACCAATGGGTTCAAGGTGCAAGAAAGAAGATTCCAACTAAACATCAGGAAGAACTTTCTGACTGCAAGAGCTGTCCAGCAGTGGAACAGACTCCCACAAGAAGTGGTGGACTCTCCTCTGTTGGAGGTTTTCAATATGGAGCTTGGATGTGGATGATACCCAGCTCTACCTCTCTTTCAAATCGGAACTAGTGAAGGCGGTGAAGGTCCTATGTGAGTGTCTGGACGTGGTTGGAGGATGGATGGCGGCTACCAGATTGAGGTTGAATCTTGACAAGACAGAAATACTGTTTTGGGGGGACAGCAGGCGGGCTGGTGTGGAGGACTCCCTGGTCCTGAATGCAGTAACTGTGCCCCTGAAGGACCAGCTGCGCAGCCTGGGAGTCATTTTGGACTCACAGCTGTCCATGGAGGCGCAGGTCAATTCTGTGTCCAGGGCAGCTGTCTACCAGCTCCACCTGGTATGCATGCTGAGACCCTACCTGTCCGTGGACTGTCTCACCAGAGTGGTGCATGGTCTAGTTATCTCTCACTTGGACTATTGCAATGCGCTCTATGTGGGGCTACCTTTGAAGGTGACCCGGAAACTACAACTAATCCAGAATGCGGCAACGAGACTGGTGACTGGGAACGGCCGCCAAGACCACATAACTCTGGTCTTGAAAGATCTACACTGGCTCCCAGTACATGTCCAAGCACAATTCAAAGTGTTGGTGCTGGCCTTTAAAGCCCTAAATGACCTCAGTCCAGTATACCTGAAGGAGCATCTCCACCCCCATCGTTATACCCGGACACTGAGGTCCAGCGCCGAGGGCCTTCTGGTGGTTCCCTCACTGCGAGAAGACAAGTTGCAGGGAACCAGGCAGAGGACCTTCTCAGTAGTGGCACCCACCCTGTGGAACGCCCTCCCACCAGAAAAGAGAAAAACAACTACCAGACTTTTAGAAGACATCTGAAGGCAGCCCTGTTTAGGGAAGCTTTTAATGTTTAATAGGCTATTGTATTTTAATATTCTGTTGGAAGCCGCCCAGAGTGGCTGAGGAAACCCAGCCAGATGATGATGATGATGATGATTATTATTATCTGTCACAGATGCTTTAGCTGATATTCCCTTGCTTTGCAGAGGGTTGGACTAGATGACCCCTGGGGTCCCTTCCAACTTGACAGTTCTATAATTCCATCCAGACTCAGAAACCGCCCGCTCACAGCGCCTTCATATTGCCATCATGCATTCATCTGAGCTCCTGGCGAGGGTTTGCATGGCCTCTCTTGATTCAGATATGACCGAGAGATAGAGCTGGGTATATTCGGTGCACGGTTGACCCTTCCATCTCTCCCTGCTTGGAACAGTCACTCCCAGCTCTGCCTGCAATTTAAGAATGGGTAAAGCACCCTCCACCTCTCTACGGTCTGTCTCTGTATTATAGTATTCTGTAGTTTTTCAGCTGGGAGCCGGAACTGCTTCCCTGTGTTCTTGTGCTATATTTTCCGATCTCTATGCTGTGGTTGCAGAGGGGATCCTGTTTTGATCCCTCGCAGCACCGTTTGTTTACGGATTCCAACTGAAGGGCAGCAACGCCTTTGCTGCAGGGATAGGAATCCTCAGTCACACCCATGCTATGCATTCAAAGCATATTTATTGTTGGCATTTGTCTCGGGAGACAATGGAGTGTGCCGCCGAGGGCGAAGCCAAATTGCTCCGTTAGCACCAAAATGACCTCCCCGGGGTGCAAGCCTGGGCTGTGTGTACCGGGTTCCTGGGCTGCACAGACGACAAGACTCCCCTCTCGGCCTTGCTAACAATCCTTGGCTCTCTCCTCCCAAGAATTCTGGGAACTGTAGTTCGAAAGGTTTCTTCTAACAACTCCCAGTACTCGCTGCACATCTTTAGGGGAAGCTATGGCATAAAAGGGCCTTAAATGAATGGTTTGGATACGTCCCTAGTTTTAGAAACGGCTTAGAAGCCATTTTGGCACCTAAGTGGCATATAAATTAACAACAACAAGAAGAAAATTATTTCAGGAATGGAGAATCTATGGACCTCTAGAGATTGTTGGACATGCTGTCGGGGGTTGTTGGGAGTTGTCATCCAAAAACATGGGGAGGGCCGTAGGTTCACCACCCCCTGCCGAAGAGGACAATTCTCTGGGAAAGGTTTCATCCTGACTTCTGAGAATTACCCTTCCTGGCTTGCTTCAGTGAGAAGGAAATGTGGAATTCAGACAGCGCTAATTAGTTCACAGATTATCTCACAGGCACAAAGACGATATTATGACATCCTTTGCACACGCCTGTCATTAGACAATAATTGATTCGCACATGGCCTGTGATTTCAGAGTAGATTCCAAGTGCCGATGATCACTGAACTAACGGCTCTCCTCGGCGTGACAAAGGAAACACTGTTTTCTTTCTGAAATCCAGTCAACGCAGGCCACTTGCTCCTCCTTTAAAAATAATGCACCATTAAACAGCACTCAGCTTTGTCAGGGCTCATCCGGATCTCATTGGTGTTCTGAAAAACCCACACAGAACCAAGCAAGTTCAGGAATGGCCCCAACCCCCCCCCAAGCAGTCAGGGGGTGCCGTCTGAGGTAACCACCTCACCCAGCCCCATAGGTGGGCCAGTTCTACAGATGCTTCTCCTGTCTAAGGATAGGGCCGGCACCAACAGTGAAGCCTTAGATGAATTGCCTCCATCCCAGACATGAAATAAACTCTTTGGGTGGTTTCAGGCTTCGCTCAGAGGAACGATCCCTTCACAGTAGGGTGAGTAATGGAGGGCAGGGGTAGAGATATGACTAAAAATAAAAACAAACGAGATCTTTTCTTTTTTAAATGAAAGTATCCCCCTCCAGTTCAGGCTCACCCACACCCTGCGTACGTTTTCCTACCATGTTGCAAACAACTGGATTTCTTGCCCTAGTAACGAATTCAGAGCCGACTAAAAGGGAGAGCAGGAATCCCTCTCAATGGCTTAGTTGCGAACTTCTGTTTTCCCTGGCAATTAAGCCAAACACATACATTTTGCCACCTGTTCACAATGGCAGCTTGAATGCTGTTCCATTAAGCTTAGCGGACGCAGTCTGCACAGGTCACAACCAAGTGTGTTAAAACGAGCGGCTGTCTCATGATTCCTTTTCCTGTCGAGACAAACTGGGTGACAGAATTGTAGGAGTGGAAGGGAACTCGGTGGTCAACGAGTTCAAACCCCCTGCAATGCAGGAATGATCAGCTAAATAATCCCTGACAGATGCCCATCCAACCTCTCTTTAAAAACCTCCAAGGAAGGAGAGTCCACCGCCTTCTGAGGGAGCCCGTTCTGCTGTTGAGCAGCTCTTAACCGTCAGAAAGTTATTCCAAATGTTTAGTTGGAATCTGCTTTCTTGTAATTTGAATCCAGGGGTTGATTCCTACCCTCTGGAGCAACAGAAAACAAGTTAGCATCATCTTCTATGTGACAGCCCTTCAGAAATTTGACGGTGCCTATCAGATCACCTCTAAGTATCCTCTTATCCAGGCTAAACACCCCCAAGTCGCTCAACCGTTGTTTGTGGACTTGATTTCCAGACCCTTGATGATCTTGGTTGCCCTTCTCTGTGCACCTTCTAGTTTGTCAATACCTTTCCTCTTTTAGGTAGATGATACACATATTTCCGTATAGTGAAAGCTATGGTTTTCCCAGTAGTGATGTATGGAAGTGAGAGCTGGACCATAAAGAAGGCTGATCGCCGAAGAATTGATGCTTTTGAATTCTGGTGCTGGAGGAGACTCTTGAGAGTCCCATGGACTGCAAGAAGATAAAACCGATCCATTCTGAAGGAAACCAGCCCTGAGTGCTCACTGGAAGGACAGATCGTGAAGCTGAGGCTCCAATACTTTGGCCACCTCATGAGAAGACAAGACTCCCTGGAAAAGACCCTGATGCTGGGAAAGATGGAGGGCACAAGGAGAAGGGGAAGATAGAGGATGAGATGGTTGGACAGTGTTCTCGAAGCTACCAGCATGAGTTTGACCAAACTGCAGGAGGCAGTGGAAGACAGGAGTGCCTGGCGTGCTCTGATACATGGGGTCACGAAGAGTCGGACACGACTAAATGACTAAACAACAACATACCCCTCTTAATTATCTTAGATGTTAAGCTGTGCATGTAAACAATTGCAAAAAGTACAATTAAAACTAATCATGAAAACAGCACACTTCCTTAAAGGGCCTACTGAAATGCAGAGGCCTTTAAGCAATTTATAGCTTAAATAAATTTAAAACAAACCAATAAATGAATGAATTTGTATTCTGCCTTTCCTTCAAAGAACTCAAGATAGTATACATGATTCTCCCCACTCCTCGTTTCATCTTCCCAACAATCCTGCACAGTAGGTTAGGTGGAGAGGCAGCGACTGGTTGAGGGTCACCCAATGAGTTTCATGGATGAGTGGGGACTGGACCATTGGTCTCCCATGTCCTGATCCAGCACCCTAATCGCTGCACCGCGCCCCCATAGGCTTTGCCTGCCATTGAAAAGATGCCAGGCACCAGAAGGTTTAGCCATGCTGGCAATATTTTGAGATGTCAGAAAGGCGCTGGTCTATAATGCTGCAGTATCAAGTATCACTATTGTTCCAGGCCTTGACCTCCTCTGACCCTGCCCTTCCTTTAATTGCCCTTAGCAAATCCTTTCCAACTCAGTGGCCCCGGAAAATCCATCTCTCCTGCTTTAGTCTTTTCGGGGCATGGCTTTTTCCAGAAGGAGCTTCTCCGCATGTCGAAGTTTGATGCCAATGAAAATAAGTTGGAAACGTTGCTTTTGAGAATAGCATTGCATTTACTGGAAACATAAGCAGGAACTGCTTGACTCAGTTCTGATTAATTAACTGAAAGGGGAAAGTTGGATCAATTTCACAATGGCCTCGGTTGTGAACTCTTTTGAGTTCCGTTGGAACTGAACACAGATCAAGAGCTGATAAGAGCAAAAATTACTTTGTTTTGGCACAAATCAAGAGTCTGCACTCAAAAAAGGAGCAGAGATTAATTTGGGTAAAGCTATCATTGGCTAAAGAAGAAGAAGGAGAAAGAAAGAAAGAAAGAAAGAAAGAAAGAAAGAAAGAAAGAAAGAAAGAAAGATTTTATCGTTCATCACGAAACAACTCTCCCTTTTTCCACCTGGGCAGGATATGGGTGGCGATATACCTGCAGGTTGAAGGTCAAACCAACCTGTGCAAACAGCAGTTCCAGGTGGCAGTTAGCAAGGCACTATGCATGTATGTGGGACGCGGGTGGCGCTGTGGGTTAAACCACAGAGCCTAGGACTTGCTGATCAGAAGGTCAGCGGTTCGAATCCCCGCGATGGGGTGAGCTCCTGTTGCTCGGTCCCTGCTCCTGCCAACCTAGCAGTTCGAAAGCACATCAAAGTGCAAGTAGATAAATAGGTACCGCTCCGACGGGAAGGTAAACGGCATTTCCGTGCGCTGCTCTGGTTCGCCAGAAGCAGCTTAGTCATGCTGGCCACATGACCCGGAAGCTGTACACCGGCTCCCTTGGCCAGTAAAGCGAGATGAGCACCGCAACCCCAGAGTCGGCCACGACTGGACCTAATGGTCAGGGGTCCCTTTACCTTTATGCATGTATGCACTGATGCATTTACCTTTTTGCCCCACTCCTCCACCGAAAAGTCTCTCAAACCAGCTTATGTGCAATCCATTGAAACAAGACAGTCCCTGCCTACAGGCAGACAATCCTAAAAAATAAATACGCAACATAAAAGGTAACAGGACTATGGAGGGAAGAGGAAAGCAGTAGACCCCGTCATCAAATCTTTAAAGTTAAATAGTACTTTTTATCATGACCAGGTGGGGGCAGGGAACTGTTCAGGGACAGGAGAGCCTAATTGAGCTGTTCTTTCAGCAGGTAGCAGGGCTCATGAAATCCATGTTATGAATTGGGCATCCTTGCCTTGGAATTCTTATGCTGCTTGTAATTGGTTGGAGATGAGTTGCAGCTCAGAGGTAGGGGGGATGCTTTGCATGCAGAGGGTCATGGGTTCGATTCCTGACGCCTGCAGGCAGGGCTGGAAAAGACTCCCTCTCTGAAACCTTGGAAACCTCAGAGATAGAAGCCAACCCAACATCTTCTGGTCCAATCCTCCCAGACATGTTTTAAAAATGTAACCATCTATTTAAAAGAAGATGGACATTGAGACACTGGAAGGTGTGCAGAGGAGGGCAACCAAGATGATCAAGGGTTTGGAAACCAAGCCTTATGAGGAACGGTTGAAGGAGCTGGGTATGTTTAGCCTGGAAACGAGGAGACTTAGAGGAGATACAATAGCCCTCTTCAAATATCTCAAGGGCTGCCCCATGGAAGAGGGAACAAGCTTGTTTTCTCCTGCTCTGGAGGGCAGGACTTGAACCAATGACTCCAAGTTACAAGAAAGGAGAGTCCGACTAAACACCAGGAAGAACTTTCTGAAGGTAAGAGCTGTTCAACAGTGGAACAGACCACCTTAGAAGGTAATGGGCTCTCCTGCATTTCAGGCTTTTAAAGAGAGGTTGGATGGTCATCTGTCAGGCATGTCCAAAGTCTGTTTCAGGGGCCTAATGCGGCCCCTGTGGCAGTTTATTTCCTGGGGTAAAATCCTAAAAAACCCTCGACAACTTCAACCCTAAAAAAAAAGCTCAACAACTTAACCCCCCCCCCAAAAAGCTCAACAGCTTCGATCCTAAATTAAGCTCAAGAACTATGGTCAGCCCTTTGGCCGGCCCTCACGGCCCTTCCCTTCATCAAATCTGGCCCTCTTTGAAAAACTTCGGACACCGCTGCATCTGTGGTCATCTTTAGCTGTGATTCCTGCACTGCAGGAAGTTGAACTTCTCAACCTTTATGGTTACTTCCAACTCTACAATTCGATGATTCTATAAGTCCCAAGCAATGACAAACCTAGACAGCATCTTAAAAAGCAGAGACATCACCTTGCCAACAAAGGTCCGTATAGTAAAAGCTATGCTTTTCCCAGTAGTGATGTATGGAAGTGAAAGCTGGACCATAAAGAAGGCTGATCGCCAAAGAATGGATGCTTTTGAATTCTGGTGCTGGAGGAGACTCTTGAGAGTCCCATGGACTGCAAGAAGATCAGACCTCTCCATTCTGAAGGAAATCAGCCCTGAGTGCTCACTGGAAGGACAGATCCTGAAGCTGAGGCTCCAATACTTTGGCCACCTCGTGAGAACAGAAGACTCCCTGGAAAAGACCCTGATGTTGGGAAAGATGGAGGGCACAAGGAGAAGGGGACGACAGAGGACGAGATGGTTGGACAGTGTTCTCGAAGCTACCAGCATGAGTTTGACCAAACTGCGGGAGGCAGTGGAAGACAGGAGTGCCTGGCGTGCTCTGGTCCAGGGGGTCACGAAGAGTCGGACACGACTAAACGACTAAACAACAACAAATGCTGCTTCTTCCCACTCCCTTAGGTCAAAATTATTGTTTTAGCTGTATGCAATTTTTAGGCAGATTTAAGCACCTAAAACCCGTTGGATGAAACTACTGAGATTTCTTTGAACAGGTGACCAGCGTTAATTTCACAGATGTTGAATTGGTTTCACTCCCAACTATAACTTGTGTTTTGTTCATGAGCACATTCTTTGCATGCATTTTAGGCTAAGGGAAACACTCTGACTTCTTGCAACTGTCTCTCCTCTTGGAGCAGGGAGGCAGGCAGCTCCACATCCCTCCCCAAAAGCTTTTTTTGATTGCCTTGGTGATAAATAAAGTTTGCAATCTTGGAAACTTTATTTATTTTAAATTTTTTTTTTAAAGGATGTAGTAGCATGTCAGAATGAGGTTTTATTTTCCAGCCTGCTGGTCAGGAACAATAGGAAAATCAAACCACCCAACGATGACATAAGATATAGAGTCTCTATGGTTGTAAAGCTTCGACTTCAGTCTCTGAGCCAGAGGGAAGGGATTATGGGATTCAGACCGTTTCATTGTCATACGAGCCTTTCCACAAGAAATGGAAAGCAAGGTGGGATATAGGAGTTTCTCAAAGAAAGTAAGATGGGTGTGTGCTTCTCTGTATTTAAAAGATGAGACGGTCCCGATCCATAGAAATGGCAGTAAATTCCCAGATTACTGGCATGGATCACTCCTGATTTATGGAGAAGTAGATTCATATGTGGCACTGTGACCAAAGTTTTCCTGGCCCTCGCTGCTGGATGAAGAACTCAAACTTGGGTTTCTGCTTTCATGCATAAATCTGAGCGATATCTGGGCAAGGCTAGGGTTAAGGCCCCCAATGAGGGTGGGCATATTCAACCCAATCAGACCAAACATAATTTAAGGACACGTTTAATAGCACTAGTGTCAGTAAAGGATCCATGAGAATTTGCGGGTGGGAATGAGACTTTGAAAACAGAACGCCACTGATTAATAATAATAATAATAATAATAATAATAATAATAATAATAATTTATTTATACCCCACCCATTTGTGAAATAAATAAGAGGCAGAAGCAGATCTCCTGCACAGCAGCTTCCCAGTTCCACCTGTAAAGCAGAAGGACCTGTGCACACATAAACACACACCAGCAGGGGCCAGTTTCACTAACCCCTAGGTTAGAAACCACAGGAAAGGAGGGTGCTCTTGTGCTCTGATCCTGCTTCTCACAGGTATCTGTGCAGCCACTGTTAGAACAGGATACTGGACCAGACTGGCTATTGGCCTGATCCAGCAGGCCCTTCTTATGTCTTCAGCATACATCATCAGCTGGATAATGATGGTGCTTAAGAAGAGTAGAAGAAGAAGAGTTTGGATTTGATATCCCGCTTTATCACTACCCAAAGGAGTCTCAAAGCGGCTAACATTCTCTCTTCCCTTCCTCCCCCACAACAAACACTCTGTGGGGTGAGTGGGGCTGAGAGACTTCAAAGAAGTGTGACTGGCCCAAGGTCACCCAGCAGCTGCATGTGGAGGAGCGGGGAAGTAAACCCAGTTCACCAGATTATGAGTCCATCGCTCTTAACCACTACACCACACTGGCTCTCTGTGCATCTCTGTGAGGAGGGAGTTCTGCAGTTTAGGGGCTGCCACACAGAAAGCTGTCTCCCGGGCTGCCATTTACCACAGCTTCTGATCCCACTGCCAGTTTCGATAAGCAACCCCTGACAGGCTGCACCTGAGGGAATGTGGCCACTACTACTACTACTACTAATAATAATTTGTTATTTATACCCCACCCATCTGGCTGGGTTTCCCCAGCAGCTCTGGGTGGCTTACAACACACACAAAATTGTAAAACATAAGACATAAAAAATTTCAGAGCCAAGCAACTACATTCCACCCTGATTCGCAGTGCCACCATTGCCCTACTGCCGGTTTTCTCCAGCAGCAGGATTGAGCCCTCAGAAGGTTGCGCTTCAGCTGTGGTGCCAAGGGCTCAGGCAGTCTCGCATTCCGTGGTTTCGGTGAGGCACATGCTGCAGTCACACTGAATGGCCTTGAGGTACGTGTAGAATGGGCTGACATTGGCCGCACAGTTTGGCAGCTTCACCGTCTCCAGCTTGGTCTCGTTGTAAGTGCAGACGCGGTGGTGAGCTTCGATGTAAGGGGGTTTCAGCACAGGTTTCTGGCCACAAGGGAGGCAAAGAGAGGGAGAGGGAGAGAGGAGATGTTAGCCTTACTATGGCTGTATGGACATGCACAACTGTCTTTGGAGCAAGCTTGTTTTCTCCTGCTCCAGAAGGTAGGACCCAAACTAATGGCTTCAGGTTACACAAAAGGAAATTCTGACTCATCATCATCATCATCATCATCATCATCATCATCATCATTTATTATTTAAACCCCACCCATCTGGCTGGGTTTCCCCAGCCACTCTGGGCAGCTCCCAACAGAATATTAAAAACACGATAAAACACCAAACATTAAAAACTTCCCTAAACAGGGTTGCCTTCAGATGTCTTCTAAAAGTCAGAGAGTTGTTTATTTCCTTGACATCTGGTGGGAGGGCATTCCACAGGGTGGGCACCACTACCGAGTGTGAGATTTTGACCAGCTTCGGCCCATCTGAAGCTGATACAGGCTCGTCTTATCTTGAGCCCAAGCAGAGTAGTCCACACAGCAGAAGGATAAGCAGTATGTGCCACATTCTTAACTTTAGTTCCACTCTATGCTGAGAGAATACAAACATGCATCTTGCCTCTGTGAGAGCAGAGAAGCAACACCTCTCGGAAACAAAGAACACCGAGAGAACAGTGAAAAACAGGAAACCAGTGAACGTCACATCCAGTCTCCCATTCCCGTGGGAATCCAACAGTAACTTGGACTGTGGAATGCAAAACAATGTCTTGTGACTGCAGTTGCTGCTCAGTGAGGGAAATAGAAACCAACACTGAGAAGGTCCTCTGCCTGCTTCCCTGTAATCTTGCTTCTCTCAGTGAGGGAACCAGAAGGGGCCTGGGACTTGTCCATCCATTCCCAATAACAAGGGTTGGTGAACTGGCTGGCTGGGCTCCCCTGCTCGCTTGCTTGCTTGCTTGCTTACTCTGAGGCCACCTCAGCTCCTGGCAACCAGCACCCTGACCAGAGGTACCATTTGCCTGTGGAGCATATAGCCAGGGCTGCTGCAACAAACAGCTGTGCAAGCCTTTGGGAGTCAGAGACGCAAGAGGGTATCAGAGAAGGAAAGAGGGACAGAGGCCAGTGTTGCCCACAGCACCCCTGACCATCATTCAAGGAACCCCAGGGCACACTGGTTGAAAACCATGTCCATTTGCGTTTCTTAGTGCAGAAAGTATTGATCTGATGTGTAGAGATCTTTCCTATTCTAATTAATTCAAGAGGGTTCTGGAAGCTTTTCTGTGTGAAAGAAACAAACAGAAGGTTCGTGATGTTTGGGTTATTCCTTCAGAGAAGTTGAGTAGAACTGGCTTAAACTGGTTCTCTTATCTCTTTTCTGTCAAGGTCATGCCGACCGTAAAAGTAAGGCCAGAAGGAGCCTGGTTTTCACTTTTCTCTTTCTATCTCTTTTCCTTCTGGTGTGGTGTTCTGTACATAGTATGCTTAGTGTTAAGTTTTAGATTTCTTATAAGTTATTTTAAGTTTTAGTTAAGTCTTCTGCAACTGGATTTCTTATGGGCAGTGCCAATCCTGAATGTATTGGATTTGTGACCATTATGCTCATTTGCCTTCAGTAGCAGTGAAGTTCTGCTGGATGAAATAATAATAATAATAATAATAATAATAATAATAATAATAATAATAATATATTTATACCCCACCAATCTGGCTGGGTTTCCCCAGCCACTCTGGGCGGCTTCCAACAGAATATTAAAATACAATAGTCTATTAAACATTAAAAGCTTCCCTAAAGAGGGCTGCCTTCAGATGTCTGCCCCTGGTCTATTTTTGGGGAATCCTGCAACATATTTAAGTTTTTACTCTGCTAAGTTTACGTTGGAATCTGCTCTGGATCAATATTGAGTAGAATTCCATGATAAACCACTGGACTAGTTAAACAATTTCAGATGGTCTCTTTACCATCAGAGTTTGACCAGAGGTTGGAATAGATAGCTTTCTGACTGATGGTGTAATTTTGAATCTGCAGGAAATGTAACAGCAGGGACCATTCGGTTTATAACTTCAGGGTTAATCCTGTCGGCGGTAGTCAACCACCCAAGTGGTGCAAGGAGTGAGGTGGTTGTGGCAGTGATGGGTTGTCTGGCTGGGAGGCCATCAACAGTGAGATGAGCGTCTGGCAGGAGGGCAAGGGACAAGCTGGTGTTTGGAGAGATGTGTCATGTCTCACAGGCAACACGGCTGCCATTCAGCATCACCGTTGCCAGGGCAACGTTTATAAACAGCGACTTTTGAAAAAATGTATGGGGTGAGAGAATCAGTTCAAGGTGTTTCTGTGTGCATGCATGTGTGCAAAAAAACCCCCAAAAAAACTTTTTCCACAGTTTATGTGAATGGATGGAAACAGGGGACTTCCCCCTTGACTTTCTACACTTTGGCAAACATTGATCTGGTTGTCTTGCGTGACCCTTTTCTGAACTATATAAGCCTGCAGGACCCAACAGACGACGCCTGATTGACTATACAGGAAAAACAAGTAGAACTTTCATTTCATATTGCCTTTTACCTTGTCATAGATATGTCTCCAAGAGGCTCTTTGGAGACTGGGTAGAGAAGGATGAACTGGCCAATTTTGGTTTTTCCTTAACTTATCGTTTTCCCAGCCTAATAATAATAATAATAAATTTTATTTATATCCCACCCTCCCCAGCTGAAGCCGGCTTCAGAGCAGCTAACAACAGTAATCAAGTAACACAGTTTACATAAAATCACAATCAATTAATTGAAATACATTCTAAAATCAATTCATTCTAAAATCAATTCATTCTAAAATCAATTCAGAATCAAATTAATGGCAACCATTGGGCTAGAGTTCTGTGAGGATTACCAAAGGAGGGGGTCAGACTGTGCCTTGGCCAAAGGCCTGGTGGAACAGCTCTGTCTTGCAAGCCCTGTGGAAAGATGTCAAATCCCACAGGGCCCCAGTCTCTTGTGATAGAGCGTTCCATCAGATTGGGGCCACAGCCGAAAAAGCCCTCGCTCTGGTTGACGCCAGCCTAACCTCCCTGTGGCCCGGAACCTCCAAGATGTTTTTGTTCGAAGACCATAAGGTCCTCCGTGGGACATACCAGGAGAGGCGGTCCCGTAGGTACGAGGGTCCTAGGCTGTATAGGGCTTTAAAGGTTAAAACAAGCACCTTGAACCTGATCCTGTACTCCACCGGGAGCCAGTGCAGCTGGTATAGCACCGGGTGAATGTGATCCCACAGCGAGGACCTCGTAAGGAGTCTTGCTGCGGCATTCTGCACCCGCTGGAGTTTCTGGGTCCGTCTCAAGGGCAGCCCCACGTAGAGTGAGTTACAATAATCAAGTCTGGAGGTGACTTGTGTTAGCTACATTTCCACACCAGCGCTCTCTCTCTCTCTCTCTCTCTCTCTCTCTCTCTCATGCCCTTTCTCTGAGTTATTGAGAAGGGCCATTGCTCATTGGCTCCCAGTACGTTTCCGAGCACAATTCAAAGGGTTGGTGCTGACCTTTAAAGCCCTAAATGGCCTCAGTCCTGTATACCTGAAGGAGCGTCTCCACACCCATCGTTCAGCCAGGACACTGAGATCCAGCGCCGAGGGCCTTCTGGCGGTTCCCTCATTGCGAGGTTACAGGGAACCAGACAGAGGGCCTTCTCGGTAGTGGCGCCCACCCTGTGGAACACCCTCCCTTCAGATGTGAAGGAAATAAGCAGTTATCCTATCTTTAAAAGACATCTGAAGGCAGCCCTGTTTAGGGAAGTTTTTAATATTTAATGCTGCACTGTTTTTAACATTTGATTGGGGGCCGCCCAGAGTGGCTGGGGAGACTCAGCCCGATGGGCGGGGTATAAATAATAAATTATAATAATAATAATTAATTAATAATTATTATACTGGCAGAGCATCTGCTTTGCAAGTTCAGTATTCCATGGAATCTCCAGGTGGGCCTGTGAATGCCCCCTGCCTGAAATGCTGGGCAGCAGCTGCCAGTCAGCACATACAGTATGGAGCTAGATGGACAAAGGGTCTGCCTCAATAGAAGGCAACTTCCTAGGTTCCTATGAAATTCCTCATGAGAATTTCATCAGTAGTTCTCTCCCTCTCCCTCTCTCTCTCTCTCTCTCTCTCTCTCTCTCTCTCTCTCTCTCTCACACACACACGGAATATTCACGGTTTGGTGTGCAATTTTGCCTAATATGCACATTTATTGCAAGCAAACTTCCCCAAATACAGCACCGTTTTCTTACTTTCAATTCTTCTTTTACACCTGCAGTGTTCATGCTTACAGAAAACCAAGGGCCAGCCGACTCCTTAGCGATTTGCAAAGTTTACATGGTTACGCACACCTTGCAATAATCACTGCACGGAATTAGGAAATGTGCGGGCCACCCCCCCACCCCCCACCCTCACACAACAAAGGAGCTAAGGCAGTGAAATTTAACTCGAGGTTTTGTTGGCGGATCCTCTCCTTATTGTGCGTTTGGCTCAGCTCTTGCTTTCCCTTGGATAACGGATACCTGGGAGACTGACTTTGCACCATTCTGAATGCCAAAGGGGTGGAAAATGCCACGAAGGAGGGTGGGGGTGAGATCCAGTGGCCTGCTCATTTTTTCCTTGCCACGATCCTGCAGCCCCACCAAGATGCTCCCTTTTGTTCCACTCGGGTGATGTTAAGGGGGGGGGGGGGAAACCACACAATATCCCTGAACTTAGCCCTGGGAAAGAGAGGCTCCTTTTTCTAACCCATCGCCTTTGATGCCGCTGCGTGTTCAAGTAAGGATCTGCCTCCATTGTGGTTTGACTGACACAGCCTTTTCTATAAATTTGAGCAATTAAGCAGCCTAGTAGCAGCTGGCAAGGAGCTCTGGCAAGAGCTGACACTGACAGAGGAGGAGGCCGTCTCCCGTCCTTTGGCAAGCGACCGCCTTGCAGAACCGCAGCTGGAGAAGCGAGGGGCATTCCTCAAGCTAGGTAAGAGAGTCTGTTGTCTTTTGGCAAGGTGCAGGTCACTGTTTGCAGCTGGTCTAGAGGCAACCAGGAGGTAACAGCGAACGAAGGCAATTGGCGGCCGCAGAAAGGTTCATTGAAATGGGTCTATTTCTTTTAAAGAGAGGTGAGAAAAATGCCCCGGCTTTCATATTTGGAAAAAGGTCCCAGCTGGGCACCAGAAATAAAAATTGAAACAGGAATGGGGAACCTGGATCCCTCGAGATGATGCTGAACTATAACTCCCATCAACCCTTGCCAGGATGACCAATTATCAAGGATGAAGGGAATTGTAGTCCAACAATATCTGTAGGGCCACAGGTTCCCCATCACAGGTAGATACATAGGTGGATAGGTAGATATTTATATCAGCGATGGAGAATCTGGAAGCTGGAAGGTAATAGATAGGTGATAGATAGATAGATGATAGATAGACAGATATAGATAGATAGATGATAGATAGAGAACATGTGGCCTTCCAGAAGTTTTGTTGGACTACAACTTCCATCATCTCTGTTCATTAGCCATCCTTGCAGGGGGTGATGGGATTTGTAGTCCAACAAAACTTCTGGAAGGCAACATGTTCTCTATCATCTATCTATCTATCTATCTATCTATCTATCTATCTATCTATCATCTATCTATCTATCTATCTATCTATCTATCTATCAATCATCTATCTATCTATCATCTATCATCTATCTATCTATCTATATCTATCTATCTATCTATCTATCTATCTATCTATCTATCTATCTATCTATCTATCATCTATCTATCAATCATCTATCTATCTATCTATCTATCATCTATCTATCTATCTATCATCTATCTATCTATCATCTATCTATCTATCATCTATCTAGCTATCATCTAGCTATCATCTTCCAGCTTCACTAGTACACCAAACAGGAGCAAAACCAACCAATAACCCACAGACAGATTTCCCTTTCCCAAAGCAACAATGTCCTTCTAGGACTTCCATATTGTCTGGATTCATATAAAAATAAACGTATATGGAAAGTGAGCATCTTTAATAATAAAACTATAACTAGGGCTGCCATACGTCTGGAATTTACTGGACATTTCCAGAATTTCAAAGGGGAATTTCGGAGAGGAGGTTCTTTGTCCTGGATCTTAGGGATCCTTGGGGTTTGTCTTAAAAAAAAAAGAAAGCGCTCAGCAACTTCCAGGGTGTTTTTATATTTTTTAAATATGGCAACCCTGAAGGCTACTGCTGGCTTAGAGTTTTGGACTTGGAATGGGGAGACCTGAGCTCAAGCTGAGCTTTGTTGTTGTTGTTGTTGTTGTTGTTTAGTGGTTTAGTTGTGTCCGACTCTTCGTGACCCCATGGACCAGAGCACGCCAGGCACTCCTGTCTTCCACTGCCTCCTGCAGTTTGGTCAAACTCATGCTGGTAGCTTCAAGAACACTGTCCAACCATCTCGTCCTCTGTCGTCCCCTTCTCCTTGTGCCCTCCATCTTTCCCAACATCAGGGTCTTTTCCAGGGAGTCTTTTCTTCTCACAAGGTGGCCAAAGTATTGGAGCCTCAGCTTCAGGATCTGTCCTTCCAGTGAGCACTCAGGGCTGATTTCCTTCAGAATGGAGAGGTTTGATCTTCTTGCAGTCCATGGGACTCTCAAGAGTCTCCTCCAGCACCAGAATTCAAAAGCATCAATTCTTCGGGGATCAGCCTTCTTTATGGTCCAGCTCTCACTTCCATACATCACTACTGGGAAAATCATAGCTTTAACTATCACTACCCATAAATCCACCCACCGCCCCTCCCTCCTTTCATTTCTGGGTTGTTACAAGGATAAAATGAGCATCATTAACAACTTAGTAATGGCTGCTAATAAGCCTGTATTTTACTGTCCTGGAAGAGAAATCTCCTGCTCCAACACTAGGTTTTGTATTTTGTCAAGACCTCTGTATTAGGCAAGTCCTCCCCCTGCCCCATTATGGAAAACTAAATCTTGTGTTTCCCTACAGACATTTCTATGCTTTGTCCTAAAATACTGAAACAGGCTTTCTGTCTTCCTTGAGAATCTTGGGAATTGTAGTTCTTTGACACAAGGGTTATGGATCTCTGATACAGCATTCTCATATCACCAGACTACAGTTCCCAGGATTCATTTGGGGGTTGGGGAAGCACTGAGGATAAAATTGGTGTAAAACTAGTATGAATTTCTTCCAAGACTAACAGAACAGCTCTATACATGCAATCTCTAAAGTAAGTCCCATTGAGTTAGGGCCATCTTTACCCAGGGGTAAAGGGGCAAGGAGTGTGGGGCACCCAGGCGCCAAATTCTGGGGGGCGCTGGGCGCCCACCGCTGAAGCCGCCTAAGCTCTTAACTATCTACCTGTTATGAAATAATAAATAATTTTGATCAAGCTAGAAAAACAAAATACATACATACCTAGGTATTACTGAAATGTATACCTACTGTTTCACGAAAGGACTTTCGACTTTGTGCACTCATTTACCAAGGTGGCGCTGTGCGTTAAACCACAGAGACTAGGGCTTGCTGATCAGAAAGTTGGTGGTTCGAATCCCCACGACGGGGTGAGCTCCCATTGCTCGGTCCCTGCTCCTGCCAACCTAGAAGTTCGAAAGCACATCAAAGTGCAAGTAGATAAATAAGTACCGCTCCAGCGGGAAGGTAAATGGCGTTTCCGTGTGCTGCTCTGGTTCGCCAGAAGCAGCTTAGTTCTGCTGGCCACATGACCCGTAAGCTGTATGCCGGCTCCCTCGGCCAATAAAGCGAGATGAGCGCCGCAACCCCAGAGTTATACCTACTGTTTCACGAAAGGACTTTTGACTTTGTGCGCTCATTTACCAAAGACGCGCAATGCTAGTGGCGCACTTATCATTCGCAATGGCACATTTTAATTTCATCACTTACAGGTCTAATTCATTTAGAGAAATTGTTAAAAAAATTAGGACTCTATTACAATTGCATTTCAGCACGACGCGATTTTAGTTTTCCATTTCTGCAAAAGCGTGCCTGGAGCACACACTATGAATCCTGCGAGCTGCATTTTTTCTTCATTTTACGATGAACGCTAAGCGAGAAACACATTTCTTTTTCCTCCCTTCTTTTGTAAACAAGAGATAAGGCGTAAGCATGGTGTCTGACATAAGCATAATAAAAGTTAATTTGGGAACTAAACTAAATTTGGGGGCGCTGGGCGGATCTTTGCACCCCGGCGGCGCATATGCTAAAGATAGCCCCTATCTGAGTTCAGGTAGAAACTGGCTAGAAGATTTTCAGCTTCAGACATGCAGCCAGAGAGATGTTGAATTTCCCCACACTGGAAACATTTTTTGAAATGCAAAACTGAAAGGGCTATAACAATGGGAGGGGACACCAAATGTTTAATAATTCCTGTTTGGGGATTGAAACAATCATTTCTAGCAGAAAAAAGGCTTTTCAGGTTGTGAAAATTCTCAACTTTTATTTATTTTACATAGTTGATGTCCTGACCCTTCAACATCATTTTAGGGTGGTGCCTCACCTGTCTCCTTCCACCTTCCACCTATTTGCCAATTAATTTTTATTGATTTTCCATTTTTATTTTGCCGATTAATTTTGATTGATTTTCCAAATTCCACCTTCCACCTTCTTGAACGAGGCACATGAATGATCCCATGTAGTGGAGATGGATGGGATGATATAACATGATGTTATTCTCAGATATCAGTGAATAAAAGCATAGCCAATTATAGCCAGACTTGGCTGCATGATTCATGTATTGTTTATTTACATTAGCTATTTCTCCTCCAGCCTTCAAATAATCCCCAGGGCAGTATGATATTGTCATCTATTGATACCACTGAGGGCAAATGAGGGTGATGGAAGACCATATAAATGTGTAAGTGATCTTCCTTGCTGGCTGCCAAAAAATAAATAAATCACCCAGATGAGGAGCTGTTTTTCAGCACTGCCAAAACTGTTCACAAAAAAACAAGCCACCAGAAAGAGGTCATTGTAATGAGTCAAAGGTCCGAGATATCAGCAATAAGGTGTGGTTGAAGTAACTTGGTTTAAGGACCTCAAGGTGGGATCTTGATTATGCAGAAGAAGGATGGGGTGGGTCTTCCAGATGTTGTTGGCCTACAATAGCCATCATCCTCAACTGTTGGCCATACTGGCAGTGGATTATGGGAATTGGAGTCCAAAGACATTGGAAAGGCCCAGTTCTGATGCAGGACATGCCCCAAGCGAGCTTCTTTAACAAGTCCCCGTCTTTCCTGTTTCCCTCACAGAATGAAGCTCCCATCCATGGTCCAAGGCTCACTGCTTCTCTTCATCCTGGCCAGCTGGGCTGGTGCCCCCAAGCCCCCCAGCATCAACCTTCAAACGTTCACTGGTTGTGCCGTGCGTGAGTTCACTTTCCTGGCCAAGAAGCCTGGCTGCAAGGCGATACGAATTACGACAGACTCCTGCTGGGGCCGCTGTCAGACTTGGGAGGTGAGTGGCAGGGGCTCCCAAGGGGTTCGGATAAGGGCTCTTTCCCAGTCCTACCTAGAGATGCTGAGGATCAAAGCTGGCATCTTCTGTGTGCAGATGCTGTACCACTGAACCACAGACCTTCCTCCTGCACTAGAGTTAGGGGATGAAAGGGGAGGCACCATAAACGCCATAAGGAGCCTTGTTGTTCCCCACTTAAAAGCTCCTCAAAATAACAGTGGCCTTCCATGATACACTCTCTCTTTTGAGGGTTCTTTATCTTTAATCTGGACTTGGTCTGGACATTCCTTCAAACAGGGGACTATCCTCTGTAATAAAGGACACATGGACACGATACTTGTAATTTGGTCTGGGCAAATCGGTCCATTTCAGTATTCCTCAGTTTCTTATTTTTCCAATCTTCTCCATATTTCCACATCATTATTGGTTGCTTTGCTTTTGCTTTTGTTTTATTATGTAGTTTGTGTTTCCATTTTGTATTTTTATGCTGCGAACCGCCCTGTGATCCTCGGATGAAGGGCAGTATACGAATTTAATAAAACAAACAAACAAATATTTGAAAGGTACTCATTAAAACCCACTAGCATTTTAGTGCCAATTTCTTTTCACATACACATTTCGATATGCATTTTTGCCTAACATACACATTTTCTGAGTTAATTTTCATGAATACATGCAATTTTTCATGCACACTTTACCACAGTGTGTGCAATTTTGTACATATTACTTGGCTGTAGAACTGAACTGAAAAATTTGGAGGGGCGAGAATTTTGAGAGAGGGCTGTGATTTGGTTCACATATTATTCTGGAAAGTGCCAATTTGGTTGGTTTACCATTAAATGTGAACTGAACAGAATTTGTCCACCATCCTTACTTTGTAACTTTCCAGAGGTTTTTAATGGCTTGTTCTGACACACAAATAGCTGACATCACCGAATATTGCATATTTGCAGTGGGGCTGCATCTCTAATGAGAGCCACTTGTTTAAAAATTCCGCACGGCAGGTTTCCACCTCTTTCTTCTTAAGAACGCCTTAGTAGTTGCATGGCAAAATATATTCTCAAGCAATTACTTAATGCTCTCATTATATAATTTCGAAAGCTCCTTACAGCTTAAGCACTTAAGGGGGGACTGTCCTTTATTGCTCCACCGACAGAAAATTCCTCGGGGATTAAAATAGAGCCCCTGACTCACAGGGAATGCCTTTTATTCCATATCCCAGTAATATGTTTGCTTCTAATTTTGGTTGCCTCAGAGTTGTGGTAATTGTGCTGTTTTAGGTGTTTGTGAGTGGGTGTGACAAAACAGGGCAAGCAAGTCCATGCACATTAAGCAGAACAAGATTGTGACTAATTTTAGACTCCTTTTCATTCCACACACCAGGAGCTCTGAGCCTGATTCCCCACGTGTGTGTGTTTGTGTATAAAATCTTGTGATGGAGAAATAAATGCTTTCATTCTCACTTTTCTCACTGAGGAAATTCAAAGGACTGGGTGTGATCTGGAAAGCCCACAAGTCCCAAGTTCCTGAAAGATCACCTCCTTCTCTACAGATCTTCCTGGGTGTTAAGACTGACAGAGGAGTCCTTCCTGCATGTTCCACCGCCCTCAGAAGCTGAGGGTGGCTGTAGCCCAGGAGAGGACATCTCCTGTGGCAGCCACTAAGTTGTGAAACTCTCTCTCAACATATAATAATAATTTATTATTCATACCCTGCCCATCTGGCTGGGCTTCCCCAGCCACTCTGGGCGGCTTCCAACAAAATATTAAAATACAGTAATGCATCAAACATTAAAAGCTTCCCTAAACAGCGCTGCTTTCAGATGTCTTCTAAAAGTCTGGTAGTTGTTGTTCTCTTTGACATCTGGTGGGAGGGTTTTCCACAGGGTGGGTGCCACTACCGAGAAGGCCCTCTGCCTGGTTCCCTGTAACTTGGCTTCTCTCAGCGAGGGAACCACCAGAAGCCCCTTGGCGCTGGACCTCAGTGTCCGGCTAGAACGATGGGGGTGGAGACTCTCCTTCAGATATACTGGACTGAGGCTGTTTAGGGCTTTAAAGGTCAGCACCAACACTTTGAATTGTGCTCGGAAACGTACTGGGAGCCAATGTAGGTCTTTCAAGACCGGTGTTATGTGATCTCGGTGGATGCTCCCAGTCACCAGTCTAGCATATCTGGCACCTTCATTATATGCAGGTTTTGGTGAATTCTGAGGACAAACCTATTTCATAGACTCATAGAACTGTAGAGCTGGAAGGGACCTCGAGGGTCCAATCTCTGACAGTGCAGGAATCCCAACTAAAGCATCCATGACAGATGGCCATCCAGTCTCTGCTTTGAAACCTCCAAGGAAGGAGAGTCCACAACCTCCTGAGGCAGACCGTGCCACTGTCCAACAGCTCTGACTCTGTCAGAAAGTTCTTCCTGATGTTTAGTCAGAATCTCCTTTCCTGTAAGTTGAAACCGCTGGTTCGGGTCCTACTATCCAGAGCAGCAGAAAACCATCTTACTCCATCTTCCATGACAGCCCTTCAGAAACTATGACTATTATGTAATTTATTTCTACCCTGCTTCTTTCCCTGACAGTGATTCAAGGTGGCATACAGATAATATAGGAACAACTAAAAAATTTCAGAGCGAAAACAATTTAGAAAAATTAAATTATAGAATCAAAACACAGGAGTCCATTTCACTGCTGCATGGCTCTTACCATCAGAAAGTTCTTCCTGATGCTCAGGCCGGACACTGAGGTCCAGCGCTGAGAGCCTTCTGGCAGTTCCCTCACTGCGAGAAGCGAGGTTACAGGGAACCAGGCAGAGAGCCTTCTCGGTGGTGGTGCCCACCCTGTGGAACGCCCTCCTGTCGGATGTCAAGGAAATAAACAACTATCTGACTTTTAGAAGACATCTGAAAACAACCCTGTTTAGGGAAGTTTTTAATGTTTGATGTTTTATCGTGTTTTTAATATTCTGTTGGGAGCAGTCCAGAGTGGCTGGGGAAACCCAGCCAGATGGGCGGGGTATAAATAAATTATTATTATTATTATTATTATTATTATTATTATTATTATTATTATTATTAAACTCCTGGTAGAGGACAAGGATCTAGAGATTACGTTAAGGGTGGCCAAATTTTGTGCGACTGCCATAAAACTTAGGGAACAAGCTGTACTACCAAAATGATCAAGGTTTTAAATGATAATTTTAGGTTATATTTTAGTGATCAAGATTTAATATATTTTTTTAACTGCTGCTATATCTGAATTTGTATCTGTTATACCCAATTGCAATTCAATGTATTCCTGTTGCGTTTTATGATTTTCCTGATATTGTAAGTGACCTGGAACTGGTCTGTGACTGTAATAATAAAATTCTAACTATTATTATTATTATTATTAGTCGGAATTTCCTTTTGTGTAACCTGAAGCCATTAGTTTGGGTCCTACCCTCTGGAGCAGGAGAAAACAAGATTGGTCCAAAGACAATCACACATGTCCGTACAGCCATGCTTAGGCTAACATCTCCTCTCTCCCTCTCTCCTCCTTCTCTCCCTCTCCCTCTCTTTGCCTCCCTTGTGGCCAGAAACCTGTGCTGAAACCCCCTTACATCGAAGCTCACCACCGCGTCTGCACTTACAACGAGACCAAGCTGGAGACGGTGAAGCTGCCAAACTGTGCGGCCAATGTCAGCCCATTCTACACGTACCTCAAGGCCATTCGGTGTGACTGCGGCATGTGCCTCACCGAAACCACGGAATGCGAGACTGCCTGAGCCCTTGGCACAACGGCTGAAGCGCAACCTTCCGAGGGCTCAATCCTGCTGCTGGCGAAAACCGGCAGTAGGGCAATGGTGGCGCTGCGAATCAGGGTGGAATGTAGTTGCTTGGCTCTGAAATGTCTCTTCCCTCCCCCCATTGGCCCTTATTTAGAGATTTCATATAGCCACATAGTTGAGGCTTTAGAAACCGTCACCAGCACATACAGGAAGATTGGAAGCTGCCTTATACTGAATCGGACCATTATCCATTGAGCTCAGTATTGTCTACTTAATGCTGTTTTTCTCAAACTTGGGTCTCTGGCTCTTGGTGGACTACAACTCCCATCCTCCCTAGCTAGCAGGACCAGCAGTCAGGGATGATGGGAGCTGCAGTCTTACAACAGCTAGAGACCCAAGTTTGAGGGAAAAAGCTGGTTTGACTTGGTTTCAGGCAGAGGGTATTTTCCAGGCTGGGAAGCTGCAGGATTCGAACCCGGGCCTTATGCACACAAAAGATATGCTCTGCCCCTAAGCCACAGTCCTTCCCCCAAAAAGGCAGCTCCATGGTATAGGAACTAACTCTACAGACCTTCTCATACGCTATTCTCCAAGTCAGCACCAGCATGCATTGTTGTGCGTTCAGCTTTGCCCAAGTAGAACGGGTTTTCCTCTGGGTTCAGAGTTTTCCTAAACCCAGAACTGCCTTAGCGTTCCTTTAAAAAAAAACACCCTGCATTATTTATTAAACACTGCTGTTTTCCCTGTTTAAATTGTGGGGTGGAATCTTCTCTGCAACTGGGAGGAAATAATAGGTCCCTAACTGCAGTTAGTTACAAACAAAACCCTTTTGATTTCTATCTCTTGCTCGGTGACTGTTTCAATGACGGTACCTGGTCTCATATGATCTGCAAATCCACCTGTGTTCTTAATAATGATAATAATAATAATAAAATGAAATCACGGTATGATAGCCGTTGTGTGCAGTGACTCATTGTCCTTCTTTGCAGTGGAATTTTAACGTGGTGCAAAACTGATTAAATTGCACCTTGAAGATCCAAAAGAAAAACAAGAAAGCAAACAAATCATGATAGGCCATTTCCCTGTCTATCAGCTGATACCCCTGGGTGCCATCACCGGGTGTTTGAGGCAGGGGTTCAATCGTTCTGGGTGCTGCTTCACCAGTGCATTTCCTGTGAGGGGTGTGCCACTCGTGAGTCACCTTTGACGGGGGGGGGGGGCTGCCAACCTAGCAGTTGCCTAATGTCATCATGATGCCGGCTGGTTGAGGGGTGTTGGTCCCACCCACCCTGCAAAAGCTGACCAGAAGGTGGGGGAGATAAAGATCTGGCCCACTGGACCAAAAGGGTTCTCCACCACTGTTGTACACAAATGGCATACCCCATCTTGTTGTTGTTTAGTCGTTTAGTTGTGTCCGACTCTTCGTGACCCCATGGACCAGAGCACGCCAGGCACTCCTGTCTTCCACTGCCTCCCGCAGTTTGGTCAAACTCATGCTGGTAGCTTCGAGAACACTGTCCAACCATCTCGTCCTCTCGTCCCCTTCTCCTTGTGCCCTCCATCTTTCCCGACATCAGGGTCTTTTCCAGGGAGCTTGTCTTCTCACAAGGTGGCCAAAGTATTGGAGCCTCAGCTTCGCGATCTGTCCTTCCAGGGAGCACTCAGGGCTGATTTCCCTAAGAATGGATAGGTTTGATCTTCTTGCAGTCCGTGGGACTCGCAAGAGTCTCCTCCAGCACCATAATTCAAAAGCATCCATTCTTCGGCGATCAGCCTTCTTTATGGTCCAGCTCTCACTTCCATACATCACTACTGGGAATACCATGGCTTTAACTATACGGACATTTGTTGGCAAGGTGATGTCTCTGCTTTTCTTCCCCTTCTATTTCTCCCCCTTCTATTTGCCAGGAGGTGATGGGACCAGTGGCCATGATCTTCGTTTTTTTGATGTTGAGCTTCAAACCATATTTTCAACTCTCCTCTTTCACCCTCATTAAAAGGTTCTTTAATTCCTCCATACCCCATCTTACCTCCTCCTAAATGGGAGGTTGGATGGACACCTGCCACAGATGCTTTAGCTGAGTTTCCTGCAATGCAGGTGGTTGGCGATTCTATGATTTACCCCCAGAACACCTGAATGATCCACCATCCACGATCCTCCCTCCTTCTCCTGCCCCCAAACCATTTATTTGTGAAGCTTTTGGCATTGCTCCTTTATTTTCGTGCTCTGCTGCAGCTTAGTGTTTAGGCAAGCGAAAGCTAGTGTGACTAAAACAATTGCATCTAATTTCCCTTTACAGATAGGTAGCCGTGTTGGTCTGCCATAGTCAAAACAAAAAATTTTTTTTCCTTCCAGTAGCACCTTAAAGACCAACTAAGTTAGTTCTTGGTATGAGCTTTCGTGTGCATGCACACTTCTTCAGATACACTGAAACAGAAGTTGCCAGATCCTTCTATATAGTGAGAAGGTGGGGAGGGGTATTACTCAGAAGGGTGGTGGGAATGGGTGATTGGCAGATAGCTGTGATGAGCCTGTTGACGACTCTTAACGACTGCAATAGGTCTTACAGGAAAAAGCAAGGGGTGAGAAGGTGAAAAATGGCTTTGTCATGTATAATGAGATAAGAATCCAATGTCTTTGTTCAGACCAGGTCTCTCCGTGGTTTTAAGTTTGGTAATGAGTTGCAATTCAGGAGCTTCTCTTTTCAGTCTATTTCTGAAATTCCTTTGTAGTAATACAGCTACTTTGAGATCTTGTATAGAATGTCCTGGGAGATTGAAGTGTTCTCCTACTGGTTTCTCTGTCTTGTGATTCTTGATGTCCGATTTATGTCCGTTTATTCTTTGGCGTAAGGTTTGGCCTGTTTGTCCAATATAGAGAGCTGAAGGACATCTAATTTCCCTGTTAATCCTATCTCCGTTTCCTTCTTCCTGCGGTTGCTGACCTGTCAAATTCTAGATTGTAAGAGGCTCGGGGCAGACACTTGCCTCCTTCTACATTGTGAAACACTGTGCATGCTGAGGGTGCTATAGAAATAAAATTCTTATAATCAATCAATCAGTCAATCAGTCAGTCAGTCAATCAGGGATAGTTTCCAGGGCAGGGCACTGGGTCAGCCTGTTGTGGCAAAAATAAGAGTACCTTAAGGTCTTACAAATTTATTCCAGCGTAAGATTTTTGTGGGCTCCAATCTGCTTTATTGGATGTGTGAAGTGTTCTCCTAAGCAGAAGGCATAACAGACCAGGGGTCGCCAATTTTGGGGGGGTTCAATAGAGTCATGGACTGGTTGGACCCAGAGGAATTGTGGGAGGAACCAGCTGGGGAATCTCCAAAGGAAGAAGGCTCAGAGCCAAGGGAATGGTGGTGGGACAATGATGAATAGTCAGAGGGAGAAGACCAGGAAGAGGAGGTGTTGGAAGCTGAAGGAGCAACAGGGTTTAGTGAGCGGGAAGAATCTGTGGCAGAGCGCAGTCCAGAATTAGAGGCAGAAGCTGAAGCAGGGGAGGTGGAAGGCCAAGAGGCAGAGATGAGTCAGGCTGGGGAAGGGTCACAGGTGTCTCCCCCTCCTGCTGCTACAAGCTCTACCTCCAGCCTCTCAGAACCAGGAGAGGCGTGAAATGGGTGGGGGAGAGATCAGCTGCACACAGGCGTCGTCTCCTATTGCTTGGGGGAAACCCTGGAGAGGAGGGTACTTAGACGATTGTGGAGAGGTGGGGACTTTCAATCTCAGCTGTGCTCCTTAGGCCTGACGCTCAGCAAAGAGGAGGTTGTGTTTTAGCTAATACAGAGTTAACTCCAACTTTGAAATGTGTGATTTACTGACCGGCACTCTTTGTGACAAATAGGCATTTGGAGCAACTGCAAAAATTGTAATGGGCAACACCCTTTTAACCAATCATGCACTGCAGCCAGGGGGAGCCCTTTGGGCACAAGGGAAGATCTCTTTGGGCAGCCATTCATCGACAGGTGCCATGTTGGCAATCCCTAGACATGGGTAGGGAGGACTGCAAACACCGAGGTCAGAAGGAAACAAACCACAGTAATGCGGACAATGACGGTGGTTAACAGTTGGGGTAACACAGAAATTGTGGCACGAGGTATCAGATAGGATAGGAAAGTTGGAGCATAGTCTTATCTAGATCGGATGCCCTGTCCTTCCTGTAGATGAGTTGCCCTTGCTCTGAACTGTTGCTCAAATGCTCAGAATGAAGACAATCGAAATCCCTTTTCCAATCCACTGCTTTAAAATGTACTGCTCCTGATGTACGTACTTTTAAGAGGCCCATAAAGCACCTTCTTTCCTTCTGCTTGCCAGGAGAACATTATATAAATAATTAGGACTCTCATCCTCAATAAGCTTTTAAGTTGGAAGGTTTTTATTTCCCTCCGTTCATTAGATTTGTTAGCGAGTTGCTGAAAATCGACACTTGGGCTATTAATAGTGGCTTTACTGAGGAGTGCCCTGTCTCCTGAGTTGTCCTCATGCTGGAAGCTGCCCAGAATATAATACTTAAGCAGAACTTTTAAAAACAAGCAGAACTGTGTTTGCCACTAGCGACCGAGGCTTTTCACATTGGTGTGTGTCAGACCTGTGCATTTAACAATGGAGAGAGTGGGCAGAGAATTGGCTTAAGGTCGCATTCATTCATTTGAATGTGAGCATCAAAAATTGCCAGAGCACTCTTCCCTCCTGAGGTTTCCATAAACTGGCATTCAGATACATACTGCCTCTGACTGTCGAGGTGAAAAGGTAAAAGGTAAAGGACCCATGGACAGTTAACACAGCTGTCATGGCTAGCAGGCATCCTCTATGAATTTATCCAATCCTCTTTTCCAGACATTCA
This sequence comes from Podarcis filfolensis, assembly GCF_964270895.1. Lineage (NCBI taxonomy): Eukaryota > Metazoa > Chordata > Lepidosauria > Squamata > Lacertidae > Podarcis > Podarcis filfolensis. The sequence continues at coordinate 126,413,332 of NC_139604.1, forward strand.
AACAGGTGGGCCACCACTGCATCCTGGGGAAGTGAGTTCCACAGTGTAACTATTCCCTGCTTGAAGAAGTAATAATAATAATACTTGTTAAGTTGTGGGTGAACATATCAGATGACACAGCAATTCTTCTTCAAACAGCTCTTGTTTATTCACAGGCCAGAACAGAACTGAACTGAAGGGTTCAGCCAGCCTGCTTACATAGAGCTCCACTAGAACGCAACAGTAACCATTTTCTGTAACTATCCAATCACTGAACGTCACTTTCGATCGCTTATTTGCATATGTGGACCTGAACTACCTACAGTCTACAGTATCTCCCTGCTGGCCCAGGGTGAGAACTTCAGTACATAACAATAATAATAATTTATTATTTGTACCCTGCCCATCTGGCTGGGTTTCCCCAGCCACTCTGGGCGGCTTCCAACAAAGATTAAAAATACATTAAAATGTCACACATTAAAAACTTCCATAAAGAGGGTTGCTTTCAGATGTCTTCTAAAAGTCAGATAGTTGTTTATTTCCTTGGCATCTGATGGGAGGGTGTTCCACAGGGTGGGCGCCACTACTGAGAAGGCCCTCTGCCTGGTTCCCTGTAACCTCACTTCCTGCAGGGAGGGAACCAACAGAAGTCTCTTGGCATTGGACCTCAGTGACTGGGCGGGATGATGGGGGTGGAGACGCTCCTTCAGGTATACTGGACTGAGGCCATTTAGGGCTTTAAAGGTCAGCACCAACACTTTGAATTGTGCTCAGAAACGTACTGGGAGCCAATGAAGATCTTTCAGGACTGGTGTTATATGGTCTCGGCGGCCGCTCCCAATCACCAGTCTAGCTGCCGCATTCTGGATTAATTGCAATTTCCAAGTCACCTTCAAAGGTAGCCCCACGTAGAGTGCATTGCAGTAGTCCAAGTAGGAGATAACTAGAGCTTGAAGAAGTACTCAATAAAAGGCAGCTTTCCATGTTCCTATGTGGAGTTTCCCTAAAGCAGAGCTTTCCAAACTGTGTGTCGCGACACGTTAGCGCAGCTGCAGTGTGCAGATGTCTTCCTTGCAGGATAGTTGTCGAAATTGCTCTGTGCTAGGATTTTTCTAGAAGTTTAGGTAGGTTCCCACGAGGCAAGACACAGCAATAACATCAAGAACCTTTATTGAACTACATAACTGGGAAACAGGGGGAAAGCAACGGCTTATATACATTCCTGAAAGCCTGGGCCACTCCCACTCCCAACGTGATTGGCTGTCTAAACTTCCAAGCTGCGAATCACGACTCAGAGTTCAAGGGGCCAATGACAGAAGCCAAAATTCTGAAATGTTCTGTGATTGGACATCATGTATGGACCCAGGAGCTCAGAATCCTTAGTCCAGACTCAAGCTCAGGCAAACACAGACCACTGAATACATAACATTGCTCCTGTCAACATTTGAGCTGAACTTCTTTCTTATAGCTCATCTTTGCTTCAGATAGTTGGCTCCCAAGCCAGATTAAAGAATTGAAATGAGGTTTGAAGTGCGCCTGGAAATGGCAAGCCTGGAGCCGTCTTGCTTCTTGGGATGTGGGCAACCCCTTCAGTTGTGTCACCCCAAGCAGCAGCCTAGTTTGCCTGTATGGTGAGACCGGATCTGGATCCGACATTCTGAGGAGGACAGTGAATCTATAGTTTAAAAATTAACTCAACAAATATGAATTGAGACAGGCTGAAACCACAGTGTGGTGACCATGTCTGGGAAATGTGTGCGTCCGTTTGATAAAGGCATCTTCTTGATGGACTCAGGAGATGACTCAATTCTTTTGTTCGGTGCCATTACAGTTGTATTGTCTCAGCGGATTAGCAGGGAGTCTGCTTTGATTTGCATTTCTTCAAAGGGAGCTCTCCGATGTGTGTTGAAGCAAGACAACTCTCCTTTGCTTTAAAGGAAGACTAGCTCTGGGGACTAGAAGCTGCCAGGATGCCTTCAAGAGGCTGGCACGAAGCGTCTTATCAAACGCAACCCAGCTGCTCTGCTTCTCGATTAAAATCCAGCCACAGGTAGAGGTAGAAAGTCAATCCAAGTAACTCTCTGTACTGACAATGAGGTTTGCTGCCAGGACCTAAGCACATCAGAAGAGCTCTGTTGGATCAGGCCAGTGGCATCCTATGGAATATAAGACTCATGGAACTGTAGAGTTGGAAGGGACCCTGAGGGTGATCTAGTCCAACCCCTTGCAAAGCACATAATAATGATAATGATAATGATATAATGATAATGATATAATGATAATGATAATATTTTCCCCAGCCACTCTGGGCAGCTCCCAACAGAATACAGTGGTACCTCGGGTTACATACGCTTCAGGTTACAGACGCTTCAAGTTACAGACTCCACTAACCCAGAAATAGTACCTCGGGTTAAGAACTTTGCTTCAGGATGAGAACAGAAATCGTGCTCCGGCGGCGCAGCGACAGTGGGAGGCCTCATTAGCTAATGTGGTGCTTCAGGTTAAGAACAGCTTCAGGCTAAGAACGGACCTCCAGAATGAATTAAGTTCTTAACCCAAGGTACCACTATAATCCTAAGCATTTTTACTCAGAACGAAGTCCCACTTCAATAGGATTTACTCAATAGGATTTACTCTCTGGTGTGTTCCCAATAATTCTCAGTTTCTAATGATGATGATCAAATGCAGGAGAAGCTTCCTGGTGCAGACTAGGATGTCCATATTGTTTGTCTGAGACATGTGGGAGAAGGAGAAGAAGAAGAGGAGGAGGAGGAGGAGGAGTTTGGATTTGATATCCCGCTTCATCACTACCCTAAGGAGTCTCAAAGCGGCTAACAATCTCCTTTCCCTTCCTCCCCCACAACAAACACTCTGTGAGGTGAGTGGGGCTGAGAGACTTCAGAGAAGTGTGACTAGCCCAAGGTCACCCAGCAGCTGCATGTGGAGGAGTGGGGAAGCGAACCCGGTTCACCAGATTACAAGTCCACCGCTCTTAACCACTACACCACACTGGTATGTGAGGATTAATTTGTAAGATACTTTGTGGATTATATCCCTTCCAATTTAGACTCCATGATCTCATATGCCTCAGCTGGACTACTGAAATGTGCTCTTTGCAGGGGTGCCCTTGAAAACGTCTCTCAGACCTCCAGCTGTGAAACACTAAGCAATCAGGACAAAAGCATTTGTTCAGCTTAATTAAGAAACAAGAGAACCTCTTGCATTTTAACAAGCTGGACGAGGGATGTTTCCTGCCATCTTGAAGAGACAGCTTGGTTTAATTACTCGGAACTGTGGTTCTTTACGCAGCGCGCCGTCGCTGAAGACGTTTATGGTTGCTGAGTAAGCAACAATTGCAGCGCTTTGAAATCACTCCGATTGCAAAAGATCAGCTTAATGTCAACAAATACTTCAGCAGTTTATTGCAGAAGCCTCTGCCACATTGCAGAACTCATTATGCTGCCTAATTCAATCAGTGCTTTATAACTCATTTTTCCTCATCAATAAGGTGTGACAGGTTGCTTTTTCTGGGATTTGGCATTTTCCGGTTATACATCGGAGCACGTTCGAAACGTTCAGCAGGACTTGAAGGCGACTTCAAATTGTGCAGAGTGGTCCGTAGGTACACAGAGCAGCTGTGTTGGTGTGTGAGGTGGATAGGAGACCCAATGGGATCTATAGAATCACAGAATTGTAGAGTTGGAAGGGACCCCAAGGGTCATCTAGTCCAACCCCCTGCAATGCAGGAATCTCAACTAAAGCATCTATGACAAATGGCCACCCGAACCTGGGTTTGTGCCCAGCCCAGCCCATTCTTCAGGAGGAAGAGGCACAGGGTGTGTAGTTTGTTGGACCTCACCTCATGCTTGGCCCTACAATTCATCTGCTGGGCTTTTAACCCTTGCCCTTCCTCCAATGATTTTTTATTAATTTTCCATAATTTTTAACAAATTGTGACCAAATTAATACAAATTTTATACAATTTTGAAGGCTGAATAACATTTCCAACTCTGATTTCAGAATTTCATCCCTTCTCCCTACACATCACCTATTCAATTTCTGCAAAGACTCTTATACAGTGGTACCTCGGGTTAAGTACTTAATTCGTTCCAGAGGTCCGTACTTAACCTGAAACTGTTCTTAACCTGAAGCACCACTTTAGCTAAAGGGGCCTCCTGCTGCCACTGCACTGCCGCTGCACGATTTCTGTTCTCATCCTGCAGCAAAGTTCTTAACCTGAAGCGCTATTTCTGGGTTAGCGGAGTCTGTAACCTGAAGCATATGTAACCCGAGGTATCACTGTACAGTTCTTATAACCTGCTCTCAAATTACTCAAGTAGAGTAAGTCTCCTTTTATTTATCTATAGTAATCATCGATCAATTCTAAAATATTTCTCTCCGATACCTATTGAATAACCCTTTGCCTGAGGGGGAAAAGTCAGATCCTACTCCCTTGCCTTTTAACCCTTGCCTTGCCTATGTATCACTTAGCTTTATGCGTTAAAATATTTGGCAGGAACAAAGCCTCGGGTTCGAGTTCATCTGGCAGTGAGGATAAGAAGAGGCAGAGGCATTCCCTCCTGCATGTGTCAGAGGGGGAAGAATGCCTCTTCCACCAATATAAACACAAAGTAGCATACCCTCCAACAGTCCCGAAAATACTGGGATCGTCATGAAAACCCTCAAGCCTTCTCACTTTTCCACAGAGAATCCCAAATTCCTGAGGCGCCTTCTCTTCAGTGCAGCATTTCAACATGTTACCCGGCGTTCAGATCCATGCGTCCTCTAATGCTTTTCTTAGATCTATGCCTCCTGCTCTCTCCCCTTCCACTCAATATGGCGTCACTTCCTGTTTTTACAAAAACAAGACCTGGGTCGCTTGAATGGCACTAAGAAAGCTTTTCACCGTTCCTCAGTTGACTGGTCTCCTATATAGAAAGCAGTGAAGGGGGAAAGCGAGGGGTCCACAAGGGTGCTGGCATGGCTGCGGGGGGTGCAGAGGGGTTGCCCTATGCGGCCTAGGACCCACATACCTACGGGACCGCCTCTCCTGGTATTGTAGCCTTATGAGGCTTTGCCCTCGGGTGGGAAAAATATTGCGCCCGGGAAAGGGAAGTGGGAGTCAACAGACACTCAAGGAATAGTTTCGGAGAAAAGGCTTTTATTTCTACCATCCATGAACTGGTAGAAGGAGCAAGTGTGATAAGTCACAAAAGCATGCACAAAGTTCACAGTCATGTGCACAAGCATATATACCCCTTTCCAGTTCCCTCCTCCTTTCTCCTCCTTCCAGAGTCCTGCCCCATGAGTTCCTCTGAGCATGAACAGAAAGCTGTCTTGGGACTATTGGACTCTTGGCGCCCTTCCCAGGAAAGGGGTTTCAGAGTGTTCAGATATGTTTCAATCTCTTGTTCTGGAATGGTTCCCGGACAGAAAGCAAGTTGCAATGTGGTTCTTTAGCAAGGCCAGAAGGCATGAGAAAGGCCTGAGAAACAATGGACTGTTCTCTACCTTTGTTACAGCAGAGCGGAATGTTTCTGATGCTTAGCTGCTGAGAAAATGATTTTGAAAAGCTTTGAGAAGCTTTGAGCCTGCTTTGGTGGGGGGTGACTTTGGGCCTAGGTGAGGTCACCTGTCCTCACCTTCCTTCAGTATGCCCTGCGGAGGACCTTAATGTCCACAAATGGCAACATTTTGGAGGTCCCAAGTCGCAAGGTGGTTAGATTGGTCTCAACTAGGGCCAGGGCCTTTTCAGTACTGGCCCCAGCTTGGTGGAACGCTCTGTCCCAAGAGACTAGAGCCCTGCGGGACTTGAAATCTTTCCACAGGGTCTGCAAGACAGAGCTGTTCCGCCTGGCCTTTGGTTTGGACTCAGTCTGACCCTTATGTTTCCCTCCCCTTATGGTTTTGATCTATGGGCTACTTTTAAAATGAGGCTGCATTTTAAATTGCATTTTAACCTGTATTCCCCACCCCCCATTATGTTTTTACTGTAATTTTATTGGTGTTAGCCGCCCTGAGCCCGGCTCTGGCTGGGGAGGGCGGGGTATAAATAAAATTTATTAAGGCTGCAGCTCCTCTGTGCAAGTAAGCCTCACTAAACGCAGCGGGATTCACTTTTCTAAAAAAGTGCTTTCTGATTAATATGGGGTAAGCTTTATTGATCAAATGTTCTAAAATTGATTAACCTAACCAATTAATTGACTTTTTTTTTTTCTGCCCTAGTAACATTAGATGCATAAGCACAATTCCCAGCGAGAGAGGAGCAAAGACAATTCAGAAGAGCCTTCTGGCCAAGTGGCAGTTTATGCCAAGTCTATTTTAGCTGAAATGGCAGGTCAGGTGCTAAGAGTGAATCTGGCAAGAAAATCCTGCAGCTCTCCTGAGCAAAGAGAACGATCAAACTCGAGAATGTCTGTTGTGTAATAGTGAGTGCACAGGAGCCCCTGTGATAGAACATAGACACAATGGGTGCTGCGGCTTAGGTAATTTTATCATCGACCAGCGTGACCAAGGCAGTTTCAGTCCCATGATGAGGCCTGAATCCCGACTGGAAGGGATCCAAATGGTCTGCTTCTTCCAGGCGTGCCTGGAGTTGTTCCACAACCACCCGCTCAATCACCTAGCCCAAGAATGGAAGATTTGAGACTGGGCGATAGTTGGCTATTGTGGCCGCATCTAAAGATGGTTTTTTAAGAAGCAGTTTAATAACCGTCTCTTTCAGCGGGTCTGGGAAGGCTCCCTCACGGAGGGAAGCATTCACCACCCCACAAAGCCCATCGCCCAGCCCTTCCCAGCTCGCTTTTATAAGCCAGGATGGGCAAGGATCAAGGAGACAGGTGGTCAGTTTCACTCGTCGAAGCAGCCTGTCCACATCCTCAGAAGTAAGAGATTGGAACTGATCCCATGCAACTTGACTAGACAGGACTCCAGCACTCTCCCGCCCCGGCCCTGCTCCCACGGTGGAGTCTACCTCTTTCCGAATCTGAGTTTCTACACGTGCTCACACACCCCTTTCTGCCCTCCATCACAGCAAGGTCAAAGTTCAAAGACACAGTCCAGCCAGGCAAAAACTGTGGGGAGGGGAAGTGACGTCCCAGTCGAAATATAAAATTCCGTGTTTGCTAGGTGAGCAAAGGTTTTAGACATATGCAGATCCCTGTAAATTCCTAGAGGGCACTCTGTGAAGTCGCATCCTCTAATTGCCCAGGCAGGAATTGTAATAATAGGAAGATAATCTTCATCACTTTCTTCCAGCTCTCATGGGGATTGGGATGTGGATCATGTCCATTCCCGAGTAGCATCTTTGATCTAAACAACACACTTTGCACTCTAGAAAGATGATTGCCTGACTTATCCCACTGCTAATTTCTGTGTGAATCAAGCCTGCAACTATATTCTTACATTGCAGACTTCTGCATTGTTGTTTGATTTCGAGGGATAAATAAAGGGGAAGATCCAGTCTGCCAGAGGTACTCTGGATAATTGGAGAAAGCTAATTGTGCCAAGTTTCTGTGTTAATGCTGCAAAGGATGGTATAGGTTATGTACTGAGTTGAATAGGATCCAAAATGCAGCAGTCTGATTGGTCCTAGAACAATAGGATCCAAAATGCAGCAGTCTGATTGGTCCTAGAACAATAGGATTCAGAATGCAGCAGTCTGATTGGTCCTAGAACAATGCAGCAGTATGATTGGTCCGCAGGAGCCACCCAATCCAGCTCCAGGTGGAAGTGAATCCGCAACCTGATTGGCCTACAGGAGAACCCCGGAATTAGCCAATCACGTGGGGCCCATTGTGTAAATAATGTATATAAAGCAGACATCCTGGGGGAACTTCCATTCCTCCTCACCACTATGAGCTGAATAAAGAGCATGAAATCCATTCTCGACTCCGAGTATATTTCAGTATATTTTTAACTCTGCTAAACTAGACACCTTACTCAAGTGAGCAAGAGGAGGATAATTAATAAATAACGTATCTTCTCCTACCTTCCAAATCCATCCCAACAAAAAATCGGGTGGCTCAAGTGAGGGGTGGAACCTGGGTAGGGGGCATAGCCCAGTGACAGCCCTGAGGGTTAGGCAGAGACGCCTGGTGGGCTGCTTTTAGACCCTGGACCTGAGGTTCCTCACCCCACCCCTTGTTCACCTCCAGAAATCTTCAGGCCATATCATATCAGACAGAAATGCTGGATCAAACTTCTTCCTGAAACCTTGCAGGAGCTGCACTAAGCTAAGAAACTGTCAGAGAGAGAGACATCAAGGCCAAAGGGGTCAATTACTAAGGATATAATAGATTTAATCTGGAACCGTATGGTTCCTAGGAGGGCAGGCCAAGGATCACCTGAGACTTTGGATGTCCCTCTCTGATGCCTTGGCAACCTGTTAGGCTGGGGCAGAACTGGCCAGTGTCCAGCTACCATCTCAATCTGTGGTTCTCAAACATCCAGGGTATCTTGTCTACCTTGACTTTTCTGCTGAGGAACCACTACACATCAGCTACAGAACTCATGTGTCTACAAGGCATGCCTATTTAACATCCATTTCAGCTCTCGTTATCACTGACTGTAATGTTTGCAGTTCATTGCCATCCAACTCCCACCTTATGAGTTTTCTTCTTTATAGGCCTGCCAGTTGTGCATCTGGCAAAGTTTGCTCGAGCCCACAGAGGGTTATGCCATAATGAATCTGATAGGAGTGTATTCTATGCCGCACTAAGCAAGATCGTTTCATCAGCGAAAGGATTTCTCCTGGCGCAATGATGTCCAAATCTCCTCCCTCCAGCATGCCCTTTAAATATGCTGTGGGTGACACTCCCGGACTAGGGCACTCAGTGACGGGTTGTAGTCTGTGCTCCTGCTATCGAGAGAGAGAGACGAAGTTGCAAGACGAGAGATTAAAGGGAGAGCAACTAAAGGCGAAGTTAACCCTACGCCCAAGTGGAGAGCTTGGGTGGCAAAATTCCAGGCTGCGCAACAAGGGGTTTGCCCTCCTCATTTTGGACACAAAACTTAAGAACAGAACAAAAAGTGAAGGGGTGAACCTCGGCGTCTGGGGACAAAAACATTCTTGCTTGCAAGCGCCTTGAAACCTGAGCGACCAGCACTGGTCTACTCCGCAAAGATAAATGTTATGTACTGAAGTTCTCATCCTGGGCCAGCAGGGGGATACTGTAGATAGTTATGCAAATAAGGGATCGAAAGGGACGTTCAGTGATTGGATAGTTTTAGAAAATTGTTACAGTTACGTTGTACTGGAGCTCTATATAAGCAGGCTGACTGAGCCCTTCAGTTCAGTTCTGTCCTGGCCTGTGAATAAACAAGAGCTGTTTGAAGAATCGCTGTGTCGTCTGATATGTCCACCCACAACTTAACAATAAAGAATTAAAAACACTGACTGCATCCCTGGAGCAAGTAAAAAAACCCAAGGAGGTATGTAAAGGGGAAAGCAGCTACCACGAAAAATCATCAAAAAACGTGAGGGACGGTGAAGGGGCGCTACCTCAAGGCGGTCGTTAAACTGTAAACTATACTGTAAAAATAAGTCTGAAAGAAATCCAAATTGCACTCCAAGTGAAAATAAATTTAATCCACTTTAACCAGAATATAAAAAAGAACAGCGAGCGTAAAAGAGGGGGAGGGGAGAGAAAGCTGTCTCAGTTTTGGGGATGGTGGGGGGGGGAATCCCCTTGTGACAAGACTAATCCTTGCATTACTGCAAAACATGTGGTTAAAGTCTTCAAGGTGCAACGAGACTCTGTTGTTTTTACACGACACGACTTTGGCGCGCAAAGGTGATTGGTCGCTGTGAATGAGCGGGTGCTTGGTGTACACAAGTCCTCCTCTCTCCTTTTTTTAAAGAAACAAAAACATTTTTATTGAAGGCACCATTAACCCCCACATGATTGCTGGGAGTAAAGCAACTTGCAGGAAGACACTTGAGCCAGTGGGAGGGGAGACAGACAAAAAGGCAACTCTTCTTTCCTTGCTGACACCTTCTTGAGTAACTTACCTGCAGACTGTTTTTCTCAAAGGCTTTACTTCCTTCCTGCTTCATGTTAGCATTGAACTCCATCATGGCCACATATAATAGCTTGGTACTCATAACGGCTTTGGGACACGGGTGGCGCTGTGGGTTAAACCACAGAGCCTAGGGCTTGCCGATCAGAAGGTCGGCGGTTCGAATCCCCGCGATGGGGTGAGCTCCCGTTGCTCGGTCCCTGCTCCTGTCAACCTAGCAGTTGGAAAGCACGTCAAAGTGCAAGTAGATAAATAGGTACCACTCTGGCGGGAAGGTAAACGGCGTTTCCGTGCGCTGCTCTGGTTCGCCAGGCTTAGTCATGCTGGCCACATGACCCGGAAGCTGTACGCCGGCTCCCTTGGCCAATAAAGCGAGATGAGCGCCACAACCCCAGAGTCGGCCATGACTGGACCTAATGGTCAGGGGTCCCTTTACCTTTACCATAACGGCTTCATTTGCCAGGAGTAAGAAATCTTATCTTTCTTTAGTTCTTAGCAGACTATTTATTTCGGCTCTCCGTTGCCATATATACCAAACTCCAACAACAATGACCCATGCACAAAGTTTTCCACAGGTAAGCTATCTGTGCTCATTTAGCAAAATAAGGCGAGGGCGGAAAAATCGCCACAACCTTCCAAAGGCTGCTCTTTCCAATTGCATTTACCGTATTTATCACTCCATAAGATGCACCAGACCATAGGACGCACCTAGTTTTTGTAGGAGGAAGACAAGAAAAAAATATTCTGAATCTCAGAAGCCAGAACAGCAAGAGGGATTGCTGCACAGTGAAAGCAGCAATCCCTCTTGCTGTTCTGGCTTCTGGGATAGCTGCGCAGCCTGCATTCGCTCCATAAGACACACACACATTCCCCCTTACTTTTTAGGAGGGAAAAAGTGAGTCTTATAGAGCAAAAAATACGGTAAATGATTCGTGGAAAACATTTGTAAATAAGGCACCTACAGCAGCCTTAAGGCACTGGGTTGTCCTAGGCGGTTCTCGGTTGCTTTGTAGCTGGAAACTAGAATGAAAAACATTTGAGACTTTTAGTTTAGAGAAAGGGCAAGTAAGGGGTGGCACGATACAAATGTTTAAATTACGCAAGGCCTGGAGAGACTGCAGCCATTTCCAAGTGTCCTTATTTTCCAGGGACAGCCCCGGATTTACAGAAGCCCATCCCGGTTTCTGATCCTAGAATGCCCCGCTTTTCCTTAGGGCATCCCTATTTTCATCAGAGAAATGTTGGAGGGTGTGAGAATGGATAGAGAAAAGTGTTTCTCCCTCTCTCATAACCAGAACTTGTGCAAACCCAAGGAAGCTGAAAGTCGGAAGAGTCAGGGCAGATTTTTAAAAGCCCATTGAGTCCAGCGTCCTGTTCTCAACATGGAAAACATGAGCAAGCAGGGCCCAAGAGCGCACTCTCCATGGTTTCTGGCAACTAATATTCAGAACTGTGGAGGCAGAAGACAGCCATTGTGCTAGAAGCCATTGATATTTACCGTATTTTTCGCCCTATAGGATGCACTTCCCCCCCCAGCGCCAGCCCCACAAGCTCGGGGGACAGCAGGGAGGCGCAGCGCCGCCATCCCGCTGTTCCCCGATCTGGTTTGGAGGCTGCCAGCCCCACAAGCTCGGGGGACAGATATCCGCAAGTCTGGGGAGCCCGGCGGGACTTCCCGCCGGGCTCCCTAGGCTTGCGGATAGCAGCCTGTTCTGGGGGCTGGGGTTGGGGGAAGCTCAGGCATCACCCGCCCCAGCCCCGCGCCTGGGGCGGGGGATTTTTATTCCCCCCCCAAAAAAACTAGGTGCGTCCTATGGGCTGGTGCGTCCTATAGGGCGAAAACCACGGTATCTAATCCCCTTTTAGGGACGCGGGTGGCGCTGTGGGTAAAACCTCAGCGCCTAGGACTTGCTGATCGTCAGGTCGGCGGTTCGAATCCCCGCGGCGGGGTGTGCTCCTGTTGCTCGGTCCCAGCGCCTGCCAACCTAGCAGTTCGAAAGCACCCCCGGGTGCAAGTAGATAAATAGGGACCGCTTACTAGCGGGAAGGTAAACGGCGTTTCCGTGTGCTGCGCTGGCTCGCCAGATGCAGCTTGTCACACTGGCCACATGACCCGGAAGTGTCTTCGGACAGCGCTGGCCCCCGGCCTCTTAAGTGGGATGGGCGCACAACCTCAAAGTCGGACACGACTGGCCCGTACGGGCAGGGGTACCTTTTTAATCTCCTTTTAAAACCAACAAAGTCGGTTGCCGTCATGACACACAGGCGGCATGAATTCCATAGCTTAACTAACCTTTCTTCCAAGCCCTAACCTTTAAAGCCCTAAACGGCCTCAGCCCAGTATACCTGAAGGGGCGTCTCCACTTTCATCGTTCTGCCCGGACACTGAGGTCCAGTGCCGAGGGCCTTCTGGCGGTTCCCTCGCTGCGAGAAGCCAAGTTACAGGGAACCAGGCAGAGGGCCTTCTCGGTAGTGGCACCCGCCCTGTGGAACGCCCTCCCACCAGATGTCAAAGAGAAAAATAGCTACCAAACTTTTAGAAGACATCTGAAGGCAGCCCTGTTTAGGGAAGCTTTTAATGTTTAATAGGTTATTGTATTTTGGTGTTCTGTTGGAAGCCGCCCAGAGTGGCTGGGGAAACCCAGCCAGATGGGCGGGGTATAAATAAATTATTATTATTATTATTATTATTATTATTATTATTATTATTATTAGGAGCTCATCGTGGCAAACCTGCTTGGTCTCCCCACATCTTATCCTCACAACAACCCTGTGAGGTAGGTTAGGTTGAAAGACAGTGACCAGCCCAAGGCCACCCAGCAAGTTTCACGGCTGAGGGGGGATTTGAACCCTGGCCTCCCAGGACCTAGTCCAACACTCTAACCACTGCACCACACTGCCTGCAGTCTCTCCAGGCCTGCAGGTGCTGTGTGATGAAGCACTTTCTTTTATCTGTCCTGAATCTTCCAAGATTCATCTTCATTGTGACATGAGAAAGGGGGAGAAAAACGCTTTCTGTACCCACTTTATGATTTTATACATTTCTATTGTGTTGCTTCTCACTCGCCTTTTCTCTAAACCAAAAAAAACACACCAGCAAATGCTATAACCTTTCCTCATAGGGGAGTTGGTCATCCCATTTATCACTTCCATTACCATTTTCTGAACCTTCCTCAACTTTATGATATCCTTTCGGAGGTTGTTCAATGAGCAGTTTCCCAGAATTTCCTGCATTGCAGCGGGTTGGACTAGATGACTGCTGAGGTCCCTTCCAACCCAGCAGCTCTAGGATCCTACATCTTAAAACAACAGCGAGAACAACTGGGTGAAGAGGGAACTAGGTCTGCATTCAGAATATACATGCAGCTCCTTCCAGACCCTGGCTATAGCCATTTGCAAGCAAGAAAATTCAGTTGTGTGGTACTCAATTTAGTAAAAAATAAAATAAAATCCCAGGTGCCCAAGGGTAAAATGACAATACATTTTGATGGCTCTCTAGTTGGATAATGCTCAGTATATAAAAAGGGAGACAAAATACAGTAAATGTCAGTTTGATACCACATCGTTTCCCTCCTCCCCAAGAAATGAGGCTCTTTTCGAAACGGGGAATATTCATAAAAAAGCAGATTAAAACAGGATCTCTAATGTTGCATCAATATCTTAACCACGGTCAACTCTGGAAGAGTTATTTGCCTGCCTGATTTAGCTTTTGTGGCCCGGTCGTGATTGAATATTCATACCGGAACAAATCAATTCATTCGTTGTTGCTGAAGGCTACAAATTACTGAATCTAGAGATTCTCTCAGTTTTGCTGCAGGATCCTTTGAGATCTTTTCACGTTTTTTTTCCGGATCCTGACACCGCAGGAAGAGTTCTCTCAGCTGCTTTACTTTATCAGCTAGCTTTGCCTGAGGTAAAGTGACCACAATATGGACCAGCTGCTTGTATCTACAGCTCTGTAGCGGTTAGAAAAAAGCAGGTAAGATACGAGAAGGCGCAAGCTTAGGAGGAATCACAGACGGGGAAGATCTCCCTTTGAAGATGCCTCCTTCCTGGTCATGTCCTACGATCTTTTGTGCAGGTGTGAAATTATGGGATGGGAAGACTCTGGCCAAACACCAGCCCAACCCCGTTCCAATATTCCGGTCGTCGTCATACAACTCGACAGCAGCTGCTGCACTCAGAGCATGGTTTCTTTTTCTTCTTGGGATTGAATATGGTGAGTATCGCTTCGTCAAAGACGGCCTTCAGGCCTTTCTGAGTCAAGGCTGAGCACTCCAGGTAGCACTGGGCGCCGATCTAGAACGAATAAAAAAAGAGAGAGACAGACAGGCCTGAGCAACGGTGGCAAGAAAATAACCTCTGGGTCATAAAAAAACCCAGAAGCATTTTTACTCGGTATTATAGGTGAGGACATTAATAGACAAGATGTTAAATTATTTTTATATGCAACAACAGCGGCAAGAGTATTGTTAGCCCAGAAATGGAAGCAAGAAGAAATTTCGACAAAAGAAGAAGGGCAGACGAAATTAATGGACTATGCAGAATTGGATAAAATGACAGGAAGGATTCGAAACCTGCGGGACCAGAGATTTACAGAAGATTGGAAGAAATATACGAACTATTCGAAGAGCAATTGCAATCAACAAATTACGCTAGCAGGACTGCAAGAAGTTTTGTAAGGAGAAATATATGAAATATTGCAAAGTAGAGAAAGAATAGAGATATTAGTTATGAAATTTAAATGTAATAGTGAAAGTAAGAAATGTAAATTAAGTGAACAGATTGAAAAAAATTCAGATGCGATTGATGGAAGTCAAAAAATTGTATAAGATATAAAAGTATGTTTAATTATTGTTGAAAATGATATGTTAAAAAATTAATAAAAATTAATATTAAAAAAACAAAAAAACAAAAATAACCTCTGGGTCAAGGGTAGGCAACCTAAGGCCCGTGGGCCAGATGTGGCCCAATTGCCTTGTCAATCCAGCCCAAGGACGGTCCAGGAATCAGCATGTTTTTACATGAGTAGAATGTGTGCTTTTATTTAAAATGCATCTCTGGGTTATTTGTGGGGCATAGGAATTTGTTCATCCCCCCCCCAAAAAAAATCGTCCAGCCCACCACATGGTCTGAGGGATGGTGGACCAGCCCACGGCTGAAAAAGGTTGCTGACCCTGCTCTGGGTATTGAAAGGTAGAGTGCCCCCAGGCAAGGAGGTTCCATTTGACTTTGTTGGCCGAAAGAAGAGTCCTCTGTCTTCCTCCAAGAATTTGTCTAAAGCTATCTAAGATGTTTTACTGTTGTTTTATGATTTGCTGGAAGCCTCCCAGAGTGGCTGGGGCATATAAGAGCATATAATTCAATCTATCATCTATCTATCTATCTATCTATCTATCTATCTATCATCTATCATCTATCATCTATCATCTATCATCTATCTATCTATCTATCTATCATCTATCTATCTATCTATCTATCATCTATCTATCTATCTATCTATCATCTATCATCTATCTATCTATCTATCTATCATCTATCTATCTATCTATCATCTATCTATCTATCTATCTATCATCTATCTATCTATCATCTATCTATCTATCTATCTATCTATCTATCTATCTATCATCTATCTATCATCTATCTATCTATATCTATCTATCATCTATCTATCTATCTATCTATCTATCTATCTATCTATCTATCTATCTATCTATCATCTATCATCTATCTATCTATCATCTATCTATCTATCTATCTATCTATCTATCTATCTATCTATATCTATCTATCTATCTATCTATCATCTATCTATCATCTATCTATCTATCATCTATCTATCTATCATCTATCTATCTATCTATCTATCTATCTATCTATCTATCTATCATCTATCTATCTATCTATCTATCTATCTATCTATCATCTATCTATCTATCTATCTATCTATCATCTATCTATCTATCATCTATCTATCATCTATCTATCTATCTATCTATCTATCTATCTATCTATCTATCTATCTATCATCTATCTATCATCTATCTATCATCTATCTATATCATCTATCTATCTATCTATCTATCTATCTATCTATCTATCTATATCTAATCTATCTATCTATCATCTATCCTTTAGCTTGCATCCTAGCCCAACATCCTGTATCCCATGGCGGCTAAACTGGGTACCTCTAGGAGTAGCCTTCAAGCAGAGCATGAAGACAAATATCTATATTCTGCCATTGCTCCCCAGCAATGGGTATTCACAGGTAGACTATCCATGGACATGGAGGTTCTATTTGACCTAAAGCCATCAAACATCCTTTCCCCTCTTCTGTGGACTTCTCATATGGACAGAGTGGAAGTAAAATCTGCATGTATAGGCACTTATGAAGAACTTGTATTGTAACGATAGTCTTTTCTAGGTTTTTAGATGGCTCTGTTTTATCTGTGTAAGCTGCCTTGAGTCCTGGACTGGGGAAAAAACCGTATTTTTCACTCCATAAGACACATTTTTTTCCTTCCTAAAAAGTAAGGGGAAATGTCTGTGTGTCTTATGAAGCGAAAGCTGTGTGGAGGAGGGACGTGCAAGCGGCTCCTGTCCGCTTTGCTGCTTTAAAGCAAGCCGCGGAGGACGGACGGAAGCCATGGCTCCCCTTCATTCAGAATATTTCCCCCCCATGTTTTCCTCCTCTAAAAACTAGGTGTGTCTTATGGTCAGGTGCGTCTTATGGAGCGAAAAATACGGAAAATACATACATACTGTATATACAACAACAACAATGAGCCTGGCTTAGTTTACAAGGAAGGTACAGGGCCCAAATCAGGTGTAGGTCTAGTTTGCCTGATCAAATCCTGGCTCAATCAGTCAAGATATGCATGATTTTCATGCCCTTGCATGCGGCGTCTTGGCTCTTGGGTTTAATGGGAGCAACAGTACCTCTTTAGCCAGTTTGATGCCGTGTTCGTAAGACAGGGGCTTCTCCTTCATGTAGAGCAATCGAGTCAAGGTTTTTGGATCATCTCGTAGGTCAATCTAGGAGTTTAAAGCAGACGTAAAGTTTAAGGCTTGTTCAAAAAAGAAAAGAAAAAAGGGCTATCTAAGGTCTCTAACTGTTGGAGATGCAACAGAGATAATGCTTCTCTAAAAAAGTGTTTTTTCATTGTCCTATATTGAAAGATGTTTTGGCAGAAGGTAACTGAAACTATAGATAGGGATGCGGGTGGCACTGTGGGTTAAACCACAGAGCCTAGGACTTGCCGATCAGAAGGTTGGCGGTTCGAATCCCTGCCACGGGGTGAGCTCCCGTTGTTCGGTCCCTGCTCCTGCTAACCTAGCAGTTTGAAAGCACGTCAAAGTGCAAGTAGATAAATAGGTACTGCTCTGGCAGGAAGGTAAACGGCGTTTCTGTGCACTGCTCTGGTTCACCAGAAGTGGCTTAGTCATGCCGGCCACATGACCCGGAAGCTGTTTGCAGACAAACGCCGGCTCCCTCGGCCAATAAAGCAAGATGAGCGCCGCCACCCCAGAGTCGGCCATAAAAGGACCTAATGGTCAGGGTTCCTTTACCTTTACCTTTAACTGTTTATCAACAGAACTGTACAAAGCAACCTTACATTTACAGAGCAAAATATCCTCTTGAATTATATACTCAGCACATGGAACCTTACAAAAGGACAATAGGAGTGGACTCTCTGTGCCCTTACCGCGGCAAAAAGACTGATATTGATGAATTGGAATAATAAAAATGCGGCTCCCTTCTACGAGGGCATTGAACACTTACACATACAAGCTCGGAACATATGAACAACTTGCATATAAATGCAGACTTGCGATGGACAAATTCAATGATGTTTGGAATCCATTCTTACAAATACTGCAATAGGTTCAGATCTGGTGAAGTACAATTAACAACCTTGTAAAATATACAGCTTTGGGCTCCCCCTCTTTGTTTTCCCTTCTGCCCGGGTTCTGTTTCTTTTTTTCATTTTCTCTTTTCTGTTTGCGTCTCTTGGCACACATATAGTTATGTATTTTTGAACTTTCAATAAAGATGTTAGTCTATCCCCCCCCCCCCAAAGTTAAAGGCTTGTTCACAGCTATGGCATCCCTCACTGAGCAGAAACCTTCTGCCTAGTCCTATCTGTCTGCCCATCATCACATTATTTGGCATTGTAATGGTCACAAAGTGAACTATCATGTGGCAGCTGCAATTGTAGAATCGGAGAGCTGAAGAAGAAGAAGAAGAAGAAGAAGAAGAAGAAGAAGAAGAAGAAGAAGAAGAAGAATTTGGATTTGATATCCCCCTTTATCACTACCCGAAGAAGTCTCAAGGCAGCTAACATTCTCCTTTCCCTTCCTCCCCCACAACAAACACTCTGTGAGGTGAGTGAGGCTGAGAGACTTCAGAGAAGTGTGACTAGCCCATAGCTGTCAACCGTCCCTTATTTGGTGGGAAACTCCCTTATCCCAGTGCCGTGTCCCACTGCTGTCCCTTATTGATGATGTCCCTTAAATTTCCTGGGTTTCAAAGGAAGCAGCTCCTCTCCCTCCCTCCCTGCTGGCCAGGGAGGAGGGAGGCTCCAATTGTGTTGCTTGGCTGCATTGCTCACCCAATAAGGAGTCTAAGAACGACTGGGGGGTGGCGCTTGCATGCCTTGTCCCGATCAAATTGGCCGCGTTGCCTGGGGACTCGCCTTTGCTCAGCGCTTCCCAGCAGAGAGGTGATGGTGATTTTCCTTGCTGCATCCCCTTTGCTGGGTTGCTGCGCTGTGGGAACCACCTCTTGAAGCTTCGTTTGGCTGCTGGCTGGGCTTTCTGCCTTTGGCTCGGAGGGGCTCAGAAGTTGAACATACCTGTGTCCGAAAAATCCCTTATTTTGGCTGCTGATCTCTTATTTTCGAGGCTGCTGGTCCCTTATTTTCAAATTTGTAATTTGACAGCTATGGACTAGCCCAAGGTCACCCAGCAGCTGCATGTGGAGGAGCAGAGACGTGAACCCGGTTCACCAGATTATGAGTCCACTGCTCTTAACCACTACACCACACTGGATCTAGTCCAGCCCCCTGCAATGCAGGAATCTTTTGCCCAACATGGGATTCGAACCGACGACCCTCATGCTCTACCGACTGAGCTTTTCCAGTTGGCTGAGTTAGCATGAACACACCCGAGACCAGTGTTTTGCAGACTCCCCAGCCATCCTTTACCTGTGTTCCTATCAGAACATAAGGCACATGGGGCATGCAGACTTTCAGTTCCGGCACCCATTCCTCCTGGACGTTGTGGTACGAGGCAGGGTTCACCACGGAGAAACAGATCAAAAACACGTCCGTGTTGGGGTAAGAGAGAGGCCTGAGCTGGTTGTAGTCCTCCTGCCAGACAGCAAAAGAATTTAAATGAGAGCATTACAACAGCAGTGAAATGGTTATTTGGAGCAGCAAACTAGATGTCCTTTCTGATTCCTCCCAATTCTTTGATTCTAAGCATCCACACAACCGTTTTTGCACGTGATAAAGTCAAAATTTATTGAGTTGCCTAGGTGTTTTCTTATTAGCTTTCGGGGCCAGGAGCAGGCAGTTCACTAAACATTAAGAAGAAGTTTCTGACAGCAAGAGCTGTTTGAAATAAATACTACTTTGGGGCAGTGCTATTTTTCTAATCTAGAACTCGCCATGAATGCCTCCCTTGTTCTCTTAGGAAAAGCCCTGCTTTGGGGGGAAATGTAAAATTCTCAGGCGGTGAGATTATTTTAAACCATATACCAGCCGTGGGGTTTGACTGTCTGCCGAAAGACTGATATTGATTCATTGGAAAGATAAAACCATGGCCCTCTTTAAGCGATGGATAGAAAATATGACAATGCTTACAATATACAAATGGATTGCTTTTATCTTGTTAGTAATTTTTCATTCGTTGGAATAACTGTATTACTTATATACCTGTATTCCATATTGTATCACAATTTCAAGTATTTTTCTTTAATTTTTCTTTTCTTTTCTTTTCGTTCTTTTTCTTTTCCTTTATTTTCTTATGGAAAATTTTCAATAAAATATTATTATTATTATTATTATTATTATTATTATTATTATTATTAACATAGGTTGGACGGCCATCTGTCAGGGATTCTTTACCGTACACTTTTTGATGTGGTGAACTGCAAAACAGATAGCTTAGAGTGACCACGAGATGGCACTAGATTCTTGCAAGAAGGTTCACAACAAAGCCTTTTGAGTTTCCGAACAATATTTGCTTCGGAGAGGTGAAGCTTGGGGCACCATTAAGAATGTCAGAAAGAGAGCTGGAGACATGGAATGCGACATCAACACTTGACTCTGAGATAATTGGCTGTCATGACACTAGGTTGGGTAATTCACTTGGACTCTTGTGCCGAGGGCAAAATCCCAGGGGAGATGGGGAGGCGAGACAGAGGCCCCTGCCGGCCCTCCAAGTGTCCCTATTTTCCAGGGACAGTCCCCGATTTACTGAAGCCGCCTCGGTTTCTGATTTGATCCTGGAATACCCCGTTTTTCCTTATTTTCATCAGAGGGGATGTCTCTATTTTCATCTGAGAAAAGTTGGAAGATAAGGAATAGGATGTCCTTATTCTCATTGGAGGGACACAGGTGGCGCTGTGGGTTAAACCACAGAGGACTTGCCGATCAGAAGGTCGGCGGTTCGAATCCCCACAATGGGGTGAGCTCCCGTTGCTCGGTCCCTGCTCCTGCCAACCTAGCAGTTCGAAAGCACATCCAAGTGCAAGTAGATAAATAGGTACCGCTCTGGCGGGAAGGTAAACGCCATTACCATGCGCTGCTTTGGTTCGCCAGAAGCGGCTTAGTCATGCTGGCCACATGACCCGGAAGCTGTACGCCGGCTCCCTCGGCCAATAAAGCGAGATGACCGCCACAACCCCAGAGTTGTCCGCGACTGTACCTAATGGCCAGGGGTCCCTTTACCTTTTTATTTTCATTGGAGAAATGTTGGGGCGGGGGGGGGGGGAAGGTTATGACCCTGTTTTCATGGTAAGCTGCTGACAGTATTGCATAGGTGTTATGTACTGACGTTCTCACCCTGGGCCAGCAGGGGGAAATGTAGATAGTTATGCAAATGAAGGATCGAAAGTGATTGGATAGTTTGTATGCAAATGAAGGATCGAAAGTGACGTTCAGTGATTGGATAGTTTTAGAAAGTTGCAACAGTGACGTTGTTCTGGAGCTCTATATAAGCAGGCTGACTGAGCTCCTCAGTTCAGTTGGCCTTTGAATAAACAAGAGCTGTTTGAAGAATTGCTGTGTCGTCTGATATGTTCGCCCACAACTTAGCAATAATTATTTCTGGAGGTGTGGCCATGCTTAGTTTTTTTTGCAGCAAAACCAAGATAGGCTTTTGTACTGTGCAATCCTATGCACGTCTGCTGAGAAGTAATTCAGCAAGGCTTTTTCTCATATATGTAAGAGTAAGAGGGCAGAGGCCCTAGCTCAGTGTTAGGGCATTTGCTTGGCATGTAGAAGGTCCCAGGTTCAAATCCTGGCGTCTGCAAGAAGGGCTGGAAAATGCCCCCCTGCCTGAAACTCTGGACAGCTGCTGCCAGTCAGTGTAGACAATATTCAGCCAGAGGGATCAATGTTCTGACTCAGCACTAGGCAGCTTCCTACGTGCGTATAGAGTTTCAGCTTCAATGTGACATAAGTTACAGGCATCTGATGAAGCAGACTCTAGTCCATGAAACCTAAGGCTAGGATTGCCATACGTCCGGGATTTCCCAGAAATACCTAGAATACTGCAGTCGGCAGCAGTGAAGAAATCGGTATCATGTCCAGGAAAATCTGGACAAATGGCAACCCATGTCAGCAGTGTCGTTTTTGCCATCTTTCCTCAAAAATTGTGCTCAACAACTTTGCCCCCCTACCAAAAAAGCTAAATAACGCTGCCAAAAAAAAAATCTAAACAACTTATGTGCCCCGATTATCACTTTTTGAAATATGGCAGCCCTACTGTATGCTGTAATAAATTTGTTTTTCTTTTTCTAATATCATTTTAATTTCTTAAATGAATATTACATGCACAGTACAAACTCTAAATTAGTTAGAACATCATATAATGCAACATAATCCTATGATGTCTTTTATCATCAAATGTATGTTATAATAAATTGGTAGTCTTCAGAGTGCTGCAAGGCTTTTTATACCATGTGTCTGCGTGTATGAAGTGACTCTTGTGCAAGTTTCCAAAAATGAAAAGCTTACATTTTTGCCTGCCTTAAGGAAGAAAGAAGAACCCCAAAATTTTCTTCAGGAGAAGAACAGCGGCACTGAAGATAGACGTAACATGTAGAAATGATGGTAGATTACCTGTCCTGCAGTGTCATAAAGTCCAAGCAAATGCTGTCTGCCTCCGACTGTCACAGTCACTATAAAAAAAAGAGAAAACAGAAATATATTACAGGAGTCTGGTTGGATCAGAATAAGGGCCCTTGCAAAATTTGGGCTTTTTTCAGTTTGGAGCAGAGGTTCCCAAACTTATTTGGTCTACCACCACCTTTTCGGGGGGGGGGATTACTCAATGGCCCCCGGAAATCCTGCCAGCTCAGTCCAATCTGCTCGAGGGTCAAGGTCGGTGCCACAGTCCCCCTGCCATTGTTGAAATAGGCAGGCAAGCTGAGACCCACTTCTTGGGCCTGGGTTTACCCAAAAGGGTTTACCCAAGCCCAGGAAACCCATCATCTCCAGCATGACTGCCAGATCCAGGGGAGGCGTTGTATGAATGGTTGTTTTTAAAATTCTTCTTTCTTTATGCTTCCACTGCCCCCTTACTTTTATTCAACGCCCTCCCCCAATTGCACCCGAGGCTACTACTGCCCCACTGGATTGTCCCAGCGCCCCCAGGGGGTGGTATCGCCCACTTTGGGAAACACTGGTTTAGAGAAAAGGTTGGCTTAAGAGCTTGACGTGGAGTAACATTAGACCTATCCCTGCCCATTAGGTAAAGGTAAAGAGACCCCTGACCTTTAGGTCCAGTCGTGACCGACTCTGGGGTTGCGGCGCTCATCTCGCTTTATTAGCTGAGGGAGCCAGCATACAGCTTCCGGGTCATGTGGCCAGCATGACTAAGCCGCTTCTGGCAAACCAGAGCAGCACACGGAAACGCCGTTTACCTTCCCACCGGAGCAGTACCTATTTATCTACTTGCACTTTGATGTGCTTTCAAACTGTTAGGTTGGCAGGAGCAGGGACTGAGCAACGGGAGCTCACCCCGTCATGGGGATTTGAACTGCCGACCTTCTGATTGGCAAATCCTAGGCTCTGTGGTTTAACCCACAGCACAGGACCTTAAATTTTGACACTGGAAGAGACAAGAGAGGGAGACAGGATAAGAAGGGAAGATGATGGATGGATGAAAGGAAGAGTAGCTGCATGGATTCAGGCTGAAATTTGGTTGGGATCCTCGCATGACAATGGACTCGTGTGATGTTTTGAAGTTGGAAGAAAAGCACCCACCAAACAAAATTAGACATCTGTTGCACTTAGCTCATCTTTTGTTATTCTAGCTCCAGTGTGCAGATGAACTTCCCAGGCTGGTGATTTCGGGGTAGCAAGAGATCTAAGGAAGCTACGCAGGGTCAGGAAGAGACCCCCCGCTGGTGGGTACTCATCTCTAAGAGCCCAGATCTAGGTTGCGACTCTTCCTTACTGAGGGAGTGTTTGGGTTATGTCTGGGTTTGGTACATTTGGCATCCGTTCCCCCCTTCCTCTTCTTTCTTTCCAGTGGAAGATAGTTTGCAGTGTCTTGGTCCTTGCGTCAGAACCCACCATCTCGGTGAGAGCGATGGGAGTTCGTTTTGGACAAAGCATGGCTATTCTTTTATGTGTTTATGTCTCCCAACACTCATCTATTGAAAATCTTGTTTAGTTTGTGTTATGCCCTTCCTCCCAGGAGTCCCGGGAAGTATAAACAGTCTTCTGAGCAGCCTCCCATTCAGGTGGTGGCCAAGAGCAAGCCTGCTCTGATCCAGAGATAAATAATTGCTTTTGCTTTACGTTACATGATTCATCTGGCTAAATCAACTTTCCACCCCCCCACAAAGGGGCTCCAAGTAGTCCAATGCATCATGGGAAGAGGATGGGCTGAGAGGAAAGCAAAGCTGATTATTTCCTCTATGAGGAAAGGTTGCAGCGTTTGGGATGTTTTAGTTTAGAGAAAAGGTGAGTTAGAAGCAACACGGTAGTAGTGGCAGACCCCTGACATTCACCCCATTTGTTGGGTGCTGGTGCCAAGTCTGCACATTATGCACTGCTAAACGCCACCCCAATCCCTGAGCAGTGAGAGATTTCATAAGTTCCAGGTGCTTACCAGGAGTTTGGTTTCCATGGAATGAAGGTCAGTGGAGATGGTCGATATACGGATTTATTTCCACATATATACAACCTGTGAGGGACTCACAGCAAGAAAGTATTTGAGGGGGCCAGCCCCCCACAAAGTTGATGGGCATTCCTATTCAAATAGTGTGTGTGCACTGCATCATGTGATCGATTGTGCGAGGCGGGGCTTACCTGGGCCCCCACAATATTTTATTCAAGTTGGTGCCTGTCAAGATGCTGTCAGCGGCTCCCGGCTGGTTGCCCAGGAAAGTATAAAGACAAGGAAACGTTTCTCACTGTCCTTTTTTATTTCAGTCTTTACACAGAGAGGCTATAGAACCCAGCCTTTTGGATAATGGCGTTGTGCGAGTGAATCTCCACCCCCCCGTCTCTCCCACTTTCTCATTCATCAATCTCATCGTCTCCTCTACGGATGCTGCTACATGCCCTCTGTTTTTGAGCTCTTTGCTCTCCTGCTTTCAAGGCTCGCTGGGTTCTGGGAGGGGGGGTCTGAAATGCTTTCTAAAGACACTGTGTCCGTCAGCTGTCGCCCCCCCGGTGCTTCCTCTTCCTCCTCTTCCATGATTTCCCAACTCCCCCCCTCATCTGCCTCTGAGCTGTGACCTCCCTCAAACCCCTGTTGTAAATCTAAACTGTCTTCCTCTTCCTCCTCCCTGGAAGGGTCAAGCTGGGAAGGCAGCCTCCACCATTCCTCTTCTGCCCAGTCCCTGCCATCACCCCTGGCACAAAGCAAGCATGCCTCTGTCTCTGCAGCTACCAGCCTGCTTCCAGCTCAGCTCTCACACAACAACCCCCTATCTCGCTTTTTTCTTTCTGCCCACCCAACTTCTTTGGTTATGCTAATCCTGGTGCTTGTTTATGGAGAAAGCTAGAGAGTCCCAGAAAGACATCTTCTGCTTCATTGTCTATGCAAAAGCCTTTGACTGTGTCGACCACAGCAAACTATGGCAAGTTCTTAAAGAAATGGGAGTGCCTGATCACCTCATCTGTCTCCTGAGAAATCTCTATGTGGGACAAGAAGCTACAGTTAGAACTGGATATGGAACAACTGATTGGTTCAAAATTGGGAAAGGAGTATGACAAGGCTGTATATTGTCTCCCTGCTTATTTAACTTATATGCAGAATTCATCATGCGAAAGGCTGGGCTGGATGAATCCGAAGCCGGAATTAAGATTGCCAGAAGAAATATCAACAACCTCAGATATTCAGATGACACAACCTTGATGGCAGAAAGTGAGGAGGAATTAAAGAACCTTTTAATGAGGGTGAAAGAGGAGAGCGCAAAATACGGTCTGAAGCTCAACATCCAAAAAACGAAGATCATGGCCACTGGGCCCATCACCTCCTGGCAAATAGAAGGGAAAGATATGGAGGCAGTGAGAGATTTTACTTTCTTGGGCTCCATGATCACTGCAGATGGTGACAGCAGCCATGAAATTAAAAGACTCCTGCTTCTCGGGAGAAAAGCGATGACAAACCTAGACAGCATCTTAAAAAGCAGAGGCATCACCTTGCCAACAAAGGCCCGTATAGTTGAAGTTATGGTTTTCCCAGTAGTGATGTAAGGAAGTGAGAGCTGGACCATAAAGAAGGCTGATCGCCAAAGAATTGATGCTTTTGAATTCTGGTGCTGGAGGAGACTCTTGAGAGTCCCATGGACTGCAAGAAGATCAAACCTTCTGAAGGAAATCAGCCCTGGAAGGACCGATCGTGAAGCTGAGGCTCCAATACTTTGGCCACCTCATGAGAAGAGAAGACTCCCTGGAAAAGACCCTGATGTTGGGAAAGATGGAGGGCACAAGGAGAAGGGGATGACAGAGGATGAGATGGTTGGACAGTGTTCTCGAAGCTACCAGCATGAGTTTGACCAAACTGTGGGAGGCAGTGGAAGACAGGAGTGCCTGGCGTGCTCTGGTCCATGGGGTCATGAAGAGTCGGACATGACTAAACGACTAAACAACTAAACAACAACAATCCTGGTGCCTAACTAGCCAGCCACAATTGTTGCCTAGACAAAGGGACTGGTTCGGCAAGCTTGCTCTCCTATCTTCGAACCTGCCCTCCCTACACCAATACAGGAACCCAAGAATCAGACAGGGCTCAAAGCATCGTGCAGAATGGTCCTTTTCCCAACAAAATATGGTGCCCATCATAAAGTCAGGGGTTTGCTGGCAAACTGATAAAACGCACCGAGAACTTTTACCCGTTGCACCTTAACGAGGTCCGAATTCTGCGCCGCATCCATCTCACTTTAAAGCTCCGTCAATAACAGCCGGAGGAAGGCAGGCAGACTGACAGCTCAGCAGGTTTCCTGTCTAATGAAGCTATCTGGAAGTTTGCCTGGAAGTCGGTGGAGAACTAGTCCACTCTCCTTCCATGCAAAAATAATAACTGTGATGGATTAGGCTTGATCTCTCTGTTCATCTACCTGTGGCATGAGCTACCAGGTGCTGATTTCTTTTTGTCTGACTAATCTCATTTATCATTTAACACCACTCCTCCCCTCCCGGGTGTAATTTATTATTAAAAGTCCATTTCACTTGTTTCCTGAGGGCCCCCACTGTAGAATGATATGGTATTGCTGGATCCCACCCATGTAGTTTTGGAGGCTCTGGGTGAGACGTGAAAGCATCTGGCAACGCAACGTAACAGAGCAGCTGGGAGGACGGATTGATCATTTTCATATCTGCCACTACCTCTGGCCTGTCAGGAAATCCAGTTGCTATCGACAGCTCCGCGGCTATTTATTAAGTCAAGGGCCAAGGCAAGCAGGTCCTGATAAAGATGCACAAAAGTCCCCGGCAGACAGTTAATGAACAGCCTTTTCCCTCGGGGGACGATTCTTCCAAACCCTTATCTGCCGGAGGTTGACAAGCTGGTAATAGGAATTCAATGTACAACAAATCTGTCCTTTAAGCAGCGAGGGGAGGCGAAGTCAGGAAGATAAATAGAACAAGAGCGCTCTGACAACCTCTCTTGTACAAGGTGGGAGCCGAATACGGCCTGGTGAAAACACGGAGGACGGCGCTGATTGACAGGGTTAGATTTATATTCCCATATCTTTGCAGAACGCAGCCTAAGCTGCATTTCGAAGAGCCGCTTCATCACTCTGGCAAGCTGTTGCTTACATGGGCCTCTCTGAAGTGGAAAGCGCTTATTATTTCAATCCCTCGATTTATGCAATCCCTGACAGCCCAGGAAAGGAGGGCGGTTCCTTTCTGCTTGTGCCTGAGCACGGAAGAGGGTCACGAGGAGTGTTTGCAGACCTCTCCCTGCTTCCAAACCGACCTGGCAGGAAGGGAATGAGGGATGAAAATTCCCAGTTGAAACAAAATTCCCCTTCCCGACTGTGTTAGAACATGTGCTTCGCATGCAGAAAGTCGTAGGTTCAATTCCTGTTAGCTCCAGTTAAAAAGATCTGCGTCAGGACTGCTGGGAAAGTACCCAAAGAGGACCCAGAAGTTGGAAAGCTCATGTAAAAAAAAAAAAAAAAGGATCTATTTATTTATTTCATAAAATTGACGCACCAATTGATTGTGAACAAAAAACATCATAGAATCATAAAACTGGAAGGGACCCTGAGAACAGGGACATTCTATTCTGTACAGTGGTAGCTCGGGTTAAGTACTTAATTTGTTCCGGACAGTGGCGTAGCGTGGGGGGTGCAGGGGGGGGGCCGGCCGCACCGGGCGCAACATCTGGGGTTAGGGCAAATCCATGGGTTAGGGGGCGCAAATCCACGGGTTAGGGGGCGCAAATCCACGGGTTAGGGGGCGCAAATTACTTGCCTTGCCCCGGGTGCTGACAACCCACGCTACGCCACTGGTTCCGGAGGTCCGTACTTAAAATGTTTAGGGTTACTCTCATTTTGGCTCAAGAAAACCACCATTTTATAGTTTAAATCAGGAAAAATAAATACAGTAAATGGACAAAAGTACAAAGATTCACAAAATGTTTAATGGTATGCATACTCCTGCGTTCCCCCAGAAAAAAAAGCACTGATAATAAGAATAATAATTAACAATGGAAACTTTGAGAATTATCAGGAACATACCAGAGAGGAAATCCTAATGAACTCAGTGTGACTTAGTTCCGTGTAAAAATGCTTTGCATTGCCGTGTAAGCTGCAAAGTCTTTACCCAGTTACCTGGGAGTAAGCTCCATGGAATACAGTGGGACTTACTTTTGAGTAGACAGTGTAAGGCGTCATTGGAATAAACACGCCATGTGTTTCTTAAGAAATGGCTGGCTGCTGAAGAATTGCAATTAAAGAATTAAAAGTGGATTGATGACCTTTCCCCTTCAAAATCATAGGAAGTTGCCTGCCAGCTTCACCATTTCTTTCATTTGGCACAACAATTTTATTTTCAGTATCAAGAGGACTCCGTTTTTGCACCTACAGACCCACACAGCTCTTTTAATTGCTCTCCAAGATGTGGAGGGTGGGAGGAAAAAGGAAAACCGGGATATTCCGGGATCAGATCAGAAACTGGGGTGGCTTCTGTGATTCTGGGACTGTTCCTGGAAAATAGGGACACTTGCAGCATATAATAAATAATAATAATAAATTTTTATTTATGCCCTGCCCTTCCCGGTTCAAAAACCGGACTCAGGACGGCTAACAACAAATTTAAAACACTTTAAAACACTTTATTATAAAAGCAGCATAAAATACAGTATAAAAACATGAATAACAATAACATTCAAAAATCAAAAATCAATTAGATAATCACCAGGGCTAGCTGGCTGAATTGATCCTACTTGGGCCAGCGAGGAGGCCAGGGGAGAATTAGCTGTGGGGTCTCAGAGCGGGTGATCTTCATAAAAGGGGAGGAGGAGGGAAGAGATTGGAAATAAAAGATCAGGCTGAATTCAAATTAAAGGCCAGGCGGAATAGCTCTGTCTTACAGGCCCGACGGAAGGAGGTTAAATCTTGAAGGGCCCTAGTCTCATGGGACAGAGCATTCCACCAGGTCGGAGCCATCACTGAAAAGGCCCTGGCCCTGGTGGAGGATAGTCTGACTTCTTTAGGGCCTGGGACCTCTAAACTATGGTTATTCATGGACCTCTGCGGGGCATACCAGGAGAGGCGGTCCCATAGATACGAGGGCCCTAAGCCACAAAGGGCTTTAAAGGTCAAGACCAGCACCTTGAACCTGTCCCTGTACTCCACCGGGAGCCAGTGCAACTGGTATAGAACTGGGTGAATATGCTCCCATGGCAGGGACCCCATATGCACAGAGCTAATCCAACCCTCTCAGGGCCGTCTTAAGCATATCCGGCACCGTGGTGCAAAGCTCCCTCTGCCCTCCCATGTTTCTCAGGGAGGGTGGCGCTGCCAGTGGGGCTGGAGGAGGTGGGCAGCGGCTGGAGGGCTGCTGCTCCAGCAGGGAAGAGGCAGAGGCTGGACGCGGCTCAGCTGGCTGCTTCGTGCCACGATAGCCACGGCAGATGGATGCTCCGGGCACGGCGCTGCTTTGGCGCGGCATGGCAGAGGCGGGCGAGGGTGGCAAGCTGATGCCAGGAAGCGCCGCGTCCAGCTTCCACCTCTTCCCTGGCGTCCTCCAGAACTTGGCGCCCTGGAGCCCTGCACCACTAGCCCCTATGGGTAAGTCATCTCTGAACCCTCTAACCCCATAAGGGGCAGATGGCAGCAACAGGGTAAGCTGAGCACATGATGACAGAGGCAGGACCACTGAGGTCAGACTGCTGGCACAGGTCTGCAGCCACACAGCCCTCAGGAGGGCAACACAGCTGCCATAGCGATACCCTCCTATAGGTCTTTCCTGTTTTCTTTATAACCTTTCACCGCTGCTGAATTTTAGTGAGCCACTCGCCGATTGCACTAATTCTCCCTGCCAAAGTTTCATTCTACGTTTCTGATGCGTATAGTTATACCTTCATATTTCCCATATTGCGTTCATTTATTTTTCTTAGCCCCGCAAGTCACCCGGGGGGATATGCATCGATGGGCCGCCCCTGAAAACGAGCAATAAAAATAAATTGGTGTCCAAGGCCTGATGTTCTTGCCATCTGGCAATGAGGTCATTGTCTTGGAGCTAAGACTCCAGGCCTCTCTTGAAAGGTCCTAATGCAGCAGCCGAGTCCATGTTGGAGTCCCTAGTACCTTTTTCAAATGAGCCAGTTTTCTTTCCTTCCCCAAATTCGTCGCAAATCACGGCGCGGGCCGTTTGCCCATCTCTAATTTCAGCTCCCTCAAACGGGAGAGTGGAATGGCAACGAGCAACTTAATTTCTTGGCTTGCTTTGTAAGTAGGATTGCCAAACTATTCCTTACTTTTAAGAAGCATCAATCATGCTAAAGCTTTCTCCGTTATTCCGGAGCAGGACAGCTTCACTGAGCCTAATAGGTGCCCTTCTTTCCAGACTTCTCTCCAGGGTGTCCTTGACTTTTGAAAGCTTCTTTCGCACTGAACACTTTCATGCTTTGCCTTCACATAAAGGAGGCTGGACTAGCTTTTGGAGAAGGAGAGGCAGTGTAGAACAGCTTACCCTCAGCCTGGTGCCCCACAATATGTTGTGTGATAGTTCCCACCAGTCCCGGCCAGCATGGTCAATGGTCAGGGATGGTAGGAGAAGCTTCCTGGTGTCCCTGTTTTCATCGGAGAAATGTTGGAGAGGACTCCTGCCAACCTAGCAGTTTGAAAGCACAAAGTGCAAGTAGATAAATAGGTACCGCTCCGGCGGGAAGGTAAACGGCGTTTCTGTGTGCTGCTCTGGTTCGCCAGAAGTGGCTTAGTCATGCTGGCCACATGACCCGGAAGCTGTATGCTGGCTCCCTTGGCCAATAAAGCGAGATGAGCGCTGCAACCCCAGAGTCGGTCACGACTGGACCTAATGGTCAGGGGCCCTATGCATGTAGGAATTTAGAACACGGCATGATCAGGGTTCTGAATTGAGTGGGCGCCTTCAGTGTAGACCCAGCTCAAACCTCCCCAAATTTCTTTCCCTTTGTACCTGGGCACTGAAAAGGTACCTAATGGTATCGCTAATGCAGAGTCACCAATAGATTAAATTGAGAAATGAATACACAGAAAGGTAAGGTGATGTCAGCTGCAGGGACTCAGCTTCCTCCACCATGGCAGTAAATAAGAAAATCAAACAAAATGAACGTCTTACCAGTTAGATTCTTTAATAATCACAGTGAGAGACAAAAGAACATGTCTCCCTACGAAATGGCGGTGCTCCCAGCAAAGGCTTACACCCCCTCCATCCCTATTAATCTTCGCCACTCCTACGTCTTGTAATCTGAGCTTGCACCCTCTGCGCTTTCTGTTCTGAGACTTTCTGAGCTCTTCTCGACTTTGGGGAGGGTGGTGGAGGAATGCTGTCCAACGACTGTGAATCTGTTAACCCTCTCTCTTCCAGTGTTTCTTCTCCTAGCTGTTCCCCATCCAGTATTTCCCAGCTTCTGCCTTCTGAACTATGCCCCTCTGCAAACCACTCTTCCAAATCTATACTGTCGTCCTGCTTCTGGGAAGATTCAGGAGCAGGGGGAGGCTCCCACCATTCCTCCTCAGTGCAGCGCTCCTCAGCACAGTCCCTGTCAGGTGAGGAGAGTTGTGGCTTTGTGTTAGAGCAGGCACGTAGATCACTGGACGTCTGTGGTAGATCACTGGCTCCCCCCAAAGAAGCGCAACAACTTTGGCTTCCCTAAAAAAGAGAGAGAATTTCCTTCTCTCTAAAAAAGCTCAACAACTTTGACCTGAACTGCTAGTTTTTAGCTCTGTGAACAGATTGCAGTCCCTTGGGAGTTGGCCATCCAGGTTCAATTGCTGGCACTTTTGCTTTGTATTGGGCTGGGAAAAGCTCCTGCCTAAAACCCTGCAGAAATGCTGTCAGTCAGTGTGGACAGTACTGAGCTAGAAGGACCAGTGGTCTGATTTGTAGGGATGGAAAGATATTTCAGTTTTGGTTTCTAATTTTTCCAATCTTCAGTTCAGTTCTCCCCACTAGTTCACAGGTTTTTGGTTGTTTTTTTAAGTCCCCATGAAAATTCATCAGCATTTCTGTGTGAATTTCTCTTAAGATACACATTTTAATATGCAGTTTTGCCTAATGGAGTGAATTTTTAATCTTACTTTCATCAAACACTTTAGTTGATGCATTTTTTACATACATTACATGACTGGAGCAAAGCAAAATTCAGAGAAGTGTGAATTTTGAAAGATAGCTGTGTTTTGGTTCTCATTTTGCTTTGGAAAGGGCAAATTACATATTTTTGCCTTTAAATGTGAGCTGAATCAATTCCCCACCCCACTGAAAGGCAGGTTTCTACATGTCTATGCAGACTATCTACCAGTTAAATCTTGTTTTAACTTTAAATTTATTAACACCGTACACTGCTCTTCATCATTTTAGTATATCATTTCTTCATGGTTTTTAATTGTACATTCAGTATTGAATGTAATGTATTGTGTTGTGTTTTATGTATTCTGTTTTCTTCCTACCTTTTCTGCTGGTCATTGACCAAAATAAATATACTATTACCAATTAGAGTTTCATGTAGATTAATCATTAACTTTTAAAAGATAAACATGTATTTCAAATTAACTTGGATGAATGTCACCTAAAGATTACCCAAAATAATAATAAATAGCAATACAGCCAAACCAATTAGAGCAAAAAATAAACAAGTTGCGCCCTTGCTGCTTAGCCCTGCCGATTAAAAATTGCCGCTGCTCATTAACCTGGTGTCTGTCAATTAGGCTGGTTAAAGTTTGCAGCCATTGCACAATGTGAAAGATGGGAAGACAGCATTTTTAATTATGCCTCCTCCGAAACCCAGGGCCATTTCAGATGAGGTTCCATGACCCCTGCTAAGCTCCTCATTTCACAGTTCAGATTTGTCCGCATCAACGTTAGTGCTCCTTGCCACCCATGTCTCTATTAGACGCGTGGATTCAAAATGGCCTTGACAGAGCACAGAGCTTGCGTCGGGAACAGGGAAGTGAGTTTCGACAATGACAAATGCAATGCACAGCATGTATGGAAGGAAATGTGCAGTATGGGAGAGGAGGGGAACACAACCACACAACCATCTTGGATAGATCGGGTGGATGAAGCATCAGATAAAAGGCTATTTAGTTTGGAGAAAAGGTATGCAATGTTAGGAGTTCTGCCTACACTCGAGTAGGACCATGGCAGAGACACATGCCCAACCGGCATGTTCTCTCCCTCCTGGTCAATCGTTTGGGAGCTTCAAAAGCTCTCTTCAGCCTGAACATCACAGCGACTGATGCCAACTGACACTGGCACACTTAGGGATCCACAGAGTTTGCGCCTCATGCGTGACAGACCTCAGCAACTCAGCATTTTGGCTAATCTACTTTATTTACATATAAACACACATGGAGCACTGCAACATGGCTCCCTCTCTCTCTAGCATCAGACAGCAAAGAGAAAAAGAACAAAGGACAATAGTCCCACTTCACGGAACATAATAACACAAACATCCTGTCTCCGTCACTTTCTACTCTGTGGAGTCAAAACATATACCGTCATGTGAAAGACAAAAATCCCATGACTGCAATCATGGAGGAGGAATTCTAACAGACACATCATAGAGGCAAATAGAATTATGCATGGCCTAGAGCAGGCATCTTCCATCCACAAGTAGCCTGAGATCTACCATCCAATATCAAAAACTGGCAGTGATCTACCACACTCTCCCATTGTCATTCTTCAACTTAAACATATTATATTTGGCTGAGCTTATGATAAAAATAATAACAAATGATAGTCGCTTCCATAAAACCTGAAAAGTTCATCATAAATTGTTATGTACTAAGCTTGGATCCTAGAACAATAGGCAGGTAGGATCCTAGAATGCAACAACTGATTGGCTTGCAGGAGAAGACCAATCAGCCTCCAGGAGGAAGTTAATCAGCCTATTAGGCTGGTAGGATCGTAGAATGCAACAACTGATTGGCCTGCAGGATAAGACCAATCAGGCTCCAGGAGGGAAGCAGAATCTGCCAATCAGACGGGACTCATTGTGTAAATAATGTCTATAAAAGCCTGAGGTTTTGGGGGAAATTGAATCACTGTTTTACAAGCTGCAATAAAGAGCATGAAATCACTGCAGGACTCCAAGTATATTTCATAAATCAATACAAAAAAAAAATTTCTTTCCAGTAGCACCTTAAAGACCAACTAAGTTAGTTCTTGGTATGAGCTTTCGTGTGCATGCACACTTCGTCAGATACACTGAAACAGAAGTTGCCAGATCCTTCTATATAGTGAGAAGGTGGGGAGGGGTATTACTCAGAAGGGTGGTGGGAATGGGTGGTTGGCAGATAGCTGAGATGAGCCTGTTGACGGCTCTTAACGACTGCAATAGGTCTTACAGGAAAAAGCAAGGGGTGAGAAGGTGAAAAATGGCTTTGTCATGTATAATGAGATAAGAATCCAATGTCTTTGTTCAGACCAGGTCTCTCCATGGTTTTAAGTTTGGTAATGAGTTGCAATTCAGCAGCTTCTCTTTCCAGTCTATTTCTGAAATTCCTTTGTAGTAATACAGCTACTTTGAGATCTTGTATAGAATGTCCTGGGAGATTGAAGTGTTCTCCTACTGGTTTCTCTGTCTTGTGATTCTTGATGTCCGATTTATGTCCGTTTATTCTTTGGCGTAAGGTTTGGCCTGTTTGTCCAATATAGAGAGCTGAGGGACACTGTTGGCATTTGATGGCATATACAATGTTAGACGATGAGCAATTAAATAGTCCCGAGATGGTATGTGTGATGTTGTTGGGGCCAGTAATGGTGTTGTCCGGGTGTATGTGGCAGCAAAGTTGGCATCTGGGTTTATTGCAGGCTCTGGTGCCAGTGTCCGTGTTACGTCTGGTTGTAGTATTATTGTGGGTTAGGAGTTGTTTAAGATTGGGTGGCTGTCTGTAGGCAATGAAAGGTCTTCCTCCCAGAGCTTGAGAAAGAGAACTGTCATTGTCCAGGAGAGGTTGTAGATCTCTGATGATGCGTTGTACTGTTTTGACTTGGGAGCTGTATGTGATGACTAGAGGTGTTCTGTTATTTTCTTTTTTGGGTCTGTCTTGCAGCAAGTTCTCTCTGGGTATCTGTCTGGCTCTGTTGATCTGTTGTCTAACTTCATCTGCTGGGTATTTTAGTTCTAAAAAGGTTTGCTGTAGATCTCTTAGGTGAGAGTCTCTGTCTGTAGAATTGGAACAGATACGGCTGTAACGTAGTGCCTGGCTATATACAATGGACTGTTTGGTATGTTTGGGATGGTAGCTAGAGGCATGTAGATATGTTTGTCGGTCAGTTGGTTTACGGTATAAGGTGGTGTCTATGCGTCCATCCTGTATTTTTATAGTAGTGTCCAAAAAATGTATTTCTTGCATAGATTGATTCATTGTTAGGTTGATTGTGGGGTGAAAATCATTGAATTTCTGGTGGAAGGTGTCCAGGGTCTGTTGACCATGTGTCCAGATGATAAAAATATCGTCAATGTATCGCAGGTACAAGAGAGGTTTGAGTGGGTAGGAGTTTAGGAAACGTTGTTCTAAATCTGCCATGAAGATGTTGGCATACTGTGGGGCCATGCGGGTGCCCATTGCTGTGCCGCTGATCATAAATCAATATATTTTTAAAGATACATACTTTATATACTTGTAATAACGTAAGAACATTGAGGACAGGGTCCTACGTAATCAGAACATGATGCATGGATTGTTCACAAAAGCTCATGCCATAATAAATGTACTAAGTCTTTCAAGTACCCCAAGACTCTTGCTGTTTTTCAAATGAGTCAAGGGCACATGTCAACCACAGCGGTTTCCCCCCATAGTTCAAAACAGAAATTGGGTAAACTGAACTGCAGAGTTCCTTAACCCTTCCTTAACGTTAAAAACCATGAGTGTAGATACATCCCAAGCCTTATGAGGAATGGTTGAGGGAGTTACTGAAGACCTCTGAAGGAGGAAGGACAAATCATCTGGTAGGGGTAACATAAGTGCCCACCACTCAAATACATCCCCTGAGTCCATGAGCCGGGTGCAAAAGAGGGGTATGCAAAGCAACGGTGCCTCTACTTTTGTTAAGAGACCTGTTTGAAGGATCTGAGCCTCAGTGAACCCCCTCCTTTCCTCATTTTTCAGCCTGCGATGGGAAATAGTGAATGAAATCAATAACAGTAAAGTATTTCCTGTAAATATACCCTCATGCTCAGGTTAAAAGAAAGGGTTGGCCTTTGGTTTTTAATATCCGGTCATTGTGAGCTTTGGGGATTTAAATCAATGGCTGGAGATGGTTTTTCCTGCCTGATGTTACAAAGGCATCTTTGCTCATTCTCTGTTCCATGTTGAAAATGTGGGCCAGCTAGAGGCCTCCCTTCTCAATGTACACGATGAATATTTGTTTTGTACTTGATACTCTGCTGTTTGAAATAAGGATTGTGGCAAATGCATTATTATTATTATTATTATTATTATTATTATTATTATTATTATCTGCTCTGCATGGAGAATTCCTGACTTTGGGAAATTATGGACAATTGCATGATCACAGAAGAAAGCAGGAAGTTTAATACAATTATGAACTGGTTACAGCACATATTCTTTTCATAGCATGATCAGAATAGATGATGATGATGATTTCTACCCTGCCCATCTGACTGGGTGGCCCCAGCTACTCTGAGCAGCCCTGCCATGTGGATAGGAACCAGGAGGAGGGGGAATTTCAGTGGTTCTACTCTGAGTAAAACTTAACAGAACACCATCCCATATATTCTTTAAATGTGAATTGGATCAAATTCCCCCTCCATCTTTATGCCCAAGTAAATGGGGTAAACGTCCCCATCAACGGCCCATTTGGGGTGCCTTGCTCTCTCCCAATTTTGAGCTGAGATCTTGCTCTGAAAACACCCTCTTTCTGGTCCACGATCTTGCATGGGTCACGTGACTCGTGATCATGTATTCGCACTGTATTTCCCCATCTCTGAAAGCTCAGTGCAGCAGGCGTTTGGAAATCCCTGTTTCTGCCGCCCTGTGCTACACCTCTGGGGCTGTGGGCTTGACAGGCCTGGGATAGATGGAGAGGCAGATAATTTTCATGTTCAGATCTGTATGGGATGATCTGTCTGTCTGC
Source organism: Podarcis filfolensis (assembly GCF_964270895.1). Lineage (NCBI taxonomy): Eukaryota > Metazoa > Chordata > Lepidosauria > Squamata > Lacertidae > Podarcis > Podarcis filfolensis. The sequence continues at coordinate 126,450,837 of NC_139604.1, forward strand.
CTTCCTGCTGCTGGCAAAAGTCCAGATGGCTTTGTTAGCAGGGAAACCTGCTGAGCCTTAAGTCTGTCCACCTGTCTCCAGTCCTATTGATAGAGCCTTAAAGTGAGATGGATCGGTCCCCGTTAAGAAGCAGTAGTTGCGGCTGCATGTATTCCAATTGCATATTCTTGGCCAAGAAGAGCAAAACAAATAAAACAAAATTAGAATGTATCAGCACAGCTTCCAATAGCCATTAGGGCCTGGGTGGAGAAGAAGTGGTTCTGCAGAGTTAAGAACAAAAGCATAGCCTACTCGATCATAGAATCGTAGAGTTGGAAGGGAACCCGAGGGTTATCTAGTCCAGCCCCCTGCAATGCAGGAATTTCAGGTAAAGTATCCATGACAGATGGCTGTCCAACCTCTGCAGAAAAACCTCCAGTGAAGGAGAGGCCACCACCTCTCATGGGAATCTGTTCTACTGCTGAACACCTCTTACTGTCAGAATGTTTTTACAAATGTTTAGTTGAAATCTCCTTTCTTGTAACTTGAGACCATTGATTCAGGTCCTGCCCTCCAGAGCAAGAGAAAACAAACTCATTCCCTCTTCCATGTGACAGCCCTTGAGATATTTGAAGATGGTGAGAGCTGGACCATAAAGAAGGCTGATTGCCGAAGAATTGATGCTTTTGAATTATGGTGCTGGAGGAGACTCTTGAGAGCCCCATGGACTGCAAGAAAATCAAACCTATCCATTCTGAAGGAAATCAGCCCTGAGTGCTCACTGGAAAGACAGATTGTGAAGCTGAGGCTCCAATACTTTGGCCAGCTCATTAGAAGAGAAGACTCCCTGGAAAAGACCTTGATGTAGGGAAAGATGGAGGGCACAAGGAGAAGGGGACGACAGAGGATGAGATGGTTGGACAGTGTTCTCAAAGCTACGAACATGAGTTTGACCAAACTGTGGGAGGCAGTGGAAGACAGGAGTGCCTGGCGTGCTCTGGTCCATGTGGTCAGGAAGAGTCAGACACGACTAAACGACTAAACAACAACATCATATCTCCTCTCAGTCTCTTCTTTTCCAGGCTAAACGTATCCTTCAAGCACTCCTCATAAGGCTTGGTTTCCAGACCCTTGATCATCTCGGTCACCCTCCTCTGCACACTTTCTAGCTTATCCACATCCTTCTTAAATTGTGGTGCCCAGAATTGAACACAGTATTCCAGGTGTGTTCTGACCACTACAGCATACAGCAGAACTATGACTTCTCTTGATCTAATTCTGCTAATACAGCCTAGAATAACATTGGAATTTTGGGCTGCTGAGATCAGGCCCCATGGCCCATTTAGTCCAAAGTCCTCTTCTCACAGTGGCCAGCTAGATGCGTATAGGAAACCAGGGAGCAAAACATGAGCACAAGAACAGTCTTGCCTCCTGTGGAGCATAGCTGTCATAACTAGTAGCCATTGATTCTCACCATAGCTGTCAACTTACAGATTTGAAAATAAGGGACCAGCAGCCTTGAAAATAAGGAATCAGCAGCCAAAATAAGGGATTTTAGTCAACCAGCTCCTTTCCTTTCCCCCATAACAGTCAATCCAAACAAATCCAAAAGCCTCCCCTCCCACGAGATCGCCGCCTGCCATTGTACTCAACCAGCTCCTTTCCTTTTCCCCCACCATGTGCCTCTGCTCCAGACAGACCTTTTCCCCAGCAAGGGTGAGTGGGCCGTCGATGACGTATCCATCCGATTCCGATCCAAGCACTCAGCACAGGTATGTTCAACTTCTGAACCCCTACGAGCCAAAGGCAGAAAGCCCAGCCAGCAGCCAAATGAAGCCTCAAGCGGTGGTTCCCACAGTGCGGCAACCCGGCAAAGGGGATGCAGCAAGGAAAACCACTGTCACCTCTCTGCTGGGAAGCGCTGAGCAAAGGCGAGTCCCCAGGCAACGCGGCCGATTTGATCGGCACAAGGCAAGCAAACTCCACCACCCAGTTGTTCTTAGACTCCTTATTGGGTGAGCAATGCAGCCAAGCAACACAGTTGGAGCCTCCCTCCTCCCTGGCCGGCAGGGAGGGAGGGAGGGAGAGGAGCAGCTTCCTTTGAAACCCGGGAAATTTAAGGGACATCATTAATCCGGGACAGCAGCGGGAAACGGCGCTGGGATAAGGGACTTTCCCGCCAAATAAGCGATGGTTGACAGCTATGATTCTGACTTCTAATGCTTTCCTTCCCCACATGAAGCTGAGCCTTTCTATAGCTTCTGCAGTTTCACTAGGTGGTGCCAACTTGCTTTTGAGTGTATCTTTGCCCCAATGAGGTCTGGAAACTTTGAAAGAAATTTTAATTGACCCTCTGAATTTTGTACTATGGATATAGGATTTATAGGGCTGTAGGTGCCAGGGTGGCTATGCACTACCTCCGGACCCATAGGGAATCGCAAGTGGGGAGAGCGCTGTTGGACTCGTGTCCTGGTTGTGGGCTTCCCATGGATTTTGGGCAAGATGGACCTTGGGTGTTACAGTGAGAAAATAGATACCTATTAAACACACATGAAATGGTTGGCTGAACTTATTTAGCTGGTCAGTGCTGTGTAAGCTTACTCAGAAGTAAGTTCCACTGTGTTCACTTCCTAGTCAATGTGTTTAGGATAGTGGCCTTATTTTGTTCTTTTTAAATAATATTTAATAATATAAATTTTATTAGTATTTTCCACACAACAACAACACGAAAAATATCAAAAAATAATAATACTCAAAACACAAAAACCAACATTCAAAAAACCAAAAAAATCCATTTCTTACAAGTTAATAATATAAACACTAAAAAGGAAAACAAACATTGACTTCCACCAATCCCACAGCACCTCCTTTATCTCTCATTGTGTCTTCCTGTTTTCCTGTTTTCCTTATCATCTCTATCCTAACATCTCAGATATAATTCCCTCTTTCTTATCCTTTCACTTCACAAGGTTATTCCAGACTCAGCCAGATTTCTGTCCTCGAACCTTGACTTTTAAGGTATTCATTTAGGCACTCCCATTCTTTTTTTACTTCACTTTTTGGTTTTTGTCTTATTATGTCTGTCAATTTGGCTAATTCTAAATATTCTGAAAGCTTACATAACCACTCTCCCCTAGTGGGTAACTGATTCCCTTTCCAATACTTAGCCACCAGGATTCTTGCTGCAGGATTCTTATTTTGTTCAGTGCCATCCTTGTCGAATAGAGCCAGTGTGACTTGGTGGTTAGAACATCAGACAAGGACCTGAGACACCACAGTTGAAATCCCCACTTGGCCCTGAAATTCGGTTGGGTCCAGGGGTGCCAACTTGAATAAAATATTGGGAGGGGGGGTCAGGTATGCCCTGCCTCGCATAATCGATCACATGACGCAGCAGATGCACACCATTTGAATGGCAGTGCCCATCAACTGGTGATGGGGTGACAGCCCCTTCAAATATTTTATGGGGGTGGTGGTGAAGGGACCTCGGTCCCTAGGAGTTGGCTCCTATATTTGGGCCAGGCAATGCCTCTTGCCTAACCTGCCTCACAGGAAGCTCCTTGGAGGAAAAGGTGAGATAGAAATGCAAACAAACAGACAAATTATTTATCTTTCATACACAGTTATAGTGGATTTGGGACAAAGGCTCTGGGTAGCCCCTATTTCCATTAGGGAGAATGAAAACTTGGAAAGCAAGTAAGGAATTGTCATCTGCTTGGGCTGGCCAAAATAATAGCCGAGATTCCACTGTACTGTAACCCCAAGGACCACAATACTTCCGCAGCTTTAGGAAACACACCATAAATCTATATTGTCATGTGCTCAAGGGTTTTGCGGTTGTGATGAAGTCTCTGGCAGCAATTGGCTCACGTTTCCTAGAACACATGCAGGTTTCTTGACATGCTCTGGGGTAGAGTTGCCTTGGCGTGCCAAGAATAACTCATTAATTCAATGCACAGACTTATTTGTCCTGGAGGATTAGAGCAGGATTTATTTCCCAATAACTGGATAAGTGAAGCACTTGGGGGAGCACTCTTTCAGGTTCGACGGCAGAGTGGTGAATTTTAAGGTGTGGTGAAGCTGAAGGAGAGTCCATAGCCATGTCCAAGAGGAGTCTGAAAATGCAGTGGCTGTGCTTATCCAACAAACACAATCACCACCAGTAAATAGCACAGCTTTACCCAAGTTGCCGCTCTCCCGCTGTTCCAGTTTGCAATGCCCATCAGCCCTAACCAGCTCATTGCAACAAATATAATGTCTATATCATAGAACCGTAGAATTGTAGAGTTGGAAGGGACCCTGAGGGTCTTCTAGTCCAACCCCTAGAAGGCAGGAATCTCAACTAAAGAATCCCTGGCAGATGACCATCCAACCTCTGTTTAAAAAACCATCACTTGGGAAGATAGTCGAGCTAATGCCAGTGTACTGGAAGAAGCAAAGATCACCAGTGTCAAAGCAATGATTCTTCAACATCAACTTCGTTGGACTGGTCATGTTGTTCGGATGCCTGATTATCGTCTTCAAAAGCAACTACTCTATTCCGAACTTAAAAATGGAAAGCGTAATGCTGGTGATCAACAAAAGAGGTTTAAAGACTCTCTCAAGGCAGATCGGAAAATATATAGTATAAACATCAACAATTGGGAAACACTGGCCTGCGAGCACTCCAGCTGGAGAACAGCCTTTACCAAAGGTGTCATGGGCTTTGAAGACTCTCGAACTCAGGACACAAGGGAGAAACATGCTAAGATGAAGACACGCTTGGCAAATCCTCACTGTGATCAACTTCAGCCTGGAAACCAGGCGGAAGGATGTGTGGATCCAGAACTGGTCTCTGTAGTCACTTATGGACACACTGTTAAGACCATGTTCATGGAAGACAATCTTACTCAGTTACGAGTAAGAAGAAGACTACCAGAAAGCTCTTCTTAAAATTTAGTGGGAATCTGCTTTCCTGAATCCATTGATTTGTGTCCTACCCTCTGAAGCAGCAGAAAACAAGCTTGCTCCCTCTTCCATGTGACAGCCCTAGAGATAGTTGAAGATGGCTATCATATCTTCTCTCGGTCTCCTCTTCTCCAGGCTCAACATACCCAATTCTGTCAACCATGCCTCATAAGAGGACAGCCTCCTCTTTCAGCAGCCACCAGACACAATGGCTATATGCTGCCTCCAGGATCAGATACAACGTGGTGGAGTCTTTTGGGAGTGGGCAATTGCCTTCATGTCTTGCTTGTTGGCTTCCTAGGGACATCTGGCTAGCCTCTGTGAGAGACACCATGCTGGACTAGATATGGCCTTTGGTCTGATCCTATAGGGCTATTTGCTTACTATTAGGGGTGGGGATATGGTCAATCAGAATAGCTAGTGAGTAGAAAGATAACTGGTTTGCCGTCGCTTGATTCACTACAAAGTAGCTCCACACATTCACAAGTGACCTTTTAAACAAATGACCTCTAAGAGGCATTATTAACGGGAACCTGCTAGTGTTCTGTTTTCCACATGCTCCGATCCTTAATCATAATGAAATAGAGTTATGACAGTGTGGTGGAAAATATTAATTTATCCTCTCCTCCCATCCCCTCCTTCCACAGCCTTGCCTATCTGTCTCCACAGTCTGTTTCCTTTGTTATCTCTAATGGCAAGAGGAGAACAAGCACACCTCGCTTCTACGTATACTCTGTAATGGTGGTCAAAGGGCAGAATTGAATGTCTCTGTTTATTCAGAACTCTGGCAAAGCCAGAAGCTTCTGCAATGGTCTAAAACAGGGATGGAGAACCTTTAGGCCACTTTCTGAGGCGGGGCACAAGCCAATAAACAGTCAGGGCCAGAGGTGATTGTGAGCAGAGTAATTAATATGATGACAAACAAGATGATCAAGGGTCTGGAAACCAAGCCTCATGAGAAATGACCGAGGGAGTTGGATACATTTAGCTTGGAGAAGAGGAGACTGAGAAGTGATACGACAGCCATCTTCAGATATCTCTAGGGCTGACACATGGAAGATGGAGTGAGCTTGTTTTCTGCTGCTAGAGAGGGTAGGACCCAAATCGATGGATTCAAATTACAAGAAAGGAGATTCCCACTAAGCATTAGGAAGAGATTTCTGGTGGAAAGAGCTTGCTTGAGAGTGAAATGGACTCCTTCGGAAGGTGGTGGCCTCTCCTTCCTTGGAGGTTTTTAAGCAGAGATTGGATGGCCATCTGTCATGGATGCTTTAGTTGAGATTCCTTCATTGCAAGGGGTTGGACTGGATGATCCATTCAGTTCCTTCCAACTCTACAATTCTACGATTCCATAGCCGCCCCACAAATTTGTCTAATCCCCTTTTAAAGCCATCCAAGTTGGGGGCCGTTACTACATCTTGCAGTAATAAATTCCATAGCTCACCTGTGTACAGGGATGACTGTTGGCTATTGGCAGAAGAACATAGAGCAGAAGATGGGGAGGCCAATGGTAGGCAGAATTAGAACCAATGTCAGGCAGAGCCAACCTCCTCCCTGCTGATTTTTACAAGGGCTAATCTGAGATTAAGGAGGAGGCAGTTGGGCAACCCTCCAGGCTGGTTGTAAGCAAGGATGGCAGACTGAGATTAGCAGGCCAGTGCTGATCAGCTGATGTGCGGGGACTAAATCCTGCTGCCTTGGCTGCGTAACCTTGTTTGCTGCTGGGAACAGGATCACACAAGCCAATGCAGGATGAAGCCTTGTCCTCACGTCCACCAGTGTCAGCTGATGGGCAGGTGGATGTGGTTTGGAGAAAATGGATTTGCAGGTCAAATGAGACCCACCTGCTGGGCCGAGAATGGGCAGAGGTTCCACAGCCCTGGTTTAGAAGATTTAGAAATGGCTCAAATTCTGTACTGAATTCATCAGGCTGGGAGGGAATGAACTGATGTGCTTTATGCACCTCCAACTCTTGAGTACAGGTAGTTCTGCTTTCTTCAGGTTCCTTCAACAATCTTCCCCGAGCTTGGGTGTTCGCGGTACTCTTTTGTTCCCAAACCGATCGGCACGAGGCCATACGAGCTCAGGATTAGAAGGAATGATTTATACCGTATGCACTATATTTAGAAATGCTATGCAGAAGGAAGTTTTCTCCCTGTGAATTTATTCTGACAACTCTGTCATAATTCAATTGATCAGATAAACAACTTCATAAAAAATATTAGCTAATCTGAAAGGTTAGCAAAACTGCTCCAACTGTCTTGCCTTCTGCAGCTGAAGGGGATTTCTTCACTGTCCAATCTTCTTGCAATCTGTTTGCAAGCCAGTGTTTTAGTGAAACAGCCAGCTCAGCAAACAACCAAATGAAAATGTGCATTTTTCACAAGGGTCAAGTCTTTTATTTAACTTTGTGTTCCTCAGGGAGCTGTAGCAGTTGGTATATTGCTGGGGAAGCTGTAATCTTAGTGTTATGTATAGTCATACCTCGGGAATGAATGTGCTTCAGGTTGAGCGCTTTCAGGTTGCGCTCCACGGCAACCCGGAAGTAACGGAGCGTGTTACTTCCGGGTTTCGCCGCTCGCGCATGTGCAGATGCTCAAAATGACATCACACGCATGCGCAGAAGCAGCAAAACGCAACCCACGCATGCGCCGTCGAGTCTTACGTTCCATTCAGGATGCGAACGGGGCTCCGGAACGGATTCCGTTCGCATCCCGAGGTACCACTGTACTAAACTTCGATTCTAGAGCAATAGGCAGGTAGGATCCTAGAATACAACAACTGATTGGCTTGCAGGAGAAGACCATCAGGCTCCAGGAGGAAGTTAATCGGCCTATTAGGCTGGTAGGATTGTAGAATGCAGCAACTTATTGGCCTGCAGGAAAAGACCAATCAGGCTCCAGAAGAGAAGCAGAATCAGCCAATCAGACGGGACTTATTGTGTAAATAATGTATATAAAAGCCTGAGGTTTTTTGGGGAAATTTAACCACTGTTTTACAAGCTGCAATAAAGAGCATGAAATCACTGCAGGACTCCGAGTATATTTCACTTAGGTTGGAGGCAAAATGATTTCCTTTGCTTGAGCCATCTCTTCTCTTGGCTGCCTTCCCCTTAATTTGAAGCTGTATGCCTTCAGAAAGCATTGCCTCTGAAGTGTTGTGTAGATGCCAAAGACACAGGCACCTTTCCTGTTGCGAGTAAAGCAACAGCACTTGCAATCAGTTACCTGAACAAGTTGGGGGCAATAGACAGAAAGGCAACCTGTTCTGTTGAAATATACTCGGAGTCGAAAGTGGATTTCATGCTCTTTATTCAGCTCATGGTGGTGAGGAGGAATGGAAGTTCCCCCACAATATCTGCTTTATATGCATTATTTACACAATGGGCTGCATGTGATTGGCTAATTCTGGGATTCTCCTGTAGGCCAATCAGGTTGTGGATTCACTGCCACCTGGAGCTGGATTGCTCCTGCGGACCAATCATACTGCTGCATTGTTCTAGGACCAATCAGACTGCTGCATTCTGAATCCTATTGTTCTAGGACCAATCAGACTGCTGTATTTTGGATCCTATTCAACTCAGTACATAATATCTGTCCTCCGTGGTTCCTTCTTGACTTGTTCTCATGCAGAGTGTGTTTCCTCAGGCTTTCCTTCCTTCCTGCTTCCTCTCCAGTTCGTGGTAGCTTTCTTTGGTCAACCTCGTGACTCCACATGTAAGCTTGTCCTCAGCATGGCTTTGTTTGCCAGCTAAAATCCAATCACAGAGCTAAAACTCTTGGATCCAACAATGTGACTTGGCCATAGCACTCGCTGCTCTAGTAATTTCCAGATTGGATTACTGCAAAACGCTCTACATGGGGCTCCTGTTGAAGATGATTTGGAAACCTCACCTGGTCCAAAACTCAGCAGCTAAGTTACTGGCTGGAGTTGTGTTTGGAATTGATATAAGCCCTGTTCTAAAGCAGTGGCACTGGTTGCCAGTTCATTTCCAGGTGAATTTGAATATGTTCATACTAGCCTTATGAGGAAAAAACAGCTCCTTCTCCCTTATGGGGTACCCTAGAGCCTGTATGGAGTCCTTAAGCAGGTTCCCTATTGGAAGGAGAAAATAACAGAGGCCAACCAGAGTACAGTGGTACCTCGGGTTAAGAACTTAATTCATTCTGGAGGTCTGTTCTTAACCTGAGGTACCACTTTAGCTAATGGGGCCTCCTGCTGCCGTCGTGCCGCCACCGCATGATTTCTGTTCTCATCCTGAAGCAAAGTTCTTACCCCGAGGTACTATTTCTGGGTTAGCGGAGTCTGTAACCTGAAGTGTCTGTAACCTGAGTTACCACTGTATACTGTGAAGCAAAGCAGCTAGTAAACATGATCTTTATTAAACTGTTGCAACAGGGCCATCACTACACGCAGGAGGGAAGAGGGACCCAGAACAATGGCGTGCAACCCCTTATATAGACTTTTGAAATTGCCCACCCATTTCTGTGGACGAGAATTGAGCCCGCTCCTATCAACACAGCCCCTCATCAGATTTTACTTCCTGGTTATGCTGGGCTGTGACAAAGAGACAAGAGTTTAAGAGCTAGCTTTTATGAATCTGGTCACTTACTCTTCCCATGGGTTTTAGTTGCACAGGCAAGTGCAATTTGTTTCCTTGAGGTCAACCAAAGCCGACAACTTCCTTCCCTGCTAATGCTTTCACATAACTATTTTCCTGTACATTGCAATTAGCGACCGCATCAGGCATTTGCAATGGCTTGCATTCAGTGTGCATTCAGAAGCAGCCACAAACCACAAAGTCTTGTCTCCTGGAAACCCAAATGAACGTCTCAAAGGATGTCTTTTATTCATTCCCCTTCCTTGGCAGCAAGCTCAGCTTTTACACTTTCTGGCCATTGTGTTTTGCCCTGAAGGGTCAACATCAAAAAGACCAAGATCATGGCCACTGGGCCCATCACCTTCTGGCAAATAGAAGGGGAAGAAATGGAGGCAGTGAGAGATTTTACTTTCTGGGGCTCCATGATCACTGCAGATGGTGACAGCAGTCATGAAATTAAAAAACATCTGCTTCTTGGGAGAAAAGCAATGACAAACCTAGACAGCATCTTAAAAAGCAGAGACATCACCTTGCCAACAAAGGTCTGTATAGTTAAAGCTATGGTTTTCCCAGTAGTGATGTATGGAAGTGAGAGCTGGACCATAAAGAAGGCTGATCGCCAAAGAATTGATGCTTTTGAATTCTGGTGCTGGAGGAGACTCTTGAGAGTCCCATGGAGTGCAAGAAGATCAAACCTATCCATTCTTAAGGAAATCAGCCCTGAGTGGTCACTGGAAGGACAGATCCTGAAGCTGAGGCTCCAATACTTTGGCCACCTCATGAGAAGAGAAGACTCCCAGGAAATGACCCTGATGTTGGGAAAGATGGAGGGCACAAGGAGAAGGGAACAACAGAGGACGAGATGGTTGGACAGTGTTCTCGAAGCTACACACATGAGTTTGACCAAACTGCGGGAGGCAGTGGAAGACAGGAGTGCCTGGCGTGCTCTGGTCCATGGGGTCACAAAGAGTCGGACACGACTAAACGACTAAACAACAACAAATGTCATAGAATCATAGAATTGTCGAGTTGGAAGGGGCCCCAATGGTCATCCAGCCCAACCCCCGGCAATGCAGGAATCCTGCCGACAGCCATCTCTGGATAGGCTTGAACCACCAACCTCCTGGTTAACAGCCAGGCGCACTGACCCATTGTGCCATCTGAGGGTCCATGTCAATGACATTAGAAACTTAACAGTGTGCAGGGATGCTGCACATCATGGGATTTGGCTGCCTGAGGCAGCTGCTCCAGCCTGCCTCATGGTCGGGCCGGCCCTGCTTCTTAACAGTCCCATCAGCCTCAGTCAGCATGGCTATACTGGCTGGAGCTCAGCAGGTAGGTGTGGCTGCATATGCACAAATGGGACCTTTAGAAATGGCAAAATTCATAAGCCAATGGGGCAATACTTTGGTCCACCAACCAGGGTAGGCTGCTCTTGGGTTCAAATTCCACTTGCTGATCCAGCAGGCTCCTCTGATGTTCTTATTGACCATGCTTAAATCCCCTCCCCCCAAAAAACAAAGGAAGGCGGCCATATGACATTTCCTTCCCCCCTCCCTATTAATTTATTCAGTTTGTGAAATCGCTGAGAGCATTATAGAAATAAATGTCTGTCTACTCATACACAGTGTTTTTTTCTGGGGGGATGCAGGGGTACACATACTCCTAAGCATTTTGTGAATCTAAGTTTGGCCTCATTGAGGGGCAGTATTTCAATATGAGTAGGAAAATGAGACGCGGGTGGTGCTGTGGGTTAAACCACAGAGCCTAGGACTTGCTGATCAGAAGGTCGGCGGTTTGAATCCCCGCCACAGGGTGAGCTCCCGTTGCTCAGTCCCTGCTCCTGCCAACCTGGCAGTTTGAAAGCACGTCAAGTGCAAGTAGATAAATAGGTACCGCTCCGTAAACGGCGTTTCTGTGTGCTGCTCTGGGTCGCCAGAAGCGGCTTAGTCATGCTGGCCACATGACCCGGAAGCTGTACGCCGGCTCCCTCGGCCAATAAAGCAAGATGAGCACCACAACCCCAGAGTCGGTCACGACTGGACCTAATGGTCAGGGGTCCCTTTACCTTTACCTTTAGGAGAATGAGAGTACCCCTAAACATTTTTTTTAAGAAAAAAAGCACTGCTCATACATGTCCGTAACACAAGTCCAGAGAGTTAACAAATGGGTTCCATTTATCTGCCAGATCTATTCTTCTGTGTTTTGTATCAGTCAATTTATTCACTCCAGGTCTACGGCTTTCATGAATTGCCAGCGCAATTTGACTTTTTGAAGGATGAGCCCGAGCGCATTTAGCTCCTTTTAATACCAGAGCGATCACCTTTTAATTTCCCAGCAGATCGCCCTCTAAACTGTTAAATAATATTTCACGGGGAATGAACTATCAAACTGAAACCCACTTCAATACTTAATTCCAGTAATTGTTCATTTTGGAACAATCCCGCTAGATGCAAAACGCAAGCAGGACATTTTCTAAATTAGGAATCGTCAGCAAGTTTTACTGTACATGATTAGGGCTGGTGCGCAGACCATACATTTAAAGCACAACTCGCCCTCCATCCCAGATTGATGGGAACTATAGTTTCTTAAGGGTGCCGGGGATTGTAGCTCTGCCAGTGTAAACTAGAGTTCCCAACAATTCTTGGGGTGTGTATGTATGTGTGTGCTTTAAATGCAAGGTGTCTACGCAGCCCAGGACTCAATTGAGACCAAGGTTTCAGGAGGGTGGGGGCGAGAGACTTAGATAGCAAAGCTAATAATTTTTCTTTAGGTCCAGGCGTTGCAGCTATGAAATATCACTGTGCTTTTGTTCTATCCATTTGAGCTTTATGTAGGAAGATTGCAGACCTTACCTTTTGCATTTTCCATGGCTTACCATTTCTTTGCTTTCTTCCGTGCCTATGTATCATTTATTTAATTTATTGATCATTTCCCGCAAGGCACGCCAAAGCAATTTTGTGATAATGGCACCATAGATAAAAACGTACACAAATTCAGTCCAAGGGAACTAAAGACTCATATATGTGTGCATATATATGTACCAGTTAGGGACAGGGAAGCAGTTTGGCTTGGTTCAGTTGAGGACCCAGTAGATTCACACTTATTGAAACAATGCACGGCAATGCATGCAACTCTCCTTCAAAATCTGCACTTTCCCGAACTTAACAACCCTCTGAACTGCACTCCCACTCGGGGCCGGATTGAGGTTTGATGAGGCCCTAAGCTACTGAAGGTAATGGGGCCCTTTATATGTTCAGCTGTCCTTTGTCAGCAACAAATTGTCACTGTTTTTGTGTTGAATATATGCTATATGGTAATTTATGGACCTAATAGGTATCTAAAGCCGTTTGCACATAACAAAATATGTATTTTATCAAAGTAATTGTTGAACTGAAATACAATTAAGAAGAAGTATATTAATAGTGAAATGAAATTAAGAAGAAGTATATTTTTGGGGGCCCCAAGAGAGTGGGGTCCTAAGCTATAGCTTGTTTAGCTTATACGTAAATTCGACACTGCCAAATTCCTCAACTGTCGGACCTTGCGTTCGACCGAGCTCCTCCTCCGGTCGAGTCTTCCGACGTGATTAACGACCTGAGCCTTTCATAAGGCTCCAGGCACATTTCCCCATTACGCAGAGTATCCAGCAAGCAGGGAAGGACGAGGAATAAGAGCTACATTGCAAAGAGCTTTATTTCTAACTATGCAGACAGAAAAGAAACATCCTCTCTGTGAGAGCAGAGAGGCAACCGAACACAAAGGAACAGGAAACCAGTAATGTCACATCCATCTCCCGTCTTCCATGAGACTTCCAACAGTCTGGAATGTCTGGAATGCAAAACAGAGTCTTGTGACTCCAAGCACTGCACAGTGGCTAAACAGAAACCAACACCAACATGGGATAACAACATGGTACAGGGTTGCCACATGCTGATTTCTCCCTGCTCCTTCCCCCTTTTAGGATAGCAACACTGGACTACAGTGGTACCTTGGGTTACATATGCTTCAGCTTACATACGCTTCAGGTTACACACTCCGCTAATAAAGAAATAGTGCTTCAGGTTAAGAACTTTGCTTCAGGATGAGAACAGAAATCGGGCTCCGGCAGCGCAGCAGCAGCAGGAGGCCCCATTAGCTAAAGTGGTGCTTCAGGTTAAGAACAGTTTCAGGTTAAGAACGGACCTCCGGAACGAATTAAGTACTTAACCTGAGGTACCACTGTACTTTGCAGGGTTGTTGTAATCCATGATTTCTCAACCACAGCAACTCCCCCCTTCGCACAAAGCGGGGCTTCAGCCTGGCCACTGCTGGCAACAAAATGCTGGACTTGGTTGACATTTTGTCTGGTCCTGCAAGATACATCTTAAGGTCAAGAGCCAGGAGGCCCTTTCATTGCTATTGGACCAGCTCCTATGATGTCACAGCTCACAATGCCACAGATAATCCAGAAACCCTTGAATGATACAGTTAGTTTTTTGGGGGGGGCAGGCTATTGTGGGTGAGGGCAAATGAGAGAATGCTGGGAGATATTTTATGCCAAGGTCTTTCAAATGACACGTTGCTGGGCACAGATGAGCCCAAGTGGCCTCGGACAATGGGGAGATTTTAAATTTGCATCTGCTTCAATAAACGAGCATATGCTCAATTCTCTGGCAGCATCCCCCCGCTTCCCCCGAGAGCAAATGCCAACTCTGCCTTATCCCACTCGGACCGGGTGGCTATAAATACATCTGAGATTGTGATGCGGTCTGACACTGTGTTAAAATGGACCATATTCCCAACCTAAGACAGATAATTTCTCTGTACAAGCAAAATTGTCCTCTGCGTACAAGCTGCTGATGCTCCTGCTAATAGATTTCTCCTTCGCTGTCAGGTTCTGTAAAGATGTTCAGTCTCTGATGGTTCTGAACTCAACACGCCTGGGACCTCTGCTTCCAGGGTTCCAAGTTATGCAACCTTGTGGGTCTCCAGCTGAAAACAGATAAAGCCATTCTATTTCCCTTGGTAGTACCTTTCCCAGGAAAATCAGAGGCTCACTATGTCAGGTTCCTACTGGAAGACCAGACAAATGCTAGAACATTAGCAGTGGCGAAGTTTTTATCAGTGGTTGCAAGAACCAATGATCCCTATCTTTAAGTCTGAACAAAATGCTTGTTTAACCTGGAGGTAGGCTGTCTGAATTGTGCATTGCTTTGTAACGATTTGTTGGGTCTCTGGCTTTATCAATCAATCAATCTTTATTACGGTCCATTCTGCTTCCTGAACCTTTGAAGAAAGGTTGTTTCTACTCTACCCTCCAAGTGGCATAATGAACTTTCACAGCATTTTTATGCAAGAGTTTGAGCTGTCCCCAATTCAGGCTGGATCTACACACACGGGGGGGGGGGATGCTATAATTAAGTCAGAAATTAAATTGTTATTAAAAAAAACACTATTTAAAAATTGCATAGATTTTCTTTTGCTCTCTGGCACCATCTAGTGCTGCATATTTATAACGCATTCAGAATGTTTTTCTCTTACTAACGTAGCTGAGTCCTCAGTCTTTACCTCTGCCATTATTTGCACTACTTGGCCTCAATTTACCACCTGCAATATGGGGATAATAATGGTCTAATTTTCAACGGCTCTTGGAAGATCAAACGCCCAGGTGGGGAACCTGAGGCCTGAATGTCACCCCCAAGCATCAGACCTTTTGATTACCTGGAGGGAAGATGTTTATTGCTCATCCTCAACAGTGATAACCTGGTCATTTCAATCCCTGCTCTGGTAACCTCCGAGGTTAGATTTCTGAACCTGCTTCTGAAGACTTTCTGGCTGTTCCAGTTCCTTCCAATAGGGCACCTTGATTGTCAGCTGGGGACTGAACAAATGGATCATAGCTTGCTTCTTCTGAAACATCTCCACCCCCATCATTCAGCCCAGACATTGAGGTCCAGGGCTGAGGGTCTTCTGGCGGTTCCCTCACTGCAAGAAGTGAGGTTACAGGGAACCAGGCAGAGGGCCTTCTCGGTAGTGGCGCCTGCCCTGTGGAACGCCCTCCCAGGAGATGTCAAGGAAATAAACAACCACCTGACTTTTAGAAGACACCTGAAAGCAGACCTGTTTAGGGAAGCTTTTGATTTTTGATGTTTTATTGTGTTTTTAATATTCTGTTAAGGAACGCGGGTGGCGCTGTGGGTTAAACCACAGAGCATAGGACTTGCCAATCGTAAGGTCGGCGGTTCAAATCCCCGCGACGGGGTGAGCTCCCGTTGCTCGGTCCCTGCTCCTGCCAACCTAGGAGTTTGAAAGCACGTCAAAGTGCAAGTAGATAAATAGGTACCGATCTGGCAGGAAGGTAAACCGCGTTTCCGTGCGCTGCTCTGGTTCGCCAGAAGCTTCTTAGTCATGCTGGCCACATGACTCGGAAGCTGTACACCGGCTACCTCAGCCAATAAAGTGAGATGAGCGCCACAACCCCAGAGTTGGTCACGACTGGATCTAATGGTCAGGGGTCCCTTTACCTTTACCTAATATTCTGTTGGAAGCCGCCCAGAGTGGTTGGGGAGGCCTGGCCAGATACGCAGGGTAATAATAATAATAATAATAATAATAATAATAATAATAATAATAATAGTTATTTTCGTCATCGTCATCATCATCATCATCTTCACAGTCTGCCAGTCCATTTTCTGACCACAGTGCCAAGCCTTCCTGGACACTTGTCTTTTATGAAATTGACCACTGGCTTAATTCCCTCCTGCCCTTTTGCCACCCAGACTAGCTCTTCCCGCACAGACAGTTTTAATAGCTAAGCTTGTGCTTTCTAATAGCATCCTCCTTTTCTTTTCTTCCTTCCCTGACTTTCCCAGAACCATGTTAAAACATCGCTGCGGCTCTCTAATTATCACAACACAAACCTCCTCCGCAGGCCTAGTGAGTCATGGCGACAGTTTGGCTCTGGCAGTGACCTCAAGTATGTGCTCAGCAGGTTATGAAGGAAACACCCGCTGAGAGCCTTAATGAAGCATGGCGATTCGGGGCTTAATCAACTCTGATAAAGGCCTGGGCAATGGAAAACAATGGAGCAGAAGTCGGGAGGGTGTTTTCTAGAATTCCTCGGAGCTTCTGCCTTCCATTCTCAGGGCCAAATGGCGGGGGACTAATCTTCTCCGTGCTAAAGATACATAAGAAGAGCTCTGGTGGCCAATGGCCCATCTAGTCCACAATGGCCAACTTGATGCCCCTGGGAAATGTGCAAGCAGCATGGCTATGTTCTGCAGACCCACCAAGCACCCTGGATTTACAGACACCATTGAGGTTTCTGATTTGATCCCAGAATGTCCTCAGGCGGCGAAACAGGACATGCCGCTCCTGCTCTTAACACACTACAGCTCCCATTATCATAGCTGTCAAGCGTCCCTTATTTGGTGGGACAGTCCCTTATCCCAGCACCATGTCCCGCTGCTGTCCCTTATTGATGATGTCCCTTAAATTTCCCAGGTTTCAAAGGAAGCAGCTCCTCTCCCTCCCTCCCTCCCTGCCGGTCAGAGAGGAGGGAGGCTCCAACTGTGTTGCTTGGCTGCGTTGCTCATCCAATAAGGAGTCTAAGAACGACTGGGGGGTGGAGCTTGCATGCCTTGTGCCGATCAAATCGGCCGCATTGCCTGGGGACTCGCCTTTGCTCAGCGCTTCCCAGCGGAGAGGTGACGGTGGTTTCCCTTGCTGCATCCCCTTTGCCGGGTTGCCGCGCTGTGGGAACCACCGCTTGAGGCTTCATTTGGCTGCTGGTTGACTAAAATCCCTTATTTTGGCTGCTGATCCCTTATTTTCGAGGCTGCTGGTCCTTTATTTTCAAATCTGTAAGTTGACAGCTATGCCCATAATTCTTGGGGGGGGGGGGGAGCCATGACTGGCTGAAGTGCTGTCATCACGCTTCAGATGTGTGGTGTGAATATGGCCGTAGTCCATTCTACTGCCTCAAAAAATTCTACCATTTCATTCGGTCCTCACTTTGCTGCATGTGAGATGGGGGGTTTATTGGCTTGTGGGGTTTCTTTATTCTTGTTTTTATTAGGTATTTTGTATTTTTATCTTATGTTTTGTGCTGTGAACTGCCCTGAGGTCTACGGATGAAAGGTGGTATACAAATTTGATAAATAATAGTAATAATAATAATAAATAAGTAAATAGAAATTTGTAGGCCGAGGCTCCGCCATACATTTTTGTACCCATGAGCACAACCTTAGCTCAGCATCTCTAAGAAATCATGTTGCAAGCATTCATAGGTGCCTCCCTTTCTCCCTTTCCTCTCCCTGAACCCCTCCAACTTTTTCAACAAGCTGGGCGTTCCTGTCGCTAGCATTGAGCTCATCCCTCTGCCTCATATCTTTGTTTCCTGAGCTGCTTATGGTTGGCAAGAGGCGTTTGGCACGTGAGTCAGACTTACCTCAGAAGTCAGCCTGACCGGAAGAAAAGGAAATCATTTCTGCGCAGCATCCCCACCTCTGTATTGCAAACATGGCAATACATTGTCTAAATGAGTGTTGCCACATATTCCCCAACGTGAAAATCCGGACAAAGTTGTTGAGCTTTCTTTCTTTAGGTCAATTTGAAATGATTTATCAATATTAATTAATTTTAATGTTCATTAATTTAAATAGTAATGTTAATTAATTTTAATTTTAATTATTTTTATTAATTTAAATATTAATGTTATTAATTTAAATAGTAATGTTAATTAATTTTAATTTTAATTTTAATTAATTTTAATATTATTATTTTTAAAATATTAAACCCCCCTTGCCATACGTCCGGGTTTCACCAGACATTTTGCCGATTTGCTGAAAATCTGCCCAGGTGCCATTATCCTTTTTTAAAAAAAATACTATTTATTAGTTTTCCAACAATTTAAACACTACAAAACAAAATGAACAATACAATACAATACAAAAACACTACATAACACTAACACATTAGATTAACAAAACAAATAGAACGCAACCTGCAGCGGTGCGTCTGCGCATGCACGGGTCGCGATTCGCCGCTTCTGTGCATGCACGTGAAATCGTTTTGCACGTCTGCACATGCGCGAGCGGCAAAACCCGGAAGTAACCCTTTCCGGTACTTCCAGGTCGCCGCAGAACGCAACCTGAAAAAACGTATCCTGAAGCAAACGTAACATGAGGTATGACTGTACAGTCGTACCTCGGCTCACGAATGCCTTGGGAGTCAAATGTTCCGGCTCCCGAACGATCGAAAACCGGAAGTGGGTGTTCCAGTTTTTGAACGTTCATTTGGAAGCCGAACATCCAATGGGGCTTCTGCGGCTTCTTGCAACCAATCAGAAGCCGCGCTTTGGTTTCCGAACGTTTCGGAAGTCAAACAGACTTCCAGAATGGATTCCGTTCGACTTCTGAGGTACAACAGTATATGGATTTAATAGATAAATAAAAATCAAATCTTCTTGTCCAAGCAAGAGTTCCAGGGCGCATTCGAGGCAGGCAAAAACACTCAGGGTGTAAGGCCAATGAGGAATGTGGTGTGTGGAGAGGGGGAGGCAGCCTGGGGTGTTAAGTTGTGGGTGAACATATCAGACGACACAGCGATTTCTCCAAAGCAGCTCTTTATTTGTAAGCTGGAACAGAACTGAACTGAAGGGCTCAGTCAGCCTGCTTATATAGAGCTCCAGTACCTTGCTACTGTAACAACTTTCTAAAACTATCCAATCACTGAACGTCACTTTCGATCCTTCATTTGCATACAAACTATCCAATCACTGAACGTCACTTTCGATCCTTCATTTGCATAACTATCTACAGTATCCCCCTGCTGGCCCAGGGTGAGAACTTCAGTACATAACATGGGGAGTGTTCCAAGGGCCAGATAGAGGGAACGTGGGGGCCACATTTGGCTGCTGTGCCTGACGCCACAGGCCTTTCACAAACACAGTGAAACTGAGCAGGCCAAGGGCAGTACCCGCTCCTTTTAAACAGTGATTACGCAGACGGAGTTCCCAATGGATCTCACTCAAAAGACTCCGCAATTCTCTGGGTAGAGTGACTGTAAATACCACTTTCCTGCGTCACCTGGGAAAGCAAATGGCTTTCAATTGCTTTAATGAACACTGACGCTCGATTGGAGGTGGCAACAAGTCTCTTCAAGGCACAACACGTAAATAAATGACACCGGGACACCCAGCGTGTTGCTGTTTACCTCCGGCTTAGACGTTGGGGGCCGGGATTGAGTCTCGCGGGGATACATGACTGAGAATCCATTTAACCCTCCTCCCTGTGACTTCAAGTTAATTTGAACACACTGCATTCCCCGGTAGAGCTGTGAATTTGAGAGAATAAGTGCAGCCAGGCTTCGTTCATCCCGAGAACCTCGACTCTTCCTTCTGCAATCTCGGTGTCAGCAATTTAAACAAGTCTCGAGTCTGCAAATTACTTCTTAGGCTGAACCAAATGCCGCCTGAAGCAGGCGAGCAGAACTCAGCCTCTGTAAGAAATGGAGCTGGTGTGGGTGATGGGTTAAGTTTGGAAGCAGAAGCGGATTTTGGGCAGCGTGACTGGTTCCACTGGGAGCTGAGCCTAGGGGGCACTGCAAGGCGTGGAAACGACGCCGTCGTGAATTGAGGAGAATGGGCGGTGAGAGGTCTTGCACAGGGACGCCGCTGAAGTTTGAAAGACCCAAGTCTGACTCTGGGGGCAGTTAAGGAGTTCTGCACGTCAGTTGCCCATGTGACTACGATTTCATGTCCTCAGTAGTTCAGTGCAGGGTCTGTTCATGATTATCACAGCTATGCACCTTCCAAGATTATGCAACTTTCTAAGATTGTACAGTGGTACCTTGCTTCTTGAACGGCTCAGCTCCTGAACAAATTGGCTCCTGAACACTGCAAACCCGGAAGTGAGTGTTCCGGTTTGCAAACGTTTTTCGGAAGCCGAATGTCTGACTCAGCTTCCAATTGAGTGCAGGAAGCTCCTGCAGCCAATCGGAAACCGTGCCTTGGTTTTTTGAATGATTTTGGGAGTCGAACAGACTCCCGGAATGGATTAAATTAAACAATCAAAGACCCACTGTACAGTGTCTGTCATGTAGATATAAAACATCATCATCATCATCATCATCAACAACAACAATGGTGGTATTATAATAATCTCTATGTGTTGCCTTCCAGCTAGATCCATTATTTTCTGTGTGGATGCATGAGCAAATGATTTATGAATTGCCCTGAGATCTATGGATAAATTCAATAAATAAATAATTTAATTTATTGAATTTAATTTATTGAATTTAATTTAATAATTTAGTTAACTAATTATTATTAATAATAACAATAGTTTTGAGTGCTCCAGTATCTTTTTTTCCAGGTGGCTTAAACTGTGTTTTCCACGACTTTCCAATGTATATAATGGAACCTACACAGCTTTGGCCTTTAACTACCTGTGTCCTTTTAGAAGTGGGTGGGATGCAATCGCATTGCCAGACCCTCCAAGTGTTCCTATTTTCCAGGGACAGTCCCGGATTTACAGAAGCCCTCCCAGTTATAGAACAAAAAATACGGTACTTCTTCTTAACTGTATTTCACTATTAATATATTTCTTCTTAATTGTATTTCAGTTCAACAATTACTTTGCTAAAATACATATTTTGTTATGTGCAAACAGCTTTAGATACTTGTTAGGTCCATAAATTACCATATAGCATATATTCAACACAAAAAACAGCGACTTTTTGTTGCTGACAAAGGACAGCTGGACATATAAAGGGCCCCATTACCTTCAGTAGCTTAGGGCCTCATCAAACCTAAATCCGACCCTGGGGAAGACTTTCAACAAGGTTAAAAGCTTCAGAAGTCATTGCTGGCTTGAGCACAGTCATCTGAAATCTGCTTCTCTACCCATGACAAACCCAACTGGGGCTGACGAAGCACCGCATCACTCATGCAGATATATCACTCGATATCTTATCACCTCATGACTTATCACTCAATGACTCACAGCTGAATGTGTGAATGACGGCCGTTTTAGAGGGCCCAGTGTGAGTTGAGCTCACATGAAAACTCCATCTGGGATGCGTCAGTGAGAGAGTGCTGTACACTCACGTGTGAACAACCTGCCTTCATTGAGTGGGCTTTGGCCTTGAAATAATTGCCCCAGGTTGCAGGGGAAACTTCAGCAAAAAAAAGTGGGGCCAAGAAGCACCGTGTAAATTTAAAATTTCTAGTGTGAGCATAGATTTCAGGGCCTGGCAGGAAACAAATCAGTGTGCCCCTGGGGATGAGGGGGCTGTAATCTTACTTGGGGGGAGGTTGTGGGGGCCTGTTCCAGCAAGGAGGCATGAATCAGCCCAGAGATGGAAAGAAGACAAGGTCCCAACCAGAGAGGAATGGCAAATCAAGCTGATGGACTACGTTGAAATGGCAAAACTGACTGGAAAGCTCAGGAACCAAGAAGACAAAAACTTCAAGAAAGAATGGGGGGGGGGTATTACTTATTTAGGAGACTACTGTAAGCAGATGAGTACATTAGCAGGATTTTAATAACACTTGTAATGTAACAAATCCTAAGCATAATATGGGCAGATACAAAATATGGATTATGAAATGCTTTTGAATTCTGGTGCTGGAGGAGACTCTTGAGAGTCCCATGGTCTGCAAGAAGATCAAACATATCCATTCTGAAGGAAATCAGCCCTGAGTGCTCACTGGAAGGACAGATCCTGAAGCTGAGGCTCCAATCCTTTGGCCACCTCATGAGAAGAGAAGACTCCCTGGAAAAGACCCTGATGTTGGGAAAGATGGAGGGCACAAGGAGAAGGGGACGACAGAGGACAAGATGGTTGGACAGTGTTCTTGAAGCTACCAGCATGAGTTTGACCAAACTGCGGGAGGCAGTGGAAGACAGGAGTGCCTGGCGTGCTCTGGTCCATGGGGTCACGAAGAGCCGGACACGACTAAGCGACAACAAATGCAGTTGACAATGTTCACAATAAGATCCATGGAGGGGATTGGGGGGGGGGAGTCTAGAGATTCGGAGAAATCTTTAAATGTGGATATTTATTTGGTATTGTTATACATCTACGCTTGTAAAATCAAATAAACACTATTTTCAAAAAGGAGGCAAGAATCAGAGGCAGGGGACACTTCAGAGATGGAGGGTTGAAATATACTCAGAGTCAAGAGTGGATTTCATGCTCTTTATTCAGCTCATAGTGGTAAGGAGGAATGAAAGTTCCCCAAAGTAAGGATGCCCTAAACTCCCGGGTGGCAGATCCTCCCCTGAATTCCTGGACTTAGTAAAATTTAATCAAGGTTTGATTAAACTGCACCAAACATAGGTAACGGTGAAGGGACCCCTGACCGTTAGGTGCAGTTGTGGATGACTCTGGTGTTGTGGTGCTCATCTTGCTTTATTGGCTGAGGGAGCCGGTGTACAGCTTCCGGGTCATGTGGCCAGCATGACTAAGCCGCTTCTGGCGAACCAGAGCAGCGCACGGAAACGCCATTTACCTTCCTGCCAGAGCAGTACCTATTTATCTACTTGCACTTTTGATGTGCTTTCGAACTGCTAGGTTGGCAGGAGCAGGGACCAAACAACGGGAGCTCACCCCGTCGCGGGGATTCGAACTGCCGACCTTCTTATTGGCAAGCCCTAGGCTCTGTGGTAAAAGGTAAAAAAAAGGACCCGGGTGGCACTGTGGTCTAAACCACTGAGCCTCTTGGGCTTGACAATTGGAAGGTCGGCGTTTCGAATCCCCGCGATGTGGTGAGCTCCCATTGCTCTGTCCCAGCTCCTGCCAACCTAGCAGTTTGAAAGCACACCAGTGCGAGTAGATAAATAGGTACCACTGTGGCGGGAAGGTCAAATGGCATTTCCGTGCACTCTGCTTTCTGTCACGGTGTCCCATTGCGCCAGTAGTGGTTTAGTCATGCTGGCCACATGACCTGGAAAGCAGTCTGTGGACAAACACCGGCTCCCTTGGCCTGAAAGCGAGATGAACACTGCAACCCATAGTCACCTTTGACTGGACTTAACCGTCCAGGTGTCCTTTACTTTTACCTTTTTTAATTTTAACCAAACATAGATACTCCTGTGCAGAGTTAGCTAGCATTGCCATATTTCAAAAAGTTAAGTTGTTAAGCTTTTCCCCCATACATCTGTGTTTTTCCTGACATTTGGCAAAATTCCCCCCAATGCCATTTTTACACCCGAAAACCAGGACATGTCAGGCAAGCTTAGAGTTAGCTGGATGCGCAGATTTAGAAGGCTGATGGTGGCCTAGCATTAAAGGAGAAATATATTGTTCCATATTTCAAATAAATCTCTGAGCGGTACAAAAGATGCGTTAAAAAAAACACCAACCACAGACAAAGTGTGCTTTTGTTTCATTCCATTTGTGAATCACTTCCCATAAAATACCTCAAAGGGATTTCGCAATGAAAACATCGCTAATGAAAGCAATTGCTGAATTTAATAGATAATAATAAAAAAACAGTTATAACCATTAAAAACACTTTTAAAATGTAAAACCAATTAAAAACACTTCGCTACGTAAAAACAATTTCAAATCCAATACAGAGTGGGATACAGATCTCTGCTTAAAGATGAAAAGAGCTATGTACCTGCCTGATTTGTAGAGGAAGTTTCCCCCCTTTTAAAAAAAGCCATTTAAAAAATATCCTTTTAAAGCAGCTATACAAATGAAAGGAACTAACATATGGAGTCCATAACAGCTACTAGCAAATCCAAACTACAGAAATTCAACTAGCCCTCCCAGGTATTCAAGTATGTAGTTATAGGTAGCAGCTGACTACTTCTGTATTTTTTTTGGGTAGAGTATTATTTACCCATCAAATATATTGATTTACATTTAAAAAAAAACAAACAGACATGCCACGACTTTTATAAGCCCCCCACCATTTCCTGCCCCCGGGAGATCTTGCAAAAGACATGCACACATTTATATATATACATGGACGTAAATAGCGAGGGCAACTTCAGTGTCAATGGACCATTTTCATTGTGTTATTTTTGTCACATTCCCCAAAGGACAAACATTTTCTGAGGCTTTATTAATATCCACAAATTCCCCCTGCTTTGCAATACAGCTGCTGCTGTCCAAGCAAAATGGGGAAAATAAAGCCAACATTCTGAGAGCTCCTTTCGGGGCTTCGCCAGGGATTTTAATAGAAAACATGGCCTCCCCTTCTTCTTTTAAATAGCAGGAGTTTGGAAGTTTCCTGAAATTAAATCCTCGAGCAATGACCCCTCCTCCATATTTGCTGTGTCCTGGCAGGCGTGTTTCAAGCAGTCTGCTGCACAAATCACAGTTCTTTACAAATTACCAATTCTGCTCATTTTTCGCCCTGGCTTTTGACACTTGGTGTGTATATTAAGGGCTCGCCCTACTCTTCTCATTGATGATCATTTTAAACTGATTTTAAAATCAAATTCAATTCAACTCAGAACAGGATGTTCAGGTCAGGAGGTCAGGGGAAGGGACCTGATTGACAGACTTCAATCTCTGCCTTCAATCGTATGGATTGCTGCTTCAACTCTCTCTTATATATGCTGTGTTTTAATGCTCTTCTTGCATTCAGCATTTTAATTGTGCATTTCCATGTTAATGTACTTTGGCCACCTCATGAGAAGAGAAGACTCCCTGGAAAACACCCTGATGTTGGGAAAGATGGAGGGCACAAGGAGAAGGGGACGACAGAGGACGAGATGGTTGGACAGTGTTCTCAAAGCTACCAGCATGAGTTTGACCAAACTGTGGGAGGCAGTGGAAGACAGGAGTGCCTGGCGTGCTCTGGTCCATGGGGTCACGAAGAGTCGGACACGACTAAACGACTAAACAACAACAACTCTGCTACGTAAAGGAACTTGCTGGCACAAGTTAGGAAGGCTATTAATAAACAATATATCATCTCCTGCCACCCTGAACATTCCCACAATCCTAAACATGCTATATCTTTCTTTTTTGAAGTTTCAAGACTTCATTGTCCAGGGAGACGGCAGGAAGTGTTTCTATTTACCTTTCCCTGACAATTTCTGGCGTAATGAAAGGCTTTGTTGGCATCCCAAGACTCTGATCAGTTTCTCAAACACCCTGGATTTCCTTCAAAGTTGCACTGAGTGACTCTTGGGTTATTATTAGGTAACTCGTTGTTTAGTCTTATAAAACACATTGTCTACCGCTTTTTGTTTGATGGGGTGTGCATTAGATAAGTTGCATAGGCAACATAGTTTGAGCATATTGCACTGATCCTGGACTGAATCCACTGGCTGCCAATTAGTTTCCATGCAAAGTGCTGGTTTTGACCTGTAAAGCCTTAAACTGCTCAGACCACAATCCCTCAAGGGTGCCTCCCCTCCCTCATATGAACTGACCCAGACCCTGAAATCACCATCTGATGCCCTGTTTTGTGTGCCTCCTCCACAAGAGGTC
Organism: Podarcis filfolensis; assembly: GCF_964270895.1. Lineage (NCBI taxonomy): Eukaryota > Metazoa > Chordata > Lepidosauria > Squamata > Lacertidae > Podarcis > Podarcis filfolensis. Next base: position 126,476,803 of record NC_139604.1, read on the forward strand.
CGGAGGGTGGCAACATGAGAATAGGCCTTTTCTGTGGTGGCTCCCTGCTTGTGGAATGCTCTCTCCAAAGAATCTCGCCTGGTGCCTTCATTATACACCTTTAGGCACAAGGCAAAAAAAAAAATTCCTCGTTAACCAGCTGTTTGTCTGATTAATACCTGATAGGTTTTAAATGAATTGTGGAAGGGGTTGGATAGGAGGCGGGGTTATTTGTTTATTGCTGTTTTTATTATGGTATTTTGTGGGGTTTTTTTATCTTGTATTTTTATGTTGTGAACTGCACTGAGATCTATGGAAGAAGGGAATCAGGCCAAAGCTACTTCCTGTTGTCTATCCTGAATCTTCCAACACTCAGCTTCAATGGATGACCACACCAGTGTTCTACTATTAGGGAGAAAGGGAGAATCATAGAATCATAGAATTGAAGAGATGGAAGGGACCCCGAGGGTCATCTAGTCCAACCCCCTGCAATGCAGGAATCTCAGTCAAAGCATCCATAACAGATGGCTATCCAACCTCTGCTTAAAAACCTCCAAGGAAGGAGAGTCTGTCACTTCCTGACGGAGTTTGTTCCACTGTCAAACAGCTCTTTCTGCCTGAAAGCTCTTCCTGATGAGACACAAGAACTACCCACGCTGGAAGAGTGGCAGACGAAGGTGATAGACTATATGGGACTGGCTGAGATGACTGGCAGAATCCGTGACCAAGGAAAAGAGACGGTGGAAGAAGATTGGAAGAAATTCAAAACTTATCTTAAGAACTGTTGTAAAATTAATGAGTGCTAAAATGTTATGGGTAATGTAAAACAGAATTGCAGTGACAAATAATTGGGTAAGAGAAAAAGGATTAAAGAAAGTGAATTATAAGTAATTGAAATTAGGGGTTGCTGGAAAAGTTTAAAACAGGGATGCAGAAAAGGGAGGTATGGGGAAGTCGTTGAAATAAGGTTTAAGAAAAAGAGGTTATGAAATTATACGTGTTTGTATGTTTGTTTGTTTGTGTATTGTCAGTTGTGTTGTGTTTTGAGATATGTTGGAAAATTAATAAAAAAATTATTTTTTTTAAAAAAGAAAGCTCTTCCTGATGTTTAGTCGGAATCTCCTTTCGTGTAACTTGAAGCCATGGGTTTGAGTCCTACCTTCCAGGGCAGGAGAAAACAAGCTTGCACCTTCTTCCATGTGACAGCCAATAATAATAATAATAATAATAATAATAATAATAATAATAATAATAATAATAATTTCTTATTTATACCCCACCCATCTGGCTGGGTTTCCCCAGCCACTCTGGGCGGCTTCCAACAAAACACTAAAATACAATAACCTATTAAACATTAAAAGCTTCCCTAAACAGCGCTGCCTTCAGATGTCTTCTAAAAGACATCTTTCTCTTTGACATCTGGTGGGAGGGCGTTCCACGGGGGGGTGCCACTACCGAGAAGGCCCTCTGCCTGGTTCCCTGTACCTTGGCTTCTCGCAGTGAGGGAACTGCCAGAAGGCCCTCGGCGCTGGACCTCAGTGTCCGGGCAGAACGATGGAGGTGGAGATGCTCCTTCAGGTATACTGGACCGAGGCCGTTGAGGGCTTTAAAGGTTAAGATATTTGAAGAGGCCTATCCTATCTCCTCTCAGTCTCCTCTTTCCCAGGCTAAACCTATCCATCTCCTTCAACTATTCCTCATCAGGCTTAGTTTCCAGACCCTTGATCATCTTGGTTGCCCTCCTCTGCACACCTTCCAGCTGTCAATATCCTTCTTAAACTGGGGCACCCATAACTGGATACAGTATTCCTGGTGTGGTCTGACCAAGGCTCTACAATGTCCTTTTTCATGTGAGGGCAAGTGGAGCTATATACAGTGCTTGTAAAGCAAAAGGCAGATTTGCACAGTATCCTGACACGCAGAATGTCCACTGTAATGCAGGGTGCACAATGGGTGGTTAATCCAGCAGATGGATAAAGAGGCCCTCCGCATGTTCCGCGCCGCATTTTACACATGACACGGGAGGAGCTCTTATTCCCATAGTCTACAGTGTGTAAAGTCTACATGTCAGAATGCTATGCAAATTGGCCCGGACTTTGCAGCTGCGTGCCAAACGCTGACTCATGCTGGCAGATGCTCAGCACCGGCTCACAGCTGGGAACCAAAACAGCCAAGACTTTTCATGGCTCTGAAATAGCCACGTGAGAATGCCTTTATTGATTTCTATGCGATTTATACAGGCACAATATTGCAGCTGTTCCTCCCTGCTCTATACATGTGGGGGGAAAAACAGCTTCAAGTCGCTTCGTACTAAATAATAATAATAATAATAATAATAATAATAATAATAATAATTTATTATTTATACCCCGCCCATCTGGCTGGGCCTCCCCAGCCACTCTGGGCGGCTTCCATAGAAACCAAAAATACAGTAAACTATCACCCGTTAAAAACTTCCCTGAACAGGGCTGCCTTAAGATGTCTTCTGAATGTCAGGTAGTTGTTTATCGCTTTGACATCTGCTGGAAGGGCGTTCCACAGGGCGGGCGCCACTACCGAGAAGGCCCTCTGCCTGGTTCCCTGTAGCTTTGCTTCTCGCAATGAAGGAACCGCCAGAAGGCCCTTGGCGCTGGACCTTAGCCTCCGGGCAGAACGATGGGGGTGGAGACGCTCCTTCAGGTATACTGGACCGAGGCCGTTTAGGGCTTTAAAGGTCAGCACCAACACTTTGAATTGTGCTTGGAAACGTACTGGGAGCCAATGTAGGTCTTTCAAGACCGGTGTTATATGGTCTCGGCGGCCGCCCCCAGTCACCAGTCTAGCTGCCGCATTCTGGATTAGTTGCAGTTTCCGAGTCACCTTCAAAGGTAGCCCCACGTAGAGTGCATTGCAGTAGTCCAAGCGGGAGATAACCAGAGCATGCACCACTCTGGCGAAACAGTCCGCAGGCAGATAGGGTCTCAGCCTACGTACCAGATGGAGCTGGTAAACAGCTGCCCTGGACACAGATTTGACCTGTGCCTCCATGGACAGCTGTGAGTCCAAAATGACTCCCAGGCTGCGCACCTGGTCCTTCAGGGGCACAGTTACCCCATTCAGGACCAGGGAATCCTCCACACCTGCCCGCCTCCTGTCCCCCCAAAACAGTACTTCTGTCTTTTCAGGATTCAACCTTAATCTGTTAGCCACCATCCATCCTCCAACCTCCAAAGTCACGGCTTTCTGCTTTTGCAACCACAAAGCTCTCTCCCTCTTAATTAATTAATTCTTAATTAAGTAATGAATTAATTAATCTTCCACTCAATGCCAAAACTGGCTCTAAGTGGTTTACAAAATATAAAACCCTGTTACATGAAGATTAAGGTATAAACAGCCATAATGAAAACACTCAATAAAATTGTTCCCGTTGAAATGTTAAAATGTAAACACCCATAATTCAAATACAGCATTTCAAACAAGAGAGATTAAGGGAATGTCTATGTAAGCAAGTACTATGGAAACAAACCACGTATGTTTAGCATTTTCAGTCCGTGCTAATAGGATAATGACTTCTAGATTATTTACCCAGATCTGGCCGGCAAACGAGAGGTTTCTCCACCCCCAGTCTAGTACAGTGGTACCTCGGGTTAAGTACTTAATTTGTTCCGGAGGTCCGTACTTAACCTGAAACTGTTCTTAACCTGAAGCACCACTTTAGCTCATGGGGCCTCCTGCTGCCGCTGTGCCGCAGGAGCACGATTTCTGTTCTCATCCTGAAGCAAAGTTCTTAACCCAAGGTAATATTTCTGGGTTAGCGGAGTCTATAACCTGAAGCATATGTAACCTGAGGTAAAGTAAAGGTAAAGGGACCCCTGACCATCAGGTCCAGTCGTGGCCGACTCTGGGGTTGCGGCGCTCATCTCGCTTTACTGGCTGAGGGAGCCGGCGTACAGCTTCCCAGTCATGTGGCCAGCATGACTAAGCCGCTTCTGGCGAACCAGAGCAGCGCACAGAAACGCCATTTACCTTCCCGCCGGAGCGGTACCTATTTATCTACTTGCACTTTGACATGCTTTCGGATTGCTAGGTTGGCAGGAGCAGGGACCGAGCAACGGGAGCTCACCCCGTCACGGGGATTCGAACCGCCGACCTTCTGATCGGCAAGTCCTAGACTCTGTGGTTTAACCCACAGCGCCACCCGCATCCCAGGTATAACCCGAGGTAGCACTGTAATATAGAGGGCTTGAACTCTGCATTGCATTAAGGCTTGCCCCACTTTATCCCACAACTTTTCCCCTTCCACTCTGCCCTCGCCATCATGACTGCCATCCAGTTTAATGGTCCCCTGCAATCTTAGGGCGAAACTAGATATGAAGGGCAGTCACATGGAACACAAGTTTCCCCATTCATAGACAGAGAGAAGCGAGTGTAGGTGACCCAAACTTTGTACAAATGGAGCATTGGAGAGTGTTGCCTTATGTCAGTAGGCACTGCAGCAATAAGCCTCCCCCCCCCGCCACCTCCCATCCAATTCATTTACAGTCCTGGGCAGCACAGTTTTAGAAGGATATCGACAAACAAAAAACTGGGCAGAAGAGAGCAAGGAAGATGATGACGGGTCTGGAAACCAGCAAGTATTATTAGTATTTTAGTATTAGTATTAGTATTAGTACTATTTATATCCTGCCTTTTTGCCAAGTTCAGGATTCAAGGTGGCTTGCACCATTTGAATGCAACGGTCATCAAAATGACACATAAATGGCCACCTTGATTCGAACTCAGCTCTCCCCGGTCCGAGCCTAGCACTCATAGTAACTCCTCTGTGCTAGCTCTGTATTGCTTCTGCATGTTAGCCGAATGTCAGAAACATCAGCTCCTGCAAAATGTGAAACTCTGGAACACTCCAGACGCTTAACTCTGAGCTAATAATAATAATAATAATAATAATAATAATAGTAATAATAATAATACAAGCCTATTCAGACTGGGCCAAGAAGGATCTCCTGCTGCCCCCTAAAATTCTGTTTGGAGGCAAGATCTGACGGTTGTGATGTATGACTCATTCACCACAAGGGAGAGGGAAAGGATGAGTTTGACAGAGAACACAAGTGCGTTTTAGATCTTCAAATGCTTGAAGTGTACAAATGGAAATTGATTCAGGAACAACAAAAAGCAACCACCTAGGATTGTTAGAAAGATGTTGGAAAAAGAAAATTATATGGCTTTGGTAGTAATGATATATAAGGATTAAGTAAAAATGAATTGATGAAAGAGTGGACGTAAAACTACAATATATTAAATCAAATTATTAAGATAAAAACAAGGTTGGAAGGATTTGCTGAAATAACAATTTGAATTAGAATACAAAAATGGGAGGTGTGAGGAGGTCAAGGAAATAAGTAAAGGAAGAAAGTTATGTAAAGGTTTAATCTGTCCCCCCCTTTTTAAAAAATGATTGTACTTTTTCTGTCTTTTTTACTTTTTTTCTTTTTTCTCTTTGTAATCTTCAAAATTCTGAATAAATATTATCTAAAAAAAAACAAAACAAAACAAAAAGCAACCACCACCCACCCAGCCTAGAGCTGTTTCTGACCTATGGGGTAGGTTGGGGGTCTCTGAATTTCAAACTCAATCGATTTGCTCTCTTGTGGAAGAAAGTGATATCTGCTTGCAGAGATTGTTGCTGTTGTTCTTACACTTTTCCTCCAAGGAGCTTGAGGTGGCATGTGAGTGGTTCTCTCTCTCCTCATTTAATCTTAACAACAACCCTGTGAGGTAGGCTAGACTGGGAGGCAATGATGGGACTGAGGTGAGCTTCATGACTGAGGCAGGATTTGAACTCAAGTCCTGGTCCAACACTCTCGCCACTGCTCCACCCTGGCTCTATATACAGTGGTGCCCCGCAAGACGAATGCCTCGCAACACGGAAAACTCGCTAGACGAAAGGGTTTTCCGTCTTTTGAGCTGCTTCGCAAGACGAATTTCCCTATGGGCTTGCTTCGCAAGACGAAAACGTCTTGCAAGTTTGTTTCCTTTTTCTTAACACCGTTAATACAGTTGCGACTTGACTTCGAGGAGCAACTCATAGAACGCAGTGTACATAGTAGCCTTTTTTGAGGTTTTTAAAGACTTTGGTGATTTTTGAAGCTTTTCCAAAACTTCTTTTGCAGCCATTTGGTAAGTTAAGCTTTTAAAACTTTTTTGGGGGGTTTTGGATTTTGGGTTGGGGTGTTTGGAATTCAAGGACTTGGTGTTGGGGAGGGGTTTGCAAGAATCTGGAAGCTTGTGTGTGTTTTTTTCTGCATTTTTCTGATTTTTTGTGACCATTTGGGCACTCTGCTGTTTTTTTAAAAAAATTCTGGACTTGAATTTCTGTGTGCTGGGTGGCTGGGGGAACAGTTGGGGAGGGGTTTGCAAGAATCTGGAAGCTTGTGTTTTTTCCCCTGCATTTTTATGATTTTCTGTGACCATTGGGCCACTCTGCTGTTTTTTAAAAAAAATTCTGGATTTGAATTTTAAAATGCTCTTTACAGTATGTGTGACTTTAAAGAGCACTTAATAAACTCTTGTTGTACCAAATTTGGCTTTGTTTGGACTTTTTTTGACCATAGGAACGCATTAATTGATTTTCAATGCATTCCTATGGGATTTCGTGCTTCGCAAGACGAAATATTCGCTAGATGAAAAAATTCGCAGAATGAATTAATTTCGTCTTGCGAGGCACCACTGTAATTTTCCAAATCCAGGGTGGGATCCTGCTAACTCCTCCTAGTGCAATGGGACTTTCTCCCCCTCTTCACCCACTGCACGTCCCTGAGCCCCCAAAATTGGCCCGGAACCCCCCCCCCAAACAGCACATGAGGCTTGTTCCATCTAGCAAGATGAAAAACTGGTACAGTCATACCTTGGGTTGTGAACGTGATCTGTGTGGGAGGCACGTTTGCAACCCGCAGTGTTTGCAACCCACAGCGCTGTGTCTGCGCATGCATGTGACGTGATCCTGCACTTCTGTGCATGTGCAAAGCGCAATTTAGTGTTTCTGCGCATGTGCAAGCGCCGAAATCCGGAAGTAACCCATTCCTGTACTTCCGGGTTTGGCACAGTATGTAACCTGAAAATGCGCAACCCGCCGCGTTCGCAACCTGAGGTATGACTGTACTGATTTGATGGTTGCCATAGTGTGATGTTCATTTCCCCCTCTAAATTATTTTATTCCTTTTAAAGAAAGGTGAGCAGGACTCACACGCCTGATTGTCTATTGAGGAGGCCGTTTCAGATCTCAGCACTTATTTATTTACATTTTTATTCCACCCTTTCCCCAAAGTGGCCCTCACCATGGGTGGGGGAAACTGTGGCCCCTCAGAGCTGGTTGGACTTCCTCTCCCATCTCTCCCAGCCAAGATTGCCAGCACTCACGGATGATGGGAGTTGTAGTCTGGTGACCTCTGGAGGGTCGCAGGTTCCCCATCCCTGCTCTCACACTTCTCCCTCCACAGATTTCATCTTCAAAAAATTTGAATTATTTTAAAAATTCCACCTCCCTCAAAACAAAACCAAAACCCCCCCAAAACTGTGCATTTTTTATGTACACTTCCCCCAATTTTTTGGCTGGAGAGCTTGCACTGCAAAATTTGGGGAAGTGGAAATTTTGAAGAATGCCAGTGTCTATGGTTTGCATCTTGTTAATTTTGTGTGAATTAGGTAATTCCGTCTTTAAATGCTAACTGAACTGCATTTACCCCCCATTCCTTCACAGGCCTAGTTCTCAGTGAGATGACACACCTGTGCCTGGGCTGTCTCACTGCAAGTGGAAACTCAGGTGGCTAAATTCTCCTCCTTAGCAATAATTAAATAAACAAATCCCTGCATGTAGAAATCCAGCACATCAGGGGTTTCTGTCTTGAAGAAACATCTAGTGTGCATCCTAATTCGGACGACAGCTTGGTGTTCATACAAAAGTCTTATTGGGAGAGGATTGGCGTGTTTGTGTGTCACTCTGCCCCTGATCCAGTAAACAGATGCGCGGGCCTGTAGCCCAATCAGAACACTCGTCAGGCTAGGCAGAGGAGGAGCTTCTATCTCCCTGGCAACCATCCTCCACAGCTTGGCCCTGTGACCTCACACTTTAGACACCGTGACTCTGCTGGGGTGTTCTCATCCAATACAGAGATCCCCATTTATTTATTTATTTTGCAAGAGATGGAAACTCCAGAGGTGAATTATGGGGTGGGGGGTGGGAATGATGGGACTGGAGAATGAGCACATTTGCAATAACCACAACATGCCATTAGAACAAAAGGAAAGTAGAATATTTGAGCCAACCAACAGAACGAGACAATGAACAGAGGTGATAGACTCCGAACAGTTCCACCTCAGGTGTGGAGTTCTGTATCTCCCCACCCTCAAAAAAACCCCAGTCTCTGTGCAGGTACAGAAATGAGCGCACAGAAGGAGAGTAGCCGTGATCTGCTCCTTTGTTGCTTCGTATGCAGAACATCTTTGCAGAAGGGAGGATACAAAATGAAGGAACCCCCCCCCCCAAAAAAAATCTGAAGCCACCCAAAATCTGAATCAGTACTGTCCTGAATTCTGCTACCCAACTTTACCTTCTCATCCCATGTAACGTAGAAGCAGTACTTTTCTTTTTAGGAAATCATAACAGTGCCGGTACTCAACATGCAGTTGTTACAGTAAGGGCCACATTTTTAACATGGGGGGGAAGAAAGGTGCCGGTACTGAGTGCCCTTGAGTACCCCCAGAACCCCCCCCCACTGTGATATAAGTCTCTGCTCAGGGCAGGAGAAACAAGTGTGCTCTTACCTGCGTAGTGGTCAAACACCGTAGGAACGTATTCTTCCGGAAAAGCATCGTTGGCGTAGCTCATCAACAGGCAGGTCTTGCCCACGGCTCCATCCCCTACCACCACACATTTAAGCATCTTCTTCACGCTGCCGTCAGTGTGCTCTCCCTCTTTGCTGCTCATCCTGTCTGTTTGTTTTTATCTACCTGCCCGCTTCCCCCAGAATCTCAGGCACACATGGAAGCAGCAAGGTCCCTGCTCCCAAAAAGCCTTCTTTCCTGAGTTAGTTTCTGTAGTCCTTCCCCCCCCCTTTTGTTTTCTTTTCGAAGTACTGGGCCTTCACGAAATCATAACGCCGGATCCCCAAGCTTGTCCCGGCCCGAACTTTCTCAAGCCGAGAAGAAAACCACGCGGGGGAAGAATAAATAAGACAATAATAGGGGCACGAGCGTGTTGGGAGCCCGAGTCAGGAAACCTTCATCTTGGATGCAGAAGGACTTTGGTTAAAAATAGACGCCGTCTGAGGAGCAGAGTGCCTCCTTCTCTTCGCTGCTCCGGCCTGGAAAATCTGGGATTTGTGCTAAGCCCACCCCACTGGCCATCGCATTCCCAAGCGGAGAAGGGAAGCTGGAGGGGTTTAATGGACGGTTTTCATTTTCACGCAAGCCCTTTATTTTCCCCAGCTTGCTGTATGTCAGGAAATCATGAGTTTCCTGCCGAATTCCATATTAGGATGAGTGGGGCTCGTGAAGGGCTGCGAACAATAGGAGCTCTGTGTGTGTTTGTACTTTGCAGGAACTCTGCCAGGATGTGGAGGAAGAAAAGCGCTAGAGGTCTCAGCGCAGGATGAAGTTCGGAGGCCTCCTGCTCTGGGGAGACTGGCCTGAACGCTGCCACGACTCCAGAGGTGACATCGTAAAAAAGGCAGTTCTGTAACTCGGGGGGCTTTCGGCTCTGTGCCCCCTCGCAAGGAGTCGCCAGCAGCAGCAGGCAAATATAAAAGGATCATCTGGGATAGAGATCCACATACAGATGATACGACAGGAGTTAGCCTTGGGCTGAACCCTCCTTGCGAGGCACAACTGATAGCATCTGGGACAAGTTAAGAAAGGTCGTGGTCCTTTCAGGGCACCACTTTTTTCATTTCAAATCAGATAGACTGCTTCTGTTTAGACGCAGGAGTGCAAGTATCTGCTGGCCAACCAGAATCTGATGGCTAGATAGGACCCAACTGGGTTTTCTCCTTCTCCCTAACAGGCATTATTACTGGCCGAATGTGCTCTGCTGTGTTAGGCTGCAGGTGCAGAGGCTGGCAGAAGCTGCCACGGTGCCCTCGCCAGCCTCTGAAGAAGCTGGCATTTGCTTGTTGCTGACCATCTTGAAACCATGGTGGGGTGGCTGAAGCACTGGGAAATTGGGGTTCGAATCCCCAGTCATCTATGAAGCCCACTGGATAACTTTAGGCCTGTCACTCTCTCTCGGCCCTAACCTACCTCATAGGGTTGTGGTGAGGATAAAATGGGGATAATAATAATAATAATAATAATAATAATAATAATAATAATAATAATAATTCCATAGTCAGGGAAACAAAACACAACCGTCAATAATACAGTGGTACCTCTGGATGAGAACAGGATCCATTCCGGAGCCCCGTTCGCATCCTGAGTAGAATGCAACCTGCATCTGTGGATGCACAGGTCGCGATTCGCTGCTTCTGCGCATGCACGTGACATCATTTTGAGTGTCTGCGCATGCGTGAGCGGTGAAACCTGAAACGGTTTACTTCCGGGTTTCGGTGGTTGCGCATGCACAGAAGCGCCAAATTGCAACCCGCGTGTGCACAGACGCGCCGCTTCGGGTTGCGAACGTGCATCCTGCACGGATCACGTTCACAACCCGAGCGTCCACTGTACATTCATTTGTAAAAAAGGAATGTACAACGGGATAGACAGGAAGTCCAAAGTGTTGGTACATATATGATTTTGGAATAGTTTTTTGTCCTTGTTTTTTCTTCTTTAGGTATATAAACTTTGTATATAAACTTTGTATACATGCTGAAAATTATATTATAATAAGCCTTGCAATGTAATATGATAATGTTTACCGGTGTAACATAGGAACGTTAATAAATAAATAAAACTTTAAAAAAAAATAAAACTCAAAAGAAGTGAAAGGGGTCAGAAATGTTGAGAATCAATTAGGGTTTTTTGGAATGTAGGGTGAGGAATTGACTTTCTTGAGGCCCAAACAGCCTATGGCATTCAGTGTGGAAGGAATGGCTGGCTAGATGGAGCACTCTTGTTAGAGAATGAAGATATACCGGCACATTTCTTTTGCAGCTCCCAATTGTTATAAACCAGGTGCAGGGAGCCTGGAGAAGGCATCCGTGTGTTGCTAGACTCCAACTCCCATCATCCTCTGCTCGTGCCAAGCTGGCTGGGGCTGTTGGGAATTGGAGTCCAGCTTTATCTAGAGGACCACCCCCCTCCCTCGCCCATTCCACACCCCTATTATAAATAGTGAAATGGGCCTAAAAGGGATGGATGCCAAAGACACAAGTCCCATTAATAAAATTGTGTGCGTGCGCGTGAATGTTTGACCCGCGCTAACAATGTTGCTATTCTTATTGCTATCGAGGCAGAAAGAAAATAGCCTCAACGAACGTTCTTAAAATACGCTGCTTTCTTCTGCAGTTTAATCTTGGCTATATCCAGGCTTGAGCCTTTGAGCTTTCTGCTAATCTGTCCACCCACCCACAAAGAAATCTCTGTGCTTTCCTCTTCTGCTGGAATCTGAAATTCCGCCCCCCCCATCAGTCCTACATCAAGTCTTAAAGTCAAAAGTGACCGGGTTGTGCTGTAGCACCAGCCCCCCAGTGGGTGAGACCTGCACCCCCAATAGCAGTCTCTTTCCCTCCTCCCACACTTTAAAGCACAACCTGAATATTGTTTTTCAAAGGGCACAGCTGCACCAAAGCCTTCCTTTTGCAGGGGAACTGCAGCTCTCATAGCAAGCTTGGATTAAAGTATCGCTCGCACCCCAAAACTACAGTTCCCAGGATTCTTTTTTGGGGGTGAGGGGTAGCCACATGGCAATTAAACCGTTTGCAGTTGAGCCGTGCCCCAATCTTGAACACTTTCAATTCAGGTGATCCTTTTCCAGTCTAGGCTCCACCCCTGATGTGCAGCTGATCTCTTAGCGGTGATAAGATCTGCGCTGGTTTAGGAGCTGATGGGAATTGTAGTTCCAAACATCTGGAGGATGTCATGTTGGCAAAGGCGGTATATGGGACATTTATGCAAATACACCTTCTGCATCCCTGTTGAAACATGGTGGAGGACGGTGTGCATCCTAAAACACCTTCATCAGTCAGCAGTGCATGAGACTCTTAATTTCAGGGTTGTGGGTTTGAGTACCATGTTGGGCAAAAGATTCCTGGGCTGCAGGGGGTTGGAGTAGATGACCCTTGTGGTCCCTTCCAATGCTACAGTTCCATGATTCTATGAATGCTTTGGTCATTATCTGAATGCATGTAAAATAATAATAATAATAATAATAATAATAATAATAATAATAATACTTATACCCTGCCTTTCTGGCCGGGCCTCTCTAGCCACTCTGGGTGGCTCCCAACATAATATTAAAAAGAAAATCAAATATTAAAAACTTCCCTAAACAGGGTTGTTTTCAGATGTCTTCTAAAAGTCAGATAGTTGTTTATTGCCTTGACATCTGATGGGAGGGCATTCCACAGGGCGGGCGCCACTACCGAGAAGGCCCTCTGCCTGGTTCCCTGTAACTTCATATCTCACAGTGAGGGAACCACCAGAAGGCCCTCAGCACTGGACCTCAGTGTCCGGGTTGAACGATAGGGGTGGAGACACTCCTTCAGGTATACTGGGCTGAGGCCATTGAGGGCTTTAAGGGTCAGCAGCAACACTTTGAATTGGGCTCGTAAACATACTGGGAGACAATGTAGGTCTTTCAAGACTGGTGTTATGTGGTCTTGGCAGCCACTCCCAGTCACCAGTCTAGCTGCCGCATTCCGGATTTGTTGTAGTTTCCGGGTCACCTTCAAACGTAGCCCCACGTAGAGCGTATTGCAGTAGTCCAAGTGAAAGATAACTAGAGCATGCACCACTCTGGCGAGATAGTCTGCGGGCAGGTAGGGTCTCAGCCTGCGTACCAGATGGAGCTGGTAGACAGCTGCCCTGGACACAGAATTGACCTGCACCTCCATGGACAGCTGTGAGTCGAGAATGACTCCCAGGCTGCGGACCTTCACCGCCTTCACTGGTTCTGATTTAAAAAGGAGTTAGAGAGCTGGGTATCATCCGCATACTGATGAACACCCAGCCCAAACCCCCTGATAATCTCTCCCAGCGGCTTCATGTAGATGTTGAAAAGCATGGGGGAGAGGCGGAACCCTGAGGCACCCCACAAGTGAGGGCCCAGGGTCTGAACACTCATCCCCCCCCCCCACTTTCTGGACATGACCGAGGAGGAAGGAGCGGAACCACTGTATAAGAGTTTCCCCAGTGCCCCCTTGCATCTTGCATTTCAACTGGAGTTCTTCCTCTTTGTGAAGTTTCTCTATCCCTCCCAAACTGTATCTGCAGTGCGCTGTTCCATCCTGACTCCTGAACTCGGTTCCTCCATCTCCAAAATTGTGGGGAAAACATTGCACTGTGGTGAAACATTCTGATGACTTATTTTCTCAAGGCTCCTGTCATCATTTTTACAAGGGAATGGGAGAGAGAGAGAGAGAGAGGAAAAAAAACCTCCCTTAAAACTCCATCCACTGGCAAACAATGCTCCTTAGTCATCAAGAATCTCTGTGTCACCAGGATCGACGTGCCTGTTCTTGGGTAATCTGCCTACGCGTGATCTGAGGAACATTCTTCAAACAAGCCAGAATCCTTCCGCTGTAGGCCAGAGAAGGCTTTTGTCACAACACAACCGGGGTCTCTCAAAGGAAGGTTAATCCCTAATCTGTCAGGACCCCAGAGTCCAGGAGACAGCGGTAAGGATGGCGGGGAAATTCGATTCCGCCTGCATTGCATGACAAATCCACCTAATTTGCTGCTTCCTCAATAATACGCAAACCGAAACACAGCCACCCTTCAATGTTCACACTTCTCTGAATGTTGCAGTGCCGTAATCTGTACAAAAACCCATATGCCGAGGGTAAAATGTGCATATAAATGAGCAAAAGTCATACAAAAACTGCATTATGTTCGGGGAAATGGCTTTGCCAAAAGGGGTGTGTTAGGCGATACTGCAAAAATGTCTAGAGTGGGACGGATTTGCATTGAAATGTTGATTAATTTTCATGAGGACCTAGTAATTCTGAAGTGGAAACGTGGAGAACTGTACTGAAGGTTTTTTGTTTTTGTTTTTTTAAAGAGAAATTGAGAGAAACTGATGTTCACAGCTTTGCCCATGACAAGTAAGCAGGAGATAGAGTTGGAGGCTACAGGACTACCAAGTAAGAAGTGGATCACGGTTCCTGGCTTCGATGTTAGTGATCTGAGACTGGCTAGCAGGAACCCAATGAAACAACTCTCGAGGCCTATAGAAGGGGAGCCAGGACCCTCACAGCCACCTTCTCCTTGGCCCAAGGAGTTGATCTCCTCCCACAGCACCTTGCCAGCCCAGTAGAGCAGGGAGCACATCAGCTGGGAAGCCATGTGACATAGGAGACGTGTCTTTAAGTCTTGGAGTGATGGACTGAAAAGGGCTTTGTTCACTTCTGACCTTTGTCAGAGTAAGTTGCCATGCTGCCTTGATCTGTTGCCTCTTCAGCAAGACCAGGGGTGCATTCAGAGACAAACCTTTTGCATGCTTTCCCCCGTTTCTGCCATGCATGATTTTCCATTTCAACGTCCTGCAAAAAATAAAAAAATAATGATTCAGGCAATTACACTTTCCCCTATAACATATTGCCCCTTATATTTTCTCTAAACTAAAGAGTCTCAAATGCTTATGTCAGAACGTAAGGAGAGCACTCCTGGATCAGACCAAAGGCCCAATCCAGTCCACCATCCTATTCTCACTGTTGTCTACCATACAGATGGCATTTATAAGTGGTCCACGTTTCACAAATGCCATCTGCAACTCCTCAAAAGATTCCATCAACGGTGCCTCTGAAAATTTTTACACATCACTTGGGAAGACAGGCGAACTTATGCCAGTGTACTGGAAGAAGCAAAGATCACCAGTGTTGAAGCAATGATTCTTCAACATCAACTTTGTTGGACTGGTCATGTTGTGTGGATGCCTGATTATTGTCTTCAATCTATTCCAAACTTAAAAATGGAAAGTGTAATGCTGGTGGTCAACAAAAGAGGTTCAAAGGAAAAATTTTAAAAATGAAGTATAAACACCAACAATTGGGAAACACTTGCCTGTGAGCGCTCCAATTGGAGAACAGCCTTTACCAAAGGTGTCATGGACTTTGAAGACACTTGAACTCAGGACGAAAGGGAGAAACGTGCTAAGAGGAAGGCACGCTTGGCAAACCCTCACCGTGATCAACTCCCACCTGGAAACCTACGTCCCCACTGCGGAAGGACGTGCAGATCCAGAATTGGCCTCCACAGTCACTTACGGACTCACTGTTAAGACCGCGTTTATGGAAGACAATCTTACTCGGCTATGAGTGATCGTCAAAGAAAACCATACAGATGTCTACAGGATGTATGCAAGCAAGACCTGAGCACATCTAATGATAGCCTCACCTTTGAAGAAGGGCCAAAGCTCAGTGGGGGGAGACATGGCTGGGTGTTCTGTTATCCCTGGCAAAGGCGTAATGGAGGTGGGGGAAACTGCTGAAACTCGCTTGTCTTCACAGCATTTAAAGAGACAGGTATCCCATTCTCTGCAGCTGATCCGTCTCACAGCAGAAGGATTCTAAGCTGACGACCCCAGCCTTGAAAAGCTAAGTGCAACGAAGCGGTGGACCAAGAAGCAATATATTACATTATTATTATTATTTGGAGTCCCTCCACCGAAAATGACATCGTTTTGTAGCTTGCCGGGTTGACCCTCATCTTTAAAGTATGCTATTTCCCCCCAAAGGCAAATATTGCATAATGTGAATTGCAAAATGATCGCTAGCTAACTTGCGATGGGGTGTGTGTAGATGTGTGTGTGAGAGCCAGTGGGGAGGAAAGGGGAGCCCGGCGCATTAATGCGCAGTTATTTCTGAATATACTGACTGTGAAGAGTGTCGAGTTACTCGCTCACGGAATACAGCTGTTGCCCCTGGAGCAGAGCAAAATCGACGTTTCCAGCTGCTTCGTTCATCGCTTCACAGTTTTAATTTTAGTTTTCCACAGCAGATGTGATGACACATCGGGAGTTCTGAGTTCATGCAACGACTTGTGGGAATGTCCATGTTCTTGGATTCCCAGCAGAGCCCTTGCTTTTCCCTTAGGTCTTCCTTCTGCCTCCCTCCTTCTTCCCCCTTCGCTCCACTGCCTTCTTGAAAGTGTTTTCCTGCGGTGCCTTTTGCTTCCTATGGCTTGCTTTTGCTTAATCCCCAACCAACTTTATTATCTGTAACACTCGTCCCGGGGATCTCCTTGCCGACAAACGCCATCTTTCTAAGCAGTTGGCTAGCAAAGGGTTCCCCATGACGGATACCATTTTCAGAAAGAACTGCAGCTCAGTGGAAGAGCACGTGATTTGCATTCTGGAGGTCCCAGAATCAACCTATGGCACCTTCCAAGTTAGGAGAACCCCTAGTCTGAACCCTTGGGGCATGTGTGAGGAAAAAAATAATCCCTTGGGGGTTCAGTATGGAGACGCATACCAAATTCCCAGTTAGTCAGCCTTTATTCAGTGATGCATTAATTAATGGTGACTGGGAGTGGCCGACGGGACCACATAACACCGGTCCTGAGAGATCTGCATTGGCTCCCAGTACGTTTCTGAGCACAATTCAAAGTTCCAGTTACAGATAGGTAGCCGTGTTGGTCTGCCATAGTCAAAACAAAAAATTTTTTTTCTTTCCAGTAGCACCTTAAAGACCAACTAAGTTAGTTCTTGGTATGAGCTTTCGTGTGCATGCACACTTCGTCAGATATCTGACGAAGATATTAGCTCATACCAAGAACTAACTTAGTTGGTCTTTAAGGTGCTACTGGAAAGAAAAAAATTTTTTGTTTTGACAATTCAAAGTGTTGGTGCTGACCTTTAAAGCCCTAAATGGCCTCAGTCCTGTATACCTGAAGGAGCGTCTCCACCCCCATTGCTCAGCCCGGACACTGAGGTCCAGCTCTGAGGGCCTTCTGGTGGTTCCTCCACTGTGAGAAGCAAAGCTACAGGGAACCAGGCAGAGGGCCTTCTTGGTGGTGGCACCCGCGCTGTGGAACGCCCTCCCACCAGATGTCAAGGAGATAAACAACTACAGTGGTACCTCGGTTTAAGAACAGTGCGGTTTAAGAACAATTTGGTTTACCAACTCCGCAAAACTGGAAGTAGTGTCTTAGTTTGAGAACTTTACCTTAGTCTAAGAATGGAATCCGAACGGTGGAATGGCACCAGCGATGGGAGGCCTCATTAGGGAAAGCGCACCTCGGTTTAAGAACAGTATCAGTTTAAGAACAGACTTCCGGAACAGATTAAGTTTGTAAACCAAGGTACCACTGTATCTGACTTTTAGAATACATCTGAAGGCAGCCCTGTTTAGGGAAGTTTTTAAGGTTTGATGTTTTATTCTGTTTTTAGTGTTCTGTTGGGAGCCGCACAGATTGGCTGGGGAAACCCAGCCGGATGGGCGGGCTATAAATTGGCTGGGTTGCCCCAACCACTCTGGGCAGCTTCCAACACACATTAAAATAATAATGGAACATCAAACATTAATAGTAACAATCAGACCCTGTATAAAAAGTCACAATAACTTTAAAATAAACAACACATATTAAATAAAGCAATACTCAATAATCCATTAGGATCCAATACTAAATAGTAAAATCAAACATCAGCAAATAATAATCCAACAGTTTACACTTATCAATTACAATAAAGGATTATTAATCTATAAAATAGTAGCAGATCACAATGCATAAAAAGGTAAAGGTAAAGGACCCCTGACAGTTAAGTCCAGTCGCAAACGACTCTGGGGTTGCGGCGCTCATCTCGCTTTACAGGCTGAGGGAGCCGACGTTTATCCACAGACAGGTTTTCCGGGTCACGTGGACAGCATGACTAAGCCGCTTCTGGCGAACCAGAGCAGCACACAGAAACGCTGTTTACCTTCCCACCGGAGTGGTACCTATTTATCTACTTGCACTTTGACGTGCTTTTGAACTGCTTGGTTGGCAGGAGCTGGGACAAGGGAATGGAAGCTCACCCTGTCACGGGGATTCGAACCGCCATGTAAAAGGGTCAAACTGAGAAACATGGACACACAGCTTACAAAATTATTTTTAAAAGCTATCCCTGAACTCCTCTCTTCCCGCTGCTATTGCTGTTCTCAAAGTCATGGTCTGGGAAAGGCTCCCAGGGCTGGAAGGTGGGGCAAGGCAGGTGGGAAAGCTATTACAGTGGTACCTCTGGTTGCGAACGGGATCCGTTCCGGAGGCCCGTTCCCAACATGAAAGGAACGCAACCCGCAGCAGCCCATCTGTGCATGTGCGAGTTGCGACTCGCCGCTTCTGTGCATGCGCGTGATGTCATTTTGCACGTTTGTGCATCTGCGCATGCGTGAGCGGTGAAACCCAGACATAACCCTTTCCGGTACTTCCGGGTTGCCGCGGGACGTAACCTGAAAGAACGTAACATGAAGCAGACGTAACATGAGGTATGACTATACAGGACAGAGCCCAAAGGAGTCCATTAGCACACACCCTATCTAGGAAATGTACGTCATGTCAACCCAGCACCCCACCATCTCTCATCCAACAGCAGTCCTTGAAAACACTTGCTCAACTCAAGGTTTTTTGCTCAACGTTCAGAACCCTCCTTGCACCTTACTGGGAGCTGTTTTTCACTCTGGCATGAGTTTCCACCTGAAGTGGTCCTTGCCAGTTCCGTAGTCAGGCCACACTCTTGCTTACATGGCACTGACCTCCCTGATAATGAGAGGAATCCCATGTCAAGAGTTGCTGCCATCAGTGTAGTCAATGCTGTGCTCGATGGATTAATGGTCTGACTCAATACTGCATAAACTTACCTCTTCTTTTCCTTGGGAGTCAAAGCGGCCCAGTTGGCATCATGGCTGGAACATGTGCTTGCAGCTGACTGCGCCGTGTTCATGGAGATATATATATTTAAACTGCATGCTTGGAAATTAAGAACTGTGGCCCGCTTCCATGGGAAACAATGTGGTTTGTGCCTCGTAAGGGCCTTCCTACCTTAATGTGTGCAGATAGGCGCAAAGGGATTTCAAGAGGAAGCAGTTGAAAGGAGAAGGCAGTTTTATAAGTGGGGAAGAGCTCCTCCAACTTCACACCAATCAATTAATGTCGGAATCGGCCAGGTTGACATGGAGGCCTGTAGCTCAGGAGAAGGTTCAACTGCTGGCATCAGAACCAGTGCAGTCTGCAACCCGAAAATGCGCAACTTGCAGCTTTTGTAACCCAAGGTATGACTGTATTATTATTATTATTATTATTAATAATAATAATAATAATAATAGAGTTTATATACCGCCCTATACCCAGAGGTCCCAGGGTGGTTCACAGAAAAGATCACAACATATATAACATATATAAAACATCTCTCTCTCCCGCTATTTTTAGTTCTGCTTCATTGATCTACAAATACAATATAAACAGAATGATGCTCAAGTGATTGACTGGCTGACTCACTAACCCGTGGGGATACAAAAGTGGTTATGGCTGGCGCATGGCGCATAAATCTTAAATCTAGGACATGGAATTCACTCCAGAATGCAGCCCCATCACTAGAAAAGCTTTGAAACAGAACAGCTGGAGGTCTCTACTTCAAAACAGAGCACTTAAAATCTACTCCAAAATGTCCAGGGCGCTTTGAGTTCAGGGATTTTTGCACTGCCCTCGGTCATCTCTTCTGCAAGCTCAATGTACCCATTTCCTGCAATCTCTCCTGACGTTGCTTGTTTCCATACCCCTGACCAACTTCTTTTGCTCTCTGAACTTGCTCCAATTTGTTTCCAGATTACAGTCATACCTTGGGTTGCGAACGTGATCCGTGCGGGAGACACGTTCACAACCCACAGAGCTTGCAGCCTGAAGCGCCGTGTCTGCGCACGTGTGTGACGCAATTTGGCGCTTCTGCGCATGTGCATGATGTCATTTTGTGTTTCTGCGCATGCACGAGCGCCGAAACCCGGAAGTAACCTGTTCCGGTACTTCCGGGTTCGGCACGGTCCGCAACCCAAAAATGTGCAGCCTGCAGCGTTTGTAACCCGAGGTATGACTGTATTATTATTATTATTATTAATTGAGTTTATAGACCGCCCTATACCCAGAGGTCTCAGGGTGGTTCACAGAAGAGATCACAACATATATAATCAGATTAAAAACTACAACCCCTCCCCAACTGAAAAGAGCCACAATTAACAGGGACGTGTTTCCCTTGTCTCTCTCTTGGCAGAGGTCATCATACAGGGCGACCAAAGCAGTTTCTGTGCCAAAACCAGGCCTAAACCCCAATTGAAATGGATCCAGAAAATCAGCTTCTTCCAAAAGTGCCTGGATCTGGTCTGCGACCACTCGCTCCAGAACCTTGCCCAGGAAAGGGAGATTAGCAACTGGCCGGTAGTTAGTTAGGTTTTCTGAATGTACCGTTTTAAACCGTCCCTTTAAAAGCTTACACCCAAACCACGGAAAGATGGTTTTGGCCAAGAAGTACCGTATTTTTTGCCCTATAGGACGCACTTTTTCCCCTCCAAAAATAAAGGGGAAATGTGTGTGCGTCCTATGGGGCGAATGCAGGCTTTCGCTGAAGCCTGGAGAGTGAGAGAGGTCAGTGCGCACCGACCCCTCTTGCTCTCCAGGCTTCAGGAAGCTATCCGCAAGCCTTGCGAGCCCGGCGGGAGGTCCTGCGGGCTCGCAAGGCATGCGGGCAGCAGCCTGCAGCCCACAAGCCTCTGGGGATAGCGGGGAGGCGGAGCGCCGCCACCCCGCTATTCCCTGACCTGATCTGGAGGCTGCCGGGGGGGGGGAGAAGCAAGCTTGCTTCTCCCCATCGCCAGCCCCACAAGCTCGGGGGACAGCGGGGCAAGCCGCTGTCCCATGGAGGCTAGAGAGGCTGTCCCTGAAGGCAGAAGAGGGAGACGGAGCGCTCCATCTCCCTCTTCTAGCTTGGGGATGGCTGCGCAAACCTGTGGGGGGGGGGGAAATAAATTTTTTCCCTTGATTTCCCCCCCAAAAAACTAGGTGCGTCCTATGGGCCGGTGCGTCCTATAGGGTGAGAAATACGGTATATTGATGAGGGCAATGAATACCGTATTTTTTGCTCTATAAGACTCACTTTTTCCCTCCTAAAAAGTAAGGGGAAATGTGTGTGCGTCTTATGGAGCGAATGCAGGCTGTGCATCTATCCCAGAAGCCAGAACAGCAAGAGGGATTGCTGCTTTCGCTGCGCAGCGATCCCTCTTGTTATTCTGGCTTTTGAGATTCAGAATATTTTTTTTCTTGTTTTCCTCCTCCAAAAACTAGGTGCGTCTTATGGTCTGGTGCGTCTTATAGAGCGAAAAATATGGTAATTAAGAGCGAAAGAATTCACACCGTAAAAAGTCCGCTTGGCCACTGCGGAGAATATGGAGACAAAGCACCTTATGGTGGAACCCAAGGAAAGCAGTTCAATTAAACGTTAGTACCCTGATAATCACAGCATTTCAGGGAGCTTTCAAAATGCAGTTTAGCAACCCAACGGACATGTGTGGAGCTCTGGCAATCTGTTCAGCTACAGCCTTGGCTAATTGCGCTTGGGGAGTTTTTAAACCATCAGTTTATGGGTTTGGCTCCAACAGGGTGTGATTCAATGTGAAGTGAGAGTTTGCTTGCTCTCGAGATGGCTGAAAAACAAATAAAAACCCCACACGAAACCCTGTACATTTCGGTTTCTCATTTTGCCAAGCATAAGTTGCATTATTATTATTTTAAAGAAAAAAATCTGGATGAAAACTCACATGCATTTTTGTGTCGGTTTCTCCTCAATATATACATGCGTCTTTGAATGCAGTTTTGCTCAATCTAAATCTGGGGCTGTCCCTGGAAAATAAGGACACTCGGAGGGTCTGATAATATATTGATTGTAACGTAAGACATCTGAAAGCAGCCCTGTTTAGGGAGGTTTTTAATGCTTGATGTTTTGTCTCATTATTATAATTATTATTATTATCCTGTTGGGAGCCACCCAGAGTGGCTGGGGAAACCCAGCCAGATGGGCAGGGCATAAATTATAATATTATTATTATTCTTTCTAAGGTCTCCAGCTTGCTTTGGGAAGCATTGCCTGCTCAGTGCACCTGCTTGAGAAGTTTAGGAATGTTCAGATGAGATCTCTTGGATTCTCTCACAAAATCTCTCAAGAGCACCCCAGATCCTTTGCTCCTCTGAGTGAAGGATAAGCAATACCAGTGCCAGAAACTTTATTGTCAGTTAACCTTTGTCAGTACTTGAGCCCAGCTTGGTGGGTTGTTGTTTTTTCTTCTTCTTCCTAATATTGAATTTATTCTATATTTGCTGAATTGTTGATTTTTACAATTTTGCATTTGTTGACATGTTTTGTATTTTGCATATTTGCATTTCCACAGTTCTCTGTTTTGATGTTTCGAATGTTCATTGTAAGCCGCTTTGGGCAATGGCACATTGTGGAAAAGTGGCATATAAGTAAAATGATCAACAAGCATTAGCAGGTTCTCCTTTCACTTAATTGCAGTATCTTGCTGATGATGACTGAAAAAGGTTGTGAAATATACTCGGAGTCGAGAGTGGATTTCATGCTCTTTATTCAGCTCACAGTGGTGAGGAGGAATGGAAGTTCCCCCAGGATGTCTGCTTTATATACATTATTTAAACAATGGGCCCCACGTGATTGGCTAATTCCGGGATTCACCTGTAGGCCAATCAGGTTGCGGATTCACTTCCACCTGAGCTGGATTGGGTGGCTCCTGTGGACCAATCAGACTGCTGCATTCTGAATCCAATTGTTCCAGGGCCAATCAGACTGCTGCATTTTGGATCCTGTTCAACTCAGTACATAATAGGTTGCCACATACAGGTCATAACAGACCTCTCGAGTGTTCTGACAAGGGGTCTTAAGGTTTAAAA
This sequence comes from Podarcis filfolensis, assembly GCF_964270895.1. Lineage (NCBI taxonomy): Eukaryota > Metazoa > Chordata > Lepidosauria > Squamata > Lacertidae > Podarcis > Podarcis filfolensis. The sequence continues at coordinate 126,499,831 of NC_139604.1, forward strand.
CTTCTCCAAAATCTGGTCACTTTACCGCACTCTCATCTTTGCCGATCGGAAGGTTGGCGGTTCGAATCCCTGCGACAGGGTGAGCACCCGTTGCTCGGTCCCTGCTCCTGCCCACCTAGCAGTTCAAAAGCACACCAGTGCAAGAAGATAAATAGGCACCTCTCTGGCAGGAAGGTAAACGGTGCTTCCATGCGCTGCTCTGGTTTTGCCAGAAGCGGTTTAGTCATGCTAGCCGCATGACCCGGAAAAACTGTCTGCGGACAAACACCGGCTCCCTTGGCTTATAGAGCGAGATGAGCGCGCAACCCCAGAGTCGTTCGCGACTGGATTTAATTGTCAGGGGTCTCTTTACCTTTAACTTTTATACAGTTAAAGCAGTGCTTTTCTTTCTTAAAAATTTTAGGGGTACTCTCATTTTGACTCAAGAAAATCACAATTTTATAGTTCAAATCGGGGGAAATAAATACAGTAAATGTACAAAAGTACAAAGATTCACAAAATCTTTAGGGGTATGTGTACCCCTGCACCCCCCCCCCAAAATCACTGAGTTAAAGCACTTAAACCCACAATCATGAAGCAATTTCCCTGCTTTTGCACTGTTACAGTGGTACCTTGGGTTACATACACTTCAGGTTACATACGCTTCAGGTTACAGACTCCGCTAACCCAGAAATAGTGCTTCAGGTTAAGAACTTTGCTTCAGGATAAGAACAGAAATCAGGCTCCGGCGGCATGGCGGCAGCAGGAGGCCCCATTAGCTAAAGTGGTGCTTCAGGTTAAGAACAGTTTCAGGTTAAGAACGGACCTCCGGAACGAATTAAGTACTTAACCCGAGGTACCACTGTACTCTGAATATTTGAAAGTATTTTGCACCTCCCTCCAGGTCTGGTTGGCTGGCAACAAGTTGTGGGGATTTGGTAAAGTTTGCTTAAACCGTAGGGTAATCTGGTTTCTCCTCCCCGCTCCCTTTTGCTAAAATGTGGTACTTTTCCTGTAAACTGTAGTGATGGTTCCTATCTTTCTCCCCCTGGTGGTCAGTACGTGTGACAACAGCCAATCAACTGAAGGAGAGCATGAAGCTGCTGAACAAATACTTTATAAAACCTTAAATGACCTTCAAAGAAGCATTCCAAAGCCACAATGCACCCGTTTCCCCAAAGGGCACAGCCCTGAAATAATAACGAAGTGCATCTGATCGATTGCCTTGCGCTGATTAGCTGTAGAAAGGGAATTTATTTTATTTCCCTCCACCCTCTGTCCTACGAACTCAGGGATTTTTCCATGTGTTTCTTCCCACTTATCCTCATGACAACCCTGTGACGCCGATAGGTATTTATTTATTTCGTTTAAAACATTTGTCGTCCATTTCCCTCCCCCCCCCAGGAAAGGATCAAGGCAGCTAACAGCGAAATCAAAGCATTATATAATCATCATATATTTTTATAATAGAGGAAAATGCACCAACTTTCTAATAGGATGTAATGAAAAATCCACAGACCAGGTGTATATCCCCAAACCAGCAGAGTCTTTTCAGCAATGGCACCCTGATAACATCTCTCTCTCTCTCTCTATATATATATAAACGTATCAATTCCAACAATCATTTAACATAGCTTCTTATCCTATACAATGTTTTAGACTTCTGTCAACAACCTCTGAAGATTTTCCGTTCTTTATCACTTATTCTGCATTTCTTAATTTCTCCATTGTCCTTAACGAATAATTTTTTCCAAAGTCTTCCTTGCGATATTTCACAAAGTCCTCCTTATAGAACTTCGTGCAGTCCTACTAGTGTAATCTGTTTATTACAGTTGCTTTTCAAATAGTTCAGATATTTACTCCAGTCCTCCAAGAATCTCTGATCCTGCAGGTTTCGAATCCTTCCTGTTAATTTATCTAACTCTGTATAGCCCATTAATTTCATTTGCCATTCTTCTTTCGTCGGTAATTCTTCTTGCTTCCATTTTTGTGCCAACAATACTCTTGCTGCCTGCACCCTGATAACATCTTGCATCTTCTTTCTCCAAGACAACTCTCTCCAAATCTGGGAACTATATACATAAAGATATAAGATTGTCATTGTGCAGCCTGCAAAGGAGGAGTTGTAGCGCTTTGTTACAACCCTAGCCCAGCCAGGGAGGGGAGCAAAAGACAAGGCAGGTTTCAAAATGAGAGTTTTAAACAACAGCAGAGGCTTGAATAAAACAGGGATGGGGGGGGATTATGAACCTATGTGGACCCTGAGATCATCCTTTGAGGCCCTTCTTTATGTACCCCCTCCATGTGAGGTCCAGAGGGTGGCAACACGAGAACAGGGCCTTTTCTGCAGTGCCTCCCCGTTTGTGGAAAGCTCTCTCCAAAGAGGCTCACCTGGCGCCTTCATGATATAGTGGTACCTTGGTTCTCAAACTTAATCCGTTCCAGAAGTCCGTTCCAAAACCCAAGCTTTCCCATAGAAAGTAATGCAAAATGGATTAATCCATTCCAGACTTTTAACAACAAGCCCTAAAACAACAATTGAACATGGATTTTACTATCTAACGAGACCATTGAGCCATAAAATGAAAGTAATAAGCAATGTACTGTACTATAAAATAAATAAGACAGTATTGTAGATGATAAAAATTTGAAAAAATTAAATTTCTTACCTGCACTGATGATACTTCTGGGTTTTCGGAGTTTGAGTACCAAGGCATTTGAGAACCAAGGTACCACTGTACACCTTTACGTGCCAGGCAAAAACATTCCTCTTCAACCAGGCCTTTGGTTCTGATTGACCTCTGACAGCCCTTTTAAATGTATTGGGGTGGTGGTGATTATGTATTTTTTATATATATTGTAATTTTATATTGTGAAGTGCCCTGAGATCTACAGATTTGGGGTGGTATACAGATTTAAGAAATAATAATAACAATTTTGGAAGATGTAGTTCAATATCATATGGAGGGTGCTACACCCACCACAGCGACATTTTTTACCCTTCCATTTTTGCCACCATGCCAAATTTGATGACATCATGGAGGGTCAGAAAAATGTTGGTGCGTTCCTGGTGCTGGTGCGTGAAGCACCGGGATTAGTTTACCCCACCGTCCTGCCATAGCTGAACTGTCCGCCAGTCACTCATCCCAAGAGCAGCAATGAAGGAGATATGGTCCCCTTGGTGGACACATCAGGAAGAGATGTGAACAATTGGGTAAGGTGGACCTGATCCAAACTTCGTCAAGATCATTAAGGAGGTGGCAGGTCCCCATCTTCCGAAGAGCAGATTTACAGCTACTGGGGAAACCAGCACACTTCATCTGTGATTCGACAAGACATTTCTAAAGGCTCAGGAAGGCCACTGGGGAGGCACTGTCCATGCAATTGCACCGCGCTTCTTCATAAGTCTTTAAGGAGCTAAGAGGCAGTAGGAAAACAATGGCAGAAGACCAACAGGCAGTCAATTAAAGTGACACAAAAGCCCGAGGGGAAACGCCGGCTGCCTCACTCACGCAGATGTCCTGGGTGAGAAGCAAGAGCCGCAATTCTCCCACAATGCACAGGGGGTAGAGAGCAGCCAATTCACTTCCTTCACGGGCAGCCGTGACTGGTATCCCTGCCTGCCTGTCTGTCCTACCCAATCACAGATTCACAGCCCACGAAATGGACTGGCAAGTCTAACGCGGTGAATCGTGAACGGGGAATTTAGCTGAAAGCGAAAATTCAGGGGTTCTTTCTCCTCTGGTGAAACTTCAGAGACATTTAGAGGGAATTCAGATGAGAGTGGACAGGACACATGATTTTTTGGGGGGAGGATGTGTGTGTTCTGTCCATCTCTAGTTTGCTAGGGAACTTTTAACGAAAGGAACGCTGGTGCAACTTGATGCAAATGGAAGCATTTCAAGGGATTTCAATACACTGAGTATATTCCCCCTCTATTTCCAGGGGCTTAAAATAGTAATTGTTGTTGTGGTTGTTTAGTTGTTTAGTCGTGTCTGACTCTTCGTGACCCCCTGGACCAGAACACACCAGGCCCTCCTGTCTTCCACTGCCTCCCACAGTTTGGTCAGACTCATGTTTGTAGCTTCGAGAACACTGTCCAACCATCTCGTCCTCTGTCGTCCCCTTCTCCTTGTACCCTCCATCTTTCCCAACATCAGGGTCTTTTCCAGGGAGTCTTCTCTTCTCATGAGGTGGCCAAAGTATTGGAGCCTCAGCTTCAGGATCTGTCCTTCCAGTGAGCACTCAGGGCTGATTTCCTTCAGAATGGATAGGTTTGATCTTCTTGCAGTCCATGGGACTCTCAAGAGTCTCTTCCAGCACCATAATTCAAAAGCATCAATTCTTTGGCGATCAGCCTTCTTGATGGTCCAGCTCTCACTTCCATACATCACTACTGGGAAAAGCATAGCTTTAACTATACGGATAAAATAGTAATTAGTATTTATTTATTTAAAGCCCTGTCTGCATTATACAGTCATAGCTTGGGTTACAGACGCTTCAGGTTGCATTTTTTTGGGTTATGGACCCGCTGAAATCTGGAAGTACCGAAATGGGTTACTTCCGGGTTTCAGGGGGTCGCATATGCGCAGAAGCGCTAAATCGCGCTTTGCACATGTGCAGAAGCGCCAAATCGCAATCCGCGCATGCGCAGACGCACCACTGTGGGTTGTGAATGCTGCGGGTTGCGAACGTGCATCCCGCACGGTTCACGTTCGCAACCCGAGTGTCCACTGTACATTGAAAGAGGCACCATACCACTTTAAGCCATCATGACTTGCCCCAAAGAATTCTGGTAGTTCTCACTTGGCATAGGGCACTCAGAGTTGTTAGGTCATTCCTATTCCCTTCACATCAGTATGGCTGGCTTATCATTTCTTACTTCCAGGTATTCCAATATATTAATAATATGTCTCACATTATCCTTCAATTGCCTACCTGGCAAGAAACCTCCCTGGTCTTTATGAATTAAATCATTTAATATTGTCTTCAATCTGTTGGCCAAGATGTCTGCAAAAAGTTTATATTCATTGTTTAACAACGATATCGGTCTGAAATTTTTAACACTCTGATGGTCCGTATCTTGTTTGGGGATCAACGTTATGTAAGCCTCCTTCCAGGAGTTTGGTATTTTCCCTTTTCCTTGTAAAATAGCATTCATTACTTCCCCTAGAGTTCCTTAGGAAAAGGGATAGACAGTTAAACCACCCTGCAAAATGACAGCTGACTTGACTTGAGCAGCCTGGAGGGAACTGGGCTGCTTAAGAAGATCTGTGTGGAACAGGGATTACTTGGCACAAAAAGAGACAAGTATGGAGAGGTAAACTGGCTTTGAGACCTGACAATAGAGGTTTTTGATGGGAGGAAGCTTACTCCCAGAGATATCCCTTACAGTGGTACCTCGAGTTAAGAACTTAATTCGTTCCAGAGGTCTGTTCTTAACCTGAAACTGTTCTTAACCTGAGACACCACTTTAGCTAATGGGGCTTCCCGCTGCCACTGCTCCGCTACCATGCAATTTCTGTTCTCATCCTGAAGCAAAGTTCTTAACCTGAGGTACTACTTCTGGGTTAGCGGAATCTGTAACCTGAAGCGTCTGTAACCTGAAGCGTATGTAACCCGAGGTACCACTGTATTTCAAGGGGAGGCTTGTATGGCCGAAGCCATACAAAGATCAGCCAGGACCATTTCTGTTGTCATGGTCCAGATTCCCAACAGTGAGCTGGACAGAGGCTTGGAGAGGTTGGGACTAGATGAGTAACGGCCACAGTAGCCCCGGATCTGGGACCTGACACTGAGCTTGAGTCCAGAAGCCAGGGACCGTTGGAATATGACACCTGTGGGAAGACACAAGATTTACCCACTTTGGAAGAATGGCAGATGAAGATGATGGACTATATGGGACTGGCAGAAATGACTGGCAGAATCCGGGACCAGGGAGAAGAGGCGGTGGAAGAAGATTGGAAGAAATTTAAAGATTACTTACAGAAATATTGCAAAATTAATGAATATTAGAATGATGTTGGATAGAAACTGAGGGGTTTCCAGCTGTAATGCTTTAAGAATATGGAAGAAGGGTTAATTAGGTTAAAAAAAAATAACTAAAATGGTGTTGGATTGGAAATAAGTGGTATTGGCAACAAAGTTAATAAGAATATGCAAAAATGGATCAATAATGTATGAAAATACTGAGTTATAAAATGTTAAGTAATAGAGATAAGATAAATGAAAGAGGGTAAGGATTTGCTGATTTGATTATTTAAATGGGAATACAAGAAGGGGAGGTGTGAGGAAGTCAAAGAAACAAGCAAATGAGTTTTATGTTATGAAAAACAATTGTTCTTAATTTTTCTTGTTGTTCATGTATGTTTTATTTATCTTATTATTTTTATTTTTTTCCCTTTGTTATTATGTGTTTTTGTATGTTTGTTTTTGTGAAATCTTAATAAATATTTCTCTAAAAAACAAACAAAAGGAATATGACACCTGTGAAGCTACACAGCTTGAGCCAGGAGCTCCAGGGACTGCTGCCCTCAAGCCAGGAGGACTCCCCAAGGAACCAGCATCCTTGCCCCCACAAAAACCTTGCTTGCCAGGTCTCAACACCACCGCAGGCAGTGTCCCTCGCGAGAAGCAATGTCCCTATGAGGACCTCCATTTTCCAGCAGGTGGGCAGAGCCTGGGCAGGGTAGTCAGGCTGAAGAATTTATTAGAAACATAATTGTTGGAATGAGATGCTGGGCCAGATAGAGTTTTGCTCCGATGCAGCAGGGCTTTTAATGTTCTTATGTTCAGAATGTGGCTGTTTTCTAGAACACCAGTCATGCCGCTGGAGTGTGAAATTTGGATCTGGAGAGCAGGCACTGAACAAACTTGATCTCCGAGTGCGGAAGGGAAAAAACGTCGCTTGGTGAAACAAGGGCTGATTCCAAGAGCACTTTCTCTTAATTAAGCCTTCGAAGCCAAAAGCACCCTTTTATATTATCTATATATATATCAGCTAGTTCAGGCAGTACTTCTAAAATGTTTTAAGCTCATACCCCACACCCTAAATGTAGGCTGTCCTTCTGGGATACTGATTTGCTCCCTGTGTGAGGGTGCAATATTTTTTGCACGTTGCCAGGAGATATTGAATCTGCTCAGATAGGGGAGAAATAGAAGCGCACCTCTTGAATTAACTGTGCACGTGTTGAGCTGTAAGAATATACGATGAGCCTCCTTGATCAGGCCAAAGGACCATCTATTTGCCTGTGGGAAATCCTCAAACAGAACTCAAGCACAGGATCACCTTCTCCTCCTATTATTTCTCTTTTTAAAATAATAATAAAGGTAAAGGGACCCCTGACCATTAGGTCCAGTCGTGACCGACTCGGGGTTGCAGCATTCATCTCGCTTTATTGGCCGAGGGAGCCGGTGTACAGCTTCCGGGTCATGTGGCCAGCATGACTAAGCCGCTTCTGGCGAACCAGAGCAGTGCACGGAAACGCCGTTTACCTTCCCGCCGGAGTGGTACCTATTTATCTAATTGCACTTTGACGTGCTTTCAAACTGCTAGGTGGGCAGGAGCAGGGACCGAGCAACGGCAGCTCACCCCGTCACGGGGATTCGAACCGCCAGCCTTCTGATTGGCAAGTCCTAGGCTCTGTGGTTTAACCCACAGCGCCACCCACGTCCCTTTTTTAATAATAATTTTTATTAATTTTAACATATAAATTATAATACATACCACAAAACTTCACCACTTATACAATCTTTTTTGGACTTCCATCAGCACCTCTGATGATCCACCATTTTTATCACTTCTTATGCATTTCTTAAATTCTTAAATATATTGCCTTTAATTATCTTAACTAGCCATCCTCCCGTTTATTCATTTTTGCAATAGTTCCAATAATTCACCTCACAAAACGTCTTGCAAACCTACAAACGTAGTCTGATCATCACAATTACTTTTCAGATAGTCTGTAAATGCTATGATTTCTCAACCTACCTTACAGGGTTGTTGTGATGGAGAGCAGGGGAGAATATGCCTGCCACCTTCAGCTCTTTGGAAGAAAAGTGGGGTATGAATGTATTAGTAATAATAATTCAAAATATAAATACATAAACAAGCCAGGCTGCATAAATATATGCCAAGCACTTTCCCTGGAAGGAATCCAATGTTCTCCTGGAGGGAGGCAAGCAGTCTCTTGAGACAAGGCTCGAAACAGAATTTATTCAGCTAAATAGAATTCAACCTTTGGCCGGCGCCAGGAAGCGAGGCGGATTGCTTGCCTCATTTCCAAAGCGCTTTTATATAGTTCAGCCAAGCAAATTCCATGTACAAATCCAAATGTAACTTCTGTCGAAAATGATGTACCGGTGGTATTCGACTCCTACTAAGCTGTCAAAATGCAAGTAGATAAATAGGTACCACTCCGGAGAGAAGGTAAACAGTGTTTCCATGTGCTGCTCTGGTTCGCCAGAAGCGGCTTAGTCATGCTGGCCACATGACCCGGAAGCTGTACGCCAGCTCCTTCGGCCAATAAAGCGAGATGAGCGCCGCAACCCCAGAGTCGGTCACGACTGGACCTAATGGTCAGGGGTCCCTTTAACTTTACCTTTAAGCTGGCAAAAATGTATAGGGCAAGTGCAAATGTCTGCTGGAAACGCAAAGAAAAATAAAGTACTTTTTATCATATGTGGTGGACTTGTAAGGTGGTAAAAGCTTTCTGGGAGATGATATACAATGAAATGGAAAAAGAAATGTTTAAAATAACTTTTGTTAAAAAACCAGAAGTGTTTTTTATTAGGAATTACAGGTACCGATGTTCCAAAAGACCAGAAAAGACTACTTATGTATGGAATAATAGCCGCTCGGATGCTACTAGCCCAGAGAGGGAAAGATGATGAAGTCCCTACCAGAGAAGAATGGCAAACAAAGTTGATGGACTATGCCGAAATGGCAAAGCTGACTGGAAAACTCAGGAACCAGGAAGATAAAAACTTTACAAAAGAATGGGGAAAATGTACAAGCTATTTAAAAGACCACTGTAATCAGATGGAAACACTGGCAGGATTTTGATTTCACTTGTAGTGTAACAATTACCACGTAAAATATGGATTGATATAATAGAGTATGGAAGAAGATGCAGTTGTAATTGATCAAAACGGGACTCCGGGGAAGGGATGGGGGGAAATCCCTGAGATTCGGAGGAATCTCTGTATATGGTTATGTTTTCTGAATTTAAAAAAAAAAATTGTATTGTAGAATCAAGTAAAAATGATTTTTAAAAAACACAGAACAAAAACAAATGTGGCATCTGTAGCTGTTTCTGTGCACCCAAATGCAAGGCTGGTCTCAGGTGGATCACTTCTGCAGGCGACTTGTTTTTCTGCTGATTTATTAAAAAGGCGGGGGGGGGGTCTGCTGCCCCTGTTCCCCCAACAGGAAGGCAGCTCATGAGATAAGAAGGCCTCGAAAGGTCTGGAGCATTTCTAAGCAACTAGCACAGAACTGTAGAGTTAGGAGGGACCTCCCAGAGAGCCAGTGTGGTGTAGTGGTTAAGAGCGGTAGACTCGTAATCTGGTGAACTGGGTTCGCTTCCCCGCTCCTCCACCTGCAGCTGCTGGGTGACCTTGGGCCAGTCACACTTCTCTGAAGTCTCTCAGCCTCACTCACCTCACAGAGTGTTTCTTGTGCGGGAGGAAGGGAAAGGAGAATGTTAGCCGCTTTGAGACTCCTTAAGGGGAGTGAAAGGCAGGATATCAAGTCCAAACTCCTCCTCCTCCTCTTCTTCTTCTTCTTCTTCAGCCAGTGTGGTGTGAGAGCCAGTGAGGTATAGTGGTTAAGAGCGGTGAACTCGTAATCTGGTGAACTGGGTTCGCTTCCCTGCTCCTCCACATGCAGCTGCTGGGTGACCTTGGGCTAGTCACACTTCTCTCTGAAGTCTCTCAGCCTCACTCACCTCACAGAGTGTTTGTTGTGGGGGAGGAAGGGAAAGGAGATTGTTAGCCGCTTTGAAACTCCTTAGGGTAGAGATAAAGCGGGATATCGAATCCAAACTCCTCCTCCTCCTCCTCCTCTTCTTCTCTTCAAGGGTCATCTAGTCAAACCTCTGAAATGAAACCTACTGCAACATGATGCAACTCCATGTGATGTGTAAGAAAGATCCTTTCCTTAAGTACCACCAGGCTTCTCAATGTTACCTTACCATATTTCTCATTTCAGATGTGATGTGTCCCCTGCTTCCCTCCTCCCCATCTGGCCCTACCAAGCAGTTATACAGGGATTTGTGACGTATCCCATGTGTTTTCTTGTTCAAGCTCTTCTTAAATTGGATTCCCTCTCCCCTCTCCCGGGCTCCCAATCTCCCGGGCAGATTTGTAGGAATCCTTTAGAGATATGACATGGCATTACTGTAAAAGCTCTTCCGCCCTTATTGTCACAGCCCTGCAGGGTCAACGCGGATGACACGGGAGGATTAACATCAGCAGCCTTGCTCCCGAGCAATTTATACAGACCGGATTTGACGAAACACTCTTAAACAAATAATTCAGATCCTCCTTTCGGTTTATCCCTCATTCACCTCCCTGCGCAAGTTGGCTGTCGAGGTTTCCCAGACGCGCTTGAAGATGTTTTGAGGGGTGGAGGAGAAAACTGCAACTTTCCTGTTTTTCAAACACACATGGGGGGGGGGAAGTACTGCAGCTAGATCCATGGTTATGTGTGCTGGTCCCAGGGAGGGTTACTGTGTGGCGTGGTCTAAGTCCAGTCCTAGGTCGAGGGTATGGAGGCTGTCCATCAGGGGCGAAGTGAGGTCCAAAGCGAGGAGTCGGGCGTGTCAGGAACTATGGCAGGAGAGCAGGTCAGGGTGCCGGCAGGAACAGGTTACCAACGATGTTGCTCCCGCAACCTGGGACTGGCTGACTGGCCTTTATCTCCTCTGAGGCATAGGACGGCCCCGGTCCACAGGTGACTCACCTCTCCTGGCCTGGAGGCGAGCACTCCTCCTGCGAGAACTTAGTTCCCCCGCCTCTCTGCCCTGAGCCTCTGCAGCTCAGGAGAGGCTGGAGGGTTACCGGACCCACAGGCAACCTCACCTTCCCCTGACAGGGCTGGGAGAGGAGCACCTGCAGGCAATGGGTCCTCGATCACCTCCAGAGCCAGAGCGGATTCAGCTGGTGTCTGCTCCTGAGGATCCGGCACAGGTGAGGGCCCTTCAGGCTCAGGCCCCAGCCCTGGCTCAGCCAGCCCTGGAGGCGGGGACTCCTGTGCAGGCTGGGATTCCTCAGGTTCAGCCTCTGAATCAGATTCCCAGGCCATCACATTATGCAAAAATCATGGACATAGAGAGGCAACAGGACTGTACAAGGGTCCCTGATTACAAAATCATAGAAAGCAGGAGATACGTAGCCGCTCCAGCAGCATATCTCTATTTCCTCACATCCAGAAATGCAAGAAGGGCTTTTACTCTTGCTAGAGTCTTGGTCTTGCCCTCACCGGTTCTGCAAGGCTCCTATACAAGGGTCCCGTATGCACAGAAACTTTGCGCCTGCCCATTAGGGAAAATAGGAAGCCTCGAACATATATTTTTTAGATGTCCTTTTTATGTTGAGATTCGTAGAGACACCATTGATCCTTTGCTGAAGAGGCTCGCCGATCTTTCAGACAAGTCTAAACTTAATTCTCTCCTCTTAGGCAAAGATCACAAGACGACCTGGCTGGTAGCCAGATTCTGCGCCCAGATTTGTAGGCACAGATTATCTTCTAGAATAAAATCGCTCACTAGGGAAATGCTGAAGTTGCCCTTTGGGGCACCTCAGGGTCAATTTTTATGATAGCCCAAATCTCAGTTGTACGGGTGTATGTATATATCTCAATTTTAACTCATGAGCTATTGCTGCAATCTGCTCTGATTGTATATTTTATCTTTATGAACGCTGTTTTTATTGTGTTATGTAATGTGAGCTGGTCTTTGACAGTAATAAATTATCTATCTACTGCACTGTGTGAGTGAATTTTGCTGGACTCCTTAGCAGGACTGAAACGACACATGCTTTTCTAGATTTTTGCCTTGGATTATTTCTGCAGAAGCAGTTTGGCAATTTGCAAACTCAAGTTTCATCTACTAGGCTGGTTGGGGCTAGGATATCTGAAGGACACACTTGCATCCATAATAGCTTCCCTTGGCTTTGCAATCTGCTTAAGACACCCTGATCACTGTCCCACCAGTGTGGGCTGTTGGATTGGAAGGCATTGGGGACAGGGGCTTTTCAGTGGTGGCTCCACACCTTTGAAACTCCCTTCTGAGGGAAATATATATGGATGCATCTTTTCCATTCTTCAAGAAGTCCTTAAAGATATTTGCATTCCAGTTTGTGTTTGGTTAATGTAAAACATTTTATTGGTGCTGTTTATAGGTTAATGGGGTTGATGCTTGCTTGCTGTTGTCAATTATGGTGTAATTATGAAACAAATGATGTGTCTTTTACATTTTTGTAAATTACCTAGTGAGGACAGAGTGCCAAATATTTAAAATAAATCAACGCATAAGCTAGTGCTTCCATCTGTATGAATTTTCAGTGTGTGCTTTGTAATTTTTATTCAAGTGGATTAGGGGTTTATAATTAAAAATTTGAATTCATTTTAAAAGAAGAAGAAGAAGTAAATGGAAAACGAAACAAATGAGCCTCATTTGCTTAGTTTGCTTTAGCTGGGAAAATGAATGGAAATCCAAAGAAATTGATTCTGAATGAAAGTTCATTCATTTTTCATGCACTAGACTCTCTTTTGCTCTTTTCTATTAGAATGAAAAAATAGATGCATTCTGCAGCAGCCAGTACAGGTCACATAAAGGATACAAAGGTGTGGGCAGAGAGGGGTGTGGGGGAAGGTAAAGGTAAAGGGACCCCTGACCATTAGGTCCAGTTGTGACCAACTCTGGGGTTGCGGCGCTCATCTCATTTTATTGGCCGAGGGAGCCAGCGTACAGCTTCCGGGTCATGTGGCCAGCATGACTAAGCTGCTTCTGGCAAACCAGAACAGCGCACGGAAACGCCATTTACCTTCCCACTGGAGTGGTACCTATTTATCTAATTGCACATTGACGTGCTTTCGAACTGCTAGGTTGGCAGGAGCTGGGACTGAACAACGGAAGCTCACCCCATTGCGGGGATTTGAACCGCTGACCTTCTGATCAGCAAGTCCTAGGCTCTGGGGTCCCTTTACCTTTACCTTTAATCTCCATACAGGGAAATTCTGCTGGTGAAAAAACAGAACTCCACAGCTCCATCTGGTGTCATAGTGTTATAACACATATAAAGCGCTTTATCTTTACAAACGTATCTGAGTCCTTAGTTTACAGGGAAGTGCTTTGAGCTGCTGTAAGAGCTATAGAGATATATTTATTAATTATTATAATTATAGTTTGTCCGTTTCAGACCTAAGATAACGAGAGGAATATAATTTCCTTAAAAAGATGTTGAACCGTCCCTCACATCTCAAACAGCCATGCGTGCCCTGGACCAGTGTTTCCAGTATAAATGGTTATGTTATTTAAGCCCCCAGTGGAACAGCAAATTAGGGACACTTTCCGTGTTAATTAATTAGTCATGTCTGACACGGCTGCAGGTCTAAAGGAAGCAGCAGCAGCAACGGAATTACTTCAAGTGAGATCATATATCAGGAGATCCTGTGTCTACCTTGCATTTTAGCCATAGTGTGAAGCCATTAAAAAAACAACACAGGGAAACGGTCACAGAGTGAAGAATGGAAATTTGATATTCTGGAAACGTCTGGAAACGTGAGGTCTTTAGCATTGGCTCGGAAATTCACCAACAGCAAATGGGCCTTATTTTCCGTGGCAGATGGTCATCTAGTGTCAGGCTTTGGGGAATCCTATGCCTCCTACAGTGGCAGCAAAGAAGCAGAGAAAGAAAAAAGAGTTCTTACCAATTAGTTTATTCAATAATCACAGCGAGAGACAAAGGAATGCGGGCTCTCTCTAAATAATGGCATTGCTCCAAGTAAAGTCCCACCCCCTATGTCAGTGTGGTATAGTGGTTAAGAGCAGTAGACTCGTAATCTGGTGAACCGGGTTTGCGTCCCCACTCCTCCACTTGCAGCTGCTGGGTGACCTTGGGCTAGTCACACTTCTCTGAAGTCTCTCAGCCTCACTCACCTCACAGAGTGTTGTTGTGGGGGAGGAAGCGAAAGGAGATTGTCAGCCGCTTTGAGACTCCTTAGGGTAGTGATAAAGCGGGAGATCAATTCCAAACTCCTCTTCTTCCTCCTCCTCTCCTATTCTACATCACCCTTGTGTCAGCTAATTTGAGCTTTCTGCCTCTGAGCTCTCTGTTCTGATACCGTCAATGCCCGCCTGGTCCTGGGAGAGGGGCGGGTCAGGAATTCTTTCCAAGGACACTGCGTCTGTCAGCTGTCTCTCCCCAAGTGCTTCTTCTTCCTGCTGTTCCTCTTCCAATATTTCCCAGCTTCTCCCTTCTGCAGCCTCTGAACTATGCCCTTTTGCAAACCACTGTTCTAAATCTATACCATGGGTAGGCAAACTAAGGCCTGGGGGCTGGATCGCCTTCTAAATCCGGCCCGTGGACGGTCTGGGAATCAGCTTGTTTTGACATGAGTAGAATGTGTCCTTTTATTTAAATTGCATCCCTGGGTTATTTGTGGGGCATAGGAATTCGTTCACCCCCCAAAAAAAATATAGTCCGCCCCCCCTCCACAAGGTCTGAGGGACAGTGGACCGGCCCCCTGCTGAAAAAGTTTGCTGACCCCTGATCTATACTGTCGTCCTGTTCTCAATTTTTTTTTATTGATTTTCCGATATTATAACAAACATAACAACAAACGAGAAAAACATTGCAATATCAAAGAACAAACAAACAAACATTTATCCTAACTATTATAGTCCCACTTTTGTTATCATTGTTGGGTGACTTCCTCAAATCCCCCTAGCTGAGTTTCCATATAGCTCATTGTAGCAGTTTTCCAACACTATTTCCATATAAGATTTACTTGTTCAATTAACATCTTTCTTTCCTTTCATTTTGACTTCTATCCATAGTATTATACAATTTCACATATTTCAACCCTAGGCCAATCTGTTACTCACAAGTATTTCTATTTAAGAATACTGTCTTCCTGTTCTCAGGGTGGTTGAGGAGAAGAGGGGGTGGCCTCTCCACCATTCCTCCTCAGTCCAGCCCCTGACATCTAGGATTAAGAAGGGCCATCTAGTGCAACCCACTGCAATGCAGTGCATAAGGATGGTGTCAAGGAGCTGTCAGCAAGCAAGGTCATCCACAGGGCAGGCACACACACGGAAGGCACGGAAGGCGATCAGGTTTTGATTAGCAGAAAACAACAATGCAACAAGGTCCCTGGTTTGTCTTAACCCAACGAAGGTGGTGTTGAAACTGAGGTCTAGGCATGCCTCTTCCCCTTCTACCCTCTCACTCTGGATCCCTCCCAAGCAGACAAAGGCTGCTCCTGCAGGACCTTCCTAGAGCAGTGGGGAGGGTGTTAGAGGGGGAGGAGAGTCAGTAGAACCAGGACTGCCTGCAGACTCGCTGTGACTCTCAGTTTCCAGTCCTGTCCTAGAAGGCCCTCCTTCATCACTCAAGTCTCCTTTTCCTATCAGCTCCCAGCTCATCTATTCTGCTGACTGCTCCTCGGTGTCCCCCACCAGGCTCCGGGCTCAAAGGTGTCACCTTTGGATCCCTGGGCTGGCAGCTCCCAGCTCTCCTCCACATCCAACCAGGTCCTGACAGAGTGGCACATGCTCTAGTTATCTCTCGCTTGGACTACTGCAATACGCTCTACGTGGGGCTACCTTTAAAGGTGACTTGGAAACTACAACTAATCCAGAATGTGGCAGCTAGACTGGGAGTGGCCGCCGAGACCACATAACACCGGTCTTGAAAGACCTATATTGTCTCCCAGTACGTTTCTGAGCACAGTTCAAAGTGTTGGTGCTGACCTTTAAAGCCCTCAATGGCCTCAGCCCAGTAAACCTGAAGGAGTGTCTCCACCCCCATCGTTCAACCCGGATACTGAGGTCCAGCTCCGAGGGTCTTCTGGTGGTTCCTTCACTGCGAGAAGTGAGGTTACAGGGAACCAGAAAGAGGTCCTTCTCAGTAGTGGCGCCCGCCCTGTGGAACGCCCTCCCATCAGGTGTCAAGGAAATAAACAACTCTCTGACTTTTAGAAGACATCTGAAGGCAACCCTGTTTAGGGAAGTTTTTAATGTTTGATGTTTTATCAAGTTTTTAATATTCTGTTGGGAGCTGCCCAGAGTGGCTGGGGAAACCCAGCCAGATGGGTGGGGTATAAATAACAAATTATTATTATTATTATTATTATTATTATTAGTAGTAGTAGTAGCCACATTCCCTCAGGTGCAGCCTGTCAGGGGTTGCTTATCGAAACTCGCATTGGGATCAGAAGCTGTGGTGAATGGCAGCCCAGGAGACAGCTTTCTGTGTGGCAGCCCCTAAACTGTAGAACTCCCTCCTCACAGAGAGGCACAGAGAGCCAGTGTGGTGTAGTGGTTAAGAGCGGTAGACTCATAATCTGGTGAACCGGGTTCGCTTCCCCGCTCCTCCACATGCAGCTGCTGGGTGACCTTGGGCCAGTCACACTTCTCTGAAGTCTCTCAGCCCCACTCACCTCACAGAGTGTTTGTTGTGGGGGAGGAAGGGAAAGGAGAATGTTAGCTGCTTTGAGACTCCTTCGGGGAGTGATAAAGCAGGATATCAAATCCAAACTCTTCTTCTTCTACTCTTCTTAAGCACCATCATTCTCCAGCTGATGATGTATGCTGAAGACATAAGAAGGGCCTGCTGGATCAGGGCAATGGCCAGTCTGGTCCAGTATCCTGTTCTAACAGTGGCTGCACAGATACCTGTGAGAAGCAGGGTCTGAGCACAAGAACATCCTCCTTTCCTGTGGTTTCTAGTCAGAGGTGTACCCAGGGGTTAGTGAAACTGGCCCCTGCTGGTGTGTGTTTATGTGTGCACAGGTCCTTCTGCTTTACAGGTGGAACTGGGAAGCTGCTATGCAGGAGATCTGCTCCTGCCTCTTATTTATTTCACAGGTAACCAAGGTAACACAGGTAAGTCTCAGAACAACACCACAAGCGCTCTGGAATAAGTTGGCTCTGCATCAGTTCTTTCCGCCGAAGGAAGAACTAAGACCTTTGATGTGTTTAGCAAATTTAAATGAAAAGGTCCTTCCATAGGAGGAGGAAGCAAAGGACTTCTCAGTGCCTAAAGCCACTTTGCAGCTGCCCCTTCCGAATGATGGTTCTCTGGTGCTACAGAAGGCAAGAAGAGCAGCATTTCAAATCCTGCGTGTGGCGAAGTTATGCAAATGGAGAGAGAGAGAGAGAGAGAGAGAGAGAGAGAGAGAGAGAGAGAGAGACTATGACCCATTTTAGTTTGGGTGGTATTTTGGGAATGGAGAACAGCAAGCACTACTTTCCTTTTCTTGCACTGGCTATGCTGCACTGCCCTTTTAACATGCCTTTTGGCGCTCATCTCTTCCCTTGATGTCCAAACTATATTTAAAATTGAGATGGACCTTTGTTTTTAAATATATATTTCCCTAGGCTGAGATGGTTGAGGCTGGAATGTAGGGCAGATCTAAGCATTCCTGACTGCATTTTGCCTCTTAGTGATGCATATCTGGTCATGTTTATAGAACTATGTGGGCAGCTCTTGCCTGGTGCCTGGGCAGGCAGCTCCGTATGTGCCTGTCACACCATGCCATCCCTACTCTCTCTCTCTCTCTCTCTCCCTCTCTCTCTCTCTCTCTCTCTCTCTCAGATAGATAGCAGCAAATGACCCAGGAGCCCAGGAATTTGCCTTCCACTGAGCCAGGCAATTGGTCCATTTGACTCATTGTTTTCTATACCGAATGGCAGTCACCCTCTGGGGTTTCGGGCACAGGAAATCCTTAATCCCATCTGCAGATGCTGGGAACTGAACCTGGGACTGTAGCCTTATGAGGCTTTGCCCTCGGGTGGGAAAGGGAAAATGGGAGTCAACAGACACTCAAGGAATAGTTTTGGAGAAAAAGCTTTTATTTCTACCATCCATGAACTGGTAGAAGGAGCATGTGTGATAACTCACAAAAAGCATGCACGAGTTCACAGTCATATGCACAGAGCATATATACCCCTTCCAGTTCCCTCCCCTTTTCTCCTCCTTCTCCAGGAGCCCTGCCCATGAGTTCCTCTGAGCATGAACAGAAAGCTCCTTTCTTGGGACTCTTCCCAGGAAAGGGGGGGTGGTGAGAAGCTAAGGGGTTTCAGAGTGTTCAGATATGTTTCAATCTCTTGTTCTGGCATAGTTCCCGGAAAGAAAGTTGCATAGGAGGTGAGGACAGGTGACCTCACCTCCTACAGGACCTTTTGCATGTAAAACTGGTGCATTTTTGCATGCAAAACATGTACGTAGCTACAACATTTCCCTTAGAAAATCAACAGTAAGCTGTCAGTTCTTGTGGTTTCGAAGAGAGGGCTTAGGTAAACAGAGCTATAAGAAGAGATCTTTGGTCCATCTAGCTAGCTATCATTTAACCTGACCAGCCCAGATGTGCTCACCTCCTTGTGTTTCCAAGTCACTTCCCCACATAGGCCCAAGACCATCAGCATTTCCCATGGAACAGTCTATAAACAATTTGTATAATTGGGAAACTGCTCCCGTTTGCTGCTTAATCAAGCTCTTTTTGCGTTATGTTGGCATGTATTCCTAACCAAACGGGATACATTCATATCAAATATAATGCCCCCTACAGTATTCCATCTCATGCCTAAATTGGTTTATCTTCTGCTTCAGATAAACACTGTTTTCTAGCTGCTGGTGTATCTTCTTGCTTCCCAACCTATATATTTGTTTTCAAAGAGATGTTATAAAAACACCTCAAGTTCCTGTGGCTCTCTCCTTGCAAGGAAACCATGGAAGGCATGACACATCTCACCTCAGCTTTCTATTCTTGGGCATTGGCATTGCAAAATCTCTTGCTATGCTCAAGGAAAACACAGCGATTAAGAGCAGCCAAGGCATCGACAATTGATTCGGGAAATGTGATGCTCTCAGGCAAAACAGTTACAATACAGCAGAGTTGCATATGATTTGTAAATGTCTTATTACGTGTGGGAGCTAAGAATGCTGATCGATGTAGATTTCTTAGCGCTTTGGGTGGAAATGTGCTCACATAGAAAGACAGTATATATATATATACATATACCGTATTTTTCGCCCTATAGGACGCACTTTTTCCCCTCCAAAAATGAAGGGGAAATGTGTGTGCGTCCTATGGGGCGAATGCAGGCTTTCGCTGAAGCCTGGAGAGCGAGAGGGGTCGGTGCGCACCGACCCCTCTCGCTCTCCAGGCTTCAGGAAGCTATCCGCAAGCCTTGCGAGCCCGGCGGGAGGTCCCGCGGGCTCGCAAGGCTTGCGGGCAGCAGCCTGCAGCCCAAAAGCTCGGGGGACAGCGGGGAGGCGCAGCGCCGCCACCCCGCTATTCCTCGACCTAGTCTGGAGGCTGGCGGGGGGGGGGGAGAAGGAAGCTTGCTTCTCCCCCCCCACCAGCCCCACAAGTTTGGGGGATAGCGGGGTAGCGGAGCGCCGCCACCCCGCTATTCCCCGACCTGACCTGGAGGCTGGCGGGGGGGAGAAGCAAGCTTGCTTCTCCCCCCCGCCAGCCTCACAACCTCGGGGGACAGCGGGGCAAGCCGCTGCCCCACGGAGGCTAGAGAGGCTGTCCCTGAAGGCAGAAGAGGGAGACGGAGCGCTCCGTCTCCCTCTTCTAGCTTGGGGTAGCTTGGGGATGGCTGCGCAAACCTGCGGGGGGGGGGGATAAATTTTTTCCCCTTGATTTCCCCCCCCCCAAAAAAAACTAGGTGCGTCCTATGGGCCGGTGCGTCCTATAGGGCGAAAAATACGGTGTATATATATATATATATATATATATATATATATATATATATGTATATATATTCAGATTGTAAGTAAGATTATTGCATATTGAACACCGCTCCATCTAAAAATTTTAATGACTCAGCTCAGGCAAAGGATAGAGATCTATCTGGGAGGATGCTGGTAGCTTCTACTGTTACATTGGCATGGAATTAAAAGAAAATGAACAAGCATTGAAAAACTAACTGTCCTTTTAAAAAGCACATGGTGTACTGGAACTGAAACAGATAATTGTAAATAATAATAATAATAATAATAATAATAATAATAATAATAATAATAATGATAATTAATTATTTATACCCTGCCCATCTGGCTGAGTTTCCCCAGCCACTCTGGGCGGCTCCCAATCGAGTGTTAAAAACAATACAGCATTATATATTAAAAACTTCCCTAAACAGGGCTGCCTTCAGATGTCTTTTAAAAATAAGATAGCTGCTTATTTCCTTGAAATCTGATGGGAGGGCATTCCACAGGGTGGGCGCCACTACCGAGAAGGCCCTCTGTCTGGTTCCCTGTAACCTCACTTCTTGCAATGAGGGAATGGCCAGAAGCCCCTTGGCGCTGGACCTCAGTGTCCGGGCAGAACGATGGGGGTGGAGACGCTCCTTCAGGTATACAGGACCGAGGGCATTTAGGGCTTTAAATGTCAGCACCAACACTTTGAATTGTGCTTGGAAACGTACTGGGAGCCAATGCAAATCTCTCAGGACTGGTGTTATGTGGTCCCGGGGGCCACTCCCAGTCACCAGTCCAGCTGCCACATTCTGGATTAATTGCAGTTTCCGGGTCACCTTTAAAGGTAGTCTCACACAGAGCCCATTGCAGTAGTCCAAGCGGGAGATAACTAGAGCGCATTCGATCCAATGGCACATTTACATTTGCCAGCAAATCCTCTCTTTGTTGGTTTCAAGGTTCTGAAAATCGAGGTGCGCATTACATTCGATGGTGCATTAGACTCCAGTAAATACGGTATTCAGAACTTTGCGGTTTGGAAAAAAAAGATATTTTGGCTCAAGCATGAATTCATTAGATAGACCACTTACAATCTCTTGGCCTTAGTTCCCCGTGCGTTAAATGGGATAATCATGTTAATGATAGCCTATTCCACTCTATTTCTGTGTGTGGAGGGCAGAAATGATTAATGAAATAATCATGGTAATGAACTTTATGTGGTAGAATACATATGGTAGTATTTTCCAGTACAGTGGTACCTCTGGTTGTGAACGGGATCTGTTCTGGAGGCCCGTTTGCAACATGAAAAGCCTGCAACCTGAAGCGCTGTATCTGCGCAGGTCTGCGGAGCGATTTGGCGCTTGTGCACATGTGCGAGTGGTGAAACCCGGAAGTAACCCTTTCTGCTACTTCCGGGTCGCCGTGGGACGCAACCTGAAAAAACGTAACATGAAGCAAACGTAACATGAGGTATGACTGTACAGTGGTACCTTGGTACTCAAACAGCTTGGCTCCTGAACAAATCGGCTCCCGAACGCCGCAAACCCAGAAGTGAGTGTTCCCATTTGCGAACATTTTTTGGAAGTCAAATGTCCAACGCAGCTTCTGCATCTTCCAATTGAGTGTAGGCAGTAGCGGAGCTTCATGCTCCGGCACCGGGGGGCGGAGAGCAGGCGGGGATGGGGCTGGCGTGCGTCCTGGAGGTGTGGCATGTCACCTGCAGGGGCGTGGCACCCAGAGCGGGCAGGGGGGCAGCTGCGATGGCACCCCACCGAGATCACGCTGCCGGGGGCAGTGCGCTCTCCCCGCACTCCTCTTCCTCCGCCGCTGAGTGCAGGAAGCTCCTGCAGCCAAGCGGAAGCTGCACCTTGGTTTTCAAACCATTTTGGGAGTTGAACGGATGCCCGGAACAGATTAAATTCAAGAACCAAAGTACCACTGTAATAGAAACACCCGCTGTAAGAAGCAATGGTGGTAAGCCAAGGAGATTATTATGGCTGTGTTCTCTTTCCACTGTTGGAAGTGGTACGGCTCTGAAAACCAGGTGCTGGATGTATGAGGAGAGCGATGTTTTGCTCACATCCTGCTTGTGGTCTTCCTATGGGCATCTGGTTGGCTGCTGCAAGAAATGTGTGTCAAACCAACAATCTATGTTTTGCTAGACAGGCACATGACGGGAGCTGAAGCTCATGGAGTTTTCCTGTAAACTTCCTAGAGAGAACTCTGTGAGAGACACTCTCAACATGCAGGAGAGTTTAGCTATATATTTTCCTACCTTCCTGGGCACTGCCTCTTTCCATCTGTTTTCTGCTCTGCCAGCAAGCTCAGGCACCATTTTAAGCTAGACTTAAGTATGTCTTTGTAACCAAATTACCATTTTAAGCCTGCCTGAACAAAGCCGCTGTATCTGTTCCTCTTCAGCAAATATTCTGAGTGAGCAAATGCTATTTTTAGGTTGTGTGATTGTTGTTTTAAGTAGGAGAAAAGGGGGAGATACCAGGAGAATCCAGTCTGCCTTAAAGCATCATGGATTACTTAAACCACAAGGCTAAAACTAGCCTATCTAAGCTTCCCTTTAAGGACTTGCTCACAAATTTATTGACAGCTGCATGAATTATTATAGCTAGGAAAAGGGGCAAGCGGAACATAAAATGGAAGAATGGTATAAAGAAGTGTGGGATATAGCTATTGATTAAAAATTAACAAGTGTCATTAAGATAAGGCGGGGAATATGCAGGAGAAATGCTTTTGAGGAAATATGGAACATGCTTGTAGACTGC
Organism: Podarcis filfolensis; assembly: GCF_964270895.1. Taxonomy (NCBI): domain Eukaryota; kingdom Metazoa; phylum Chordata; class Lepidosauria; order Squamata; family Lacertidae; genus Podarcis; species Podarcis filfolensis. Next base: position 126,522,525 of record NC_139604.1, read on the forward strand.
ATTGTTACAATGGAAAGGGGTCAAACCATCGCAAGAGGTGTTGAAATTTTGGCAGGTTGGATAGTTACAATGGACTTGTCTCAGTGGTGGGGTGCACATTTTTATTCTTATTTATTCATGATTATTACTTTGTCAAAATAAAAAAATAAAAAGCTACAAAGGGATGGATGCACTCTGCTGAACTCACAAATGTGAGGAAGGACAATCTCTAATAAATATATCCACTACTAGGATCTAATCACATCCCAACACATACACCACAACATTAAAACATTTAAAAGCAAGACAAGGTAAAGGTAAAGGGACCCCTGCCCATTAGGTCCAGTCGTGGCCGACTCTGGGGCTGCGGTGCTCATCTTGCTTTATTGGCCAAGGGAGCCGGCGTACAGCTTCCAGGTCATGTGGCCAGCATGACTAAGCCACTTCTGGCGACCAGAGCAGCACACAGAAACACCGTTTACCTTCCCTCCGGAGCAGTACCTATTTATCTACTTGCACTTTGACGTGCTTTCGAACTGCTAGGTTGGCAGGAGCAGGGACTGAGCAATGGGAGCTCACCCCGTCATGGGGATTTGAACTGCCGACCTTCTGATCGGCAAGCCCTAGGCTCTGTGGTTTAATCCACAACGCCACCTACATCCCAAAAAGCAAGACAAAGCAACCATTAACAGAACCGGTTATTCAAGGGACATATCAAACAGCTGCATAGGAAAGAGGAGGGCAGCATCTCATCCCTGCACTCATAAGAATAAGTGTCTTCTGGATCAGGCCAGTTATCCAGTATCCTGTTTTCGCAGCGGCCAACTGAATGCCTGTGGGAAACCTGCAAGTGGGACCTGGGTGCAAAAGCCCTCTCCCCTCTTGTGGTTTCCAGCAAGTGGTACTCAGAAGCACTGCTGCCTGCACAGTTGGAGGCAGTGTGGGAATGCTGAGGGTGGCAGAAGAGGATATATTGATTATTAATATCCTTCCTAACTTGCACTAGCAAGTTTCTTCACTTAGCAGAGTGCATTCCCCTTCAGCAGAAAGCTGGTTGCAAACTTGTGAGAGTTTTTTAAGACAACAAGCAAGTCAATTTGGCTTGTCCAAATTGAAACGTGTTCTAATATTCTTGGCAAGACCCCATTTAAATCCCTCCTGAAAGAATAAAGACATCACAGTCTTATTCATAAGTAACAAAAAAAGTAGTTTTAACACCACCACCACCACCAAATTTTATTTATACCCCGCCCTCCCCGGCCAGAGCCGGGCTCAGGGCGGCTAACACCAGTAAAATTACAATAGAAACATAAAGGGGTGGGTGGGAACGGACGGACAAAAAACAAACAAACACCCCAATTTAAAATACAGGTTAAAATGCAATTTAAAAAGCAGCCTCATTTTAAAAGTAGCCCATAAATCAAAACCGTAAGGGGAGGGAAGACATAAGGGTCAGACTGAGTCCAAAACAAAGGCCAGGTGGAACAGCTCTGTCTTGCAGGCCCCGTGGAAAGACGTCAAGTCCCGCAGGGCCCTGGTTTCTTGTGACAGAGCGTTCCACCAAGTCGGAACCAGTACTGAAAAGGCCCTGGCCCTAGTTGAGACCAATCTAACCACCTTGCGACTTGGGACCGCCAAGGTGTTGTCATTTGTGGACCTTAAGGTCCTCCGCGGGGCATACCAGGAGAGGCGGTCAAGAATCCTAGAGTTGGAAGGTCAAAACCAGCACATTAAACCTGACCCTGTACTCCACTGGGAGCCAGTGCAGTTGGTAGAGCACTAGATGAATGTGATCCTGCGGCATGATCAGGCAGAGCACAGTGTGATCCCTGAAGGCAGGCTTTAGGCTTAAGGCTACAAACATGTACAAACAGGTTTACCCCATATGGGAGATAACCTGGGGGACTGCTGGTTGGCAGCCAGCAGTCCAGTCCAGGTGAATCAGGAAGTTCACAGGATGAACTGGAAGGTCGAAAAGGGAGAAAGGTAGCAGCATGACTTGGCCTTTTACCAAGTCTGGAAAGGTCACGCCCACCTACTAGTCACATGCAAGGAAGGATGCTCCAGGCCAGGAGGAACAGGAAGTGGTCCACAGGAAGTGGACCAAACATTCCCTTGCATGTCCACTCTAGCAAAACAAGGAATGTGGTACTTGACTGCTCCCAGTGGATTACATCCCACAGGCAGAGCACAGTCTTTGTGGCTAGTAGCCACCGATAGCCCTCTCCTCACATCCATACCAACATCTGCAACATTTCAGAGGTTCCTCCTGGGAGCTGGCTTCTTTTCCAAACTCACCAGCCCAATTAAAGCTGCTGAAACCAGCTGGGAAGTTTCACCACTCAACCGCTCAGAGTTGGATGTGCAAAGCAGAGCAGATGGGGGAGAAGAACTGCACCATTTTGAGGGTGAGGAGAAAAATGAAGCTGTGAAGCAGAGGCAGAGTTAGGGGCTTTGCTCCAAAAAGAAAATTAATGAGCCAAGGATTTGTTTAACGTTTCAGGGATGGTGAGCTAGAGGGGAGAAATGCAACATGGAAAATAAAAGAGAACTTCCTGCCTAAGCAATTTGTTTTGGGTTGGTAACATCTGCCTGGGGTGAATCCTAGAATAACAGAATTGTGTAGCTGGAAGGGACCCAAGGGTCATGCAGTCCAACCCCCTGCAAAACATGGTGGACAGGAAGTGTGGATCAGTGGGGAGAGCACACGCTTGGAGCACAGAATGTAGAGCATGGTATGCTTCATCTCAGGGTTGTGGGTTGACCAGATCACTTGATGCAATAAGCTGGAAGAGACCTGTTCTGTTCCAAGAGCACTAAGAGACATTTTGCAACGCTTGAGAGAATGTCTAAGCTGAGCCAAGAGGATTTCACCCATCTCTAGCTGTCAGTACAGCTAGTCTCTCTGCTGATTTCTCTTCCCTCACTTTTGGGCATCTGGGAGAGGCTAGGAGGTGGACAGATCTGGAGCCTCTAGCTACTGACCTTAATGCACAGGGAATGTCTAGAAAGCAGCTTCAGGTGCAACAAGCAGGGGCTTACCCTCAAACAACAAGAAATGCAACCAAGGCCTGCTGGTGTGGGCTTTTCCTAGTGCAATAACCATTGACCTGGTTTCTAGAACGCCTTGGGTGCAGAGGCTTCGTTCCCCCAGCTTGCAGAGCAGAAGCCAGGCTCATGATCTTGCCAGGCGGGGGAGGCTGCAATGGTTCGAGAATGCTGAGAAAGCCTGCATAGCAATTAATGTCCAGCCTGACTCATGGATTCCATAGGGGCTCTCACTCTGAAAAGGGAAGATGCAGCAGATCTGTTCCCAGAAATAAAACGCTTCAATCTGCAGAGGCGATTGAGCGTCCTGCCCCAGCTGTACTGCCGCCTGTCTCTTTCTGTAGCCATCTGTAGCCTGTCTTGTTTCCCCAGATTGTCCTTTATATAGAACACAGAAAGCTGCCTTATAGTGTCAAACCATGAGTCTAGCTAGCTCAGTATTGTCTGCAATGACTGGAAGCAGCAATCCAAGATTCCAAGCCTGGGTCTCTCCTAGCCCTCCCTGGAGATGTTGGGGATTAAGCAGATTCTGCATGTGAATCAGGTGCTCTAACCACTAAGCTATGGCCCTTCCCTTCAACTAGAGGCCCATTGCCAAAGCATATCCCAAAAGCTCTTTGAGAAGGCCTTTCTTTTTTTAATCAGTGGGAACTCATGTACCTTGTGAACACTCCACACACCATTTGTGCATTCAGAGCTTGTCCAGACATGCCTTTTAGCTCCAGGTAATACTGATAAACCTAGACAGCATATTAAAAAGTAGAGACATCACCTTGCCAACAAAGGTCCGTATAGTTAAAGCTATGGTTTTCCCAGTAGTGATGTATGGAAGTGAGAGCTGGACCATAAAGAAGGCTGATCGCCGAAGAATTGATGCTTTTGAATTCCGGTGCTGGAGGAGACTCTTGACAGTCCCATGGATGGCAAGAAGATCAAACCTCTCCGTTCTGAAGGAAATCAGCCCTGAGTGCTCACTGGAAGGACAGATCCTGAAGCTGAGGCTCCAATACTTTGGCCACCTCATGAGAAGAGAAGACTCCCTGGAAAAGACCCTGATGTTGGGAAAGATGGAGGGCACAAGGAGAAGCGGATGACAGGGGACGAGATGGTTGGACAGTGTTCTTGAAGCTACCAGCATGAGTTTGACCAAACTGCGGGAGGCAGTGGAAGACAGGAGTGCCTGGCGTGCTCTGGTCCATGGGGTCACGAAGAGTCGGACACGACTAAACGACTAAACAACTAAACAACAACAAATACTGACTACTGACAGATAGAGTCTTGTCTCTATTTTTCCTCTGTGTTGTATTCGGGCACAATGAACCCATTATACAGATTTCTCCTTCCCCTCTAATCGAGACCCTGCTGCAGACCTGTGTTAGAAGATGTTCCAGGAAGCTGTAAGTTTGTCAATAGTTACCAACACCTCTATGAAGGCTGAGGCCAATGCTCAAGGTTTAACAAGCGACACATTTAGACCCTTCCAACCTTTCTTTCAGCTAAAGGCAATCTGCTTTCCATCCTTCAGTCTACCTGTTTCCCTGCTGCAGGCATGTATTAGCAGCCTTTCCAGGGAACTGCATAGAACACCATAACTAATTTATATTAGTTATCAACACTTTTATGAAGCCTGATTCCAACAATTAGGGCTTAACAGACAGCCCAGTCCCAAAGGATCCTTCATGTCCCCGTATTCTTTCACCTTCCAACATCCTTACCTAAAACTGCTTAGAGGTATTCTTACGACCAAGCAGCATATACAGTTTGTTTCATAAAAGAAATGAAAAAGCCTTGTCAAAATATCTAGTCCAGGTACAACAATTTCCAGAAGTTTAGGGGAAAGAAACACAGAAAAACATTTCCCAGGTGTGGCTGAATTTAATTTCCTGACCGGGGAATTAGATTTTAAACTTCCTTTCTATTAAATTAGCACATTCTGATGCTGGATGGTTTTCAATATTTGCTCTCTATCAGCTTTAACTTCCTTTCACCTTGATTGCCTCCACGTCCAGCTTTGCATTAACTTACCTTGATTCTTTGTGCATATTGATGTGCACTTTCAGAAGGTAAACGCTTGCTTAAAATGAGCCGGTTCAATCGAGATCAATACTTGGTGTCAACTAACAGCCAAGAGGGAGCTCCAGAATGACTGAAGTGGCCAAAAAAACGTGAAGGAGGAGCGGGGGAAGAAAAGGGAACTGTCATTGATTTCCTTGCAAAAAGATTCCAACAGGGAGCCAGTTTTCATTTGGACGGAGAGGAATTTGGAAACTGACAACCGTATCTGTTTTCAGATTACCTGGCTGGATAATATGCAAGGTAGTCTTGAGCAAGAATTAGCAAGCAGGTAGAGCAGATTCATCTCCTCCTACAGCACTTTGCATCTCCCTGGTTTTTTTGGGAGCAGCTTTGGTGAGATCTGAATAGAAACTAGCAGGAGGACATTATTATGCACACAGAAGAAGGCTTCTCTGGACAAATCCATAGCTAGATGAGGAAACATGCATACATATACGTAGTGCTATGCCCATGGTCCATGTCCTCATTCCAGATGCTGGGAATGCATGTTTGGAATTTTCTTTTTAAAAAGCCATTTGGCAGGGGGAACAGAGGGGCTGGAGTCTTATCCCCCTCTCCAAAATCTGATCTGCGTTACTCCAGGTTGCTTTGAAAGAGCTCCATAGACACACAGCTGGATGCAGATGTCTTCTATCAAATTTTATTTCATTTTCCTTTCCTTCTTCCTCCTTCCTCTTTCATATCATCTGATGGGGAATAACTCCGATAAGGATACACAATCTTTCTTTAGAAAGAAAAAGGAGGGGGGGGGGAGATCTGCCAGCTATACATTGGTCAGAAGTGCCAAATAAGGATGGGAAAGAGAGCCTGTTAAAAAGGAGTGGCACCAAAACACCACCGTGACGCATCGGCTCCCTCCAAATGGCCGCAGAAGAAATGCTAAGAATATAAACTGAATGGCATTCAGTTAAATGTGTCATGAACCAACCCAAGTGCCTCATACTGAGGCAGAAAGGGAAGGCTGAAAAATGCTTTTTGGTAAATACCAATAAAATAAGCAGCAAGGGTGGTTTGGTACTTCTTACGTCCTGAAAGGGGTCGTTGGCAAATAGGAATTATATCTAGGATGAAGGTGTCTTATTTACTACTGTCTTTTGCCCAGACTAGACACGCACCAACCTAACAGATAACATACCAAGAGAATATAATTTAAAACTAGGAATAGGTCAGGGGTCTATGATTTAGTGCTTCCTGGACACCCATTCTGGCAGATCTTGAATGGGAAAGGAGGAATTAGTTTTCCTCTGTTGTGTCTTTCACTCCCTTTGCAATCCAGTGATGACTCCCACGCTTGAAGTCTAGGCTTTGCAGCGGTCTCCTTTCTCCAGTTAACAAAATCTCAGAGCTGGGACGGTCTTTGGAGGTCCAATAGTCCAACCCTTTGCTCTGTTCAGGGTATAACTAGTGCAACGTCACTGCCAGGTGGTTGCACAACCTCTTTCTAAATATCTTGAGCAGAAAAGGCTCAGGAAAAGCACCCCAGTGCCCTGGAGGCTGAAGTTGGACGGTTGGGCATAATCGGTTGCTCTGGAATGCCTGTTTGAAGGACTCAAAGTTTCAAAGCTGGAGAAGGAAGAGAAACAAGGACCCTTTGTGTGGGGGGATCAAGGAGCAGGTGAGGGCAAGGAGAAATTCACCTTAGTCTCAGGTTAGAGCCCCACATTGGGCAAAAAGATTTCTGCATTGCAGGGGGTTGGACTAGATGACCCTTGTCCCTTGCCACTCTGCGGCTCTATGTTTCTGTGATTCTATGCAATAATACTGCAGTTGCTTGTACAGTTGCTTAGGAATAGGTCCCAAGGCATTCTTCCATGTAAGAATGGTTAGGAACAGGCTGCATGGCTGTAACCCTGTGTACATTTACTCATGAGCAAGCTCCACTAAAACCAGTGGACAAGGAGCAAAAAAATAAATAAATTGTGTAGGATTGTGCTGAAAGGCTTTAAGGTCCCCACAGGAACCGCTTGTTCCTCTTGACACTTCTCAATATTCCTATATTGGGTTGGTTATTTCTAATTCACCCGCGAACCAAAAGAAACGACTTGCTGGGTCAGGCCCGGGAGCTGTCCAGTCCAGCCTCCTCCTTTCCAGCAGAGACCAGGAAAAATGCCTCAGGGAAGCCCCCAAGCAGAGCTTGAGAGCAGCAGCCCCCCCACCTCCTTGCTTGCGTCTCCAGCGGCTGATGTTCAGAGTCCAGCTGCCCATTCCATTGAGCTATCATGGGCGACGACCAAGCGGTCAGTAGAGAAGACATTTCCAGATAGAAGCCCACCCACCTTCTCCTTGCGAGGCAGGTGCAAAAGCCCGCAAGGCCTTTCAACATTTCAACGCCCCCCCCCCGGCCCCGCAGCTCTTCTGAAGCAGAAAATAAAGTTGCATCTCCCTCCCCACCCATCCTCCTCTCCGGCTAACCTCTCCTCCGTGCCAAACCAATGACTGGAATCATCCCCTAGCCTTTTGCCTCCCCACCCGCGCTCCTTTCTTCCCTTTGCAACCCCCCCAACTCCCCGAAGCAAACGCTAAATTATTCAGCCTCCTCCTCCTCCCCTGGCGGAAGGGCAGCTGGGGCGCCCGCCTCGGAGCATCTCGGGCGAAGAACTTTCAGCCCTGGCGACTGGCTGTAGGAAGGCAGCAGAGACAGAGAGAGAGAGACAGAGAATGGGATTCCGGATCAGGCTAGCAACTCAGCCCCGCCTCCTGGCGAGCCTCTGATTTCGGGGAAAGCATCCCATAGCCACTCCGGCCATTGGCCTCTTTCTTCTCCCTCGGCTCTCTCCTCCCCCCACCCTCTCTAGCGTGGGTTTGATGCTCCATCCTGGGACCTGCCCAAGTTGCGCTGCCTTCCCCGCCAGTCTCCAGCAGGTGTGCAGCCGCCTCAGCGCAGCCCCTCGCGCCGCCCGCCCTCGTCCTCTGCTCGCCTTGCTGGGCGCATGTGGGTGCAGCCGCAGGTTCCAGAGGGCACCCAGGCTGGGAGGGGAGAGAGGGTGGGGTGGCGGCTCTCTGTTGGCAACCCTTGGAGCGACGGCGGAGGAGACCTCGGGTGGCGCTCGGTGGATTTCTTGCCCTCCGCAGTCTAGGCGCTCCGGGAGAGAGAGCTGTCCAGGGTGCTGAACGCTCCAACTTGGCGACGCGCTTTGGGATTAAAGCCGCTTCTCTGGAGCTCTTGGGATGCGAGTGCTTGGTTGGCGAGGCAGGAATCGTCTCTCTTCTTCGTCTTCTTTTTAAGGAAAAAGAGTACAGAAGAGTTTGGTGGCTTTTTTATATATATAAAAAAGCAGAGCCTCTCCGCATCTGTTGGAGTCCCCGTTTCCCCGACGCGCCCCTGTTGCGCCCAGGAACGCAAGAAGTGGCCAGATCCGCTGGCTGGGCTGGGTTGACTCTTCGCTGTCCAGCCGCAGGCAGCCCGGTGGGCTTCGGAAGGGCGTGTGGTCATGCTGTCTGCCCGTTGGGGTAGCAGCAGCAGCAGCAACAGCCAGGCACACGCGCAGGCGCAATCCCCTCGGAGGCTGCAGTTCCCGAGCTGTGAGCGCGGCGTTGCCACAGTCTGGGCTTCACCAGCCGCTGGAGCGCTACTACCATGAACTGCCTCGTCCACCTTCCCACAGCTACTCTACGGCACTGGGTGCAAGAGACCTGCCGAGACCCTCCCAGCCGCCCCCGCTGCGACCCCTTGGCTCCAGAGCCCGGCTCTGCAGGCGCAGGATGCCGGGGGGAAAAAGAGGGCTGGTGGCACCACAGAACACGTTTTTGGAGAACATCGTCAGGCGCTCAAGTGGTAAGCGAGGCCCCTCTTCTTCCTCCTCCTCTTCTTGACTAGGCAATGGAGCGGGAAGAAAGGGTTAAACTGCTCCCTAAGTTCGTAAAAGCGCCCCCACTCTCCCGGACTTAAGCAAAACCTCTTAAAAGCTGAGGAGTGGTAGTTTCCACGGGGCTAGTTTCTAACCAGAACTTTTATAGGCATATTTAAGGGTGCAATAATTAATTTATTAATTCATCAATGAATTAATTTGTTCGACTCCTCAGCTGCATCATTCCTGTCATTCCTGTCCTTTCAGCACCTTAACGTACCTGGTGATTTTTAGAGTTCAAGGTGCTGCTCTCAGGGAGCTTGCAATCTAAATTTGACTGCGAGGAAAGGTGGACTAGATGGTAGGGCAAGATTGGTGGTATCAGAGAAAGAGTTAAAGCAGAGGTGACAGCGGGAGAGACAGAACAGATAAAGCTGTTCCTTGCTGTATGCTCTGGGACTCTTGAAAAAGTATGGGCATAGTGTCTTGGTGTGTGTGTGTCTCCCGTCATTGGAATTTCCTCTCTTTGACTGAAGAAATTGAAGTGGGTGGGTGCATTGTGGCGAGAAGGAAGATTTAATTGCCTTGGGTAAAAAACAACAACCACCAAGCATGGCATCTCTCCATCTATAGAAGCCAGAGGCCCAGAGAAGCCTTAAGGCATTTCTGTGGTTTGGAACATAAACTGTCAAACAGGTTCAAGGATCAGGGGATATTAAATCCTCATTTCCGCCAGCAGTTTACTTTCACTTCTCTCCTGACAATTCCTGAAAATTCCAGCCCCTCTAGGAATGTAGTTTGGAGTTGAAGGTTTGCCTATGTGGTGAGACGGAATATTTGATGAAGTGTCTAGGAGTGTCCACGAGTAAGCATAACGAAAAGCACACACTTTGCTGACCAGAGGAAAATATGCTCAGTGTAAAATCTACAGAAAGAACTCACCCTCGGCAGCACTTTATGTTAGCAAACCATTTACACTAAGTTTGCAGGGTGCATTACCGTGTGTGTGTGTCTCTTTGTGCATAAATGCAGAATAAGGCATGATAAGCTAGGTGTACTCTGAATTTTTCTTCATAATGCTGCCTTTAGATGATTTCTGCTAGTAAACATTTGACATGACTTTAGGAACTCCATGTATGTGGTCAGTTTGAAAGCTATCATACCATAGTGATTTTTGTTTTATTTCTAAATACAAACTTCTTAATTTTATCTCAGCACTTTTTGAATTAGTGCCCATATCACCTGTGCAATAATTTATGGAACAACCCTCTTTAACCTGAACTTATTGATTAAGTTATCATGTTTGCATATCCTACCTTTCACCCGAAGAGCTTTGGGCAGCAAAGATGGGGTTGTCCCACTTTATTATGACTGATGGACAGGGTCGGTTTAGAGGAGTGTGTCTCCTAGCTCAAAGCCACCAAGTGAATTCCATTGCTGAGGCTGTTGTTCTATATCCACTTACCTTGGAGTAAGCGCTATTGAACTCTACAGGACTTATTTCTGAATTGTCATGTATGGAATTGCCCTTCAGTGAGGATCTGAAAACCAGCTTACTTGACTGCATACCTACTAATACACACCAGCGGCTCATACTCTTTCTACATCTCTTTTCTTCAATATAGGCCTTTTAAAAATACTGTCATTTAAATGTATCATTGTGTTCTGTAGGGTGTGGTGTGTGTGTGTCTGTAGAATCATAAAATTGTAGAGATGGAAGGGACCCTGACGGTTATCTATTTTTTTTAAAAAAAAGATATTTATTGAGGTTTTACAAAAACATAGGTTTACAAAATAGAAAAAAGTCATATAGAAAGAAAAAGATACCAAAACGAGAGCATACATAAAAAAGAAAAAAGAAGAATAAAAATACGACATACAAAAAACAAATAGATAAAAAAGAATTAAAAACAAATCCGTTTTTTGTAACTTTAAACTCCTTTGCTTGTTTCCTTGGCCTCCTCACACCTCCCCTTTTTGTATTCCCATTTAAATAATCAAATCAGCAAATCCTTACCCTCTTATGTTTATCTTAACTCTATATCTTAACATATTATAACTCTATATTTTCATCCATTATCAATTCATTTTTGCATATTCTTATTAACTTTGTTGCTAATGCCACTTATTTTCAATCCAACATCATTTTAACATTCATTAATTTTACAGTGTTTCTGCAAATAGTCTTTAAATTTCTTCCAGTCTTCTTCCACCAACTCTTCTCCCAGGTCTCGGATTCTGCCAGTCATTTCTGCCAATTCCATATAATCCATCACCTTCATCTGCCACTCTTCCAGGGTGGGTAACTCTTGTGTCTTCCAATACTTTGCAATAAGTATTCTTGCTGCTGTTCTCCAAAGTCCAGAGTGGAAAAATCCCCCAGCTGGGTGTACAGCTTCAATGTTCCTCTAGGGGGACACTTTAGCAGTCATTAAAGTTACAATAAGGAATCTTTTCCAACTTTCTTAAGTCCCCTCAAAAAAAACAAGCAACAGTTTCAAGTCCAGAGAAGACCTTCAACAAGTATCTCCTTTGCAGAGTTAACCATTAAAAAGTTACAATGTCTATAAATAGTGCGACTCTCAATGCAACAGTTCTAGTGAACCTGGCAGTCCGTTCCCAGGAGTTAAATAATTGTCTCTATTTTCCCTAGAAGAAATAAAATCACTTTTCCCTCTCCCCCCCCCACTAACCTGGGGGGGGGGGAGTTCTTTCACTTTGACGTTCGGATTTAGAGCTTTAAAAGCACCGCTCTCCAGGTCTTAGCTTAGAAGCGCCTTTGCTTTGATCTGTGTACAGAAACGGAAGGCGGACTTCCTGTTTACACCTTCCCGCTTCAGTGCCAAATTAATCCCTTTTTTCTTCCTTTAGTCCCAATTTCTTCAGCTTCACCTACTCACGGGTAGTTGTTTAGCAGCCGAATTGTCACAGGAAAAAGGTCAGCGCTCTCCGGCAACAGCTGTGCGGCTTCACCCCACGGAAGGAGCAATTGACTCTCAGCACCGCGCCTCCTGTTACGCTCCGGAGCCCCTTGCGGGGTTCCTTCGCCAATTTGGGGGGCGCTAAGGGTGCCCACCAAGTCCCACGTTCACAGGCTTCTCCTGCCTGTGATTTCCACAAGGGTCTCCGCTTTGCCGTAGCGGACAGACCCACTTTCCGCGGAGCTTCTCCCTCCAATTTAGAAGGAGACCGCCATTGCCGTTGGCGCCGCCTCCGGAAGCCTGACGGTTATCTAGTCCAACCCGTTGCAATGCAGGAATCTCAACTGAAGCATCCCTGACAGATAGCCACCTGACATCTCCTAATGTTTTTATGCCTTTAGACCAAGGTGTATGTTCAAAGCGCTTTGCCAAAGAGGTTATAAGGAGTTCTGCTCACCCTGTAATTCCTCTGCTTGGGTTTCCTTTTAACAATAATGTTGCTCCTTTCCCCCTACCTGTTTCAAAAGTGACTGAAAATATTCCACGCTGTCCCATTAATGTAAATATGTAAAAGAATGCAGATAATCCTTCAAACTGAACTAAGCAAAAGAGATGACTAGGAGAAACAGAGACCTAACATTTCTTATATGGGTTTTTATTAAGGGATGGTCACCATTATATATATATATTTTCTCCTTCCAGCCTTCCTGGACTATGAATTCAAACTTAAATGCAATTCTAAAATTTATTCGTTTACAGAATTTCTAGGCTGCCTTTCTGTTGTTCAGCATTCAAGGCCATTTGGAAATGATCCAGTACAAAGCAACAGCACATTCTATAATGAGACATTGTTTTATACAACTTGCTTTTGGGTTTTTTTTTAATAATAATTGTTAGCCAAATCCAGGAAGGTTAGATCGAATGTTGGATTACCCAGCAGGCAGATTAAGCACATGTTTAAGGTAAAGGGTAAAGGTACCCCTGCCCGTATGGGCCAGTCTTGACAGACTCTAGGGTTGTGCGCTCATCTCACTCTAGAGGCCGGGAGCCAGCGCTGTCCGGAGACACTTCCGGGTCACGTGGCCAGCCTGATGAAGCTGCTCTGGCGAGCCAGCACCAGCGCAGCACATGGAAATGCCGTTTACCTTCCCGCTATAAAGCGGTACCTATTTATCTACTTGCACTTAGGGGTGCTTTCGAACTGCTAGGTGGGCAGGAGCTGGGACCGAACGACGGGAGCTCACCCCGCCGCGGGGATTCAAACCGCCGACCATGCGATCGGCAGGTCCTAGGCACTGAGGTTTTACCCACAGCGCCACCCGCGTCCCAAGCACATGTTTAGGGCACTAGCAAATCATGGGCACGCGCGCACGTGCACACACACACACACACAAAGAAAGGAAGGAAGGAAAAAAGAAGAAGAAGAAATGCAGAAATGTAGAAATAATTTTACATTTGAGGTTTCAAAGAAAGCATTGAAGTAGTTCATCATGGGGAAAATCTGAACTTTGTTAGACTTCCACTCCGCACTCTTCCCCCATTTTTCTGGTCTCTTTTTTATTACTTATTCCCACCTAAACGAGGGGGTGTCCTACTAACATAGGTAAAGCATCAAAATCAGACCCTGTCATGCGTTGCACATGACATACATGCATGCACATTTTGGCACACATGCAACTTTTGTGTCATTTTGAAAATGAAATGTTATTTCCTGTTTTGGTATTGTTTTTATTTTGAATTACATATGTTGGGCACTACAATCTTTTCAGTGCTTATGATCTCTAGAGGTCTTCCTCTGGCCCTGGATTGATCTATCCATGGCTAGTGGTCATGACAAGTGAGACCTGCAACAAAATATTACAGTGTGGAGTGCTTCTGTTGAAAGTTACGACCACTTTACCCCACCCCAATTCCCCCTCCCTTGGACAATAAATATTACGTGGCCTTTGAGAATGTTAGGTCTTTGTTGAATTGTTTGGGGCTCTTTCCCTTAGGGTTTTGAACCCCACTGATTCCCGATCTTGCAAGGCCTGATCCTGCCCAGTCCTGCAAGACTCTTACGCTTCCCCCTTAAAAATAATGAAGTTGCATAACGAAACAAAGGATTGCATTCAGTGTTAGTCCTGCTCAGGGTAGACCCATTGAAATTGATGGGCTAATGATGAACTTCACACCCCATTAATTTCAATGGGCCCACTCTCAGTAGGATTCAGTCGGAGACAACCCACAGAAAAGAATTCATAGCAAACTAAAAATGCACACTCCTTGCCAATCACATTAAATGTTGTGTACAGTAGCAAATTGGTACGATTCTTGTTTTATGTCCACCAGAAGCAAATCTGAAACGTTCATGCCGGCAGCACAATTCAGTTGTAGATTGCATTAAGCAGAGATTGTGAGAAGCTGTGTACTTCAGAGGAGATGCTCTCCACTCCCCGCTACGCGAATAAAAAAGTTACCAAGCTGCAAATATGGAAATGCTTTCAAGCTCTTAATTCCATTTATATTTTCAATTACTTTGAGGCTCTTCACGTACACAGCCAACTTATGATGACTGTCGTTACTTTTAATAATCTTCTTGATATACCACCGAGTGTAAGAAGAGGAACATGGCTGGATCGAGAGCAGCTCCCAGTTTCTCTAAACGTGCAAAATTTGGTCTTTCTAAGCACAAGAGGATTCCGGGGCTTATCCCGAGATAAGAGCTTTGGAAGTCACCTTATAATAAGTCAGACCTATTGGTCCATGTAGTTCAGCATTGTCTACGCTGACTCGTTGCAGATCTCCAGACTGGGGTCTCTCCCACTCCCAACCAGAAGAGAGCATGAACTGACCCTGGCACATCAGCTTGCAATGCAGTTTCTCCACTACTGAGCTATGATACTTCCCTGACCAGTATATTAAAATAAAGCTTGCATAATTTGCAGACTGGGTGGTTAATGGCCTTAACAGGTGGGGAGCAGGTCTCTTGAAGGAAAACCTTGCCCTGTATGTGCCTATCTAACTGGTTTGATCCGTGGAACTTGGATTTTGACAAGTGCCTTATCATATTCAACCCACATTTTAAAGGAGCCATGCTCATGGTCATGCATTCAAGCCCCATGATGGGCAAAAAAGATTCCTGCATTGCAGGGGGGGGGTGCACTAGATAACTGTTGTGGTCCTTTCCAATTCTAGTGATTCTTTGATTACAGTGGTACCTCGGGTTACATACGCTTCAGGTTACATACGCTTCAGGTTACAGACTCCGCTAACCCAGAAATAGTGCTTCAGGTTAAGAACTTTGCTTCAGGATAAGAACAGAAATCGTGCGGCGGCGGTGTGGCAGCAGCAGGAGGCCCCATTAGCTAAAGTGGTGCTTCAGGTTAAGAACAGTTTCAGGTTAAGAACGGACCTCCAGGACAAATTAAGTACTTAACCCGAGGTACCACTGTATTGGGGGACGCGGGTGGCGCTGTGGGTAAAACCTCTGCGCCTAGGACTTGCCGATCGCATGGTCGGCGGTTCGAATCCCCGCGGCGGGGTGAGCTCCCGTCGTTCGGTCCCAGCTCCTGCCCACCTAGCAGTTCGAAAGCACCCTTAAGTGCAAGTAGATAAATAGGTACCGCTTTCTAGCGGGAAGGTAAACGGCGTTTCCGTGTGCTGCTCTGGTGCCGGTTCGCTGGAGCAGCTTCATCACGCTGGCCACGTGACCCGGAAGTGTCTGCGGACAGCGCTGGCTCCCGGCCTCTAGAGAGAGATGAGCGCACAACCCTAGAGTCTGTCAAGACTGGCCCGAAAGGGCAGTGGTACCTTTACCTTTACCTTACCACTGTATTGTTTTTTTAAAAACAACACGTAGCTGCTCTTATGCTTTGGAACTCCCTGCCTATAGCTCTTAGCACCTTTGCTATATTGACCTAGACCCCTGATGATTATTTTTTCCCCCATTTCAGCAAACCTACCCAGAGATATAATTTAGTTGCGTATATTTGTTTGAAAACTTTTGGCTGGTTTTATTGATAATTTTACTCTATCTGCATGTTATTGATAATTTTATCAAGCGCACTGCTTGGAGAGGCCTTTTAAATATATAGAAAGCCATTGAGCATCCCTCTCCCCTACCCCAGATGTGAATAAATTAGCACAAATACACCCAAAAGCAATTCTGCAATAATCACAGTTCCAGCTGCTTCAGTCGTATCGATCTCCAAAACAGATAGATATCTTTGCATTGTGTTGGTTCTTGCAAATTTGTCCTGGGTGCTTTAGCTGAGATTCCTGCATTGCAGGGAGTTGACTTGGGCTCCCTTCCTACTCGACAATTCTATGTGATTCTATGAAATGATACCTGGTCATATTTGGGATGGATTGCACACAGAGAGACAGAAAAAAACAAAAAGGTTATGTGAATTGAATACATATATATATGTAAAGGGACCCCTGACCATTAGGTCCAGTCGCGGACGACTCTGGGCTTGCGGCGCTCATCTCGCTTTATTGGCCGAGGGAGCCGGCATACAGCTTCCGGATCATGTGGCCAGCATGACTCAGCTGCTTCTGGTGAACCAGAGCAGTGCACGGAAATGCCGTTTACCTTCCCGCCGGAGTGGTACCTATTTAACTACTTGCACTTTGATCTGCTTTCAAACTGCTAGGTTGGCAGGAGGAAGGACTGAGTAACAGGAGCTCACCCCGTCGTGGGGATTCAAACCGCCGACCTTCTGATCGGCAAGCCCTAGGCTCTGTGGTTTAACCCACAGCTCCACCCACATCCCGTATATATATACAATGGTACCTAGGGTTACATACGCTTCAGGTTACAGACTCCACTAACCCAGAAATATTACCTCGGGTTAAGAACTTTGCTTCAGGTTGAGAACAGAAATCGTGCTCTGGCGGTGCGGCCGCAGCAGGAGGCCCCATTAGCTAAAGTGGTGCTTCAAGTTAAGAACAGTTTCAGGTTAAGAACGGACCTCTGGAACAAATTAAATACTTAACCTGAGGTACCACTGTAGTATATATGCACAAATTCCTATGCAGTCGGATGGAAGTTTGGATGAATGAAGTCACGCATCTGGTTAGCTGCTGAAACTGTGGATGCATGTGGATTCTAAGGGGGTTGATGTGCACTAACAATGTTGAACAACCTGGCCACCGTGCAGAAGCAGACTGCACTCTCTCATAGCGTTCTACCGCTGACCTTTGCTAGGTTCAGCCTCTTCCTGCCAGTGTCTTCAGCAGAGAGGAAGGGGTCTCTACATTGGCCAAGGCCAGCAAGGCTGGATGGAGGGGCACCATTAACCCCCCCTCCCCAAGAGCTGCAGAGTTGGGCTGCTCTGCCAGACAGGGATATCCCTGTAGCTATTGGTTCACCCGCTCTGATGTCAGTGGAAGGTTCACAAACTTCCTTTTTTAAAATTATATTTTTATTGATTTTTACATATAATTTCCAAAAATCATATATTTTCTTATCTTATACAGTGTTTTGGACTTCCATCACATCTAAAGATTTTTCAATCTTTATCACTTAATCTACATTTCATTAATTCCATTATTACTTTTCATAACCCTTAACTAAGAATTCTCTTCATAATTTTCTCTGCAATATTTCGCACAGTCCTCCTTACAAAACTCCTTGCAGTCCTACTAGCGTGATCTGTTTATTACAATTGCTTTTCAAATAATCCAAATATTTACTCCAGTCCTCTGAGAAACTCTGGTCCCGCAGGTTTCGAATCCTTCCTGTCATCTTATCCAATTCTGCATAGTCCATTAATTTCGTCTGCCACTCTCCTTTTTTTCGTTTGTGTTCACAAACTTTCTAACTGCGGAGGGAGACAGTCGTTCCGTTTTGACTGCCACCACTGTGAAAATAGGCAGAAAGTTGCTTTGGCTGAGAATATCTTTCCGTGCAGAGGCTGGGAGCAGAAAGGGATGCAGGTAGTGGGATGGAAGAAAATGTGTGGAAATCAAATAGATTGGAGCCCTTATGGTATGGGAGCCCCATAAGCGGGCAGCTAAAAGGGTGTCGCCTTTGTGGTAGGGGGCCCCATAAGAATAGTCAGTGGGGGAGGACAGTGGGTCCAGTTGTAATAAAATCTGAGTTTACCTTGTCATGCTGTAGTCAGTCTGTGCTTGACCTACTTTCCCCTTACTTATTCCAAGTCTCTCCTCATTGCTGCATTACGGAACAGGGCAAAGAGAAAGGACAGATCAGTTGGAAGATGTGAACGACTGTAATTCTGACGTTGTTTTCGGGATGATAGTCAGATGGGGCCACTTTTCAGGATGCACCAGAGAATTGGGGTGTTTTGTTTTTTTTCTGTTTTTATTATAGGTGCTGGAAATGGTGCAAAGAAGAAGGGGAAAAACCCTGTAAACCTGTAGTTTGCAAAACCTCCCAGGATAATTGCACTCACTCTTTCATTCTGGCCATTTCTTCATCCCCCTTTTTCTTCATGGCCGCAGTCTCCCCCTTTTCTCAAACGGGGAATTTGCACCAATGCACCTGTGTATTCATTCTGCTTCCGCAGGCCTTGGTTTCTTCAGTTAATTTGTTCTCTTTCTCAGAACCTTGACGCAACTACTTCATTATGATCCCAGATCTTCATTACATGACAGTGGGGGCATGTGGGTGCAATGCTAGACATTCAGGGTTAGCTTTGGGTGGACTGCAGTGGTGGAATAAAAAGTCTTGTGCCAGTTTGAGAGGAAGAAATGCAAATGAATGGGGGAAACACACAAAAATTATGAAAGACAACCGACATGAAAATACCCTCATTTCCTACAAAGCCCCATAGTTCTTCTCAGTGATGCTGAGCATTTCCCCCCCCCCCATGTTTGAGTATTCATAATTAATTTATGCAAAAATCGCACTGCCCTTACATCATTCCATTTCAGTGCAAAGGAAGCTCAAATGCCAATGGAGAGAATGTTTTTCCATTACATATCGGCTGTTGGCCGAAAGGAACAGCAACAGCGAATTCCAATTTTATTTGCCGGATTGATTTCCATCCCAGACATGGGAGGAATAAGGGGACACCGGTGATTGAAATTCCCGTTTCCACTTTTGATTAGCCACATTGGATATGTTCTTCCTTTGCAGTTGGAGGCAGCAATGGTGCTGAAAGCCAATTGCTTGGAACCACAGGAGAGGAGAAGACTTTTGTATAGGTTTCCCATTGAGGCATCTAGTTGGCCACTTGAGAAGATGATATTGAATGAGATAGGCCCTGGCTCTTCTTATGTCCTTATGGGATGGGCAACATCCCATATCCCCTTTTAAATGTCTTTGCGGGAGGCAGGCCACTGGTTTTTGCATTTATTATATATCTTCTGGTTTTTATCTTGCATTTTGATGTTGTGAACCGCCGTGCAATCCACGGATGAAGGGCGGTATACAGATTTAATAAATAAATATGCAGACCTCAGTCATTTCTCCTCCCCTTTCCGCTTTCATCCTGCTCAGTGCTGTGTGCATAGCACTTTGTCCACAATGAGCAGAAACAGGACAAATTGTGTTATAAAGCACATATTTGTATTCTGTATTAAGGTTATTGGTAAATTCTCAGTGTAGAATTTAGGTTACCTTGGTAGGTAATTTGGGAATAATAATAATAATAATAATAATAATAATAATAATAATAAAAATACAGCCCAGAGTCCTTTTTATTTACATTAGGTTTGTTCCACATTGTGCTGAACACAGGTAGAGGCCATCTCTCTCTCTCTATACGTGTGTGTGTGTGTGTGTGTACTAATTTGCCGATTAGTACAGCTCAGCTATTTGTGCACACAGACTGCACACTCGTCGAGCCTCATATATGAACACCCCGATTCTGTCTGGGCAACCAATGTTTTCAATCTTAAAGGTAAAGGGACCCCTGACCATTAGGTCCAGTTGTGACCGACTCTGGGGTTGCGGCGCTCATCTCACTTTATTGGCCGAGGGAAGCCGGCGTACAGCTTCCGGGTCATGTGTCCAGCATGACTAAGCCGCTTCTGGTGAACCAGAGCAGCACACGGAAACGCCGTTTACCTTCCTGCCAGAGTGGTACCTATTTATCTATTTGCACTTTGACGTGCTTTCCAACTGCTAGGTTGGCAGGAGCAGGGACCGAGCAACGGGAGCTCACCCTGTCGCGGGGATTCGAACTGCTGACCTTCTGATCAGCAAGTCCTAGGCTCTGTGGTTTAACCCACAGCGCCACCCGCGTCCCTTTTCAATCTTAGGACACTTTTAAACCGGAATAAATCCCATCAGTGCCATGCAGTGGTGTAATCTGCAATGCATCCTTTGGTGGCAGTGATGAAGTCTCTGGGTTGTGATGGGTTGATGCATCCTGGTGTCCCAGAAGGGCAAGGCGAAGGGCAACAGCAGAAGTTCATGGGAGGGGTTCACTGGCTAAATATCAGCTCCCACCATTGAGCACCACTGAACAAGGGAGAGAGTGGCAGCAGCCTTTCTGGAGCGGAATTGGGAGGAAGTAGCAGATGTACTTCGACAGCTATGTCAGCAACAGGCAAGGATGGAGCTGCAGATTGGATAGCAGTGCCTGGAACAGGTGCAGATTATGACACTGCTGGTCCCTTCCAGACTCTGCTGCCCATCCAATAGGCACCCGCATCAGAGGCGTAGCAAGGTCAGGTGGTACCCGGTGTGGAATTTTTTTGTCACCCCCCCCCCTTCTAATTGAAATTATTAAAAGAAGGGAAAATAAGATACTTACAGTTGCAAGTGTTATTTTCTGGTTTATTTACTGTGACCTTCTGATCGGCGAGTCCTAGGCTCTGTGGTTTAACCCACAGCACTACCCGCGTCCCTATAATGATTATATATTGATAGTGTATATTGATATTGTATCATTGTATTTGGGCATCGTGTTGCCTTGGATATTACTGCTTCCTCCAGCAGCCCAGGAGTGCGGGGCAACGGCAGGCCACCCGCCCGCGACTCCCAAGCCTCCCCAGAGCTGTCAAAACGAAGGGGGAAGGGGGGGGGGAAGGCCACTGGCAAAGCAGCACGGCTCCCTCTCTTCCCCCAATGGCTCGGGGTAGGCTTGGGAGTTGTGGGGGCGAATAGCATGCCGAATGTCACCCCCTCAGCGATGACACCAGGGCGGTCCGCCCCCCCCACTCCTTCCTACACCTCTGCCTGCATTTCACTGAACCAGAAGAAGAAGAAGAAGAGTTTGGACTTGATATCCCGCCTTTCACTCCCCTTCAGGAGTCTCAAAGCGGCTAACAATCTCCTTTCCCTTCCTCCCCCACAACAAACACTCTGTGAGGTGAGTGGGGCTGAGAGACTTCAAAGAAGTGTGACTGGCCCAAGGTCACCCAGCAGCTGCATGTGGAGGAGCGGAGACACGAACCCGGTTCCCCAGATTACGAGACTACCGCTCTTAACCACTACACCACACTGGCTCTCAAAGAAGCCCTGGAGATACTGCTGTCACCTTGCCTGACACCTTTTGATAAGGGCACCGCATCTCCGCTTCTCGGGCAGCAGAAGCTGGTAGCTCACCAACCACTGGCAGGGAGAATGGTCTCTTCCAAGGCTGCAATCCTCACCTTGCTTGCCTGAGAGTATGCCTTGTTAAATTCAACAGGACTTACTTCTGAGTAGACGTAGGCTCTCACTGTAAGATGCATTTTGAAGGTGTCACTGACTGAGCTCTCAGGGTCTCTAAACTTGGTTGGCTGAGCTTTACTGGAAGTCTAGCTGCCATTGGCTGAGCTTCTCTCAGGGTCTTTAGCTGCCATTGGCTGTCTTATTCTGGGGTTAAGGCGGGAATCAGTAAGCTGCCATCGGTTGACTCCCCAAGCATCACCCTCTGGAATGAGCCATCTAAGTAGGGCTGGAACCACCACAAAGCGGTACCACCCATCCCTAACTCCAGAAGGATATCACGGTTGATGGTATCAAATGCCACAGAGAGGTCAAGGTGAATTAACAGGGACACATTTCCCCTGTCTCTCTCCGGACAAAGGTCACCATACAGGGTGACCAAAGCCATTTCTGTGCCAAAACCAGGTCTAAACTCCAATTGAAATGGATCTAGAAAATCAGTTTCCTCCAAGACTGCCCTGATCTTGGGCTCAGGATTTCAGCCTTAATCTCTACCATACTCCACGACTCACTCTTTTAAAATCTTTCTGGGCCTTTTATCTAGTCCTCTTTCATGATCATGATCCTCTTTTGTGTTTTGGATCTCACTTCGTATCTTGACCACTGCTTACAACTGCAAATTTTATTCAGTTCAGAGATGATTGTTTCGATCATAACAATGCAAAGAATTACAAAAAACCAGGTAGACAAAGCAAGAAGATAAATGAGAAAGAAGTTTCAAAACATGTATACAGTAAGACAGACGAATGAATAATTATGCAATTAAACAGCCTTAAGACAATTTGCAGCATGACTAGGCATGGAACGCTGTCATGATTCCTCCGCTGCCTTTGCAAGTGAAACAACTTTTTGGATTATGTACCTGTCTTCATTTGCCATCAAAACTCTCTTTCTTTTTTTGCTGATTAGACCAAAAATTAAAGCAAAGGGGAACCCCACTAATATCTAGCTTCCTTATAAATGGGGCAACCCTATTGCTAATACAGTGGTACCTCGGGTTAAGAACTTAATTCATTCTGGAGGTCTGTTCTTAACCTGAAACTGTTCTTAACCTGAGGTACCACTTTAGCTAATGGGGCCTCCCGCTGCCGCTGTGCTGCTGCCGCACAATTTCTGTTCTCATCCTGAAGCAAAGTTCTTAACCCGAGGTACTATTTCTGGGTTAGCGGAGTCTGTAACCTGAAGCATCTGTAACCCGAGGTACCACTGTAGAAACAATTCCCTCCAACCTTCTCTTCATCTCTACCATACTGTAGTTCCTCAGATCAGTAATGACCATCAAGAACAACAGATGACATTTGTTGGAGCCTGAGATAAGCAGGCACTCTCTTTTCAGAAAGAGCAGACCTGGAGCTAGCACACAGCACCCTTGGACAGTTGCCAGCACCCAGACACCCTAGATGGGCCCACAACTAATACTTGCCTGAAACCCCTCTTTGAAAAAATAGCTGAGGCTAGGATCTTCGTGTGAGCTTCCCATAGTTGCTTGGTTGGCCACAGTGAGAACACAAGGCTGGACTAGATGGGCCTTTGACTCTACCAGCAAGGTTCTTCTTATATTTCCCACAATGCCACTGACCTACATGCTTTAGGTCCAAGCTACCTGAAAGACCCTTTGTTGTTGTTGTTTAGTTGTTTAGTCGTGTCATGACCCCATGGACCAGAGCATGCCAGGCACTCCTGTCTTCCACTGCCTCCCGTAATTTGGTCAAACTCATGCTGGTAGCTTCGAGAACACTGTCCAACCATCTCGTCCTCTGTCATCCCCTTCTCCTTGTGCCCTCCATCTTTCCCAACATCGAGGTCTTTTCCAGGGAGTCTTCTCTTCTCATGAGGTGGCCAAAGTATTGGAGCCTCAGCTTCATGATCTGTCCTTCCAGTGAGCACTCAGGGCTGATTTCCTTCAGAATGGAGAGGTTTCATCTTCTTACAGTCCATGGGACTCTCAAGAGTCTCCTCCAGCACCATAATTCCAAAGCATCCATTCTTCGGCGATCAGCCTTCTTTATGGTCCAGCTCTCACTTCCGTACATCACTACTGGGAGAACCATAGCTTTAACTATACGGACCTTTGTTGGCAAGGTGATGTCTCTGCTTTTTAAGACCCTTTACCCTCATACAAACTTGCCTGGGTTCTCAGATTTTCAGGGGAGGCTCTTCTCTCAGTCCTGCTACCCTAGCAGGCAGGCTTGGTGGCAACACGGAAGAGGACCTTGTCGGTGGCTGTTCCCAGACTTTGGAACTCCCTCCCTGGAGAAGCTGGACTGGCTCCCTCCTTGCTGTCTTTCCGCCAGTACTTTTGGGAACTGATTGCTTTTAATGAAAGGGATGGTGCCATGCTATTCTTACGGCAATTACCTGTATACTTCAAATGGATTTTCTATAGAGCAGGGACATCCAACTCCCAATAGACTGGGATCTACAAACAGTATGAGCTTTTTTTAGGAAGCCAAGCTGAAGTTGTTGAGCTGTTGTTTTTTTTTGGGGGGGGGGAGGAGATCGCTGAGGGGCCAGAGATCTACCAGGATCTACAAGGAGCACCCAGCCCAGCGATCTACCTGCTGGACATGCCTGTTATAGAGTTTTTAATCCTGTTCTTCTTTTCATTGGTTTTTTTTTTTTTTAACGATTCCCCCCTTTTGCCTTTAGCTATTCTATTTCTATCTGTATGGCACCTCGAGCCACTGTCAGGAGGAAAATTGGGGTGTAAATAACAACAGCAATCACACTTTGGGGCAATGGGAACTTAAATTCCATGTCCCAGAAGGCTCTTTATCACTACCTGGTAAAACGGGGGGGGGGCACTGAAGCCAAAGCCCCCCTTCCTACCAAACTTGGAAGTAACCTCAAAGTCAGTCCCTAAGAGTCCATCACACTAAAGTATGACCAGGATGGAACTATGCAAATGAAGAGGCGGAGATATGCAGATAGGAGCAGGCTTGGCTTTTTATGGCCAGGTCTCTGGGGTCAGTGACCAGATGCAGCTTTTGCCCTACTCGTCTCCTTGCCTTCATTTGGGTGAGTAGATGCTGTTTATTCTTAGGAAGAAAAGTATAGGCATCACACCACTTCCTAGGTAAAGGGGACCCCTGACCATTAGGTCCAGTCACGGACGACTCTGGGGTTGCGGCGCTCATCTTGCTTTACAGGCTGAGAGAGCCAGTGTACAGCTTCTGGGTCATGTGGCCAGCATGACTAAGCCGCCTCTGGTGAACCAGAGCAGCTCACGGAAATGCCATTTACCTTCCCGCTGGAGTGGTACCTATTTATCTACTTGCACTTTAACGTGCTTTCAAACTGCTGGGTTGGCAGGAGCTGGGACTGAGCAACGGGAGCTCACCCCGTCGTGGGGATTCGAACCACCGACCTTCTGATCGGCAAGTCCTAGGCTCTGTGGTTTAGACCACAGCACCACCCGCGTACACAGGGTTTAAATCACCTAAAGTGTGGATCACCCTCTAAACACCCTTTAAGTGCTCTCTCTGCTACTCTCTCTGCAATCCATACTTGCAGGCTTGCAGATCCACCTGACCCACTTAGAATCGTGTTTTACAATTGTAAAAACAGGCTGCCTCCTGAGCCCAGGGATGTCGTGACAAAATTCCCTCTTACGAAACGATAGCCTGCAACGCCAGTGCCAAGCACCAGGGGTCATCCTGTCTGACATTGCCTCCAGCGGCCAGCAGGATTTAGAAAGCACTTGTGAAGTAGAATCACTGGGCAATATTGCCAGTGAATCGTAGAGTGGAGGCAATTGCACACTTGAAGAACAACTCATTGACCTTCTCTCTACTTCAAGGCTAGCCTGAGTTCAATGTTGGGCATGCGGTTATTCCATAAAACATACTGAAACCTACCCCCCCCCCAAAAAAAGCAGTGTTTCCACTTGAACGGGCAGATTTAATAGATGGCACAGATGTGGTTGTGCTGTTTCTGTTTTATTTTCAAACTGAGAGCTTCCAAGAGGATCTCAGGAAAAGTTATTTTGACAGGCAGGAATTTCAGTCCGTTTCCAGTTCTCAGTTGCTGGCAGTGAACGGCTGACAATATTTTGACAGCCTGGAGGCTGCACAGAAATGGTGGTTGAAGAAGCAGCCCTCGATTTCTTCTCTGGAGGGTGTGTATGGAAGGAACTGCATCAGAGCCAAAGTCCACAATCTGGAGCCAGCTAAGCACTGCTTCTCTGGACATGGTTGAGGCAGATAGAGGTTCCTGCATGCACAACAGACTTTCGCAAGCTAGCAAAGAAATTTTCCTTGCTATATTTCCATCTGAACTGTTTTTAGTATTGCCTTTCAATGTTATGGGACCTTAGGGTGGGTGATACTTTCAATCATCATCATCACCGCCATAGTCTGCTCACAATAGAGATTAGCTTGACTACGGCTTTCCGCTTAGTCACTGATGAAAGACAGGCTATGTGAAGAAATCGAGAGAGCCTTAGTCATGTTCAAAAGGAAGAACCTGACCTTTTCATTCCATTGTTCCCTCTGATTTTCTCTCTTGTGACTGTACATAGAAAACTAGCTGTCAAAGGACATGTGCTCTGGTCTGGCTTTCCCCCTGATGAACTACTTTTCTCTGGGCAGGATATATACACTCAGTTTGAAGCAGTATAGCCCAGAAAAAGGATGACAACACCTGCCATTTGGGAGAAGCAGGATGAAGTTTCTCTTTAAAGGGGAACTTACTTTCTTTGAAAGTATCTGAGCATATAGTGTGTGGCAGGTGAAGTCTGCTGGCTGAGTGGCCTCTTCTGCCCTCCAGCAGCAAATGGAGATGCCCTCACAATTGACAGATGTGCCAAGGGGGGCTGCCATGCTTTGGTGGCAAAGCAGATTCAATGCCAGGCATTTCCAGGCAGGGGCATACGAAGTGGGGGGCAGAGGGGTGGTCCGCCCCAGGTGCCACTCTGGGGTGTGTGTGAGACAAGATGGCCCCTGCCTTCCCCCAGCTGTAGAGTGGCCGAGGGTGTGAGCAGTCCATATGGGCACTGCCGCTCTCGTGCGCCGTCCATATGGGCGACTGAACAGGCTGCTGTGCATGTGCACTCCATACGGGCTGCCTCTCACACAGTGACTGTATGGGCTGTCACACATGCGCACTCCGTACAGGATGCCGCACATGCGCAGTCCATATGGAGTGTGCATGTGCAGCATCCCGTATGGACTGCACATGTGCGACATCCCGTATGGACTGCGCATGTGTGGCATCCTGTACGGAGTGTGCATGTGCAGCATCCCATATGGACTGCGCATGTACGGAATCCCTTATGGACTGCACATGTTCGACATCCCGTATGGACTGCGCATGTGCGGCATCCTGTACGGAGTGTGCATGTGCAGCATCCCATATGGACTACAAATGTGTGGCATCCCATAAGGAGTGTGCATGTGCAGCATCCCATATGGATGCTGCACATGGACTGCGCATGTGTGGCATCCCGTACAGAGTGTGCATGTGCGACATCCTGTATGGACTGTGCATGTGTGGCATCCTGTATGGACTGCGCATGTGCGGCATCCCGTATGGTCTGTACAGGGTGCCGATCACAAGCGGCAGCCTGTACGGAGTGCACATGTGCAGCATTCCGTACAGAGTGCGCATGCATGGATGCCACACATGCGCACTCCGTACGGGCTGCCCTGTCCCGGGTACCGGAGAGGGTTTCTCCCCCACTGTCTCCAGGTTGGGCTGGGAAAGAGTCCTGTGCTTTGGGCTACAACTCCCATCAGTGCCAGGCAGCATAACCAATGAAGAGGGATGATGGGAGTTGTAGTCCTAAACACCTGGCAGGTGTGAAGCCTTGTGAAGCTGCTTCAGAACAAGCCTGTGTGATGCCTCGCTGAAAGGAGAGACTCCCCCACCCCAAATTGTCAAGTTGTTCCAGCATCTAGGGAGAATCCTTGGATGGTTGTGTTGGAGCCAAAATATGCACACCTGGGGGAAACAGCCATGGCACGAGAGGGAAGACAGATCACTTATGGAATATAAAATTAGTGTGCCTAGAGAAGCTCACTGCCTAATTTTGCATGGACTCATTTTTCATCCTGATGCATCTTTCGAAAAGCTAAAGCAGGCCCGATGAATTAGCCAAAAGAACTGCCACTTTCCAGCCACAGACCCCCCTATCTGGATTTCCCTTAGCTCCTGAATGTACACGGTTATCTTAAGTTTGTTTTGTTTTATTCATCCATTGCACTTTCAAGCTGCTCCCCCAGGTGTGTATGTCCTGAGGCAGCCTACAAAACAATCAAACAAGCTTTCAGATTAATTCTAGTTAAAACAGAGTGTTGGGGGAGTGTGGGCTTGTTGGTTCTCCCTGGCTTTTGAGACCATTGGCCACGACGTTCTTCTGGAGCAACTTGAGGAGAAATATAAAAATACCGTATTTTTCGCTCTATAGGGCGCACCTGACCATAGGGCGCACCTAGTTTTCAGAGGGGGAAATCAGGGGGAAAAAAGATTCCCCCCCCAGCTCTGGGAGCAGCGGACAGGCTGCACGCAGCCTGTGCACTTCTCCCAGACCTTCTCCTTGCTATTGCGGGAGGTGGGGGAATTCCCCCATCTCCTGCAAAAGCCCACAGGAGCCGCGCACCCTTTATCCTGTGGGCTTTTCGACTGAGCTCGTGGGGCTGGCGATGGGGGGAAATGCTGCTTTCCCCCACCGCCAGCCTCAAAACCATGTCGGGGAGCAGCGCGAAGGCGTCGCGCGCCTTCCCGCTGCCCCCCGAGCCTGTGGGGCTGGCGGTGGGGGGAAGCGCTGCTTTCCCCCACCACCAGCCTCAAAGACCAGACCCTTCTGGCTTCAGTGGAAGCAACGCGAAGCCTCCGGAGCGCAGGCTTTGGAGGCTTCGTGTTGCTATCGCTGAAGCCAGGGAACCTGCATTCGCTCCATAGGACGCACACACATTTCCCCTTCATTTTTGGAGGGGAAAAAGTGCGTCCTATAGGGCGAAAAATACGGTATTCCTCCTTTCCCAGATGTTTGATGCCTGAAAGACCCTGGAAACCCTGAGATCCCTGTTTCTAGAATGCTTTAAATTTTCAGAAAATATGTTTTCTTATTGATGAGCCTGCCCTGGGCACCTTCAGGAGGAAGGGTGAGATGGAAATTGAATTGAATTGATTGATCAATTGCCCTTACCCTGTTTTGACGATCCTACATGTTGAGTACTAACAACAGTAGCTTGGATGGTTTGGGGGAGTACAGTACTTATTCCTCTCCCCCCCTTTCTTTCTTTCTTTCATTTTAGAATCAAGTTTCTTACTGGGCAATGCACAAATCGTGGACTGGCCTGTAGTTTATAGCAATGACGGGTTTTGTAAACTCTCTGGTTACCACCGAGCCGACGTCATGCAGAAAAGTAGTACCTGCAGGTAAGTCGCCTTGGATTGATTTTCTTGGGTGGGGGCCAAATCCTGCTGTGCTTTTGAGTTTCCTCTTTGTCGTGTCATAAAAGGCCGATGCCCGAAAGCTGCCACCTCCGCCTCTTCGCCACCCCATTAGGTGTGCATTCATTTGGCAACAAATGGAAAAGGAACCCCTGTGAGCCTCATTCAATTTCCATTCATTCCGAAACAAATTCGCCAAGGGGGAAAATAGGTGGCAATGGCTAGGCTGTTTTTCAGTAAAAATGGAGGAAAAGGCTGTTCAGACCACATTTTTTTTTAACCACACCAGCCTAATTCGTATCTCCTAGCCCACAACAGAGAGAGGAATATAACTACTCTTCAGATTTTTATTTTTTTGTTGCACTTCTCTGAATTTTGCAATGCAGAGTCATCTTTTTTTAAAGAAGTACCAAAATGAATTAAAAATACATATCTTAGGATAAAAAAGTTTAGAAATTTGTACATTAAGAGAAATTATCATCATCATCATCAATTTAGTTAACTATCATAATCATTATCATCATTTCTATACCACTTCATTTCTTCTTCTTTTTTTAAAAAATAAAAGCTTGGTTGTTTACAACCTAACAGAACATTAGAAAATATGAAAAGAAAACATTAAAAATTAAAATCAAAGACCAAAAATGCAATTGAGATCTACATTTAAATAATCAATTAACAGAAAACTACCAAAATATTATCTTGAACATAAAAACAAATTGCAAATAGAAATCAAGCACAGATGTAAATATGTCTTTAAATTATTTTTCCGTGTATAAGACGCCCCCATGTATAAGATGTGCCCTATTTTTGGGGACTCCAAATTAAGAAAACACCCCCTCAGCACTACCTGTGTATAAGACGAGCCCCAATTTTAAACCTAATTTTTTGGTTAAAAAACCCTAGTCTTATACATGGAAAAATACGGTATATTTTGTGGCTAACTATTTTGCAATGTTTAAATACAAATATTTATATAAAAAGCACACATATTAATGTAGAAATGGGGTAGGATAGACTTATGAATTAAGTCACATGAAACTGACTCTTAATGGAAATAAACTGGCCCTCCCCACTTTTCAGTGTTCTCATTTGTCTCTATTAGTTCCACATTCATCCCATTTCGAGTTGGGTGGGGTTATCCTTCCCTGGTGGAGAGTGGATTTTGCCAGATGTTACTTTCTCTCCCAGAATGCTCCAGATGTGTGTTCTTCCAGTGTACTCTGTTGTTGTTTTTACTGCTTTATTGGTTTTAAAAACAAACAAAACAAAACAAATACAATACAATACAATACAATACAATACAATACAATACACAACCATCAACAAAAGGCAATCCAAGATCAACACTCAATACTACAAAAAGAAAAGATTGAAATCACATGTCATGAATTCCAACATGACTTCCAATCCCCAAATTGTGACTCCTAATTTACATTACAACTGCGCACTTAACTTTATCTCTCCTAGGTTATTCGGTTGTGTTAATTTTGCAAAGTTCTCTTATTTTCATGCAGAAATCAGTCCAGGCCTGCCAAAGACTTTAGATTATCACAATGTTCTTTTAAGTACTCTCTCTCCACTCTCTATTAAATATTTGATCTGTGTGGTCTCGAAATCTTGCTGTCAATCTGGGGCATTCTGAGGGTGGAAAAATGTGGTTGTGCACAGTCCATCTCACCTCTCCCATCACCCCGATCCGGAGTTGCAGGCCGGAAAGGGAGGGTCTTGTCATCTGCGCAGTCCCAGGACCTCTTTAGATACTGCTCAGGGTTGTGTTATTAATGCAACAAAAGTGTCGAAGTCAGCAGTTGCGAGTTACCAGTCTCCGTAAGGTCAGGGAGAAAACAATGCTGTCCAGGGTTGTAAAGAATGCGGAGAGAATAATTGGGTGCACTCTTCCCACCTTAGATCAAATCTATGCTTCCAGGTGTCATAAGAAAGCTGCAGAGATAGTGCAGGATAGTATGGACCCTGGAAACGATCTCTTTCAGCTTCTGACTTCTGAAAGAAGGTACAGGGCTATAAAGACTAGGACTAGCTGCCTGAGAAACAGTTTTTATCCAAATGCGATTTTGGTTTTAAAGACAGTGTAAGGTAGTCTCTGTGGGAGTATATTGTATTTAATTATGGGGTATCAGAGTTTTTAGGGGGTTAACCAGGCTGGGATAGCTGGGATAGCAGGCTTGTTGGTTTTTGAATGTCTGGTGTAGATTTTTTTGATTTCATTGTTCTGTATGGGACAATGACAATAAAGATTATTGTATCATAGTCTCTCGAGACAGATGGATGTCAACAACCTTGAGCTAGCTCAGAGTCCACCTGCCCCACCTTGGATCTGATTCTGAATTAGTTTGCGGGTGGGGCAAATGTTTAATTATTATTATTTTAATTTCCTAGGGTGGTAGGGGAGGGAGATGTTGTGTCTCCTTCCTCTCCACTCCTGACCGAGAGAGTGTGTGCCACTTCTGCTTTGCAAACTGCTCCCTTTGCAGAGAAGGTGTTTGCAGAAGTGCACCCTGCAGGATCTGCAATTGCTGAACAGCACCCTGCAGAAATTATTCCCCCTTGCTGTCAGTCCAGTGTGTGTGGGGGGGAGGGGAAGAGGCTGGTGGGAGTTGTAGTTCATCAACATCTGCAGGACCAAAGGTTCCCCAAACCTGTCCTTAAAAAAACCCATGGAAGCAGTCAAATTATCGCATGATAATGAAAGTCAAGAGCGAGTCAGAAATCATTCTCGAGCTCTTTCCCCTAAAATGTGGCATTTGGAGGAGGGTTTCAGCTTTCCTGGTTCTCAGCAAGACGCTCTCCGTTTTCCCAAGTTGAAACCTGTGTGCATATTTCAGAAAATAAATCTTTTATGTATTGTCAGCCTTCTCTCTCTCTCTTTTTTGAAAGCATCACACTCTGGAAAGTGTACCCAGAGCGTCACTTAAATTGAACGCTATAAGGCAGCAATATAAATCCTTTCCCCCCGGCAACAGACCCCGCCACAATTATTTGCTTTAGAGGGCTTCATAACAATTTTGCAGCTGTAAACGTTGAGCAAAACAAGGTGTAAATCATAGTTAAGCATACATAGGTTGCAATTACACTGCAGTCTGGACCATAAATACGCCTGTAAGGGTGTTGTTAGGCTTGTTTGTTTGTGAAGCCCATAAAAATGTGTATTCTCTCTCTCTCTGTCTCTCCACCTTTCCTTTCTCCAGTTTTATGTATGGTGAACTCACAGACAAGAAAACCATTGACAAAGTCAGACAGACGTTTGACAACTATGAATCGAACTGCTTTGAAATCCTCTTGTACAAGAAAAACAGTACGTATAAACGTGAAATCATTTATTTGTTTTTGTTTAATGTATCCCACCTTTTTCTCCAAGGAGTTCAAAGTGACATGAATGGTTCTCCCCCTCCTCATTTAATCCCCACAACAACCCTGTGAGGTAGGTTAGACTGAAAGGCAGCGACTGGCCCAAGATCCATGACTGGGTGGGGATTTCAAGCGCAGTCTCCCAGGTCCTAGTCAAAGGATAAAGGTAAAGGAGACCCCTGACCATTAGGTCCAGTCATGGCTGACTCTGGAGTTGCGGTGCTCATCTCGCTTTATTGGCCGAGGGAGCTGGCGTACAGCTGCCAGGTCATGTGGCCAGCATGACTAAGCCGCTTCTGGTGAACCAGAGCAGCACACGGAAATGCCGTTTACCTTCCCGCCAGAGTGGTACCTATTTATCTACTTGCACTTTGACGTGCTTTTGAACTGCTAGGATGGCAGGAGCAGGGACCGAGCAACGGGAGCTCATCCCGTCATGGGGATTCAAACCGCTGACCTTCTGATCGGCAAGTCCTAGGCTCTGTGGTTTAACCCACAGCGCCACAAAGGATAAATGGACATAAATCTGACACCAGGAATCACAAGACAAAGAAACCAGTAGGAGAACACTTCAATCTCCCAGAACATTCTATGGATTCTTATCTCATAGAATCATAGAGTTGGAAGAGACCACAAGGGCCATTGAGTCCATTATACATGATAAAGCTATTTTTAGCCATCTCACCCCTTGCTTTTTCCTGTAAGACCAACTGCAGTCGTTAACAGTTGTCAACAGGTTTACCACACCTATCAGCCAGTCACCCATCTCCCACCACCCTTCTGAGTAATACCCCTCCCCACCATCCCACTATATATAAGGGTCTGGTGACTTCTGTTTCAGTGTATCTGAAGAAGTGTGCATGCACACGAAAGCTCATACCAATAACAAACTTTGTTGGTCTCTAAGGTGCTACTGAAAGGAATTTTTTTATTTTGTTTCGGCTACGGCAGACCAACACGGCTACCTACTTGTAACTAGGTCCTAGTCTGACATTCTAACCATTGCACTGCCTTGCCGCATGGTTACATTAACAGCTTGTTGCCTTTGAAATCACATACCAACTTTTAGGTGTTTGGGGTTCCAGTGCTTCAAAAATGTCTGCAGAGCACTCAGTTGGCAAAGGGGGACTTATATGGAGTGTGAGGACTATGGGATGCTAGAAATTAGCGGTGTCACTGAAACCTGCTAATTAACTGGCACAGAATGTGACTTTGTTTCACTCATACTGCTTGGGGAAATTGCAAACACGGCACTGCACCTCTGAAATATCTTTTCTCTTGCTCAGAATGGAAAAGGGGATTCTGCACCTGGGCAAAGGAGTCTTTTCTTGACTTAAATCTGTTTTTAGTCCAAAACCTGGACATTGATTTGCACTCACACGGAGGTAAAGGAATACTCAAACGCTGACCCATTTCCAAATTGAGCCAGAGGGAATTTCCCATACTGACTCTTCTTGTGTTCTTATGAAAGATGGAGAAAAACTCTTAGACTGCATTCACATGGTGCTTCGCTCCATTTTTATGTCTTTCCCCTAACAATTAACTTCCACATTATAGCTGAGCATCTACAGAATGTGAAAGCAGCTTCTCAAACTATATTGGAACATAGTGAAAGTTTAGTTCTCATTTCTGCGCTATTTGCTTGCAGGAATTTTTTTTCCATGTATTTATTATTATTTACTTATTACATGTATATGCCACTTTTTTTCTTCCAAGGATCTCAAAGTGGTGATTGGCCCGAGCTCATTCATGGCTGAGTGGGGATTCGAACTCTCCTCTCCCAGAGTCCAACACTCTAACTATGACATGACACTGGCTCCCAATAGTTTTAAAGCCATTGACACCATTCCTGGCTGATATTAACAGCAGAATTAACCAATCGCAACCTTATTTGCAAATAGTCTGGATATGGGCACTAAGCTTGTGCTATGAGGGCTGGCCAGATCATAAGAAGTTGCCTTACATGAGGTCAAAGCATTTCGCAGTCTGGTCCAGCCTTGCCTTCTCTGACTGGCAGATGTTTCCTCTCGCCCATCACATGACTCATTTCCAGACTGGAGATGGCAGGGATTGAATCTGAGCCTTTCTGTACACAGAGCAGATCAGACCCTCCCAGTGTCCCTATTTTCCAGGGACAGTCCCGGATTTTCAGACGCCATCCTGGGATAAGGGAATTTCCTGCCAAATAAGGGACGGTTGACAGCTATGCTCTGGCCCCCGCGATGACCTCTTCTGCTTTGTGTTTCCGCTTGCCTGCCCTTTTGTCTGTGCTGCCCACCTGAGTGCTCCTGTACATGTTAGGCCAAATCCCCCCAGGGAACAGCTTGTCCGGATCAGCTGCGCTGGTCACAGTCTCAAGCCCTGTCATTCTTTTCTTTCCAGCTGGTTGCATAGCAAGATCCTGACCTTAAAAAACAAACAGAGATACACCGCAGGGTCTTCCTGCAGCCTGGATTTCTCGAAAGCAACAGGGTGGCTTTGCAGTTTCTGAACACGAAAGGCCAAGATCTAATAGGAAGAGGCAAATGCGGCCCTCTAACCTCTCTGTCTGGCCCTGGGGACACCCTTCCCAGGCCACGCCCCTGCCTTCCAGGGCACACCCTCATTGGCTTTGCTCAACCCCTTCCTGTCGGTGACTCATAGAAGTCATTTGGTAGCTGACCACACCTCTGCTTGTGTGACGCATCAGCAGATTATATGGAGCTCAAACAAGTCTTTTTTTGTATATAATTTGTTATAAAATTTTCAGTTTTACAATTTAAAATATGCATTTTACATCCTTAAGATATCAATGACTTCCTTCTTCTCTTTCCATCATTCGTTTTACATATAATAAATCCCTGCATATTTTACAAAAACTATACCATTCAGTATTCCATTATTGCGTCCATCAAAACTTATTTACACTGTTGAATTTATCTTAATGCTGCCAGCGTTTTCAGCTGTACACAATTATTTCCCATATATTCAATAAACGTTTCGCAATGTTCTCTAAATGTATGTTCTTCTTCTTCTCTTATTCTATATGTTAAGTCTGCAAGCTGCACATATTCCATCAGTTTAAGTTGTCATTCTTGTTTGGTTGGGACCTCGCTCATTTTCTATTTTTGGGCTAACAAAACATGGGCTGCGGTAGTAGCATACATAAATAACATTTTTTTGGCATCGGGGAATTTCAATCTGAATTATCCCCAACAGAAAGGACTCTGGGATTTTTGGGGAAAGTACTTTTAAACAGGACGCGGGTGGCGCTGTGGGTAAAATCTCAGCGCCTAGGACTTGCCGATCGCATGGTCGGCGGTTCGAATCCCCGCGGCGGGGTGAGCTCCCGTCGTTCGGTCCCAGCTCCTGCCCACCTAGCAGTTCGAAAGCACCCTTAAGTGCAAGTAGATAAATAGGTACCGCTTTATAGCGGGAAGGTGAACGGCGTTTCCTTATGCTGCTCTGGTGCCGGTTCACCGGAGCAGCTTCGTCACGCTGGCCACGTGACCCGGAAGTGTCTGTGGACAGCGCTGGCTCCCAGCCTCTAGAGTGAGATGAGCGCACAACCCTAGAGTCTGTCAAGACTGGCCAGTACAGGCAAGGGTACCTTTACCTTACTTTTAAACACCCCCCCCCAATTCATTATAGATCATTTCCCAATACTCTGTTTACCCTTTTCCAAGTCCACCACATATGAAAGTATGTTCCCTCCACCTCTTTGCATCTCCAGCACTTATCTGATTCAGTCTTATACATTTTAGCAAGCCCAACCAAGTCTTCAGGGATTTCCTGCTCCCAGCAGAACAACTTATTCCAGAGTTCCTGATTAAGGGGGGAACTCCTCTCCCACACGGTTCAGAATAACAAACTGATTATTGTCTTCAGACATAAGACAAAGCTAAACACTACAATGTACTATACATTGTTGTTCTGGTCTCTGAAGTCAAGATACTTAGGCACCCACTAACAATATCAACATGCTAGCTAACGCTGCTGTGTAAAACCCACAGCCTTTTCCCCTGACCCCAAATCCTAGAATTCCAGAGTTGGAAGGTAGATCAAGGGTCTAGTCTAACCCCCTGCAATGCAGGAATCTCAGATATCCCTTAATAAACAAAATAAAATTATATTGGGCCATGGACGCTCCTTTAATCCCCACACAAAATGAGTCTGTTATATGGTTAAGCAATGTTAGGTTTGCATTTCAGTGTTTAATTCTCCCACTCTGTTCAATGAGACTTTGATTAGTTTAAGTGTCACCTAGGATAAGCGGTAATCATGAATGTGAGCCTGCCTCTATGTTATGATTGTGCTCCATGCTGTGAGTGTGTTTATTTTATATCCTCTTATTTTGTTTTTGTTTTTAATTACAGGAACACCTGTTTGGTTTTACATGCAAATTGCACCGATAAGAAACGAGCATGACAAAGTGGTTTTATTCCTTTGCACTTTTAAAGATATCACTTTATTCAAGCAACCCATTGAAGATGAATCCACCAAAGGTAATTTTTGAAAGGAGATCGGGGTGGGTGGGGAGAGGAGAGTGCGTTGACTCTAGCCCAGTTCTTGCATTACTTGTGTGTAAGGGACTCGTGAGTTCGAGCCGGAAGGGGGCTGTGCTTCTTGCCACACCCAGAAAAGCACATCACAGCACTAGCCCCAACCCCAATGGCCACGTGTTGGGTGGGGTTGTCTGCAAGGGAACCCCCACTGCTTCCATGAAAGGTTTCCTTTGCAGCTCAAGGTGTGGGTGTCAGAGGGCAGTGCAAGAAGTGTGTTGTTGTTTAGTCGTGTCCGACTCTTCATGACCCCATGGACCAGAGCACACCAGGCACTCCTGTCTTCCACTGCCTCCCGCAGTTTGGTCAAACTCATGCTGGTAGCCTCGAGAACACTGTCCAACCATCTCGTCCTCTGTCGTCCCCTTCTCCTTGTGCCCTCAATCTTTCTCAGCATCAGGGACTTTTCCAGGGAGTCTTCTCTTCTCATGAGGTGGCCAAAGTATTGGAGCCTCAGCTTCAGGATCTGTCCTTCCAGTGAGCACTCATGGCTGATTTCCTTCAGAATGGAGAGGTTGGATCTTCTTGCAGTCCATGGGACTCTCAAGAGTCTCCTCCAGCACCATAATTCCAAAGCATCAATTCTTCGGCGATCAGCTTTCTTTATGGTCCAGCTCTCACTTCCATACATCACCACTGGGAAAACCATAGCTTTAACTATACGGACCTTTGTTGGCAAGGTGATGTCTCTGCTTTTTAAGATGCTGTCTAGGTTTGTCATTGTTTTTCTCCCAAGAAGCAGGTGTCTTTTAATTTCGTGACTGCTGTCACCATCTGCAGTGATCCTGGAGCCCAAGAAAGTAAAATCTCTCACTGCCTCCATTTCTTCCCCTTCTGTTTACGAGGAGGTGATGGGACCAGTGGCCATGATCTTGGTTTTTTTTATTTCAAGCTTCAGACCATATTTTGCGCTCTCTTCTTTCACCCTCATTAAGAGGTTCTTTAATTCCTCCTCACTTTCTGCCATCAAAGTGTACCCTGGTCCAACTCCAAACCACAGGTGCCTTACCAGGGCCGGATTTACATTTGATGAGGCCCTAAGCTACTGAAGGTAATGGGGACCTTTATAATGTAATTTTATAATGGGATCAAAATAAATAAATTATGTATTACATGAAATCAATCAGTAGGCATAAGACTCATACCCTTAGTCTATGCTGCCTGATCACCAGTCCACAAACACTCTTTAATATTAGATAACAGGTACAACAGCTTGACCTACATTCAACTGTGCTGCACTGCAGTCTGCAGCTGCATGCTACATATTGCCATGCAACCAGTCCATGCAGAATGTAAAGGTAAAGGTAAAGGGACCCCTGACCATTAGGTTCAGTCGTGACTGACTCTGGGGTTGCGGCGCTCATCTCGCTTTATTGGCTGAGGGAGCCGGCGTACAGCTTCCGGGTCATGTGGCCAGCATGACTAAGCCGCTTCTGGCGAACCAGAGCAGCACACGGAAACGCCGTTTACCTTCCCGCCGTAGCGGTACCTATTTATCTACTTGCACTTTGATGTGCTTTCAAACTGCTAGGTTGGCAGGAGCAGGGACTGAGCAACGGGAGCTCACCCCGTCATGGGAATTTGAACTGCCAACCTTCTGATCAGCAAGTCCTGGGCTCTGTGGTTTAACCCACAGCGCCACCCGTGTCCCTATGCAGAATGTAGGCACCCTATATATAGAAATGAGCAAGCCAGTGATGTTTTAGGGAGCAGGCTAGCAGGCAGCCCATTACTTACATCACAGGAGCCTACGCAACACAAAACACTGTTGCTGTATGTAGGTTTTGTTATTTTATTTATCTTATATTTTGGAAACGTACATTCAGTTTTTTCTCGCTTTAATTTTTTTGGGGGTCCCCAAGAGAGTAGGTCCCTAAGCTATAGCTTGCTTAGCTTATATGTAAATCTGGCACTGCGCCTTACACATGAGTAATGGGTAGAGAAATAGGAAAGCAGAGATTTCTGTTCTGACTAGTATTTGTCCCATTCAGTCCTGTTTCTTTTCTGCTGCAGTTCAGTTTCCACCAAAAAGCACACACGTGTTATTCATCTTGCTGTTGTTAGAAGAATTTTAAGGTCTCAAATATAGAATAAATATTCACAAATGCACACATATCTAAACGTATAAACCATGGATTGGTCTTTGGCTAAGGGGGATGGGCAACGTCAAAAGTCTTTTAAGGTTCCTGCACACTTTTGTTCAGGGTCTCTCCCTCCTTGGGAGGCGAATGGAGGGGAGGGAACTTTGTTGCAACAGAAAAATAAATATCTGCCTCACTTTCCACTGGATCCTGCCTCCCTCCATTCTTCTCTGACCGATCATGGACTTAGGGGACTCAGAGTCTAAGGGGAAGTGGGCAGCAAAAGCCAAACTCCAATTTTTACATCACTGTCCTTTATTTAATCTAAGTTGCAGAACGTAACTTCAATTTAACATTGCGAACTTAAAAACAGCAACGTTAATTAATGTCGGTTGTATTTGCCTGGTTGTTTTCCGTTCCTGACCACAGGATGAGCATGTGAAATATAGCGATTTCCACTTCCTTTTCCATTTCCATTAGATTTCCCTGACATTCTTAGTAATGTTTGCTATCTCTCTGTTCCTAAAGTGCTATTAGAAATGTAACTAGAATTTCTTCAGCTTGCGAAGAGAAAACGAATGCATTGCTTTCTCCTCCTTGTCTAGTCCGTTTCCAAGACAGATTTCAAATGGTTAAACGTTATCAAGAGGATTTAGGGAATCAGGAAACTCAGGCTGCAGTTCTATTCCAGGATTGAAGAAATATTTTCTTCCCCTGTTCTGGAGATGCTAATGGACAAGGTGGACTTACGCTCTGGTCCAGCGTGTGACAGCTTTTGTTAGATGAACTGGCCCATGTTAAACTTGTATCTGAGACAGGCAGCTTTATTTTGTCAGATGTTGCACTCTGGCGTATGCATAATTCATCTTCTGTCTCATTGCCACACACACAGAGGCTTTCCAGCTGAGTTTATTTTGGAATTATGAACCACAAAGATACATAAATTACAATGGTACTGGGAAATGTAAGAATCGGAGGGAAGGGGGAAGATAGGGAGGCACTAGAGTGAAACATCACTGAAAAGGAATACAATTCTTAGCTGGAAAGCCATATTTCATGTAGAAAAAGATGCAATGATTCTCCCCTCCCACACACCCTGGGTCTGTGAGATTTGTATATAATACATAAGGAGAATGTCACCATCTCACAATAGTGGAAGAGTATATAAATATGAAGGAGCATTCATTATTCATGGAAAGGGTAAGTTTCGGTGAAAGTAAAATAAACAGAACTAAAATATGGATGCTATCATTCAGCAGACTCCCTGCGCCAATGTCATAGAATTAAAGAATTGTAGAGTTGGAAGGGACCCGAGGGTCATCTAGTCCAACCCCCTGCAATGCCGAAATCTCAGCTAAAGCATCCATGACAGATGGCCATCCAACCTCTGCATAAAAACCTCCAATGATGGAGAGGCCACCACTGCTGAACAGCTCTTACTGTCAGAAAGTTTTTCCGAATGCTTAGTCGGAATCTCCTTTCTCGCAACCTGAAGCCATTGGTTTCAGTTCTAACCTCCAGAGCAGGAGAAACCAAGCATGTTCCCTCCTCCATGTGACAGCCCTTAAGACATCAGAAAATAGCTATCATATCTCCTCTCAGTCTCCTCTTTTCTGGGCTAAACATACCCAGCTCCTTCAACAACTCCTCATCAGGCTTGATTTCCAGACCCTCGATCTGCACATGTTCCAGCTTGTCAGCATCCTTCTTAAATTGTGGTGCCCTTTAGTTTTAGTTGCCTTTTCTGAAAAGGGTTCCCTACCTCTGCTATATATAGATAAGTCTGGTAAATATGGAAAAAACATTGAAACTGCTCACATAATCAATAGCACTTTGACAAGGCCAATATTGTGTCTTTATGCTGTTGGTTCATAAAAGATCTTGGCACAGAATTCTGGGCTATAGAACAATACCATGCATCTATTCCTTTAAATAAATAAATAAAAAAATGTCTGGGGGACGAAGACAGCAGAACCAGAGTTATTTCAAGATACTATCTTTAT
Source organism: Podarcis filfolensis (assembly GCF_964270895.1). Lineage (NCBI taxonomy): Eukaryota > Metazoa > Chordata > Lepidosauria > Squamata > Lacertidae > Podarcis > Podarcis filfolensis. The sequence continues at coordinate 126,563,336 of NC_139604.1, forward strand.
TAAGGCAATTTGAAGAGTTTGGGATCAATAGCCGCCAGTTATTGCTATAGCAAAATCCCCTTATATAACCAGTTTTCTATCGTGATGTCTTTTCAGAGCGGTAACAAAGCAGTTTTTTTTAATTTTTTGATGTTGGAAGAAATAGCAGTGAGATAGCTCATATCCCTACACACAGCACCCTTTCAATGATGCTTTCAGTTTTATGGGGGGGGGGATCAGAGCTGCTCTCTTAGGTAATAAATGCTCTTAATAAGTAGAGCTTCCATGTTTAATTGATTCATCATTTGTTTTTTAAAAAATGCATTGCAGGCTTATGCATGTCAGTCCCGCTGAGTTCAATGCTCCTTACTCCCAGGTAGGGATGGGAATATCTATCAATTTCAGTTTCTCTCAAGCTGTATTCATGGAAGCATAGAATTGTAGGGTTGACAGGGACCCCCAAGGGCCATCTAGTCCAACCCCTGCAATGCAAGAATCTCAACTGAATAATCCCTGACAGATGGCCTGCCAACCAGTGTTTAAAAACCTCCAGTGGGGGAGAATCCATCGCCTTCCAAAACATTCTGTTCCACTGTTGAGCAGCTCTTACTGTCAGAAAGTTTTTTCTGACATTTCTTGGAATTCAGGGTTGCCCTATTCCAAAAAGTAAAAACCAGGACACCCCAAAAGTTTCTGAACCAGAGCAGCACACGGAAACACCCTTTTACCTTCCCGCCAGAGTGGTACCTATTGATCTACTTGCACTTTGAAGTGCTTTCGAACTGCTAGGTTGGCAGGAGCAGGGACCGAGCAACGGGAGCTCACCCCGTCGCGGGGATTCAAACCGCCAACCTTCTGATAGGCAAGTCCTAGGCTCTGTGGTTTAGACCACTGCGCCACCTGCGTACACAGATTTTAAATCGCCTAAAGTGTGGAGCACCCTCTAAACACCCTTTAAGTGCCCTCTCTGCCACTCTCTCTGCAGTCACTCTGTCGTGGGGATTTGAACCGCTGACCTTCTGATCGGCAAGCCCTAGGCTCAGTGGTTTAACCCACAGCGCCACTCGCATCCCTATGGAAGTTATATTCAGTGCTTTCTTCTGGGAGTATTCAAGGGTACGCTGTACTGGCGCTTTTTTTTTTCCCCTTTCTAGAAGAAAAGCACAGGTCATATTCTAATAGCACCTGGAGGATTAGAATTCCCCGTCCCTGTTATTGTGTGTGGATGGTGCCATTCTGGCTCTGTAAGGATCCACATGCAGCACAAGGAACTTGCTATTAGTATGTTGGATCCTGGATCAATGCCCTGATGCAGCTAGGCATGTAAGAAAGAAGCCATTTCCATTCCAACCTCTCCAACAGCCAGTTCTGTTTCCATTCCACTGAAGCCTAGGTTTCGCTAAATACTTCCTTGCCCTTCTTCACCGTCCGCACCATTTTATTTAACATGCATAATTATTTCCATGATTTATGCAAGTTGTGAATTTGGTGTAACTATCCCCATGCCATTCATTTCATTGCAGAGGCCAGTCGTTTCAGTGGAAAGGAAAACACAATTTAAGTGCTGTCATTTATGTATCGTTTGTGAACTGAGAACAGCGGCACCGGCGTATATTGACGGTTGTTCCCTGGATTGATTTCTGTTCCGGATACGGGACAAATAAGCAAACAATGGCAATTTATAACTCTTTCCCATTTCCATTAGAATTCTCCCACATTCTTCGATTCAGCACAACACAGTACTCTCTTTTCAAAGGCAGAGCTTCTTTGCATGCAAAACAAGACAACAATTTGCATTTATTATTAAAGCTAATCTTTAAAACATTTAGCAGCAGAATCATGACACATCTAAAAAATTGAACGGGGAGAGGGTTCTAAAATGCCTGTTTTGTGTTTTTAATGAGCTGGCATCCTATAGAATTTCAGTGCCTGTAAAGCGAGGCTGCAAATGTTCCCTGTCTCTCTTCCTACATAGATGATGGGGCCCCAGTAGAGCACTAAGTACGTTTTACACTCTGCTGGCTGACAGGTCCTCCATCATTTGAAGACGCTCATCTTCTTCCTTGAGTAGAGTTTGGCTCAAGGCAAGGCGTCAGCTTAAACAAGTCTTTGCCTCTGCTTGTCTGGGATGAGAATGCCACCGGCCGCGGGCATCTTGCAACTGGCTTCTTTGACATTAAAGGAGGGGTGGGAGACTGGACCTGGCTTGGGGGCCAGATTGTTATCTCCTCCAATAACCTTTATGGGTGGTGGGAAGTGTTTCCTGCTTGTCAGTCACCTGATGCGACAATGATGTCAGGTGACCCTCTTTTGCCCCTTTCAAAGCGCTATCTTGACAACTGCTCTGCAAAGGGTTTTTCATGTGCAGTGCCCACAGATCTCTTTTCAGCACAGATTTTTAAGTCAGCCACATAATAATAATAATAATAATAATAATAATACAGTTGTACCTTGCATCTCAAATGCCTCGGCTCCCAAACAAATTGGCTCCTGAATGATTGAAACCTGGATGTGAGTGTTCCGGTTTCCGAACGCTTTTCAGAAGCTGAATGTCTGGCGCGGCTTCCATGGCTTCTGATTGGCTGCAGGAGCTTCCTGCAGCCAATCAGAAGCCACACTTTGGTTTCCGAATGTTTTGGAAGTTGAATGGACTTCCGGAACAGATTCCATTTGATTTCCAAGACACAAGTGTAATAGTAATAATAATGCCCCACCCATCTAGCTGGGTTTCCCCAGCCAGCTTCCAGCTAAATATAAAAACATAATAAAACTTCAAACATACAGGGCTGTCTTCAGATGTCTTCTAAAAGTTGTGTAGTTCCTTGGTGCATTGTGTAGTTCTGTAGTGCATCCGGTGTGGTTGCACTGGGAGATTTGCTGCAGGGGGTGCCAAAACAATGCTGTAGACCTGAGTGCGAGAGGCGAGGGGTGTGCGCGCCAAATTTTTAGCATTGCACAAGGCTGAAATTTGAAATCCCAAAGTTTACCACTACTGATGTGTTTCATTGGCTCTTCTTTGCACCCTCCAGCCTGGGTTGGAATGTTTTCATGAGCTATGATTATGCTCATTGCTTGCCTGGAGGGAGGACAGAGACGAGTGTGAGAGTGTGTATAGAAACGAGCATTTTGTATTAAGGTAAAATCACATTTCTTGTTTTGCCTACATTTGCCTCTGGCTCCACCCACTACTTATTGCATTTATTGATATTGTGCATTTGGAAGCAATAGGATGAATAAAAACTGACTTGGAATAAAAATTGTCCTGTCCAAAAATAGGTTTCAAAAGCTTTACTAACAGAACTTGCTCCAAAACAGACACTCAAAACAATGATGTTACATCCAAATAGCTGCAGAATATCACGTGCACAGGTGCAACATCTTAGAAATATGTAATTACTTCACCCAGAGCTGTAAACAAAACTCTGTCTCTCTACACACAGCCTGCATTCGAGCCTGAGGCTGTGTTCCTGGAGATAGTCATTAGCACAGCATCCTCTTTGGTGGCTTGAGAACAAAAGACTAACTCACACACTCAACATGGAGATTTGCAATGGAATACCCCGTATGATCTAGGTTAAACACCTCGTGGCAGAGTAGCAGAGATACATTCTAAGTTAATTATCAACTGTCAGGCTCTCTGCAACTCTTTTGTTTAGCTTCAGTGGAAGTTTCCATGCTATGCATTTAGCAGTACACATACACCCTTGTGCAAATTAATTGAAACAAAGCATATTTTTTATCTTACTCGTAATTCTATGCTCAAAACAAACACAAAAAGTCAGTTGATCGTTATGGTGTCGGAAGCCTGCAGCCAATAGAAGGAATGATGCGCTCACCACAATATATTGAGGTTCTACGAAAGAGAGTTATTCCACAGCTGGAAAAGAGGTATCCTGATGGTACTGGGATATTGCAGCAGGACCTAGCCCCCTGTCACACATCGAAATTAGATGGCCATGTTCAAATATATAAAAGGATGTCACATAGAGGAGGGAGAAAGGTTGTTTTCTGCTGCTCCAGAGAAGCGGACACGGAGCAATGGATCCAAACTACAAGAAAGAAGATTCCACCTAAACATTAGGAAGAACTTCCTGACAGTAAGAGCTTTTCGACAGTGGAATTTGCTGCCAAGGAGTGTGGTGGAGTCTCCTTCTTTGGAGGTCTTTAAGCAGAGGCTTGACAACCATATGTCAGGAGTGCTCTGATGGTGTTTCCTGCTTGGCAGGGGGTTGGACTCGATGGCCCTTGTGGTCTCTTCCAACTCTATGATTCTATGACTCTATGATTCTATGAAAGTGGTGAAGAAATTCAGGACAGAGCAGCAAATACAGGTACTTGATTGGCCAGAGAATTCCCCAGACATAAATCCCATTGAGAATTTGTGGGCTATATGCAAAAGTCGTCTCCGTGCTGTAGACTGTATGACTATGGAGAAGCTCATTCAGGTGCTGATTCAAATGTGGTACAGGGATCCGAAAACCAACAGTGACTGTTCAAAACTAGTAGACTCTATGCCAAACCATGTTCAAATGCTGCTGAAAAATGTATTGTTTAGTCGTTTAGTCGTGTCCGACTCTTCGTGATCCCATGGACCAGAGCACGCCAGGCACCCCTGTCCTCCACTGCCTCTCGCAGCTTGGTCAAACTCATACTGGTAGCTTCGAGAACACTGTCCAACCATCTCGTCCTCTGTCGTCCCCTTCTCCTTGTGCCCTCAATCTTTCCCAACATCAGGGTCTTTTCCAGGGAGTCTTCTTTTCTCATGAGGTGGCCAAAGTACTGGAGCCTCAGCTTCAGGATCTGTCCTTCCAGTGAGCACTCAGGGCTGCTTTCCCTAAGAAAGGATAGGTTTGATCTTCTTGCAGTCCATGTCATATCCGTTACTAATGTACGTATACGTGAGTTTTGTAGACGTATATGTGAGTTTTGTACAATAAACTACATTGTTTGTTTCAATTAATTTGCACAAGGGTGTACAGGCAGTTGTTTTCCGTTTCAATGTACAATTAAACAATTATTTTTAACACCGCTAGCATGTGGTGACTGGGAGTTTGCCCCCAAGGAAGTGCGTTCCTTGGGCTGTTCTCTCTGCTGCGCATCATGTATGCAGCATTGCGTGCAGCTGTTGTGCACAGATATGGTGGACTGCAAGACGAGCCCAATGACCCTCCCATTGCCTTATGGTGTCACTTCCACTTGTGTGGGCAATGGTCAGTCTGAGAATTGCCATCATTACCCTCCTGCAGTCCTTCTACCCTGAACATCGTCGTTAACCCAAGCATTTTTGTTACCGATTAAGATCTCGAATGCCACTCTGACACATTGATTTAAACGCCTTCATTATTTCCCTCGCTTTCAGAGATGAGGCAATCCATGACAAAGAGGTTAATTGCAACCCAATAGAGCTACGCTAATGTTTTATTAAGGAAAGAGCTAGTCACGGTGGCCTTTTTCAGCAGAGGAAACCTGCTAATAATAACGTAGCCAGATGGAACCCAGTTCCCGAGACAGCCTTGAGGACAGTGCTGTAATTCGCACCAGTCTGCTTTTGGCAAAGAACAAAACAGAAACACTTCCCTGGTGATGACATGCTTGGCAGTGGTCCAGGAAAGAGCAATATAAGAAGGTGCCCTGTTCTGGATCAGACTATTTCTTGTCCATCTAGCCTAGCAATCTCCAGTCCAGGGGTAGGCAATGTGGCGTTCCCTAGCTGTTAGAGTCCAACTCCCATCAGCCCCAGCCAGCAAGGGTCAGGGAAGATGGGAATTGTAGTCTTTAGGCCACCACGCTGGGGAAGACAGCCCTTGAGAGCGACAGGTAGATGGGCCAATGGTCTACTATAAGATACCTGGCAGGTTCCACCTTTGCTACTCATGGTTTAGTTGGACCAGCAGCAGTTCTCAGGGTCCACAGGAAAAGTCATGATGCCAGACTTTTAGACTGGTGATACCAGGGATGAAACCTGATACTTGCACACAAAGTGTGTGCTGAACTACCCCCCTGCAAAAAAATCCCCACTCTCTCAACTGATAAAGACTCTCCATCCTTGGGACATCATCATCACCATCATCATCTATTATTTATACCCCACCCGTCTGTCTGGGTTTCCCCAGCCACTCTGGGTGGCTCTCAACAGAATATTAAAAACACGATAAAACATCAAACATTAAAAACTTCCCTAAAAAAGCTCTAAATCAGGACTCAGAAGCTCAGGAGCAGGGGCTGACTGAGGCTGCCTTCAGATGTCTTCTAAAAGTCAGGTAGTTGTTTATTTCCTTGACATCTGATGGGAGGGCGTTCCACAGTGAGGGCGCCATTACCGAGAAGGCCCTCTGCCTGGTTCCCTGTAACTTGGCTTCTCGCAGCGAGGGAACCGCCAGAAGGCCCTCAGTGCCAGATCTTAGTGTCTGGGCTGAACAATGGGGGTGGAGATGCTCCTTCAGCACCAGCCCAGTGTCAGAATCCTCCTTTTCTGGATCATGGAAAGGACTTTCCCCATTTTCATTCCTGCTTTTAGAGCTCAGTAAATCCCACTGGACGCCGTTTTTTGAGCACGCTTAGCTCAGATCAGATATGTTAACCCTGCAACCTCCCTCTCAGGCAAACACCCCTTCTAGCTATGCCCCTTCAGAGCAAGGGAAGGACACCTCCAACATAGGGCAACCTATATGCCATGGAACTGGTTTATACTGTAAGTAAAGGAATTGACACTACCTAGAACCGTCTGTGGTTTATCCGTTCCATTTGGCACATTCCTCTGGCATGTTGAATGGGCACTCTGCACATGCCCCAACATTTTGATGGCAATTCTGCTTATCCAATGCAAGCAGCTTCCCCCAGCATCCAGTCTTCTTAAAGCTGAGCGTCATTAGAAAACATTGAGTTTGATTTATGAGCCAGAAAGAGTGTTTGATGTCAAAAGGGGGAAACACACACACGCCCGTCAGTGTACAGCCAGCTGCTTTGTTTATTTGTTTGTTCATTTGCATCCTGCCCTTCTTCACCAGAGCTATGTGACACGTCATGTTCAAGGTCCATGAGCAGATCTCCAGGTAATGATATCTTGAGAGGCATCCACACTGGTGCAGTTTGGAATGATTTGGTTCACCATCTGTATTCAAAATGGCACCCAGTAGGCAAAAAATCACCTCCTCCACCTCAGGAACCATCATGCCAAACTGGGTGATGATCTCTTGAGGGGCATCTGAAACCAATAGAGAACAGACAAGACTATATTCCAAAATAATGTAGTAGATTCAAGCAAACTCTGACCAGAGTTAACGGACACTTTCTAGCCAAGCAAAAACATTCAAGAAGAGTGAGCAGCCAGCCAGTGAGGGTTGGGGCTGGGCAGGATCCCAACGGATCCTGACTGGTGGGCCTCAGTCAGCCCCTGGTCCTGAGCTTCTGAGCCCTGATTTAGAGCTTTAAAGGACAGAACTAGCACCTCGAAATGGACCCAGGAACAAATCTAGAGCTAACAATTTTAAAGAAACATTAATATTATGTGATATAATGAATGGACTTCCTTCAGCACTCTTATAATGGTGGCAAAGAAGGTGGTTGTTGTTTTTTGGAGGTAGCTGGTGGCTGAATGACCCTTCAGCTCTCAAAGACAATGACAGATGTCCAGATTGATTTTCATTGTTCTGGATCAGGTCTCCTCAGGCTTCCTGGACCTGGAACACTCCATAATCAGTATAATCAGACGAGAAACCAATGGAGAGGCATACTTTATGTTTCGGACTGGGAGTCAGGACGACACAATTACAAAACTGCTCTATTGATTTTTGGCAAGTGAGAGCATTTTACTTTCATTAGCTTAAATGAAGAAGAAGGCTGGAAGCGCAGTCTTTCGCCCTGTGTCCTGCCAATCCACTGCACAAGAAGTCATTTTCGGAAGGTTCATTGATTTGGAGGGGGGAATGAACAGTACAGGCTCCAGTACGTGGGAGAAAAAAAGTTATTCCCTCCCGAAGGCTAGAATGATCCTATGCTTCTGCACTTGCTTCAGAAGTCTCAGAGTGGTACCAAGTCAAGGCCATGTCCCAGGCATCTCCATGCAGAAGGCCCTGATTAATGTGTTCTGAGCAGCCAAAACGCTAAATGAATGTTGAGGAAATGTTCCTTTTCTGCTTGAAGAAGTTAACCGCATCAGCGGTGCTCCACCGCTGCCAGAGAAGAGCCTTAGGGCTTAGCAGTTGCTGAAGTGTGATGTGAAGGATGGAGTTTGCTCCCACAAGCAGCAGTGATGGCCACCAGCTTAGATGGCTTTAAAAGAGGATTAGACACGGGTGGCGCTGTTGGTTAAACCACAGAGCCTAGGACTTACCGATCAGAAGGTCAGCGGTTCGAATCCCCACGACGGAGTGAGCTCCTGTTGCTCGGTCCCTGCTCCTGCCAACCTAGCAGTTCGAAAGCACGTCAAAGTGCAAGTAGATAAATAGCTACCGCTCCAGCAGGAAGGTAACGGTGTTTCCGTGTGGTGCTCTGGTTTGCCAGAAGCGGCTTAGTCACGCTGGCCACATGACCCGGAAGCTGTACGCCGGCTCCCTTGGCCAATAAAGCGAGATGAGCACCGCAACCCCAGAGTCGGTCACGACTGGACCTAATGGTCAGGGGTCCCTTTACCTTTAGACAAACTCATGGGGAACAAGCCCATCCATGGCTTCTAACCCTGAGGGATATACTTTACTTCTGGGAGGTAGATATGATAGCTATCTTCAACCACAATTTAAGAAGCATATTTACAAGCTGGAAAGTGTGCAGAAGAAGGCAACCAAGATGATCAAGGGTCTGGAAATCATTCAGAGGAATGGTTGAAGGAACTGGGTGTGATGGCCTAGGACTCAGGCTTGGACTTGGAATCAGAGGAGACTCAGTCTGCACTGGATCCTTTGCCTCAGGCATCACCTGAACCAAGTCTGGGGCCTGATCCTGAAGAGTTCCAGTCTGCACAGGTTTCCCTGCAATAAACACCAGCTGGGCCGATTCAAGGGCCTGAGCCTGCCCTGGCTCCATATGCGGGGATTACCTTGTTGCCTTCAGCTGGGCAATCACTTACAGCTGCTCCACTGCCAGTTGGGTCAGGAGAGGCTGAGGCGGCCTCTGGCTCCAGTAACCCACCAACATCTCCCGAGCTGCAGAGACTAAGGTCTGAGAGAAGGAGAGACCTGAGTACTCACAGGAGGAGTGCTCACCTTCAGGTGAAACAGGGAGGTGAGTCGCCGGAGGATCAGGACTGGCCGTTATCCCGACACAGATAAAAGGCTGTCGGGCCCTGCCCCTAGATCCTGCCTGAGATCCTGTACCTGTCCTTGCCTGGTTTCCTGCCTTGGCCCTGTCGGACTGACTCCTAGTGGAACCTTCAGATTCTGGACTGGTCCTGGACTGCATTGCACGGGTTACCCCCGGGCCCAGCACACTGGGTATGTTTAGCTCAGAAACGAGGAGACTGAGAGGAGATATGATGGAGCAAGCTTGGTTTTTGCTATTCCAGAGGGTAGGACCCAAACTAATAGATTCAAGTGACAAGAAAGGAGATTCCAACTAAATTAGGATGAACTTTGACAGCAAGAGCTGTTCAACAATGAAATGGATTATCTCAGAAGTTGGTGGGGCTGTCCTTCCTTGGAGGTTTTTAAACAGAGATGGGATGGCCATCTGTCAGAGATTCTTTAGCTGCGATTCCCTCATGGCAGGGGGTTGGGCTGGATGAATCGTGAGGATCCTTCTAGCTCTTCAATTCTATGATTCTGTGATTCTGTGAAAATATATCAGTAACAGTAATAATACCTATCCAGTGTTGTATTTCCGTAGTGGAAGTGGGGTATTTTGCATGCAGAAAAAGAGTTCCTCTTGAACTTTCAGAATTAGCACCTGCATTTTCCATTTTCCTCTTCCCTTCCTGTCCTAGTCCCCAAACCCATTTATTCTCCCTGCCCCATTATCCATTTTGTGTAATGTGTTTTAGATTGTTAAATCTGCAAGCAGGGACCACAGTGTTTTCATTGATTGTATGCAACCCACCCTGGGAGCTTAACTGGCTGAAATGCGGGGTACGGATTCCCTTAATCAAATGAACCAAACAAATCAAGGGAATTCATTCCTTCTGTGTTCCTGTCACCTTAAGCAGCCCAAGGTTCTTAATTCTTTTTTTTTTTTAAAAAAAAGGTTATTCTGTATTCAGTAAGCACTGGCTCTGCTGAATGACCAAGGAGGAAAGGGTCAGGCAAAAGCATGTTCTATCATTTTGAGTACAAAGAGGAGGAAATAAAATATTAAAAGCTTTAATCTGATCACTATGCAGATTAATGACCTAAACTTCTGGGAATAAGTATTGACTGACTGACCATCTGCCATCAAAAATTCAAAATAGCTGACTAAGCTGAGATAATTCAGATAAACGTAGGGGTCATAAACAGCATACAAATATTGCCCTGCAGCAATGCAGCAACCACCCTCTTCCCGTAATCCATGGTTGGGGGGACATTTTACACCCCAAAGGACCTGTTTGCTCATGTACCACCTTCCAACGGCTGCATACTGGGGTGGGTGGGGCCAGAAGCAAAAGTAGGTGGAGCAACAGATACCATTTGGTTCAGTAGGCTACATCGAAAAGGGAACAAGCTTGTTTTCTCCTGCTCTGGAGGGTAGGACTCAAACAAATGGCCTTACAAGAAAGGAGATTCCGCCTAAACACCAGGAAGAACTTTCTGACAGTGAGAGCTGTTTGACAGTGGAACAGTCACCTTGGGAGGTTGTGGACTCTCCTTCCTTGGAGGTTTTAAAGCAGAGATTGGATGGCCATCTGTCATGGGTGATCTAGTTGAGATTCCTGCATTGCAAGGGGTCCCTTCCAACTCTGGAGTCTACGATTCTATGATTCTAGCCACACCATAAGGAATGCGAGAGGAGGGAAGGAGTGCCAAGCACTCCCCACAAACAAAGAGCTCACCTGCCCACTTGCCCCCCATTTCTGAACTCTTGTCATTAATATGTCACCCACCTACAAATATACTTTGCCCATTCTGTGCCTGCCCAGATTTTTTGTTTCTGGTGCCACCACTGAACCACACAAAGTCCTTCTACACCCCCATCTCTCCATTTGGGGCAAGTGGCATTATCATGGTTCAATCAAACTTTCCAATTAAGCAAAAACATTCAAGGGCCTGGATGGAGTCTGAAGGCTCGTTAGAGAGGGCTGCAATTGAGCCCTGGACCTGAAGTTCCCCACTCCTGCTATAATAGCAGGGTAGTTACTCTCTGTTAACCTTCCACCCTAGACTCTACAAGCAACAAATCTAGTCCTAGCAAGCCTGGACCATCCACGGCATGCCTTGGAGGGGTGTCTCAGATGCAGATCTTATATAGTTGCTGAGCTAGGATACCTTTTGCCCCTGCCCCTTCTACTTTCCAGCTCTCAATATGATTGTCCTCTGTTTGTTCTCCTTTATGTTGGTCGAACCCCTGTAACTGCACAGTAGGATTTAAAACTCTTAAGGAAAAGAATTTTGGCTATATTGACCCAAGTCCAGTTAGCTTTTTGTTGGCCAAGGAGACTGATGGAATACACTTAGTTGGCTTCATTTGAAGGTCTATTCTGCAGGTACTGATGAATTATCCCTTAAATCCTTGTAAATAATGCTAGATTTATGTAGATTCCAGAGTGCGGATGGGGAAAAGATGATCAGGAAAAAAAGCTTTTCAGTTCATCAGACAATTTTTAAAATCAGTTTAATCCTATCTATAGATTGGCTAAACATTGCAGACCTTAACGTTCTAAGATGGACTGTAGGAATAGCATTTGGATACCAATGCTGGCACTGGGACATTGTTGCGACCACTATGTTCTGAATGAGAAGATGACCGATGGCCATTGCCAACCAGTGAACCTCACAGTGTTCCCCTTCCTCTTTGCAGGCTGGACGAAGTTTGCTCGATTGACACGAGCTTTGACGAACAGTCGGAGTGTTCTGCAGCAGCTAACGCCTATGAACAAAGCCGAGGTGGTCCATAAACACTCACGGTTAGCTGAAGTAAGTGTCAAACAAATGCTCTCCTCTCCTGATCTGAAACTGTGTGTGTGTGTGTGTGTGTCTGTGTGTGTGTATGTGTAACACTGCAGACAGAAAGAACCACCAGCCAAAGTTTCAGGTATAAGCTGCAGGGCCACATTTCCTTTCCCAGGAAGAAAAGACCTTGTTGAGATGGAAGCAACACCAAGAAAGAGAGATAGAGAGAAAGCTTTGATTGTTCTAGGATGGTGATGGAGTAGGATGGGAAGCCAGCGGATCAAAAGGGCAAGAATGAAAAATATTTTTACTTACTGATGATGACAGTAGTGGTGGTAATAATGATTACACACACACACCTCTCGTTAGCATTAGAAGACAGGTCCCAGCCCCCAAGATCTTACAACTTATTTATTTAGATGAGGACCTCTACCCCATCCTTTTACATAGGAAATATATAGAGCTGCCTCACACTGAGTCAGACCACTAGTTCATTCAGCTCAGTAATGTCTATACTGACTGGAAATGGCTTTCTAGGATTTGAGGCAAGGGACATTCCCAAAGTTACCTGGAGATGCCAGGGATTGAAGTTAGAACCTTCAGCATACTCTACCACTGAGATGCTGTCTTTCCTTGAATTGGGTTTGTGGGAGTTCATGATGTAATGAGCAATAACCCATGTGGTAACACCTGCATATAGCCGCTCTGAGCCCGGCCTTGGCTGGGGAGGGCGGGGTATAAATAAAAAAATATTATTATTATTATTATTATTATTATTATTATTATTATTATTATATCTTTTATTTTAAGGTTCTCCAGCTGGGTTCCGATATTCTTCCACAATACAAGCAAGAAGCCCCAAAGACTCCACCACATATCATTTTACACTACTGCGCTTTCAAGACCACTTGGGACTGGGTCATCTTAATCCTCACCTTCTACACGGCCATCATGGTTCCTTACAACGTGTCCTTCAAAACCAAGCAGAACAACATTGCATGGTTGGTTCTGGATAGCGTGGTGGACGTTATTTTCCTGGTGGACATAGTCCTGAATTTTCACACAACCTTTGTTGGACCTGGTGGAGAGGTCATCTCAGATCCCAAACTCATCAGGATGAACTACCTGAAAACCTGGTTCGTGATAGACCTTTTGTCATGTTTACCTTATGACATCATCAATGCCTTTGAGAATGTGGATGAGGTAAGCAATCTCAATCTGGTTTTGCCCAGGACTGCTTGAGGTTCTGTAGTTTATAATGTTCCGAAAGTGGGTCGTGACCAAATGTTAGAGCACTTCCAGTTAAGCTAATTCTCTTGCACTGAAATCAATGGGAACATATGAAGCTCACAAAATCCATAGTAGGTCAAGGTAAATGCCACAGAATAGGGAGCAAGCTTCTGGTCTGCAATGGTGTAAGTCTTAAGATTGGAGTGTGGGGGGAAGGTAGCAGAGTTATTAGGTGAAACTCTCTTGGGTTCACCAGTTTCTGGGGCCCATTGGAACTGGTGGTGCAGAAGGCTGGGAGGTCAACAGTAGGTGTAGCCAGAGCCAAGCTTTCATCCTCATTCTCCTCTCTGCTCAGTTCTACAACGGAAGCACTGAAACGAAGGAGGAGGTGCCACCTTCTGGATTGGTTGTAAATGGGAAAGCAGGCAGGTAGAGGCTGGTGGAAGGCAGCCTGAAATTGGTGCCCAAATGGACCATTATTCACTGCCTAGGTGCCAACTAGATTTTAGGTTACACCTTGGGATGCTGGCCTGAAGAAAGATACAATGACCCAGTTTGCTTGTAATGCATAGCTAAACAATGGCTTAGCACAAACAAATGGGTTCCCAGAGCAAAGACAGCAGCTGCTGCTCTATTCCTCCACTCTTCCTGCTGCTGCAGTATCCGGGCTAAGCCATGGTTTGGTTTAGCATCACATCTATTCCCAGGTTTGTGGGTGGTCTCACTCCAGACAAGCTGTGAACTGTAACCAAGGTTTGCTCTTGGTTTTCTTTTTTTCATGGGGAAGACAAACCATGAACTTGGTTTCAGATGTAACACTTAGCCAAACCATCACTTAGTCCCACGTAACAAGGCAATGGCAGGACTAAAGGAAGAGCCCAGTGGCTGGTCTTCTCAATGAACCCTTGTGTTTGCTTGTTTCTGCCAAACCATGGTTTAGTGTTATTTGAAGACTGGGCCAGTGGCTGATTCCCCTTTTCTGAAAATGTATAATCCAGCAATTCTCAAGATCTGTCAACAGAATGAAAAAAGGCAGGTTCTTGGGGGGAGAAAATAGCAGAGACCCTGTTAATTCTTATATTAGCAAAGCAGGATATTAATTTTAGATGGAACACCAGGTTAAACAAGTCAAAAGTGGCAAAATAAGGTAGCTTTACCTGGTGGTTGGAGGGAACAGATATTCAGAATAAAGTCCGATGAAGCTTGCCTCACTCTAATATCTAAATCTGGAATTAAAATGAAAAACTGGCAACAGCTAAAAGCCGATCAACACGAAAACAACAGCAGTCAGGCCCACAGACAAAGGCTTTTAATAAGCATATTATTTAAGCATTCATTATAACACTACAGATGTCGAGCTTGACACACGAGCAGGACAAAGAGTAAATAATATGCCAAATTAAGAAGTCTTCTTTCTAAATGAAGATGCATCATCTCCTCAACATAAGGCATTAATTCACCCAGTCAAGTAACGTTTCATTTTTAATGCCCACCCTCGAGGCCTGAGCTAAAATTTTAGCATTGCTTATCGGCACCAGATTTTGTCCATGCCGAGAAAACTTGCTCTTTCAAACAGCAGCAAGAATCATTTTTGAAGGGCGATCAAGACATGCGACCAAGAAACAGATCCATGATGTCTCCCTTGGGAGGTGGCAGACTCTCCTTCCTGGGAGGTTTTTAAGCAGATGTTGGATGGCCATCTGTCATGGATGCTTTAGCTGAGATTCCTGCACTGCAAGGGGTTGGACTAGGGATCCCTTCCAACTCTACGATTCTGTGATTCTACTTTGGGCTGCAGCTGGGAATCTCAGGTCTAGGGGGACAGATCCTGGCCTTTTTATCTGGCATCTGGGTCTCTTCCCAAGCCACACCGCTTGGTGAGCTCCCTCTTTGATCTCCCTGGGTGCTTGTTCCTGCCTGGAGTGTGTCCTTGAGCTGTGACCATGCCTGGCTGCAGGATGGGGTAAGGTGTGTGGCTGTACCCTGTTGCTCCGCCCACTTTTCCCTCAGGTCCCACCCACCACAGGCATACAGTGCCCTGAAAATTGACCATAGAGGAGTCTGGCCCCTCAACTGAAAAAAAAAAGGCTCCCCCCATCTTTGATGTAGGGCAGGCATGTCCAACAGGTCGATTGCGATCTATTGTTCAATTGTGGGGGTGTTTTTTGTCGATCACGGTATTATTTGGGCCCCCCCCCCAAATAAGTTCGACAACTCTGGCTCATCTCCACCTAAAAAAAGCTCAACAACTCTCGGCATTCTCTTGGCAATGACAATGGGCAATAATGATGATGATGATGATGATGATGATGATGATGATGATGATAATAATAATAATAATAATAATAATAATAATAATAATTTATTATTTATACCCCGCCCATCTGGCTGAGTTTCCCCAGCCACTCTGGGAGGCTTCCAATCAAGTGTTCAAAACAATACAGCATTAAATATTAAAAACTTCCCTAAACAGGGCTGCCTTCAGATGTCTTTTAAAGAGAAGATAGCTGCTTATTTCCTTCACATCTGATGGGAGGGCGTTCCACAGGGCGGGCGCCATTACCGTGAAGGCCCTCTGTCTGGTTCCCTGTAACCTCACTTCTCGCAATGAGGGAACCGCCAGAAGTGCTGGATCTCAGCTGAACGATGGGGGTGGAGACGCTCCTTCAGGTATACAGGACCGAGGGTAGATCACTGCTATTTTTTTTTTATACTGGGAGTAGATAGCAGTTCCTTGGGAGTTGGTGATGTAGGGAATGCGGTGTTGCGTTGAGGGCAAGAACCTGCACTGATCATACCAATGATGGGGATTTCATAGTCATAGGGGGAATACCTGCAATTAACAAGGCATTTCCCTTTCAGCCCTTCACCCATTGACACAATGTTGGATATTTCCCACCCCACCCATTGCACATAACGTGTCTGTTTGTCAGAACAGTTCAGCATCTAGCTCAGCATCCAGAAAATTATGCCAATGGCCCATCTCTCCCGTCTATGTCCACCTTCCATAGATGGTCAGTGCCATTAGGTTGGCTACTGTGAAAACAAGATGCTGGACTAGGTGGTCCATTGGCCTGATCCAGCAGACCCTTCTTATGTTCTTATCATGTTCTCACAATGGCCAACCAGATGCCCACGGGAAGCTCACAAACAGGACCTGAGCTCAACGACACAATGCCCTTCCTGTAGTTTCCAGCAACTGGAATTCAAAGGCACTTACTGCATCTGACAGTGGAAGCTGAACATAGCCATTGCATACCCTCCAACATTCCTCCAAAGAAAATAGGGACACCCTATTCCATTTTTATACCCCACCCATCTGACTGGGTTGCCCCAGCCACTCTGCATGGCTTCCAACATATATGAAGACAGAATAAAACATTAAACATTTAAAAAAACTTCCCTATACAGGGCTGCCTTCAGATGTCTTCTAAAGGTTGTATAATTACTTATCTAAGCTAATAAAGCAGATTGATTGGTTGGTGGATTGTTACTTATCTCCTTGGCCCAAGGGTCGCATAACTCCATGCCCTCCAACATTTCTCTGAGGAAAATAGGGACGTCCTAAGGAAAAGAGGGACATTCTGGGATTGTATCAGAAACCAGGATGGCTTTTGTAAACCCCCTAACTGTCCCTGGAAAATAGGGACACTTGGAGAACCTTCCATTATGATACGATAATCTTTATTGTCATTGTCCCATACAGAACAACGAAATTGAAAGAAATCTACACCAGACATTCAAAAACCAACAAGCCATCCCAGCTATCCCAGCCTGGTTAGCCCCTAAAAACTCTGATACTCCATAATTGAATACAATATACCCACATAAAGGCTACCTTACACTGCGTTTAAAACCAAAATTGCATTTGGATAGAAACTGTTTCTCAGGCGGCTAGTCCTAGTCTTTATAACCCTGTACCTTCTTCCAGAAGGCAGAAGCTGAAAGAGATCATTTCCGGGGTGCGCACTATCCTGCGCTATCTGTGCAGCTTTCTTATGGCACCTGGAAGCATAGATTTGATCCAAGGTGGGAAGAGTGCACCCAATTATTCTCTCCGCAGTCTTTACAACCCTGGACAGCCTTGTTTTTCCCCTGACTATTGTGACTAGTAGCCATTGATAGCCAATCTCCTCCATGAATTCGTCTCATTCTCTTTTCAAGCCATCTAAGTTGCTGGCCATCGCTGCCTTTTGTGGGGCAAATTCCACAGTTTGACTAATATGCAGTGTGGGAAAGAGCCTCCTTTTGTCTGTGCTGAATCGGCAAATGTTCGGCTTCGTTGGATGGTGTTAGGTTTTCGTATTATGAGATACGGGGAGAGAGACTTCTCTCTATCCACTTCCTCCACACCTTGCATAATATTTGTACTGCAACAATGCCCAGAATCTGCAGCCATGTTGTACAAAGCAACACAATCTGTTGTTGTGGGGATAATTCTAAATACATATTCATCTTTTGGCAGCCTGTGATGTTTCCATTGGCAGCTGCCTTTGTGTTACTGCTAGGGCTGCATTGCTTAACTAACTCTTCTGTTCTAGTCTACAAAAGGCATGCAAACATACGCACACAGCCACAAATAAACATAATTTGGGGAAAGAAAGAAAGAAAAGCAGGAAGGGTGGGGAGTGGGGAATCCACAGTGTTGAAACACAGTCCTGGGAGGTGAATTCAGAGTTTGCATCCTAGAATTGTAGAGGTTTATATGACTTTTATCATGGGTTCTTCCTGGTGACTCCTTTATTGAGCCTTCATCCTGATTGGTTTGCAGGGAGATTAGAGAATCTTGACTATTTAACAAACCTTCACTCTGATTTGTGGGGAGGTTAGATGACGTTGCATCAAAGTATGGGTTATCCCATGTGTTTCCTCCTCAGTTTCCTTATCAAAGAAAAATCTGATCATTTAGGGGGAGGGGTTTTTGTGCAATCAACTGTAATTGTGCAACCTGAATTTCCTGGTAATTTGTGCGAATCCCACCGGAAAATAATGGCAGGCTATGACTCAGCCAATGCACAACCCTCTGGTGAGCTGGTGTAGTCTTGTGATTAGGAAGCATGGCTAAAAAGCAGGGGCTCTTGCCTCATATATTGACCCTGCAATGGATACACAACAGTTTTATTTGTTTATTTTTACATTTGGCTATTAAGGTTCTGTCCTTCCCTTTCTCTCAGAGGAGCCTGGTACAGCAAACAATTAAACTGCAAAGCAATATAATTTGCAGGGTTTCTAAAACACAACCGAACACACAAACAATTTTATATTTGTTCTTAATGCTGATTGTTGGTGATTGCAATGGTGACAACAACAACAAGCGGAACTGAGTAGTTTGGAAGGCTGTGGACTCTCCTTCCTTGGAGGTTTTTAAAGAAAGTTTGGATTCCACCAGGGGTTCTTTAGCTGTGATTCCTGTATTGCAGGGACTAGATGAAGCTCTGCGCCCAACTCTTCAATTCCATGTTTCTATGAATAATAATAATGCATATTTGTTTTCCATTGATCTGTGGATTTTAGCCATGTCTTAGCCATAATTTTATTTGTAGACAGTTTGGAGGGCCTTTTGACCAAGCATTTAATACCTTTTCTAAATAGAAAGATCAAGGGCCACAATAGCGAAATAATTTCAACGTTGCCAGGAGCAGTATTTTTCAGCCATGAGTGAACAGGATTCTCTCCCCCACCCCCATTCCACCCAAATGTTAATAATGAGGGAGACAGACACACCTCACTAGGAACTGTGTTCCACAGATGAGGAACTGCCACCGCTAAGACCCTGCCATCGTGGCACCACCAACAGAGAATGGTATTTGGGATGGGGTAGGGGATGGCTGTGGTCTAAACCACAGAGCTTCTTGGGCTTGCCGATCAAAAGGTCGGCGGTTCGAATCCCTGCAACAGAGTGAGCTCCTGTTGCTCTGTCCCAGCTCCTGCCAACCTAGCAGTTCGAAAGCATGCCAGTGCAAGTAGATAAATAGGTACCACTCTGGCGGGAAGGTAAACGGCATTTTCGTCAGATTAGTCATGCTGGCCACATGACCCGGAAAAACTGTCTGCGGAGTGGACAAACGCCGGTTTGCTCAGCCTGTAAAGTGAGATGAGTGCCGCAACCCCAGAGTCATTCGCGGCTGGACTTAACTGTCAGGGGTTCCTTTACCTTGACCTGTAGGGAATGGCAACCCTTTGGCTAAGTGCCGCAGTGGCAAATGGAGCTATCATATCTTTGGAAGGAAATTTAGGTCAACACACTTTGGAAGACTCCTCACTATCTGGCGCACAATGTTATCTAGATATAGAGAAATGGAGAATCGTGGCTCTGTCATATGGAGGAAATGGGACTTGAGTACAGTACTTAGATTCAGAAAGGAAGTTCTGCAGTGATTTTGATGCCAGCAAGGAGATGTAGGTTTACCTGCCAGAAGATGCTGAGACAAGAAGATAATAGAGAGCTTAGAGGAATTTGGACGATCCGACAAGTACTGCAAACAGTACAAGGAGGAGGAAAAAACCAAATCCACATAGCGATGGAGAGCTACATTGACATGGTAAATGAGAGATTAGGTGTAAGACAGAAGAACTATGAGGAAGACAGCAGAACTGCGTGGATGAATATTTTCACAGAAATGATGCGTTGTGCCAAATGCAGAGAGGAGCATTTCTCTTGCTTCCTAATGACCAGTAGTGGACAGATGATGTTTCTGGAACAGGGCACAGCCCTACCATGCAATGAAGTGGAGCAGGCTGCTTCAGGTGGCAGAATTCAGAGGGCTAGGAGAAGGAAGAAATCGATGCCTAAATGTTGCTGCGAAGTTTAAAAGCATCACCTCAAACATAAGTAATAATAATAATAATAATAATAATAATAATAATAATAATAATTTATTTATGCCCCACCCATCTGGCTGGGTTTCCCCAGCCACTCTGGGCGGCTTCCAACCGAATATTAAAAACAATACAGCATCAGACATTAAAAACTTCCCTAAACAGGGCCGCCTTCAGTTGTCTTTTAAAAGTAAAATAGTTGCTTATTGCCTTGACATCTGCTGGGAGGGCGTTCCACAGGGCAGGCGCCACTACTGAGAAGGTCCTCTGCCTGGTTTCCTGTAACCTCACTTCTCACAGTGAGGGAACCATCAGAAGGCCCTCAGCGCTGGACCTCAGTGTCCGGGCTGAACGATGGGGGTGGAGACACTCCTTCAGGTATACAGGACCGAGGCCATTTAGGGCTTTAAAGGTCAGCACCAACACTTTGAATTGTGCTCGGAAATGTAAGCGGGGGGGGGGGGGACAGGTGCTGCTCTTGAGGTAGCAAAGCGTCTTGGGCCACAAAGTTCTGGAGGAAGCTGAAAATAATTGCTCAGCAGCTTTTGATGACTAGAAGAGTTGTTTTTTAAAGAGCCTTGATGGCTTGTGGTTCCTAGCTGTTACATATATGGTTGACCAGGATGAGGGTGGCGGCTGGAGAGAAAAAGTTGAATGTTGAAATGTAGCAGAAAAGAAGACCTAGTCTAGTCAAAGGTCCTTCCTGTCATAGAGGCAGTGTGTACCTCCATAAATAAAGGTGGGATAAAAGGATCCCAGACTACATACTTGATCCTTTAGGGGGAGTGCAACCCCACCCAGAAAAGGTTGAATATCACATCTTTCTATAAAGCATCCAACTATCTGAAAATACACCTTATCCCATACTACCTGCCCATGCATTAAGATCAGAAGATGAAATCTACTTGGTTGTCCAAGCAGATACAAGATTTGGAATCCCAGAGAAGGGCCTTTTCAGTGGTAGCCCCTTGCATGTGGCACTTCCCTACTGAGGTGTGTCTGGCCCTGTCTCCTTATACCCATTAGGCAGCTGGTTAAGGCTCACCCTTTCTGCTGGGCATTAGTAGGAGGAAATATCTGATTAAACAAATGGATTTGTTTCGGTTGCTGGGACTGGTAATTGCTATTTGGAGATGTGTTATGCAAATGTTATTTTAAGGATTGTGCTATTCCTTGATTGTATGTATTCCTTTTATCTGATTTGCTTTTTTTGCAAACCACCCTGTCACTTGTGCAAAAGGCACAAGTAATGGAAATAAATGAATCCAAAGCTGGCCCTATCGTTAGACAGAGTGAGGCTGGTGCCTTTGGAACCCTATTTTGGGGGGGGGTGTCTTGTGAAAGGGCTGGTTATTTATCATCATTGCATTTTTACTGCTGGGGAATGGTGGAGTGACTTATGGGATTATCTGCCTCAGGTGCCAAAATAACTTGATTGGCCTTGGACATTACGTATCTTGACTGTTTGTGTGTATTTGTTGCTTTGCTGCAGGCAGCAAAATGTATTGGGCAAGCCCTGGCTTCCTTGGCTGGTTGTCTGAAGGAAGTTTCTGCTTGCCACCAGGTGAACAGCAACTTACGAAGCCTGGTTTGGATACAGGAGACCAGTTCTCAGGGAAACTGGCTTCTGTTGCTGATTTGATGGATGTGCGTGTAGCTTGCTTCATTTCCTCAGCAGCAGCTCAGAAGACCTCAGTGTATTAATGTTCCCTGTGAAAACCATGACAAGCCGTACAAATGGAAAACCAACACAATTAGCTCTGAAGTACTCCCATTTCCTATAGCTTCCTGAGAAAGTGCTACTTCTGCTTAAGCCCTTGAAGGAAAGTTTATGAGCATTGATTCCTGTATGCTATAGAAGAGGGCAATGAATTCTGAGTGGAATAAATATATATGCCATGGCTGGAGAACCTGTGGTTCTCCAGGTGTTGCTGGACTCCAGCTGCCACCCTTCCTGACCATAGACCATGCTGGCTGATGGGAGTTGGATGTCTCTAGAAGCTCCTTTTATTGTGGTACATCGTAGGAAGTGGCCTCACACCCAGTCTGACCATTGGTCATAGTTGTCAACGTACAGATTTGAAAATAAGGGACCAGCAGCCTCGAAAATAAGGGATCAGCAGCCAAAATAAGGGATTTTAGTCAAGCAGCTCCCGAGGCAGAAAGCCCAGCCAGCAGCCAAATGAAGCCTCAAGTGGTGGTTCCCACAGCTCAGCAAACCGGCAAAGGGGATGCAGCAAGGAAAACTACCGTCACCTCTCCGCTGGGAAGCGCTGAGCAAAGGCGAGTCCCCAGGCAACGCACACAAGGCATGCAAGCTCCACCCCCCAGTCGTTCTTAGACTCCTTATTGGGTGAGCAACGCAGCCAAGCAACACAGTTTGAGCCTCCCTCCTCCCTGGCCGGCAGGGAGGGAGGGAGAGGAGCTGCTTCCTTTGAAACCCGGGAAATTTAAGGGACATCATCAATAAGGGACAGCAGCAGGACACAGCGCTGGGATAAGGGACTTTCCCGCCAAATAAGGGACAGTTGACAGCTATGCCATTGGTCCTTCTAGCTCAGGGGTCAGCAAACTTTTTCAGCAGGGGGCCAGTCCACTGTCCCCCAGACCTTGTGGGGGGCTGGACTATATTTTGAAAAAAATATATGAATGAATTCCTATGCCCCACAAATAACCCAGAGATGTATTTTAAATAAAAGGACACATTCTACTCATGTAAAAACACACTGATTCCCAGACTGTCCGTGGGCCAGATTTAGAAGGCGATTGGGCTGGATCTGGCCCCCGGGCCTTAGTTTGCTTACCCATGTTCTAAATATTGCCTACACAGAGGCAGTAGCTTTCCAGGTCTTCAGACAGTTCCCCCAGTCTTACTGGGAGATGCCAGGGATTGAACCAGAAACGCTCTGCATGCAAAGCAGATGTTGTACCACTGAGCTCCATCCCTTCCTTGAATTTCAGCAGATGCAACTTTTCCTGTAAGTGGGACTAACGCCCCCTTGCCTTCATCACTAAGACACAGGAGCCCCTCTCATTCTGAGACTGAATCTGTGGCTTCCTTAACTCTAAAAACAAAGTGGAACGATCTAGTGAAAGAGGCACCTTTCCCAGTGATGTGTGTCTTCTGATTCCATGCAACTCTTAATGCTGTTGGGTGTTCAGAAGTCTACGATCTGCCAGTGCTAAGCTGGTGTGGGGTGGAGAATACTTAAAAAGATGGGATGGGATGAATATTCTATGGAGAGCTGGAGGGAAAGGAAAATTTAGTTAGTACAAGTTGCTCTTAGGCAATCCCCCAGAGAGAGACAGCAAAAAGTTTGCAGAGGTAGCCTGGGGGTGAAGTGAGCCTGAAGCATTTGTTTAGAGTGTCTCAGTTTATGTAAGATTTATAACCGAGTATTTAAGCTATAGGATATTTAATTTGAATTACCCTTCTCAGACACTTCCCTCCCTCAAATGCACTGTATATGTTAATGGGGAAACAGATGTTGGTTGCACAATATTTAATTTCAAATCCTATGTGAGAGAGACATGCTAACAACTGACAGCTTTAAATTGAAGGCTCGTTCGGCCTCTGAAATGTCACAGGGGAGCATTGTGATCCCTCGTTTCCCCTTGGTACTGGGCCACGAGGAGTGGTGTGGCGGCAGAAAAAAGAAGGGAGTTTTGCTCAGGAAACAAGGGAAATGAAGTAATCCTTTTGGACGCCGGCTTAGAAGAAAGCTGACGGCAGCAAAGCTGATTTGTAACATTTGCTGCTGTACACAGCAGGGAATTGGTAGAGGAAGCAAACGGCATAATGCTTGGAGCATCTCCAGAATGGTAATCAAGATGCAGGATGGGAAGAAGAGGGGGAGACAGGGAATAATCCACATTGCAGTGTGCAAAGGGATTCCGCGCTGGTGGCTGAGCTGCTGTGAAGTTAGGGAACAGTGGGCAGAGGACCTCTTGTTGCCATTGGCTGAGCAGCTCAGGGCCTCAGAGAGAGCAGGGCAGGAAGAAAGAAAGAGTAGGGTAGGACAAAAACAGGGAGAGTGAGGTCAATGGAAGGAAAGGCAAGGAGAGGGGCAAAGAAAACAAAAGTCCTGGGAATGCAGGAAGCCCAGGGAAGGGGGGTTGGGGCAAAGAGAGGAACAAAGGCTGGAAGGTGGCTGGAAGGAGAAGTTTGTAAGGGAAAGGAAGACTCAGAAGCAGCAAGGGGAGTTCAAAATCATATAGTCAAATTCTCCTGGTCTTCTCAGTCATTGGTGGAAAATGGTTGAAGGGAAAAGAAGCTTTTTCTGGTGCAGCACTGCTACTTCTGCCACTGGTGTGATGTGTTCGTTGCAGTGAGAAAAAGCTTGCTACCACATTTTCAACCAAGCGTATGGCATTAAACAATAATCTAGGCTGGATATGAGCAACGCAACAGCAAAGTGTTCCTTCTCCTAGAAGGGACCCCCGACTGCCCACCTGAATTCATGGGACATTCAGTTTTTCTGCTCCCATCTAAGCAGATGCTTCTGTGCTCCGCATGTACTGGAGATTCCCTTGTACTAAAGTATCAGTTGAACACTAGAGCAGCCCAAATGAACCACACGACAATGGAGAGGAGCAGTGCTTATGGTGCAGCACTCAATCTACTTAAATTGCTGCATCGCAGCAGTAATACCCAAAGTGAGCTCAGGTCTCCCAGCTATATGTAAATTCTGGCTCTGAGATCACATTGCTCATTCCTTAGGCTGGCCCCAAATTTGGCTTTCCAAAGGAAGGCCGCTAGAGCTTTGTAGCAGCGGTGCATTTATAAGCGTAAGTGTGCTTAATCATTTACCTTGAAATGAAATCTCTCTGAATGAAGAGTGGGGATCCTTGAATATGTATGCTGCTAACATTAACACCAGAAAAGAAGGATTAAAGAGCTCATGGGGCTTTAGGGGCTAAGCTCTTTATAAGTCGCTCAACTTGAAATGTCTCTCTCTGTGGGTTCATTTGCTTGCAGAATTCCCACCCGCTTATGATTTACGGCTCTCAGCAGTCATGCAACCACTTTAAGTGTCAATTGTGGACAGAGGTGGGCCAGGGAATCTCCAAGCTCCAAAGCCCACCTGTCCCAAAGTGACTTCTCTTTTCACACACATTTCTTTCTTTAGATTTGGCAGGTAGGGTAAATAGCTGATTTTTCTCTTGGGGCTGGACTTGCCTCTTTGTGTCCAGTTCTGTGGGCACTTGAGGGTTTGCAAGGGAAACAGGCAGTGTCCAGTCACAAGTCCAAACTAAGCAGAGAACTTTCAGGACCTTGGAGAGCTCCAGGGGGCCCTGCTAAGAGAAGTTGTCCCTGCAGGGAGCTCAACAAAGATGTTGACCCACTGTGCAGCAGCTGTGAAAAGGGCACATTCCATGCTAGGGGTCATTAGGAGAGGAACTGAAAATAAAATTGTCAATATCATAATGCAATTATACAAAGCTATGGTGTGGCTGCACTGGGAATACTGTGTGTACTGTGTACAGTTCTGGTTGCCTCACCTCAAAAGGGATATTGCAGAGTTGGAAAAGGTTCAGAAAAGGACAGCCAAAATGATCAAGGGGAAAGGTAACAACATCTGGGCCTTTTTAGTTTAGAGAAAATGCATGTGAGGGGAGACATGATAGAGTTCCCTCTCTCAGAACCCTGGATGTCATTGGCACTAAAAGGTCACAGATCTACATAGGGATCATAGAATTGTAGAGTTGGAAGGGACCCCAAGAATCATCTAGTTCCAACTCCTGGCCATGCAGGAATATGTAGCTGTCCCTTACGGGGATCAAACCTGTAACCTTGATGTTATCAGCACCATGCTCTAACCAACTGAGCTATCCTACTGCCAAAGAGAATTAGGCAAATTCATGGAGGATAAGGCCATCAATGGCTTCTAGGCATGGTCTCAGTATGCCTCTGGCTACTATCTGCTGGGAGTTGCAAGTGGGAAGAATGCTGTTAGGCTCCTGCTTGTGGGCTTCTTCCACAGGCACCAGGTTGGCCACTGTGAGAATAGGATGCTGGAAGACACAAGAACTACCCACGCTGGAAGAGTGGCAGACGAAGGTGATTGACTATATGGGACTGGCGGAGATGACTGGCAGAATCCGTGACCAAGGGAAAGAGACGGTGGAAGAAGATTGGAAGAAATTTAAAGTTTATCTTAAGAACTGTTGTAAAATTAATGAGTGCTAAAATGTCATGGGTAACGTAAAACAGAATTGCAGCGATAAATGATTGGGTAAGAGAAAAAGGATCAAAGAAATTGAATCATAAGTAATTGAAATTAGGGGTTGCTGAAAAAGTTTAAAACAGGGATGCAGAAAAGGGAGGTATGGGGAAGTCGTTGAAATAAGGTTTAAGAAAAAAAGGTTATGAAATTATACGTGTTTATATGTTTGTTTGTTAATGTGTTATGTTGTGAATTGTTAGTTTTTGTGTGTTAATATATGTTGTAAAACCAATAAAAATTTATTATAAAAAAAAGAGAATAGGATGCTGAATGAGGTGGGCTGTGGCCTGATTCAGCAAGCTCTTGTTAGGTTCTTATGAAGCCTTATGTAGGCCAATCAGGCCTGGAGTGGAGTAGGCTTTGCCTGTCTAGAGCATCTGGCTGGCTGGTTAAAGGTCCCTCGAGTTATTTCATAGCCTTTGTGGGGGGGGGGCAGAGGTTCTGTAGGAGACACATCCTCTGAGTTGGAGGGTGGTGGCAGGGCTGTGTCTCCAGCTGGGATGGCTCCAAATGAAGTAGTCTGAAAGTCGTCCTCATCTGAGTCTTCTCCTGCTCATGGCAAGTTTCCCAGGTGGCCTCTTAGCTGCTGATCTCTACCGTAATGTACTGGGATGAAAAATAGCAAAATGTGTGGGACCTTTTTTTAAAGAAGAAGAAGAAACATTGCAGACAAATAAAGGAGCTTCAGTTTTACTCCTGTACTGAAATAAACTCCAGTGTTTTACAGGTTTGTAATATAATTATCCAAGATTTTGACTAGACTGATTCGATAATGATGTGTAGAAAAGGGCAATTTAAACTTGGCATGGGAAGAAGGAACACTTGCCTCGTTGCTTCCTGCTAAATGAAACATTGAATCTGTTGAATCGCTCCCCCCCCCCTTTTTTTACTGTGGAATTCTTTAGCTGGAGCGCTCCTGCAGTGAGTCAGTAATGATTCTGAATGCAAGAGCTAGTTATTTATAATTTAGACTGTAATTAATTATGAGCCCGTGGCTCCCTCTCCTTTCACGTACAACTTCCAGCATAAGGCATATGGTCACTTAAAGATGAACAACAGCATCGAAGGGGGGAAAAACAAAACACTCATGTAAAGCAATTGCATGTGGTTGATGCCGTTCAGCAATCGCCATGATAGCTAATTAGTCTTCAGTGGCTAGACATATGTTCGGTTGAGAACCATGTAGGAAGGCAAGATTATGTGATCTGACCATCTTTGGTTATTCAGAATCTCAGAAGAACATAGGAAGATCTCCACTCTTTCAGAACCACAGTCTTATAGAAACAAATGAAATCAACTTGTCGCTTTTAAAGCACCACTAACTCAAGTTCCATGGAGGTCAAGTGGGTGGAAGCCCAAGCAAATCTTTACGTTGCTGAGTTTTTCCATGCCGGGGCTACGTTTTGCATTCCTGGTGGCTCAAAATATTCTACGTAAATATTAGAGGAATATTACAGGTCTTCTTCAGCAGAAAGTACAAAATCCAGCCTTTGTTCTTGGCAGCAGAATAGTTCATGTTTCTGTTCATTTTTAGTCAATGTCCTGGGCATTAATTAGCATTCATACAGAACTAAGCAAACAATCCACAATGGGTTTTTTTTTAAACTCCCAGGGGACCAGTTGGGAAGCTCACATGTTCCCAAGGCAAACAAAGAAAGGAAGAAAGCTGTGCAGATTCAGAGCTTTCTCAAACCAACTGGCCAACAGTATAAGCAAAGTCTTTTCTAACAAGCCCTGCTTACTGTTCCCCAATCATCTGCTTCCAAAATAGCTCAGCAGCAAAGCATCTATTTTGTATGTGGGAGGTCCCAAGTTCAATCCCTGACATCTCCAGTGAAAATGAAAACGAAATCTTTGTGGTCCTGTCAGAGTAGACTGAGGAAGGGAGGACCTACCAATATTGGTTCTCTCATGGCTCCCAATTCACATTTCTGCAGCAATATGCATTTTTTTTTCACAGTAAAAAGCTCACATGGAAATTCTTTAGCATTTTTGTGTGAATATCTCCTCATAAACTTTTTTTTTTGTCTGCAGTTTTGACTAAAACACATATTTTTGCAAGTAATTTCCTCTAATGTGATGAATGTCTAATGTTGTGTTTTAATTGTTTTAGCCCACCCTGGGATCTTAGGGTGAAACAAGAGTGATAAGAGAATCATAGAATTGTAGAGTTGGAAGTGTCGCCAAGTATCATCCAATCCACACACACACACACACACACACACACACACACTTCACACACTTCAATTCTGGAATCTCAGCTAAAGCATCCATGACAGATGGCCGTCCAACCTCTGCTTAAAAACTCCCAAGAAAGGATAATTGCATAATATGGAGCTAATTGGATAAATAATTATTGTATGTTGATTTCACTAGCACATTCATTTTTGTGCACCATTTCCTCTAATATACGTATTTCTGTAAACACTGTTCGATTGGAGAACTGCATTGCAAAATTCAATGATGTGTGAATTTCAGAGGAAGGCTGTGTTTCAGTTCTTGTGTTGTTTCAGAAGATGTGGGTTTAAAAGATTTGCCTGTAAATGTGAACTGAATCAAATCTCTCTCCCACCCCTACTCCCAGGTGTCTCAGTGCAAACAAGAGCACGTGGTGTTTATCATTTTGCAAGTGAGTAAAGCTTTCCCTCCTTCCTTCTTAGGGTATCAGCAGTCTCTTCAGTTCCTTAAAAGTGGTGCGTCTCCTGCGACTGGGCCGCGTGGCCAGGAAGTTGGACCATTACCTGGAATATGGTGCTGCGGTTTTGGTTCTTCTGGTCTGTGTCTTTGGACTAGTAGCCCACTGGCTTGCTTGTATATGGTACAGCATCGGGGACTACGAGGTCATTGATGAAATCACCAATACCCTCAAGAAGGACAGCTGGCTCTGCCAATTGGCGGAGAGCATTGGAACGCCATATCGCTACAACTCTACGGGATCAGGGCAGTGGGAAGGAGGACCCAGTAAAGACTCGCTTTATATCACTTCCCTCTACTTTACCATGACAAGCCTTACCACAATAGGATTCGGGAACATAGCTCCGACCACCGATGGAGAGAAGATCTTCTCAGTGGCCATGATGATGGTGGGCTGTAAGTAGGATGGTCACTTTTCCTCTCTTTGCATTTCTCATAATTGGTTTTCCTTACGGGTTCTCTTTTTGCATGGGACTGGTGCATCGTCGCAACTGAATCACGAAATCTGGGCTCCTTGCATTAGCACTGAGTGGTCGGGAGTTTGGTCTGTAGACGTTTGACTCAGTTTATGGGGTAGGGAAGCTGTCCTGGAGGTCTAATCTGTCGCCCACTGCAGGGGTGGAGCAAATCTCAGGCTCAGGGGCCAAATGTGGGCTTGTGGGCAGTGGAAGACCTACATTTTGGGGGCTTGAAGCTTGATTTGTTATGGGGCCCTCTTCTCAACCAGCAATGAGGTCTGGGTAACCACTGTTATCTTCTTCAATGGTAGATCAGCACTTAAAAAACAAACAAACTACTAAATCTCAGCTTTTGCTTAATTTTGCTGTACTGTGACACACCACAATTGACTCTCAAATTTTAGGACTCTTGAAATACATGCAACAAAAAAATTGATCAGTTTAAGTTGTGCCTCTCAAATTGGGTCTACGTTTTTAAGCAATGTGGACTGAAGTTGCTTCTGGGGCCACTCCAAGATTAGAGGCCCTGTAGCTTAGTTAGTTTCAAAGCATCTCTGCCCCTGTCAATGTAGACAATACAAAAACACCAACGGCCTAGCTTTGTATAAGGCAGATTCCTAAGGGAGAGGTTGTCCTCAGTCCTAGGATGAGCTGAAGGTCTTAGATCCAAGAGGAGGGACCAAGAACGGGGTTAGGCCTTGTCCTCTGGCGTGACAGGAGGCTAAGAATGCTCTGAGGGTTGTGGACTTGTGGAGGGAAGAGAACAGGAGAATAGCTCAAAGTCCTCTCCCTAGTGCAACTGGTTGGTTGGATAGCACCTCCCATGCTGTTTATACAACCACAGCCATGTTGCAGCATCAGTGCATCTCTCTAGCCCTGTGGCTCCCGAACCTTTTAGAGCCACTTTCCCCTTGGTCCCATAAACACATCCCCAGTGCCTGCTACTCTATGAAAAGCATTACTCAGAATAGTGGTTTCCATGACCCACTAAAAAGAATAATAACACAATGAAATTCAGAACAGTAAAGATTAATTGCACATTTATTCAAAACCCAATTAAGACTGTTTAGCTTAATTAATTCAACAAAGCTCTTGAGCTGGATCCAGTGATAACAGGTTTTAAAAGTCCGATACTCATTTACCCCTCTGGCACCCATCCCATCTCTGTCCCCTTGCCTCTTAGTGCCCCACTAGGAAAGCCCCCACACTGGGGTTGCTACCCCCTACTTTGGGAACTATTGATCAAGTCAATTATTTTATTTCATCTGCTCTTAAAATGTCTTTACTGGTTTAAAATGGCACACCATGCCCCAGCTCATCGAAGGTCCAGCTGAAATTATTTTGATGGCTTAGAAATGACGTTGGTGTCGGAGGCGTTCCAGTGAGTTCTCGAAAAATGGGCAAAGGCTTTGCTGCTTGGGCTGGGTTTGCGAAGGCGACATCTATTTTTATCAGCTAAGAATGGAATCCCATGTTGTCACCATGGGAGCTGGAGGCAAGTGAGACAGTTTCTAGACACAATAGATTGTAGGGGTTCTTCTCCTCCCTGCTTTCATTTTTTGTGGCAGATCTGCAGCTCCTCTTAGAGCATCCTTAAATCTGACAGGACAAAGGAGACTAATTTCTTCTTCTGTGTGCTCTCAAAGCAGCAGCGATTCTGCTGGATGAGACTCTTCAAACCATAGTACAGTTTTGAGTGGCTGGGGAATGCTGTCGCAAGGTTGTGTGGATGAATGTAAGGCATGCTGATAGGATTCAGGAAGGAGCAGATCACAATTTTAACTGCTTGATGTGTCGCCATGCCTTGCATAGTTTAGGGAAAAGGCGAGCAAGAGGACGTGAAAGAGGGGTCTGGAATTATGCATGGTGTCGAGAGACATTTATTTTCTCCCCCTCTCTCAACTCAGGGACATCCAGTAAAGGTGAATGTTAGATGATTCAGGACAGACAAAGCGATGGTTAATCAGACGGGTCCCTAGCTTGATCCAGCAGGATTTTCTTATGCTCTGATGTTCTCATGCTTTGCATCCAGGCAGAACGTCTTGTGACACATTAAGCCCAAATCAGTCTATAAGCCATGTGGCATGCTCCGTCTCGTACCCCTTGTCCTATTTGACCCTGTGTGTGCACGGGGAGTGCATATCAATATGACTTCTTCAGCCCCCACCCCACAAAAAGGTTGTGGTTGTTAACGAAAGGATCTTGGGTCTTTGGGCTGGGGGAACTGTGTGAGACCTTGGAGAGCTGCTGTCAGCCTGAGTAGACAATATCAGGCTGGTTGAACTGATGGCATGACTTGGTACAAGTCAGCTCTGTCTGCTATAGAGCACGTGGCTTGGGTACAGGAGGTTCCACGTTTACTCCCCACCATCTCCAGTTTAAGGGGGGGGGATCTCTAATGGGGAATAGACGAGTTCGAGGAGGATCTAGACGTGATGGCTATGGTCTAGCTCCAGAATCAGGGGTAGGATGCCAGTTGAACACCTATTGCTGAAGAACACCAATGGCTGAAGGATCTGCTCGTGGGCTTCCCATCTGTCATCTGGCTGGCCAACTGGGGGAAGCAGGATGCTGAATTAGATGGGTCTCTGGTCTCTGGTAAAGCAGGGCTTTAAAGGTAAAGGTAAAGGGACCCCTGACCATTAGGTCCAGTCATGGCCGACTCTGGGGTTGCGGTGCTCATCTCACTTTATTGGCCGAGGGAGCCGGCATACAGCTTCCGGGTCATGTGGCTAGCATGACTAAGCTGCTTCTGGCGAACCAGAGCAGTGCACAGAAACGCCGTTTACCTTCCCACCACAGTGGTACCTATTTATCTACTTGCACTTTGACGTGCTTTTGAACTGCTAGGTTGGCAGGAGCAGGGACTGAGCAACGGGAGCTCACCCCGTGGCGGGGATTCGAACTGCCGACCTTCTGATCGGCAAGTCCTAGGCTCTGTGGTTTAACCCACAGCGCCACCCGCGTCCCTGCAAGCAGGGCTTTACATATCATCTAAGTAATACTGGGCAAAAGCCCCACCCCATGAAGGTCTGTCAATACTTGGCTGCAGAGCTGCATTCACTCAAATGGGTTACAAGCTACACAGGCCTGCTTGAGAGTGTTGTTTTTTCATAACCACTTCACCCTGTTGCAAATTGGAACTTGCTGCATTGTCTCCTTCCTTCCTTCCTTCCTTCCTTCCTTCCTTCCTTTCTTTCTTTCTTTCTTTCTTTCTTTCTTTCTTTCTTTCTTTCTTTCTTTCTTTCAACAAAACAAAACCCAGTGGACACTTTGAGCCCGTTGTTTCAAAATAGCTGACTGCAAAAATAAAAAGTGAAATAAAATTAAAAAGAAAGAAAGAAAGAACAACCAAGAGGTGTGTGAGCAGTCTGGGGATATTGTGCTAGTTTGGGCAAAACCTTTTCAGCTGACCTCAGAAATGTTCAGATGGCTATGCTCTGCCTCTGCAGTTAGAGGGTCCAGCTCTTCAAACTTTTGCTGCTTGTTTTGGAATTCGGCAAATGAACATCGCTCAGCAGAAGAGCATCTGCTTGGCATTCAGAAGGTCCCAGGTATAATCACAACATCTCCAGGTAACACTGGGAGAGGATCCTTTCTGAAATCCTGGAAAGCCACTGTCCGTCAGTGTAGATCAGTGTTTCCCAAACTTAGGTCTCCAGCTGTTTTTGGACTACAACTCCCATCATCCCTAGTTAACAGGACCAGTGGTTTGGGATGATGGGAGTTGTAGTCCCAAAACAGCCCAAGTTTGGGAAACAATGGTGTAGAGCAAAACTGGATACTGACTTAGCAATAAGACGGCAGCTTCCTCTTTCCCTGTCTTTGGCTATTGGCTTTGCTGCTGCTCTGAGGGTAGAGTTGATTGTTCTGCTTGCAAAGCGAACATGTCTTTTGCTTTCCTCTCTGGAGATGTTAATTGTGCGGGGGATTAAATTCCTTGTTGTGCTTGCAAGTGGGCCGTTGAACCTCCATTTGCAACACGGTGATGAATAGGCCCGGCTAGACGCATCTGTTGTAATAGGATAAGCAATGCCAAACGGGCACGCGGCGTGCAGATGGTTCTGCACAAAGGAGAACCTGATGTCCCAAAACAATTACGGCAAAAGGGACCGTTTGTAAAGTGGGATGAGATGGTTCTTCCTTCCTCTCTCCACCGTCACTCCTGCACCTTCCAGTTGCATCTCCAGAAGTTGGAAGGAGGAAGGGAAATGGAAATCAGCAGCCCCCCATAGAGCAGGCATAGGCAAACTCTGGCCCTCCAGATGTTTGGGACTACAATTCCCACCACCCCTGAGCACTGGTCCTGTTAGCTAGGGATGATGGGAGTTGTAGTCCCAAACACCTGGAGGGCCGGAGTTTGCCTATGCCTGGGACTACAATTCTCATCATCCCTGACCACCGGTCCTGTTAGCTAGGGATGATGGGAATTATAGTCCCAAACACCTGGAGGCTACTTCAGCCTATGCCTGAAATAGAGCAAGGGGGAAAACCACACATCTGGCCAATGGTTCCTTATTCCCTCCCTGGCAGGAAAAACAAAAGCCACTCTTGCAGGAGAGGAGCTGATGTGGAGGCTGTCTTCAAACCCCTGAATACCAATTGCTGGGAATCACAAGTGAGGAGATCACTGTTGCACCCAGGTCCTAGAGTCATAGAATTATAGAGCTGGAACGGATCCCAAGGGTCAGCTAGTCCAACCCTTTGCAAGGCAGGAATTTCAGCTAAAGCATCAATGACAGTCCTGCTTTCAGGCTTCCCAGAGGTTGGCTACTGTGATGCTGGACTAGATGGGCCATTGACCCTAATCCCGCAGGGCTCATGTTCAAAACTGCTGCCACTGCCCCCATCACAACTCCTTGTGAACATGTCATCCTCCATTGCATGCCCTGTTTGATCTTCTGGAAAAGTTATTTTGGGCGTCCTGTGAATGGGGTTGGTGTCACGTGGAAGATGGAGCAAGGCTGTTTTCTGCTGCTCCAGAGGGAGGACCAAAACATTTGAATGGTAAGAGCTGTTTGAAAATGAAATGGGCTACCTGG
This sequence comes from Podarcis filfolensis, assembly GCF_964270895.1. NCBI lineage: Eukaryota > Metazoa > Chordata > Lepidosauria > Squamata > Lacertidae > Podarcis > Podarcis filfolensis. Next base: position 126,597,799 of record NC_139604.1, read on the forward strand.
AAAGGTGGTGGATCCTTCTTCCCTGGTCCTCTGCCAGAGATTCTTTAGTTGTGATTTTCCTGCATCTCAGGAGGTTGGGCTAGATGTCTCTTCCGACAATTCTATGAGTCTACAATTCTATGAGATTGCATTCCTTATTGCATACCCTCCAACATTTCTCTGATGAAAATAGGTATGTCCTAAATAATAATAATAATAATAATAATAATAATAATAATAATACCCCACGCATCTGACCGGGTTGCCCCAGCCACTCTGGGCAGTTTATAGCATATACAAAAACAGAAGACATTATTAAACATTAAAAAAAAACTTCCCTATACAGGGCTGCCTTCAGATATCATTCAAAGGTTGTATAGTTACAGTGGTACCTCAGGTTACATACGCTTCAGGTTACATACGCTTCAGGTTACAGACTCCGCTAACCCAGAAATAGTGCTTCAGGTTATGAACTTTGCTTCAGGATGAGAACAGAAATCGTGCTCTGGCGGCGCAGCGGCAGCAGGAGGCCCCATTAGCTAAAGTGGTGCTTCAGGTTAAGGACAGTTTCAGGTTAAGTACGGACCTCCGGAACAAATTAAGTACTTAACCTGAGGCACCACTGTACTTACCTCCTTGGCTTGGGGGTCGCATAACTCCATACCCCCAACATTTCTCCCATGAAAATAGGGCTGTCCTATGGAAAAGCAGGACATTCTGGGATCAAATCAGAAACTAGGAAAGCTTCTGCAAATCTGGGACTGTCCCTGGAAAATAGAGACACTTGGGAACATGGTTGTTGTTGTTGTTGTTTTTAAACAACCCTACGAACAGCCAGGCTTTGGGCCTGGCACTCAATTGCTGCCACCTGCTCCAAGAGAAATACGCCAGGTTTGCTCCTGGGTTCCGTCTGCAGAAAATAAATCTGTGAAGCTTTTTTCATCACATGGAAATAAACATGGTCCACAGGACTACTGCCTGCAGACTGAGGTGCTTTAAAGGTATCATTGGAGAAAGCACTGGCCAGAAAAAAACAGTTGGCAGCCGTATTGTGTGTCTCCTACTCGCTCCCCAAACCCAGCTGCCTGAGGATGATTCACACCTTACACTTTTTGAAGGCTTCTTCAAAGTCCCTGCCACGAGGATCCTCACATTTTCACAGGCACCGGGGTGTTTGCAGCACTGCGGCAATCCCTAAATAAATGCAAGGAAAACATTTCTGTGTTATTGAGGACACCTCGGGCTATAAGCATTGCATTTTTAATCAGGCCCTCTCCGACTCTGAATATATAAACCCCAGAAGGGTTTATTTCGCTCCCCACCTCCCACCCCGCTTCATTTCTAAGAGCTTTAGAAGTGCCTTGAAGTTCGGTCTTCTTTTCATGGGGCTTCTCCCTTTCCAGATAAAGTAGCACACACACGCACACGCACACACACACACACACACACACACACACACATGCATCCACTTAGGATTATGGTGGGATGTGGGTGACTTTCTGGAAACTCCAATGATTCTTCAACTATCCTACTGAAAGTGAAATTTATTGTCTGCCTGTTGCCCCCACCCTTTCCATCCCTCTCCCCGCCCCAGATTACAGAGCTTGGGGATACAAAATGCAAACAGGTTACACGAAGCCTTTCTCAACCTGTGGGTCCTCAGATGTTGTTGAACTACAACTCCCATCACCCCTAGCTAGCAATGAAGGGCCATTAGAATATTGTTCTATATACGATCCCAAAAACTGTTTGAGGCATTTTCTCCTCTCTCATATGTTATCCCCAAACCTCTTCCTTAAAGGGGGGAGGGAGGTTTTTACACCAGCCAGAAGAACAAGGCTTTTTCTTGCTTAGATGTTACAGTGAAAATGGGTCCGGCTTAGGTGGGTAGAGATAAGAGCAAGGGTCATTGTGTGCTATTGTAACCCAGACAGGGGTAGGCTGAAAAGGAGGAGGCAAACTGAAAAGGAAGAGGGTAACACAGGAAACAAAGCTATATTTTATTGCTATTAGTGTGAATCACATGTTTTACATGTGAACACATGTCTATGCAGTCTAAGGGGTATAAAAAGCTGGCATGCTCAGAATTGGGTGTGCAGATTGCGAGCTTATCGCTCTGTACCTTTGTTCTGCATATCCATTTCAAATAAACCCTGTTAATAACCTGCAAGGACGTTTTGCTGCTTTGTGTGAATCTGTGCTCCGGGGACCCAATAGCAGATATGGAACAGGTCCAACAGCAAGGCCAGAGTTCAGGGATGATGGGAGTTGTAGTCCAACAACATCATAGCCCCCCAACATTCCTCTGGTGAAAATAGGGACATTCCTCAACTGACCCTCCTTTCCCCCACATTTTTTGTTGTCTCCCACCCCCACAGAACATTTCCAAAACCACTACATGAACAGCACACACATCTCTCAAGAAGGCCAGGTATCAGAGTCCAAGGACACATTCTTCAGAGAAGAGTGTCTGTGGAGGGGGCATGGCCTCAGGAGAGCCCTGAGGGACAGAGAGAGGGGGCTGGGGGGCCTTGTTCAGTGTCTGGGCCTGGGATTCCCCCTCCTTGCTCTATACAGCCATACCTTGGGTTACAGACGCTTCAGGTTGCAGTTTTTTGGGTTACGGACCCGCCGAAACCTGGAAGTACCAGAACGGGTTACTTCTGGGTTTCGGCGGTCGCGCATGTGCAGAAGCACTAAATCTGCGGGTTGCGAATGCTGTGGGTTGCGAACGTGCCCCCGCACAGATCACGTTCGCAACCCGAGCGTCCACTGTATTTATGTTATGTATTCAGTGATCTGTGTTTGCTTGAGCTTGAGTCTGGACTAAGGATTCTGATCCCACGTGTTCTGATTCAAGACATGATATCCAACCACGGAACATTTCAAGATTTGGGCCTCTGCCATTGGCCCTTAAAGTCATGATTCACAACTTGGAAGTTTAGACAGCCAATCACGTTGGGAGGGGGAGTGGCCCAGGCCTTCAGAAATGTATATAAGCAGCTGCTTTGTCCCTGTTGTCCAGTTCTGTTAGTTCAGTAAAGGTTCTTGCTGTTATCTCTGTGTCTTGCCTCGTGGGAACCCACCTACTCTTCAGTGTGTGCAGATATTGGGTTACTGCCTTTGGTTTGATTTTATATGTTGCAGTCTTGTTGTAAACTACCCTGAGATCTCTGGATATAGGGCGGTGTATAAGTTGAATTAATAATAATAATAATAATAATAATAATAATAATAGTAAAAACTGAGGATATCAGCAGGAAAGAGGTCTGGATGGAGAAACAGCTGATTAAGTTAGTATGCTACTAGCAGGAGAAAGTAGGGGAAAACATCAAAGGGGAAGGCCAAGCTATTTTAGAACAGCAGGTTCTGTAATAGGGACGTTGCATTGTGGTCAGTACATGGGATCAAGGTGTGGTCCAAACCCAAATATGCAATTGGTTCCACAAGGATGCTTATCTGATGGCCTAGACGGGCCTTGGGTGTGATCTGCTCTTAGGTCCTAATGGAAAGGGGCTCTCTCTCACTGGAAGTCTGTAAGCAGAAGCTGTTGAGGATATGCTAGTTCTGGGTTGCCTGCATTGTTGGAATCAATGACTTCCATGGCCCCCTCTGACTCCCCAATTCTCTCTATCCGCTTCCCCCATCATCCCTATTAAGCCCTGTGGACAGTGTGAATTAAAGCCCCTATCGGACTGCGAGAAGATCAAACCAATCCATTCTGAAGGAAATCAGCCCTGAGTGCTCACTGGAAGGACAGATCCTGAAGCTGAGGCTCCAATACTTTGGCCACCTCATGAGCAGAGAAGACTCCCTGGAAAAGACCCTGATGTTGGGGAAGATGGAGGGCAGAAGGAGAAGGGGACGACAGAGGACGAGATGGTTGGACAGTGTTCTCGAAGCTACCAGCATGAGTCTGACCAAACTGCAGGAGGCAGTGGAAGACAGGAGTGCCTGGCGTGCTCTGGTCCAGGGGGTCACGAAGAGTCGGACACTACTAAACGGCTAAACAACAACAACAACATGGAAGCACAAACCAGACTGAGCACAAAGCTCTTCTGGTTTCTCAAACAAGAATGCAGTGGATGTTTGCCCCATGTCCCTAATCCTATAGCAAGGTGCTGTTCTTTGGAACCAGAAGATGTTAAGGAGCACTTTCTCTCCGTTTCCTTCCCACGTAGGCAGGAGTCGGACACTTCACTGCCTTTGCAGGCATTTGACTACTTCAGAGAACCTGAAACCACTCTGCAACTTGGCACAAGCCCCCAGGACTGGCACCTGTCCAGGGGAGGCCCAGGACTGGAACAGGAGTAGATTTCCAAGCCATGGTTGAAATGCAATGTCAGGAGGAAGCCTGTACTGTGACAGATAAGTCCTGTCTTGCATTGTGCCTGGCTCTGAGTCAGGCTATCGCATCTCTCCCTTAAGTAAGTACAACATTGACACAGAAACGTGTATGGCTGAATAATCCTCCTGCCCTTGCAAAGCCTGACAAAAGCCAGGAGGCTGGGCATGAGGAATTTGCAGGAATTAGTTGCGGGGAAGCTTCCAAAATCCTTCCTTTCCATGTTTCTCCCCAGATCTTGGAGTTCTGAATAATCTGGAATTAATTATCTGAAATTAAGTTTGCAGTGGAACCATGAGATGCACTATGAATGCCCCATATTTCCACTTTGCCTTTCCGAATGTTGTGTGGGGCAGCTTCATGCACAGTTTTGTCATAAACTTTCAGTTCCTTCGTGTCTCTCCTTCCACTAAATTACTGATGTGCATGCTAAAACATGCCCCCCCCAAAAAGCATTCTTGGTGTGACAGCATAAATAAGCAATATTAGGGTCATTGCATTTCTGATCATTTGTCTCTTGCTTAACTAACGCTCACATGTGCATTAAGATTTCTTTTTGGAAGTGTTCCCTCACTGTAGATATGAATAGTAGTAATGGTTGCTCGAGCTTAGTTTTGTGGACCCTCCAAGTATCCCTATTTTCCAGGGTCAGTCCCAGATTTACAGAAGCCAACCTGGTTTCTGATTTGATCCCAGGATGTTCCATTTTTCCTTAAAAAGGTAAAGGTAAAGGGTAAAGGAACCCCGACCGTTAAGTCCCATCGCAATCGACTCTTGGGTTGTGGTGCTCATCTCGCTTTACTGGCCGAGGGAGCCAGCGTACAGCTTCCGGGTCATGTGGCCAGCATGACTAAGCTGCTTCTGGCGAACCAGAGCAGTGCACGGAAACACCGTTTACCTTCCCGCCAGAGTGGTACCTATTTAGCTACTTGCACTTTGACATGCTTTCGAACTGCTAGGTTGGCAGGAGCAGGGACCGAGCAACGGGAGCTCACCCTGTTGTGGGGATTCAAACTGCCGACCTTCTGATCAGCAAGTCCTAGGCTCTGTGGTTTAACCCACAGCGCCACCCGCGTTTACCATAGTTAAAAGCAGAAGTTGGCAAATGTGTCTTCTTTTCTGCTCCTCAAAATATGGCAACCCTGATCAGCCTCCGCCTCTTCAGAGTTTCAGACAGGGAGATGTTGAAGACTGGACCTGGGGCCATTTGCATGCAAATCATCGGTGCTACCACGGATCTAGAGCCCCTCCCTGAAAATAGCATCTAACTGCATATGCTACTATTCCAGAACTGACCATGCTGTATCTTTATTTGACCACTTGCTGACACCTAACAAACTCATCTGTTTTCCCCAGATTATTTCCCTATCATAAATAGAAGGCAGGGATTATGTTTCCATTCGGTAGCTGTTGGAAGCAGTCCCCGCACAATAAAATTAATACGCAGGCTGGGCCTTGTTTTAGGGGCAGCTCTGAAAAGGATGAGACCTCGCCATCCGAAGAGCATCATTATCTAGCGTGGCTGGCCTTGATTTGTATCTGCCATTGTCTCGGGGGCAGGTTTTTCGTTATTAAAATGTTTCTGGCATTTTCAAGTGTAGAACTACCTTTGTGCAAGCTCCTATTTTTTCGGTCTTGCGAGGTTCCTGTAATGAAGTGGATTTGTGGGGAGATGAGATGGAGGAGGAGGAGGAGAGGGGAGAAACAAAGAGGGAATGGGAACCCTATTTAGCTGTGACTGTACCAGAATACAGAAAAGAGTGGCTGGGGAAACTCAGCCAGATGGGCGGGGTATAAATAATAAATTATTATTATTATTATATAAAAGAACCCTGGGTTGTACAAACTGCGGTTTTTAAATCAATGGGAGCGTACAGATGAGGGAGACCTTGAGGTGATATGTCTGCTGATTTGCATTTTATGCAGATAAGCACCTGAAACTTATAGTAGCTGGTAATTCCTATTATACCTGTCTCATCATCTCGTCGTAAACCAGGCTTTCTTTTAATTAATCCAGCTAGACTACGGAGCTCCCTATGTGTTAGATTAGGGGGATAAACAAATCCAGGGGGGGGGAGTAGCAGAGATATTAGGCAAAATTGCTGCAGATGCTTAATTTGCAATCCTAGCATTTTGCTAATTCAAATGGGCAATTAATTGTTTTGCTGGGAGTGAGCCAGTGGCTGGGCTCTTCAGTCAGACTGGCACAAATGCCTTTTGCAGATTTTGTATTCATGGACTGCACATTGCTGGGAATTGAATTGCTGGATACCTAATCTCTGGGCAGGAGTTTTTCCTCATGCAAAATGCCTTATGATTGTTGCTGTTGTTTTACATTTACATACCTCCAGCCAAAGATCACAGGGCACTTTGCAACATAAACATACAAAATAAAAACACCAAATGCATAATATAATAACAACCCCCCCACCAAACCAATAACTCTGCTCTCACAACCATTCAAAAGGCCGTAGATGGTTTATTCAGCCAAAGGCCTGTTGGAAGAGGAGGAACGTTTTTTTGTCCAATGCCTAACCATATGTAATGAGCCAGGTGAGCCTTCTTGGGGAGAGCAGTCCACAAAAGGGGAGCCAACACAGGAAAGGCCTGTTTTCATGTTGCTGCCCTCAGGTCTCTTGTGGAGGAGGCGCATGAAGGAGGGCCCCAGATAATGATCTCAGGTTCCGGGTAGGTTCATATGGAGAGAGGCAGTCCTTGATGTATTGAGGTCCTGAGCTGTTTAAGGCTTTATAGGTCAAAACCAGAACTTTGAACTGCGCCTGAAAACTAACTGGCAGCTGGTGCAGTCAGGCTAGGATTGCTGCCATATGCTTAAAACGCATTGCCCCAGGGAGCAACCTTGTGGATGAAGGATAACAACAACAACAGTTCAGTCATGGCCGACTTTGGGGTTGCGGTGCTCATCTCGCTTTACTGGCCGAGGGAGCCGGTGTACAGCTTCCGGGTCATGTGGCCAGCATGACTAAGCCGCTTCTGGCGAACCAGAGCAGTGCACAGAAACATAGTTTATCTTCCCACCAGAGCGGTGCCTATTTATCTACTTGCACTTAGGTGCTTTCGAACTACTAGGTTGGCAGGAGCAGGGACCGAGCTACGGGAGCTCACCCCGTCGCGGGGATTCGAACCGCCGACCTTCTGATTGGCAGCTTTTGCTGATGGTTTTCTTCACACCTCCTGCATGCGGCTTTGCTTTCAGTCCAACTTGATCTTGTTCGTGTTTTCACCGTAACGAAAAAAGAAGAAGCTGACAAGAGAGCTTTGGGCGCAGCAGTTTGTGTGCACACAGTCCCTGATCACACTTGTGGGCTTTGTTCTTTTAATAGCAAAGCAGTGACAGATTCGTAAGAAATGACCAGAATAGGACCGGGACAGCATGTTGCAGAGTGAAAACTCTGGAGAGGAACTATCATAATTCACACACTGTGCATGAGCAGCAGAGGGGGCTAGCTGTGGTTTAAAAAATGAGCCAAGATACTTGCCCCTCCACCCAACCTCCTTTTCCATGGGGAAGGGTCGTAGCTTAGTGGTACAGCATCTGCTTTGAGTGCAGAAGGGCCTAGGTTTCAATCCTTGACACCTCCAGGTAGGAATTGGAACATCCTATGCCTGAAATCAGGACGATCAGAAGGTCGGTGGTTCAAATCCCCGCGATGGGGTGAGCTCCTGTTGCTCGGTCCCTGCTCCTGCCAACCTAGCAGTTCGAAAGCATGTCAAAGTGCAAGTAGATAAATAGGTACCGCTCCGGCGGGAAGGTAAACGGCATTTCCGTGCCCTGCTCTGGTTCGTCAGAAGCAGCTTAGTCATGCTGGCCACATGACCTGAAAGCTGTACACCGGCTCCCTCAGCCAATAAAGAGAGATGAGCACCGCAACCCCAGAGTCGGCCACGACTGGACCTAATGGTCAGGGGTCCCGTTACTCTTTACCTTTTATGCCTGAAATCATGGACAGTTGCTGCCAGTCAGAATGGAAAGTATTGAGATAGAGGGGCCAGTGATCTGACTTGGTTCAAAGCAGCTTCTGATGTTCCTATGTTCTGCTGCAGAAACAAAATGAAGGGCCTATTTGCTGTTGGGTTTTGATTAGATGCCAGGAGAGGATACATTTATTAGATATTATCCTTCCTCACCTTTGTGAGCTCAGCAGAGTGCCATCCCTTTGCTGCTTAAAAGAGAGAGCCAGTGTGGTGGTGTGGTGGTTAAGAGCTCTAATCTGGTGAGCCAGGTTCGCTTCCCCGCTCCTCCACATGCAGCTGCTGGGTGACCTTGGGCCAGTCACACTTCTCTGAAGTCTCTCAGCCTCACTCACCTCACAGAGTGTTCTTTGTGGGGGAGGAAGGGAAAGGAGATTGTTAGCTGCTTTGAGACTCCTTAAAGGTAAAGGTAAAGGGACCCCTGACCATTAGGTCCAGTTGTGGCCGACTCTGGGGTTGCGGCGCTCATCTCATCCCGAGCAACGGGAGCTCACCCCATTACAGGGATTTGAACCACCGACCTTCTGATCGGCAAGCCCTAGGCTCTGTGGTTTAACCCACAGCACCACCTGCATCCCATAAAATGGGATATCAAATCCAAACTCTTCTTCTTCTTAAAAGGGAAGCTTAGGCTAGTTTTAGTCTTTTAGTGTTAGAAATCCAGGATGCTTTAAGGCAAACTGGATTTTCTCTCCCTTAAAATAATAATCACACCAAGTCTTGTAAAAGGTAAAAATCATATTTGCTCACTCCATTTCGGAGAATAACAGATAAAGCAGCCAGACTTAAAATGCTAATTGAGTTACTAAGGTTAACTTAAAAACGGAGTCTGAGCTTGAGCTTCGAGCTACAGATGTTTTCACATTGCAGGCATGGTGAAAAAGAGAGAGTGCGTCCAGGCAGGGAGGAACATATATATAGCTATGCCCTCTTCCTGTCAGGGCACCATAGGGAAGTGATCTCACAAAGTTCCCTCTAGCAAGCTTACAGGAAAGCTCTGTGAGACTCAGCCCGTTCATGTGCCTATCTGGCAAAACATGAATTGTTGGTTTGGCTGCCATCAATACCCCACACTCACTACCTCAAGTACAAGGGCCTCATGAGAACCTACAGGCCTCTCCATCTGGGCCTCGGGAGCCTTCCCAGGCCATGCCATACCACTGCTCATCTATTGTTTTTAGATTGGGATAAAGGACGGGATAGAAAGTTAAATAGATGATGATGATGATCATTTTCATTCTATTAGCTGCTTCCCTCATAAGGCATCTCCAAGCAGCTCTCAACATTTTAGAAGTATAAAGCATGACATAAAATCAGGTAAAAAAAGAACAATGGGCTCCAATAAAAGCCATACAGTGAGCTATCGAAGAAACCCCATAAAACAGCAGCAACAAAAATTGAATTTCTTGATTTCAATAAGAGGACAAGAACAGATTGTACTGTAACCGCAGGTATGCCAGTAAAAATGATGTCCCTCTGCTACAGTAACCTCATTCCAGCTTCAGCTCCTGCAGGTGCTCACCACATAGATGTGGGCATTTGATGGGGTTTTTGTTACGATTCTTGGCACTTCCATTCCCACGTGCCTCTTGGCTGCAGGGGACTTCTTGAAACAAATCAAGAAGAGCAATTTACACAGAAGGTTCCAGGTTCAATCCCTGGCATCTCAAGGGTAGGGTGCCTGGGAGAGAACACCACCTGAAGACCAGGTGAGCTTCTGCTAGTCAAGGTAGACAATATTGATCTAGATTCAGGTAGGTAGCCGTGTTGGTCTGACACAGTTGAAATAAATTAATAAATTTAAAAATTAGCACCTTAGAGACCAACTAAGTTTGTTCTGGATATAAGCTTCCGTGTGCATATTATCTGAAGAAGTGTGCATGCACACGGAAGCTTATACCCAGAACAAACTTAGTTGTTCTCTAAGGTGCTACTGGACAATATTGAACTAGATTAGTATTTCCCAAACTTGGGTCTCCAGCTGGTTTTGGACTACAACTCCCATCATCCCCAGCTGGCAAGACCAGTTGTCAAGGATGATGGGTATTGTCGTTGGAAAACAGTTGGAGACCCAAGTTTGGGAATCACTGAGCTAGATAGACCAATGAATCTGACTCAATATGAGGCAGTTTCCTGTGTTCCCTAGGCCTAGAATGCAGATGGTTTGACATGGACAGATAATACACAGCAGCATTTCACTAGCAATTGTTATGTGGATGTTGGGTCTTGCTTACACAAGCCATAGATCGTATGCTCACCCTGTTCTTGGACCATATCATTTCAGATTACTGGTGGGAGGATTGCTTGCTTGGATGCCCTAGCACTGAAAACTCCTTACGCACAGAAAAATAGCCTGACAGAGGGAAGTCTGAGCTATGAGTTGCCTCTAACTATTCCCTACTCAGAGTGGTCTCATTGAGATCAATGGGGATGAATGACTTGCCCATTAGTCAGGATAGAAGTTAGTTGGAGACAACTCTGGCCTTTCATGTGTGAGGTTTTTTGTGGGGTGGTGTGGGGGGTTAGAAAGGTAAGATCCAATTCCCCAGCTGCAACTGAAAGTGGTACAATCCAGACTCAGTTTCACCCCCTGGTGCTGTCAGCCCCACAGCTACAAAATATAGGTTATGCAGAAGAAACTATAGTTTTGCAAGGTGGCAGATAATTCTGAGATCATTTGCAGTTGCGTCCGCTGATTGCGAAGACCTAATATTTTGTAGGCTCCCGACGATTCAGTTCAGTGTTAATTTTTTGCTCTTCATCCTTTGCAAACTGCCGTCTGCTGAACTGTCTGTGTGTGTGTGTGTGTGTGTGTGTGTGTGTGCGTGTGTGTGTGTGGATTAAGCCCTGAAGCTGGTTAGTGCATATGGTACAGTTCTAGTCAGGGTCACACGCCAATAATGATTAAAAGCAACGCTGAGCATGCCCAGTGGCGTCTGTGGCAGGACATCATACAGCCTTCGTCGGCTGGTGCCTCTTAACTCTCCAGTCGCCTGCACGCCCCCGAGTTAAGGGCAAAAGTTTCCCGCCTCCAAAAGCTCAGTGGGCAGAAAAGAATTGGCCGTCACTCGTGGAAGATGAACAGTTGTGTGTTTATAGTGCTGCTAGGCTGGATTTTCATAATGCAGAATTAGAGGGGATTTTTGCCTTCCCTCTGCACGCATTAGTCTGGCTTTCCAAACAAAATAAAGTATTTTCTTCTCTCGGGTGTCTCTCTGCCTCTCTGTGTTTTATATGTCAGGGATCATGACAGCCATTCGTTGTTCACGATGCATTAAAAGAGTATTTTATGGGGATTAGAATTTATGGGGATATGTGACGTTCCAATCGTCCCTCCAGCACAGTCTGTTTTTACTGTCTGCTTGAAATGGGATTGAGGTTTTATGTTTCCAGAGTGCAGGGTGAGGCCGCGGGTTGGGGGGAAAGGGCAGCGGCCTCACCCTGGCTTCCCCAACCTGGAGCACTCCAGATGTTGTTGGACTACAACTCCCATCATCCCTGACCACAGGTCATGCTTGGTGGGGCGTATGGGAGCAGCAGTCCCTCTAGAGCAGCTGGAGGGGAGCCGGTTGGAAAGGCTAATCCCAATGGTTGGAGCAATTCCATGATTAATAGCCAAATTTAAATGCCTGACAGTTATCCTCTTGATAGTTCACATAAGTTAAGCTCGCACTACAGCAGAAAAACGGGTCCTTTCCAAAGAGGTTATCTGAGATTCGTGCAGAGAGAGTGGGGCAGAATCAAAAGCCATATTTCCTAATACAGGGGCCAGGAACCTTTTACAGACATCATCATCATCATCATCAACAACAACCACAACAACAACACCATCATCATTATTCCCCACTTTCCCCCCTCATAGGACTCAAGGAAGCATACAGCTAAAAAAATAAGAGCCACTAAAAGAATACTGTTATATACTGAGCTTGGATCCTAGAACAATAGGCAGGTAGGATCCTTGAAGGCAGCAACCTGATTGGTCTGCAGGAGTCGCCCAATCCGGCTACAGGAGGAAGTGAATCAGCAACCTGATTGGCCTGCAGGAACAGTCCAATCAGGCTCCAGGAGGGGAGCTGAATCAGCCAATCACACAGGATCCATTGTGTAAACAATGTATATATAGCCAGAGGTTTTGGTGGAAAGCACTCACTCACTGTTACCATGAGCTGAAATAAAGAGCATGAAATCAACACTGAACTCCGAGTATATTTCACATACGATTATAATTATTATAATTATTAATTATCTGCAGAATACTTAAAAGCTCAGTGTAAGTACGTCAAAACGCAAATAGTATTTGAGTAGGAACAGCAGTGGGGGTGAACTTTTCTGCTTTTCTTTTATGGTAATGTGAAGGTACAGAGCAACTATAATATGCAGCATAAATTGAAATTATGGGGGAACCAGGGAGGGAGGGGAAGTCATAGGTGAAGTGGTTGATTGTTAAACTTGAAATGTTGTTGAATTGTTTACTTGTTTTAAAAAAATATTAAAAATTATTTTTTTAAAAAATTAAACATTGATAGAATTAAAATCATACACATATATAAAGTATATTAAAAACAAGGACCACATGTCCCTTCCGGGCAGCCTTCTGAAGCCCACATACCAATGATGTTGGGTGGAGGGCAGAGACAGAAGTGGGTAAATCAATGAATGCACATTTCTACCTTTGTACAGTAGCTCTATGTAAGAAAATAAGGTGTCCCTGCAGGATCAGGCCCTTGCCCCATGTAATCCAGCCAACTGTTCTCAAAGTGGCCTCTAGGAAACCCACCGACAGCACCTGACAACAGGGGCACCCAGCAAGTGGAATTTGTCACTTGTTTGCCCCCAGGGCTTGGATGGGAACCTTAGATGCAACAGGGGGCAGTGTGGTGGGGTGCTTAGACTGCCAGGCTAAGTCTGGCAGCACCTCCTATTGCCCATGGAAAGTGTCCGTAAATATCCCCTTCAAAATCCACAATGCACAAGAGACTGTCTCCTCTTCAGGCTCAGCCTTGTGTTTGCAGTCAATTAGTTTCTCATATGTTGAACGCCACCCTTTCAACATGCTGACACTTCATTGGACAACAGGACGAGACATGCTGACACTCTTATTCTGACCAGAAGAGAGAGGCAAAAGAGCTTATCTCTGTGAGCAAGTACAGCAAAAGCTGATCTCTCCACAACTACTGATGGACGGGGAGGATGCGGGTAGCGCTGTGGTCTAAACCACTGAGCCTCTTGGGCTTGCTGATCGGAAGGTCGGCGGTTCGAATCCCCGCGATGGGGTGAGTGCCCATTGTTTAGTCCCAGCTCCTGCCAACTTAGCAGTTCGAAAGCACACCAGTGCAAGTAGATAAATAGGTACCACTGCGGCAGGAAGGTAAATGGAGTTTCCATGCACTCTGGTTTCCATCATGGTGTTCCGTTGTACCGGTAGTGGTTTAGTCCTGCTGGCCACATGACCTGGAAAGCTGTCTGTTGACAAACGCCAGCTCCCTTGGCCTGAAAGCTAGATGAGCGCCGCAACCCCATAGTCGTCTTTGACTGGACTTAACCGTCCAGGGGTCCTTTATCTTTACCTTTACTTTTACCTATCATGCCCACACCATTTTGTGACCCTGCCTCTCTTTCTGCTCTTTTAGATGTGGAAGCCATTTTGTGTTAAGTCACCCCCCAAAGCAGCCAAAATCCCAAACACGGCCGCTGGCTTTAAAAGGTTGGCAGCCATGGATCTAATGAACAGAATATGAAGTGCCATGTTGATTGAACACACACATACAGACAGGAGCAGGAATGGAAAGCAAGTAATGCATATCATCCAAAAATGTCTTTCCCACGGCTGGCAAAAGTTACCTGCTTATTGATACACGCACACACAAAAGTACTATGCTCCTCTTTATAGTTCTGCACTACTGCATTAATGTCACTCTTCTTGTTGGACAGGGGGAGATAATGGATCACTGAGGAGCTATTTATCTTTGCCTCATGCTCCCTTATAAGAGAATTGCAATAGCAACACAGAGAGTGGTTTTATATGCACTATCCAAAGATTTTCATAGAAGCCCGGGGCCAGTCAGCCCACTCGCTGCCAATCACCATGAGATCCAGGAAGTTGCACTCCTTGTATCATTGATCAGCGGTACCAGGAATTGATGAGGCAGGCATATTTTCTTTCTTGCCAAAAGTGGTTTGTTTGGTTTTTTACAGTGGTACCTCAGGTTAAGTACTTAATTCGTTCCGGAGGTCCGTACTTAACCTGAAACTGTTCTTAACCTGAAACACCACTTTAGCTAATGGGGCCTCCTGCTGCTACTGCACCGCCAGAGCACGATTTCTGTTCTCATCCTGAAGCAAAGTTCTTAACCTGAAGCACTATTTCTGGGTTAGCGTAGTCTGTAACCTGAAACATATGTAACCTGAAGCGTATGTAACCTGAGGTACCACTGTACTTTGAAGATGCTCCCCCCCGCCCCGGTCCGGCCAGCATCTCTCATTGGCATGATGCAAGCTAGGACAAGAGTTGAATGCTATTCGCTTGGACCTGTCTTGCATTCTCTTAATGATGACCAGATTTTTCAGTATTAAGAGAGCAGCCTGCACATTCATTGAACCCCATGAAATTGGCTTGTGCTGGTGGCCTCAGTGATTCATGGGCTTGCAGGGGTAGCGGTCCTCCCCAAGACTCACCAGCAGAGCGGCAGCAGCAATGTCCCGGGCCTCCTTGGAGACTTAAATGCTGTGGTGGAGTATAGGGCCCGCCCCCAAGCCCAGGGTGGAAAAAGGGCTTCAAGGGGGAGCGGTCCTCCCCACAAACTCACGGCAGAGCAGCGGGCCTGGAAACGACGCCTTATGAGGAACGGCTAAGGGAGCTGGGCATGTTTAGCCTGGAGAAGAGGAGGTTAAGGGGTGATATGATAGCCATGTTCAAATATATAGAAGGATGTCACATAGAGGAGGGAGAAAGGTTGTTTTCTGCTGCTCCAGAGAAGCAGACACGGAGCAATGGATCCAAACTACAAGAAAGAAGATTCCACCTAAACATTAGGAAGAACTTCCTGACAGTAAGAGCTGTTCGACAGTGGAATTTGCTGCCAAGGAGTGTGGTGGAGTCTCCTTCTTTGGAGGTCTTTAAGCAGAGGCTTGACAACCATATGTCAGGAGTGCTCTGATGGTGTTTCCTGCTTGGCAGGGGGTTGGACTCGATGGCCCTTGTGGTCTCTTCCAACTCTATGATTCTATGATTCTATGATTCTAAGTAAATAAATAACTACCGCTGTGGGGGGAAGGTAAACGGCGTTTCTGTGCACTCTGGTTTCCATCACGGTGTCCCGTTGTGCCAGAAGAGGTTTAATCATGCTGGCCACATGACCCAGAAAGCTGTCTGTGGACAAACGCTGGCTCCCTCAGCCTGAAAGCTAGATGAGCGTCACAACCCCATAGTCACCTTTGACTGGACTTAACCACCCAGGGGTCCTTTATCTTTACCTTTACCTTTACCTTAGGTGTGTGACACACGCACCCCTGCCCCCAAGCTCTCATGGGCAGTGGGAAGAGCCCTCTATCCAATGCCCACTAACCAAATTCACATTTTTTAAAAATAAAAAGACATACTTGTTTAAAACCTATAAAACTTTAAAAAACTAAAACAGATTTAAATTACCCAGAAGGCTTTCCTGAAAAGGTCCAGTTAAAATTTGACATATATGTCCTTGTCTGTAAGCAATCACCATCACCAGAAGATGATGGGGGGCAAGTCCAGACAGACCTGTGCAAGCCAACATCATGCTGAAGTGCAGTCAGGACCCTGGACAGGGACAAGGGGGCTGATAGGCCTGCAGAACCAAAAGGTTCAGGACCATGGACAGCAACACTGCAACTAAGAGCAGGGAGAACAAATTGTTTCAGCACTAAGTTGGTGCAACTGCTAGAGATTTATTAGCAGGGGAGGGGAATCTTTTGCTCTCTAGATGTTACTGAATTACAGCTTCCATCACTTCTGATCATTGGCCTTGCAGGGACTGAAACCTGGAATTCAGGGCCCACGGTACAGATTCTGGTGTGGCTGAGTCTGCTGAGGATGGTCTCTCCCTTTGAGCTACTATTGCTTGGAGACTCTGAGGACTCAGGATCTAAGGCAGGTATGGGGAGCATTTGGCTCTCCAGATATTGCTGAATTACAACTCCAATCATCCCTAGTGAGCCAGTGTGGTGTAGTGGTTAAGAGTGGTAGACTCGTGGAAACTGAAGGTACTTTCTACCACCTTTGGTGGACGTGCCCAAGGATCAAGGCCTTCTGGGAAATGATCTACAATGAAATTAAGAAGATACTTAAGTGTACCTTTCATAAGAAACCAGAGGCCTTTCTCCTGGGCATGGTGGGCCAATTGGTGTCAAGGAAAGATAGGACGTTCTTTATGTATGCTACAACAGCAGCAAGAGTACTTTTAGCAAAGTATTGGAAGACACAAGAACTACCCACGCTGGAAGAGTGGCAGACGAAGGTGATAGATTATATGGGACTGGCTGAGATGACTGGCAGAATCCGTGACCAAGGGAAAGAGACGGTGGAAGAAGATTGGAAGAAATTTAAAATTTATCTTAAGAACTTTGTAAAATTAATGAGTGTTAAAATGCTATGGGTAATGTAAAACAGAATTGCAGTGACAAATAATTGGGTAAGAGAAAAACGATTAAAGAAAGTGAATTATAAGTAATTGAAATTAGGAGTTGCTGGGAAAATTTAAAACAGGGATGCAGAAAAGGGAGGCATGGGGAAGTCGTTGAAACAAGGTTTAAGAAAAAGAGGATATGAAATTATACGTGTTTGTATGTTTGCCTGTTTGTGTATTGTCAGTTGTGTTATGTTTTGATATATGTTGGAAAATCAATAAAAATTTATATATATATATATAAAAGAGTGGTAGACTCGTAATCTGGGGAACCAAATCACTGATGATGAGATTTAAAGGAGAAGAAAATGAAGAGATCTTGGAACTTGTTGAGAACAAAGGTGAGGACTGTCGCTTTTGGGCAACAATGTACTTCTTTGGAGTATTATGGGATGGAAGTGCTGAGCTGGGGAGGAGGAAGGGCAGAGTTAACCTTGAGATACCAGCTCTGTACCGATCAACAACCGTATTAGTACTGTAGGCGCCCAGAATGGATTGTAACTGGAGATAATGTAAAATACTTAACGCAGTAATATCAGAAGATAAGCAATGGCGAGTGGGAAGTCATTTAATCAAAATTGTAATAGTTTGTGAAGATTGGGTTGAAATTTGGAAAATAAAAAATAAATAATTGGCAAAAAAAGAAGAAAATCATTCTGAATCTATTTTTTTAATCGCTTTTTTTCTTCATGAGAGGCTCCCCTTTCTCCTCCTGTCATCTCCTGTCCTGTCAGTCAGCCACTTCCTTTGACATCCAACTATGTGTCCTGTGCAAGAAAAAAAAATCAGGAAATTTCTTCTTGACAATTTATTGTAAATCGATGATGACTGCGACCAGCTTGAATTTCTGCGGTTGCCCTTCTTTGTGCAGTAACCACCCACCTCGTTCCTGCAGTGCAAAGAGACTCTGTTCAGCCTTTCACACAGCAGTGGAAGAAGCAATTATATATATATATATATATATATATATATATATATATATATATATTCCATTAGAGTCCTGCAGGAGTTGCACACGCAAATTGGTATGTCCTGTTCAGCTTTAATAAAGTTACCAATATTTGGTTTTGGAATCCCAGGGCACACAGGACGCACCGTCAAGCAATTACTTCTTGATTGCTTTTAGCAGTAGTCATCTCTCCCCCCTGCTTCTCCCTCCCCCTGCCCAGTATTTGCTCGATAAGCCAAAGGGATGTAGTTGCAGGTCAAATGTTGGCAGGGAGCCCAGTTTTAAACAGTGGGGGTCCTTTTTCCTGCTCTTGAAGGTCTCCTTCCCCTTCTTTCCCAATAATTCAATAATGGATAGCTTGCCCACTGCGGGCTAAATTCAGCAAATGTGACTTTTTTAAAAACGTTTTGAGGTGTTTTAAGTGTTTTTAAATATCTATTTTTGTTTTTAATGGGTTTGTTTTACTGCTTTGTTGTTGCTGTGTTTCTTTTGTGTGTTTTTTTGCTGCCCCCATTCCTTTGCGAAGAAGGGTGAGGCAGTAATCACATTCGTTAATGACAGTAAGGTAAGAACATAAGAAGAGCCTCAAATCCTCTTCTAAATTCATCCAAGTGGGAAGCTCCATAGTTTAGTTTAATTTTTGCTGCATGAGGAAGTATTTTCTGTTATCTGTCTTGAATCTTCCAGCATACAGTTTGTTGAATGTCCGCAGGTTCTAGTATAGCGGTACCTCGGGTTAAGTACTTAATTCGTTCAGGAGGTCCGTACTTAACCTGAAACTGTTCTTAACCTGAAGCACCACTTTAGCTCATGGGGCCTCCTGCTGCTGCCGTGCAGCCGGAGCCCAATTTCTGTTCTTATCCTGAAGCAAAGTTCTTCACCTGAAGCACTATTTCTGGGTTAGCAGAGTGTGTAACCTGAAGCGTATGTAACCTGAGGTACCACTGTATTATGAGAAAGGGAGAAAAAAAATCTCTATTCACTTTCCCCATGCCCAGAGGCAGAGCTAACTTCTCCAGCACCCAGAGTGGCGTGCACCCGGGGGGTGGGGCTAGCCACCCACGGGGCGGGGCTAGCACCCAGGGGGTGGGGCAAGCATCCCGGGAGTGCGCGGCCCCCTGTTGTGAACATCTTTGGGGTGCACAGCCACCCACCATGAGCGCAGCGATGTCACCCCCCTCAGCGATGGCACCTGGGGCGGCTCCATCCACCTTTCTCCACCCATGCCTATGCCCATGTCAGCTCTTACTCAGCTTTTCTCTAAACTGCAAAGTCCCAAATGCTGCAACCTTTCTTCATATGGCAGTGGCTCCGTCCACTTGACCATCTGGGTTGCCCTTTTCTGAACGTTTCCCTGCCTTGCAATATCCTTTTTGAGGTGAGGTGACCAAAACGACAACCTTGCCCACCCTGTGTTCATTCTGAACCAAAACTAACAATCCCCAGGCTCTGGGATGAGAATTCCAAATTGACCAGGGGATTCATGGTCCGTCCAAGTCATAGATAGGCCTGCCCTGACAGGAAAATAGGCAGGAGAACGAGGTTCGTGTCACAACTGTTTGCTGCCTAGGGCGTGGAAGTGAGGACAGGGTGAGCATCAGCACAGGTGTGCCCTGTCCAGATGTTGGGCCCAACAGCTGCCTGAGGATGCTTAGTGAGGGCATCAACCCTTGTCTTTATCCTTCATGTGCAATTAGGGTGTGTGTGTGTGTGTGTGTGTGCGTGCGAGTGTGTGCTTGCGTACATATACAGTGGTACCTCGGGTTAAGTACTTAATTCGTTCTGGAGGTCCGTTCTTAACCTGAAATTGTTCTTAACCTGAAGCACCACCAACCTGAAGCTAATGAGGCTTCCTGCTGCTGTCACGCCGCCGCCATGCGATTTCTGATCTCTTCCTGAAGCAAAGTTCTTAACCTGAGGTCATATTTCTGGGTTAGCGGAGTCTGTAACCTGAAGCGTCTGTAACCTGAAGCGGATGTAACCCGAGGTACCACTGTATGTATAATCAGGTCAGTGTGAGGTGTTTGTATAGGGAGGGGGGACTTATAACGACTGTTGACATTTTAAATACTTGTACGTTATGTGAATATTTGCTCTCCTTAGATTTGCAGCCATTTAGGGCCAGGGGAGCAAGAGTGAGTGAGTAATTAGATTGGCCCTGACGGCTTGCATTCCAGCATTACTTTAACTTGCTTTGACGTGCCTTTCGGGAAACGGGGAAGAGAAGGGGGACCGGTTAGGTTTTCTGCATCAGCCCTGCTGCGGAAATATATCTTAATCAGTGCAAGTGGAAACAGAGAAAACATACTGTGTTTCATGTTCTGGTCCAATGCCAGAACTCAAAGAGGGAAAGCAGTGAGGCTGGAGACCAGGTAAGGCTGAAGATTGCGAGACCATGGACAGCTCCAAGGAAGCAACATGCTCTGATGAAGGCTGGTAGCCAACTTAGGCCTTCTATGGTTCTGGGCTCCAGAGCTGTCTTTCCCATTGGTCTTAGTGGTTCGTTGCCTCTCAGGGACAACCTAGCGAGTGGGAGAGCTGCGCGGCTTTGCCAGCAGCCTCCCCTTTCCCTGCACGCCTGCCAGCTGTGCTCCGCCAACTATATGGCTGGCGGGTGCGCAGCTTCCCTCCCAAGCCTCTGCATCTGCTAAAAACAGCCCTGATCCCAGTCGTTGTCCTCCTCCTGCTTCCTGGCAAAAGGCGGCATTCAGCCTTCACGGGCTGCCTTCTTGGGTGCCCCAACGCCAGAGAGCATGTCTGCCAGCACGTTTTCCTGCTTGATCGCCGCCACCACGCTGGGGATCGGGGTGGTGGGGGAGGCAGAGGACATTTTCCACCACCCTCTCCCTTGTTTTGGAGTTGCCGGGGAGGGGCACCGGAGGGATCATTGCACCATGGCACTGGATACGCTTAAGACGGCCCTGCTGGGCTATCTCCTTTAGAGGCTTCAAAAAGAGGTAAAGAGACCCCTGACCATTAGGTCCAGTCGTAACCGACTCTGGGGTTGCAGCGCTCATCTCGCTTTATTGGCCAAGGAGCCAACATTTGTCCGCAGACAGTTTTTCCGGGTCATGTGGCCAGCATGACTAAGCCGCTTCTGGCGAACCAGAGCAGCGCACGGAAATGCCATTTACCTTCCCGCCGGAGCGGTACCTATTTATCTACTTGCACTGGTGTGCTTTCGAACTGCTAGATTGGCAGGACCTTTAGAGCCTTAAAGAGCCTTAAAGAGATAACTCCCTGGCCTGAAGATGGGCACTCCTCCTTTGTTCCATAGCTTCCCTCCTGGTACTGCCAGACTGGTCCAGACTGGTGATGTGCAGTGGGAGCCATCTGGCTTCACAGGCTCAGAGGGAGGGGTCTGTAAGGGTCCAGGATCTGGCCTTGTAGGCCCTGGTGATCTGAGAGGTTTCTCTGGGAGTTCTTATCCAACTGCCTTAGGTGCAATGCTCTCTCAATCTTCCACAGTTAGCTCTGAGCCCTGACCTAGACCCAGCTCCCCATCTGCTGCCCCTACAGCCTCTGATTTAGCTGTGATTCCTGTGTCGCAGTGGGGTTGGGCTAGATGACCCATTGGGTCCCTTCCAACTCTACAGTTCTATGATTCTGGGTCCAGATCACTGCTGGATACAGGGGTCACAACACCATGAGGCTTCCTTGATCTGCCCAGTTCTGTCACTCATGCTTTGCTGTGATACACAAAGTAAATTCTATTAAACTGATGAAATGGAATCTCCCCAACTAAGATTATCCATTTGGAAATGAATCTATGGATAACCAGCAGTTCACATCCATTGTTTACCAGAGGAATTAAGGGAAACAGTGAGAAAGCCGACGTCATGAAGATAGGGTGGATTTATCTTTGCAAAAAAAAAGTGTTATTGTTCCTTTTGCTGAGGCAAAGCATGTCTTAAAGATTGCCAGGCTTGGAATGTACTTCTAGACTCTAGGCTTGCTGACAAATAAGCTGCACTAGGCTGCCTCACTTTGGCATTTTATTGACCTATTTATTGGGTATTCATCCTGATTTGCTGCTGGGTAGGAAAACATTTGAGTTTGAGTTTGACCAAACTGCGGGAGGCAGTGGAAGACAGGAGTACCTGGCGTGCTCTGGTCCATGGGGTCACGAAGAGTCGGACACAACTAAATGACTAAACAACAGCAGAACATTATCCAGAGTGTGTGTATGTGTGTGAGAGACCTGAGCTAGAAAACAGGCTGGGAGCTGGAGAAACAGAGACGTGCTTGCTTTGTGCTGAATCCAAAGTCATGATGAATGGAGAAGCAAGATCTGTTGAGGTGTTCATGCCGTGAACCCCTCCATCTTCTGCTCAGGTTGGATATATGTGTGAGTGTCTGGAGGCGGTTGGAGGATGGATGGCGGCTAATGGATTGAGGTTGAATCCTGACAAGACAGAAGTACTGTTTTTGGGGGACAGGGGGCGGGCTGGTGTGGAGGACTCCCTGGTCCTGAATGGGGTAACTGTGCCCCTGAAGGACCAGGTGTGCAGCCTGGGAGTCATTTTGGACTCACAGCTGTCCATGGAGGTGCAGGTCAATTCTGTATCCAGGGCAGCTGTCTACCAGCTCCACCTGGTACGCAGGCTGAGACCCTACCTGCCCGCGGACTGTCTCGTCAGAGTGGTGCATGCTCTAGTTATCTCCAGCTTGGACTACTGCAATGCGCTCTACGTGGGGCTACCTTTGAAGGTGACCCGGAAACTACAACTAATCCAGAATGCGACAGCTAGACTGGTGACTGGGGGCGGCCGCCAAGACCACACAACACCAGTCTTGAAAGACCTACACTGGCTCCCAGTACGTTTCCGAGTACAATTCAAAGTGTTGGTGTTGACCTTTAAAGCCCTAAACGGCCTCAGCCCAGTATACCTGAAGGAGCGTCTCCACCCCCATCGTTCTGCCCAGACGCTGAGGTCCAGCGCCGAGGGCCTTCTGGCGGTTCCCTCATTGCAAGAAGCCAAGCTACAGGGAACCAGGCAGAGGGCCTTCTCGGTAGTGGCGCCCGCCCTGTGGAACACCCTCCCACCAGATGTCAAAGCGATAAACAACTATCTGACATTCAGAAGACATCTGAAGGCAGCCCTGTTCAGGGAAGTTTTTAATGTGTGACATTTTAGTGTATTTTTTGTCTCTGTGGAAGCCGCCCAGAGTGGCTGGGGTACAAATAATAAATTATTATTATTATTATAAATTAAACCATGTGTCCTAAAGACACGGCTGTCCCTGATGACCTTCATTCCAAGGAAACTGAACCTTGGGTAAGAATGTGGAACCCCTGGATTATTCCAATGCTCCGTTTTTGAGATGGTGTGTAATGAAGTTAGGTTCCAGCATCTGGGCCCTGCTTCTAAGTTGAAATCAATTGGTGAACGAAAGTGTTTATTCTGAAGAGACGCTGGCTTTCCCCCTTGGAGGGAAGCAGAAGTGGCCTAAACCATCCTTCCTGAGATATTAGTTACAAATAATGAATGGGTCAAGGAAGCCTTACAAATTCATGGCAATCGATGATAAATTTCCTAGCGAATGTGGTGAGTAATGACTCCCGGCCTCTGCTTTAGTTATTCAATGCATGATCCAGTCTAAGTTGAACATTGTTAAGTCCCATTGATTTTCATTGGGGGGAGATTTTAAACGGTACTCATTTCTCCCACAGAAGCCGATGGGGCTTTTTAAAAAGGGCTTATCTTTTGGCTGGAACATACATGCCATTCTTTATCCAATTAAGCAATTTTAGCCTGTCTTTTCTTAAACAGTCTCTAAAACTGGCCTGAGAGTTCTTTTTGAAACTGGAGTGGCCCACATTCACCTGAGTCATTCCTTATCTTGTGATAACTTTGTTATAGCATTTGTACACACACACACACACACACACACACTGAACATGAGATCCCATGAGCCCACCCTTCTGCACTGCAAAATGAAGCCAGTGGATGATGCCAGCAGCAGCTTTTCATCACCATAAATATAGAAATGTATCGCCAAATGACAAGACCCAAGATCTGCATGAAAAAATAATAATAATCTGCTAACTGTATAGAATTTAGAAATGACTACAGTGGTACCTTGGTTCTCAAACTTAATCCGTTCTGGAAGTCCGTTCCAAAACCAAAGTGTTCCAAAACCAAGGTGTGCTTTCCCATAGAAGGTAATGCAAAATGGATTAATCCGTTCCAGACTTTTAAAAACAACCCCTAAAACAGCAATTTAACATGAATTTTACTATCTAACGAGACCATTGATCCATAAAATGAAAGCAATAAACAATGTACTGCAGTTACACAATCAACCAACCAACCAACCAATCAACCAATCAATCAGTAGCTGAACTGGGTTCCACACAGTCACAGAAACAAACAACAAAGCCACAAAAACAAAAACGCAAAGAGCAAAAACAGACAGACCTCAGCGTAACACTCAAAACGGAAGCGTAACACTCAAAACAGAAGATGTTCGGCTTCTGAAAAAAGTTTGCAAACCTTACTTCCAGGTTGCAGCATTTGGGTTCCAAGTTGTTCGAGTACCAAGGTGTTTGAGAACCAAGATACTACTGTACTGTGGTCTTGTCAACACCATACATTCAAAGTACTTTTACACCACTTTAAGAGTCATGGCTTCCCTGCAAAGAACCCTGAGAACTGTAGTTAAGGGTGCTGGGAGATGTAAAGATAACATCAGCAAACTACAGTGCCCAGCATTCTTTGGGGAAAGCCATGACTCTTAAAGTGGTATAATAGTCCTTCAAATGTATGCTGTGGATGTGACAGATGAATTAAATGGAAGTCCAATACATCTGGAGGAGGAGGCTAGGTGACTAGGTGACTGTGTGCCTGCTCTCTGCTAATGGACAAGTTCAAAGTCCACCTCCTCTTATAATTCTTCTTTATCTTTAAACTGGAACCAGACAGAAATTCAGGTCCAGATTGGGGTGGGGGCATGTGCCCTGGGCAGCAGGTTAGCAGGGTGGCAAACAGCATTCCAGCTCCTCCTTTTTTCACTGCCTGAAGCAATGCAGAAGCAAGCCCTTTCAAAATGGGCTTCTTTACAGGGTTTGCTATCTGCCTGGGGAAAAGGGAAGAAGGGAACAACTAGCTAGGGAAGGAAGGAAGGAAGGAAGGAAGGAAGGAAGGAAGGAAGGAAGGAAGGAAGGAAGGCTTGGGCAAAAGAAGGTAGGAGCTGGCTAGTGATAGCAGCAGCAGGAAGAGCAGGTAACACAGAAAAGAGGAACAGTTTGGAAAAGCCTGCCATCTGAACCACGTCTTCCTAGAAATAAGCCCTGTTGAATTCATTGGGTCTTAGTAAAGGTAGAGGGACCCCTAACCATTAGGTCCAGTCGTGACCAACTCTGGGGTTGCGGCGCTCATCTCGCTTTATTGGCCGAGGGAGCTTCCGAGTCATGTGGCCAGCATGACTAAGCCGCTTCTGGCGAACCAGAGCAGTGCACGGAAACGCTGTTTACCTTCCCGCTGGAGTGGTACCTATTTATCTACTTGCACTTTGATGTGCTTTCGAACTCCTAGGTTGGCAGGAGCAGGGACCGCGCAACAGGAGCTCACCCCGTTGTGGGGATTTGAACCGCCGACCTTCTGATCGGCAAGTCCTAGGCTCTGTGGTTTAACCCACAGCCCAGGTAAATGGATCATGGCTCCTCTTATTGTGTTGGGAAAATGAGCTGCAATATGGTGTATTGTCTCGCAGAGGTGTAGCAAGTAAAATCTGAGTGCCACTTGAAATTTGCTATATGCATGTGTATTTATGCCCACATAAATACAATTGCCAACCAGGCACTTGCCTGTAGGAGGTAAATTTCGCTGCCTGCCTGATGACCAGCGAGTCTTCCATGAGCCCTAAATATTTAGAGACAGGTATATTCCAATGTATATTCTCATCTTAAAAAGTAGGTATATTCTCATCTTCAAAAAGGTATATTCTCATCTTAAAAAGTAGAGACATCACCTTGCCAACAAAGGTCCGTATAGTAAAAGCTATGGTTTTCCCAGTAGTGATGTATGGAAGTGAAAGCTGGACCATAAAGAAGGCTGATCGCCAAAGAACTGATGCTTTTGACTTATGGTGCTGGAGGAGACTCTTGAGAGTCCCATGGACTGCAAGAAGATCAAACCTATCCATTCTGAAGAAAATCAGCCCTGAGTGCTCACTGGAAGGACAGATCGTGCAGCTGAGGCTCCAATACTTTGGCCACCTCATGAGAAGAGAAGACTCCCTGGAAAAGACCCTGATGTTGGGAAAGATGGAGGGCACAAGGAGAAGGGGACGACAGAGGACGAGATGGTTGGACAGTGTTCTCGAAGCTACCAGCATGAGTTTGACCAAACTGCGGGAGGCAGTGGAAGACAGGAGTGCCTGGCGTGCTCTGGTCCATGGGGTCACGAAGAGTCGGACACAACTAAACGACAACAACAACATATTCCAATGCTGGTGCTCGCTCTGTATAGAGCTCATCCAAGTGGGAATCTGGAGGCAGAAATCCAAAGCTTCAGAAGGGGGAGAGGACCACAGCTCAGCAACAGAGCATCTGTTTTGCATGCAGAAGGTCCCAGGGAGAGAACCCTGGAGATCTACCGTCAATCTGTGTCGGCAGTACTGAGCTAAGTGTGCTAATCATTTGTCTGCTAAATTTTACCCAACCTTTTTCAAGTGTAGCTGGGCTAGGATCCCGCCACTGATTGAGGAAATGGCCACATTTTGTCTAAAGGGTGGGCTGGCCCTGAATGTAGGACACATGGTCCCCCTACCTTGGGCATAGGGGACATGTGGCCCTCTGCAGTTGCCACAATCTGGGGCATGGGAGGCAAGAGTCCAGGGCTGGCACACTGGGGCTGGAATAAGGGCACTGGTACTGGTAGCAGAAGCAGTCTAATTGATGGGTCCACAGTCAGGAACAAGTCCAATGGAGGAGGTCAGGATGCAGGATAACTGGAACGAGAGCGGGAGCAGACTACAGTTAGGCAGGAGACCACATTGCTGTGGCCAAGACCAAGGCTGAAATGCAGGTGTAGTGGTTAAGAGTGGTAGTCTTGCAATCTGGGGAACCGGGTTCACATCTCCGCTCCTCCACATGCAGCTGCTGGATGACCTTGGGCCAGTCACACTTCTCTGAAGTCTCTCAGCCCCACTCACCTCACAGAGTGTTTGTTGTGGGGGAGGAAGGGAAAGCAGAATGTTAGCCGCTTTGAGACTCCTTCGGGTAGTGATAAAGCAGGATATCAAATCCAAACTCTTCTTCTTCTTCCTTCTGAGGTTGCCCCCAGCTGCAGCACATCACATCATCTGACTGCACCTGCCAGCCTTCACCAGATTCCCCTAAGGCAAGCACAACCAAGGCCTGGTTCCTGCAAACACTTACAATGCTCATGACCTGGCTCCTGGAAACCCTCAAGGTCCTCATTACACACTGTGACTTTCTGCTTCTCCCCTATGGTCCCTTTCCACCCTTCCTCCCTCTCTCTTTCTCTCTGTCCCCGTTGGGACTCTGATCAAGGTAGCAAAGCTCAGAAGAGTTCCTCTCCCTCTGCAGCCTCCAGGTGCCTCTCCCACTGGGACGTTAAGCTTGCTCTGTCGTGTTCAGATGGCCTGGAACTCATAGGAATAAGAATCGGGAAGCAGCTGAAGCTTCACAGATGTTGTGATGAATTCAAGGTCACACTACAGTGGTACCTCGGGTTAAGAACTTAATTTGTTCCGGAGGTCCGTTCTTAACCTGAAACTGTTCTTAACCTGAAGCACCACTTTAGCCCATGGGGCCTCCCACTGCCGCTGAGCCACCGCTGCACAATTTCTGTTCTCATCCTGAAGCAAAGTTCTTAACCTGAGGTAATATTTCTGGGATAGCGGAGTCTGTAACCTGAAGCATATGCAACCTGAAGCGAGGTACCATTGTATTATTACCACTTTCTGTGCACACACATCAGCTCTCCAGACATATGACCCTCCCTTCCCTGGCCTGCCGTTCTTGGGCATCTTCCAATCCTAATTTGGTGTGGGGAGGTGCAGGAGTACTGGCTACCAACAACGTTGCTCCCGCAACTTGGGGCTGGCTGGCTTTTATCTGCCCCAAGGCATAGGGCGGCCCCGGTTCACAGGTGACTCGCCTCCCCTGGCCTTAAGGCGAGCACTCCTCCTGCAGGAACTTAGTTCCCTCCGCTGGAGGGTTCCCGGACCCAGAGGCAACCTCAGCTTCCACTGACGGGGCTGAGAGTGGAGCACCTGCAGGCAATGGGTCCTCCATCACCTCAGGAGCCAGAGCAGACTCAGCTGGTGCCTGCACCTGAGGATCCAGCACAGGTGAGGACCCTTCAGGCTCATGCCCCAGCCTCAGCTGGTTCTGGAGGCGGGGAATCCTGTGCAGGCTGGGATTCCTCAGGTTCAGCCTCCGAGTCCGAATCCCAGGCCATCACAGACAGGGTTCATTAAGTGATTCCTGCCCATTCAGTTCCACGTGTTGGTTCCTTCCTGGTTAATACCCAGAAGCAAGACTCCTATTTTTCCTTTCAGAATCCCCCTTGACTTTTCAATGTAGCATAAGCCTTGGGGTGGATTCGCCTATAGAATCCAAAGTTGCATTCTGGTTTAGCAACTTGCACCTGCATGATGTTGATGCCTGAGGCACCTACTGCCTCCATTGCCCACCCCCCACCATGGATGCAGGTGAGGTTTGGAGTCCCCGCCCTCTTCCCGTGACCCCCATGCTGACAAAGGAAGAGCTGTTGTTGTTGTTTAGTCGTTTAGTTGTGTCTGACTCTTCGTGACCCCATGGACCAGAACACGCCAGGCACTCCTGTCTTCCACTGCCTCCCGCAGTTTGGTCAAACTCATGCTGGTAGCTTCGAGAACACTGTCCAACCATCTCGTCCTCTGTCGTCCCCTTCTCCTTGTGCCCTCCATCTTTCCCAACATCAGGGTCTTTTCCAGGGAGTCTTCTCTTCTCATGAGGTGGCCAAAGTATTAGAGCCTCAGCTTCAGGATCTGTCCTTCCAGTGAGCACTCAGGGCTGATTTCCTTCAGAATGGATAGGTTTGATCTTCTTGCAGTCCATGGGACTCTCAAGAGTCTCCTCCAGAGCGCAAATTGTCTGCTGTTTTGGCTTTACCTGGTGGCCTCGCAAGCCGAGGGCAGCCAGGTTTATGTAATTCCTGCTGAGACTTTATACCTGTGCTCCCCAGCTCTGCTCACATGGAAAGGAACGTGCTTTAAAAGGGAGCCTATAAATATCTGTTCACTTATTTGTGAATCTGTACTCCCTGGAACGGCTTCACGAGCATCAGCATATTGTTACCTGGGTTTTTACGAGGAACAGCTGCCATATGTTTGCCCCGCTAGGTAATCAAAAGGAAAAGCCAATTACAGCGGCAGCGTTGCAGACATTAAATATGAAATACACGGCAAGAAGCCGTAAGAGATGCCCGCAGTTTAGTAATCGCACAGTTTTGCCATCAGTTTTAACCAACCCTCTCGTCTTTTTGATCCCTCTAAAACTCATCATAGCATTAATTAACTGCACTGACATCTGATGGTCGTCATTGTTTTGCTGCTACAGAACGATCTGTCCTCTGGTTTGACGAAGACGACTCATTAGTGGAAGTCGGAACAGAGTGGGGGGGGGGGAGAGAAATTGCATTTCAAGGGAATCCACCTGAATCACACTCTCCAAAATAATATGTGAACCAAAAACACAGCCGTCCTTTGACATTTTGCACTTCTCTGAATTATGCGGTGCATTTATCTCGCTGGGTAATGTGTGCAAAAATGCACATGCTAGGGTGAAGTGTGCATAGAAATGCATATAACAGTGAAAAATGACACACACACACACACACACACACACAACGTATATCGGGGAAATTGCTTTGCGAAAAATGTGTTAATTGGGCAAGACTGCATACCAAAAATATTTGTTATCAGGAGAAACATACACTAATATGCTGATTAATTATGACAAGAATCTTTTTGTAAAAATTGATGTGGAAATGTGGAGAACTCAATTGATGATTAGAAAAAATGAGAAACTGAGAGAAACCAAAATGGGCAAACTTACGCATTCCTGGAAAAGAAAGTGCAAACACACAAGAGGGGAAAGAGCAAATTTGCACCTGAGAAACCCAAATCTTATACTCTAAATCAACTGTGCAAATCGCATACTTCTATTAGGGCTGAGCCCAAACACATCACAGGGTGGCTAATTTTCTTTTGCAAACATTTTTGACAGAAAAGTTTGTCCTTCTTAATGATTTTGCAGAAATAAAATAAATAAAACTGAATGCCCGTTTATACTGACGTCTTTGAGTTTCAGTGATGTCATCATTAGCCAGATCTGATTGGGGTGCCATCCTATGTGACAGTCAAAAAGCATTACCTTTCCCAACTGATCTCATTTACCCTCAGAGATAACAAGATGTGGCAGGTAGTGGCGCCCGCCCTGTGGTAGGCCCTCCCACCAGATGTTATTATTATTATTAATTAATTAATATTTTTATTAAGAATTTCAACACAATAATTTTAACAAAAATACACCATCCACATTATTATTATTTCCCCCCATTTTCCCCCACCTCCTCCCCCCCTGAACATATACCCACCCTCCCTTCCCCACCCCCTGACTTCCCTCAGCTCCTATCTCTGGTTTCTCAGCATATATTTTTATCTGCGTGTTATAAAATTGTATAGATCCTTAATTTATCTATCTGCATATTACCAATAAAAATTTTGTGAATGTTTATTCAAAACCTGCCAAAGAGTCCAGTTCGTATTGTTATTTCTTCAAGTATTTCGTAAAAGGTTCCCATTCATCTTTAAAGTCACAGTTATCCTTGTCACGTTGTTTGTGTGTCAGTTTTGCCAATTCCACATAATCCATCAATTTTTCTTGCCACAGTTTTTTCGTCGGGGTTCCTTTATTCTTCCATCCTTGTGCTATTAAGATTCTTGCCACTGTTGTCGTATTGTTATTATTATTAAGATGTAGCCAAACCTGTAAGGGATGCGGGTGGCGCTGTGGGTTAAGCCACAGAGCCTAGGGCTTGCCGATCAGAAGGTCGGTTGTTCGAATCCCGTGACGGGGTGAGCTCCCGTTGCTCGGTCCCTGCTCCTGCCAACCTAGCAGTTTGAAAGCATGTCAAAGTGCAAGTAGATAAATAGGTACCGCTCCAGCGGGAAGGTAAACGGCGTTTCCGTTCGCTGCTCTGGTTCGCCAGAAGCGGCTTAGTCATGCTGGCCACATGACCTGGAAACTGTACGCCAGCTCCCTCGGCCAATAAAGCGAGATGAGCACCGCAACTGCAGAGTCGGTCACAACTGGACCTAATGATCAGGGGTCCCTTTACCTTTACTTTAGCCAAACCTGTGCCATTATCCTTCTTGCCATGATGGACTGGGATCACTAATATGACAAATCTGGGGGAGGGAAGAGAGAATAATCAAAACTTTGAACTGTTCCAACATGCCTTCCCCACCCAACTCTCTTCCCAAGATCTTTAGAAACCCACCAGAAACCTCTTTGCAACTTTCACCCATTATGAAACCCTTGGGAAATCGCTTTTGTAGTCCACATTCCTGCAGATGGATGGATGGATAGAAAGTTTGAAAATGACTGAAGTAATGCATCAATGCATGTTCCTATATCCCTGTTTGTGCTTTAATAGGCAGACAGATTTGTTTTCCAGCGTGGGAGTTGTGGATTCGGGAGCCTGCCTGGGGCGACTACCTTGTCACCCAATTTCCCTCAAAATATGACAAGGGCTGTGTGTCCAAGTCTGAAAATTTGCTGGGAATAAATTAAAAGAGCGGCACAGCAGCCCATCCCAGGAAATTTTTTTTTTTTTAAAGCTTGGCTTGCTGGGCTCTCCTGAGCGGCACTGATGACAGCTGCCAGAATGACTCATGGAACTTTTTGATGGAAGCAGCTAATGTTGACCCCGTTGGCTTTTGGGCTGCCCTACAAGAGTGACACCGTGTCCCCCTTTGTGTCTCATGCTTATTACCTGTGACATCCCTGGCACAGCAAGGAAGGTGGCAGAACAAACATGACATGGCTTTAATCCACAGATGTCAGTCGTGGCTCAGTAGCGATACCAGAGACAAGCACATTCTGCAGAAGCTGGTATATATATTTCTCCCCTCCCAGGCTTTGGA
This sequence comes from Podarcis filfolensis, assembly GCF_964270895.1. Lineage (NCBI taxonomy): Eukaryota > Metazoa > Chordata > Lepidosauria > Squamata > Lacertidae > Podarcis > Podarcis filfolensis. The sequence goes on from NC_139604.1 coordinate 126,629,888, forward strand.
CAGAAAACCAACTTGCTAGTTTCTCATGACGTTAATGCTGCTGAGCGCTTGGCAAATGCAATTTAGATTGGCACTGCCAGACAAAGTGAAGCAAACGTAACTGGCAAGGTGTGCGTTTGTGTGTCAATGGCGATTGACAGTGGTTGGGATGCTTTTTAAAGAAGAGTGGAAATGATAGGGGAAGGGAAATGATTTAAAAACAAGTGTTTAAAACATTCAAAAAAAATAAAAAGTAATGATAAAAGGTAAAGGTAAAGGGACCCCTGACCGTTAGGTCCAGTCGTGGCCGACTCTGGGGTTGCGGTGCTCATCTCACTTTATTGGCCAAGGGAGCCGGACATGTGGCCAGCATGACGAAGCCGCTTCTGGCGAACCAGAGCAGTGCACAGAAATGCCGTTTACCTTCCCGCCGGAGCAGTACCTATTTATCTACTTGTACTTTGACGTGCTTTCGAACTGCTAGGTTGGCGGGAGCAGGGACCGAGCAACTGGAGCTCACCCCGTCACGGGGATTCGAACCACCGACCTTCTGATCGGCAAGCCCTAGGCTCTGTGGTTTAACCCACAGTGCCACCCGCATAATGATAAACCAGATTAAAACACATGTCAACATTCTACATTGAATCATGGAATTGTAGAGTTGGAAGGGACCCCAAGGCTCATGTCCATGAATCCAGACTCTGCTTAAAAACCTCCAAGGAAGGAGAGTCCACCACCTTCCGACGGGTAGACTGTTGAACAGCTCTTACTGCCAGAAAGTTCTTCCTGATGTTGAGTTGCAATCTCCTTTCTTGTAACTTGAACTTGGTTCAAGTCCTACCCTCTGAAGCAGGAGAAAGCAAGCTTGGTTTTTTTTAGCAGGCACCGATAATAGTACAGCGAAGGCCCCTGCCTGATGCTGATAACTAAAGTATAGGCCCATCCACACTGAAAGATGGATTTCTTACAAATGTGGGGAAGGAATTGTATGGCACTTGGAACAGATCAAAGAGGTCGAGTGGGAATATTGGGGTAAGGCCATCTCGTGAGTAAATGATCCCAAACTGTTAAGGGCTTTGTTGTCAGGCTTCAGGGAATCTGTTCCTGCCCTGTGGCAGTAACAGAAAATCAAATGAAAGAAGCGTCTTACCGGTTAGAATCTTTAATAATCACAGTGAGAGAACAAATAACACATGGCGGTGTTCCCAGTTAAGGTTCACTCTCCCTGCTCCGTCCCTATTAATCTATGTCACTCCTACGTCTTGTAACCTGAGCTTGTACCCTCTGCATTTTCTGTTCTAACACTTTCTGAGCTCTCCGTGTCCTTGGAGAAGACGGGTGAATGCTGTCCAGAGACTGTGAATCGGTTAATTCTCTTCCAGTGTTTCTTCTGCTAGCTGTTCCCCATCCAGTATTTCCCAGCTTCTGCCTTCTGAACTATGCCCCTCTGCAAACCACTGTTCCAAATCTATACTGTCCTCCTGCTCCTGGGAAGATTCAGGAGCAGGAGCAGGAGGAGGGGGTGGCTCCCACCATTCCTCCTCAGTGCAGCCCTCCTCAGCACAGTCCCTGACATTTATATACTAACAATAGCACCTTGAACTTGTCCTGGCAGTCTTGGCCCAGAACTTGATTAGTCCCTGTTGTTCAAGCGAAAGGAGACAGCATTCGCTAGCACGCTTGGTGGCATGTAAAGAACATCGGCATCTATATCTACACCACATGAGTGCATGTGCAGAAGCCCCATGTGGTTATGGCCGCATAAGTGAGATTTCAAACTGGGTTGCATGCCCCTCCCCTCCTTGCTTTGAACAGGGAGAGAGGAGTCAAGGCCGAGGTGTTTCAGATAGGTTCATTATACTCTTCGCAAGCCTTTTAAGGCTAATCTAATATCGAGGAAGCCTTCGGGCAAAGGAAATAATTATGGAGATATGATGGCAGTGAGGTCAGCATCTGGGGGAGAAGACTGACAACAGAGCGTAGGGTTGTTTGAGTCATGGCTATGATGATTGTGATGCAGCCTGCATCGCGCGCCATATGTTATATCCAAATTGGATAAGAAGGGGGAGGTGTGTAATAGAGACTCTTCATGTTGCATATGAAAAATCTAGCAGGCCGATCTGAAATTGAAGCAAACGAGCCTGAATGAGGCAAAAGCTGAAATGTTCAAGTGACGTCTACTCAATTTCACTGTGAGTTGATCACCAGAAGGCTCAGGGGTATCCACAATGACCAGAAATGTGGTTCTCCACTGAAAGCAGTTCCATGAAGTTTTGCATCATTTAATTGACTGTTGGGGAGTTCTTCCGCCAGTGAGATTCCTGCATTCCAGGCGGTTGGACTAGATGACCTTTGGGTACCTTCCAACTCTAAGATTCTGTTATTCTTTTCTTCCTTTTTCTTCTGGTTGCAAGTGCATTTAAGAAACAACAACCACCAGCAGAAGAGCTGGGATACCTGAGTAGCTTACACTGATGTGTGCACTGTTTAATAATAATAATAATAAATTTTATTTATACCCCGCCCTCCCCTGCGAGAGCCGGGCTCAGGGCGGCTAACACCAGTAAAATTACAGTAAAACCATAATAGGAAAAAACAACAACACCAATTTAAAATACAGGTTAAAATGCAATTTAAAATGCAGCCTCATTTTAAAAGTAGCCCATAGATCAAAACCACAAGGGGAGGGAAACATAAGGGTCAGACTGAGTCCAAACCAAAGGCCAGGCAGAACAGCTCTGTCTTGCAGGCCCTGCGGAAAGATGTCAAGCCCCGTAGGGCCCTATCTCTTGTGACAGAGCGTTCCACCAAGTCGGAGCCAGTACTGAAAAGGCCCTGGCCCTAGTTGAGACCAATCTAACCACCTTGCAACCTGGGACCTCCAAAATGTTGTCATTTGTGGACCTTAAGGTCCTCCGTGGGGCATACCAGGAGAGGCGGTCCTGTAGGTACGTGGGTCCTAGGCCGTTGCAGTTTTAGGGGGTTGAGTGTCCTATTATACAGGTGACCATCCTCTTGCGGATAAGAGTCCTAAATATATGTAATGAAAGTGCCAGGCGAGCCTTATTGCAAGGAGCATTCCACAAATGGGGAGCCACTGCAGAAAAGGCCTGTCCTTGTGCTGCCACTCTCATTTCTAGAAGGTGTTGTAAGTCTTCGTAGAATTGGTCAATTTCAGTTTCTTCAGCACCAGTAGTTGGTGCATAAACTTGGATTACTGTGATGTTAAAAGGTCTGCCTTGGATTCGTATCGAGATCATTCTATCATTTTTGAGATTGCATCCCTGTACAGCTTTTGCCACTCTTTTGTTGACTATGAGGGCCACTCCATTTCTTTTACGGGATTCTTGCCCACAGTAGTAGATATGATGGTCATCCGAACTGAATTCGCCCATTCCCGTCCATTTTAGTTCACTGATGCCCAGGATGTCAATATTTATTCTTGCCATCTCATTTTTGACCACATCCAACTTACCCAGGTTCATGGTTCTTACATTCCAGGTTCCTATGCAATATTTTTCTTTACAGCATTGGACTTTCCTTTCACTTCCAGGCGTATCCGCAACTGAGCGTCCTTTCGGCTTTGGCCAGCCGCTTCATCAGCTCTGAATCTACTTGTACTTGTCTTCTGCTCTTCCCCAGTAGCATGTTGGACGCCTTCCGACCTGAGGGGCTCATCTTCCAGCGTCATAACTTTTATATGCCTGTTGTCTTTGTCCATGGAGTTTTCTTGGCAGGGATACTGGAGTGGCTTGCCGGTTCCTGCTCCAGGTGGATCACGTTTGGTCAAAACTCTCCGCTATGACCTGTCCATCTTGGGTGGCCCTGCACGGCATAGCTCACAGCTTCTCTGAGTTATTCAAGCCCCTTTGCCATGGCAAGGCAGTGATCCATGAAGGGGAGGCACTGTGTACTATTCTGCTTTACCACACCTTATGAAAGCATGTTTTGGAACTGGGAAAGGTTCATAAGAGAATCTGCAAACCATGTGGGACTTCATCTCCTGCACCAACCAAACCACAGTCTGCTTTCTGGTAGTTCCCCATTTGGGATTAGCCCTCTAACCAGATCCTTTGTTTTTGACCTTGCTCACACAGAAAGCCTGCTCACACCATCTGCTATAGAAAATAATGCACACACACACCCAATCTGATTTTGGCCCTAATGTGGTGCTTTGGGGGGATACCAGACCTGGCTCTGCCCCCCACCGAAATGGGGGGGCATTGCAAATTCATGTGGTTAGAGGGGGAGGGAGAAGAGTTTAAAACCCCATTTAAATATATGATCAGGAGGGAGGGAGAAAGAGAGGCATGTCTGCTCCCCCCCCCCCCCGGTGTTTTTAAACGTGTTTGTATTTTTCTTTTTGTGTCTGTTGTGTATGATTAATTACTGTTCAAGTTAATAACCATAAAGTTTACAGGGAAGTAAAATAAACAGCACAGTTTTAAAGCGGTTAATGTTCATCATAAAGAAACCTCCATCAAAAGGCAAATGTCGAACAAACTGTACTCACTGATAATACTATTTCACTCCCATTCTGACATCTCAGTCAATTAAATAAAATAAAATTCAGTGAATGTAACCTCTAAAAATCAAAGCCAATCTGAGATGGCAGGAATCGTAGAATTGTAGTAGTTCTGTTGACAAAATTGTATAAAAGAAAACCAGATTCAGATTCAGGTAGGTAGCGATGTTGGTCTGACGCAGTCGGTATATATAAAATAAAATAAAAAACCCCACCCCACCCACTATATACAAGGGTCTTGTGACTTCTGTTTCAGTGTATCTGAAGAAGTGTGCATGCACACAAAAGCTTATACCAAGAACAACCTTAGTTGGTCTCTATGGTGCTACTGGACAATTTATTTTATATATATATATATATATATATATTTCAAAAGAAAACCAGTTTGCCCACAATTTGCTCCTACAGTCTCTTGTTGCTTTTGCTGTTAAATGGAATGTTAAAGGTAAAGGGACCCCTGACCATTAGGTCCAGTTGTGGCCAACTCTGGGGTTCCAGCGCACATCTCGCTTTATTGGCTGAGGGAGCCGGCGTACAGCTTCTGGGTCATGTGGCCAGCATGACTAAGCCGCTTCTGGCGAACCAGAGCAGCGCACGGAAACGCCGTTTACCTTCCTGCCAGATCGGTACCTATTTATCTACTTGCACTTTGATGTGCTTTCGAACTGCTAGGTTGGCAGGAGCAGGGACCGAGCAACGGGAGCTCACCCCGTCACAGGGATTCGAACCGCCGACCTTCTGATCGGCAAGCCCTAGGCTCTGTGGTTAATGCACAGTGCCACCCGCGTCCCAATGGAATGTTAAGACCCTGATAAAACATGTGTTGGGGTGCAAGCTTGTGCCTCTTTTTCTGCCTCCTCCTTGACACCAGATTGCTTTCTGCTTTTGACGGACCTGCATCAATCCAGCTGGTCGTGATCCAACCGGGTTGATTCAGGGCTGCTTCAACCTGATCCAGTTGCATTCCGGGTTAATTTGAATTGGTCCGATTTGGTTTGTGGGATCCAGGATGTGGCCAGATCCAGTGCTCAGCCCTAAAAATTAAGCACTTGGCTCTTCTCACAATCACTTTCTCTCCAAGCCAAGAAAAGAAGATTCACCTGCTTAATTTTTGTCTGTCGGCTGGCTGTATATTAGCATTAGAAAACACACTCGTAATTACCTAATAGATCTATTTTTTTTTTGCCAATTCCAGGCTCAGCATCTGTGGACAGCGATGAGGATTTCAGCTGTGTAGCTATTTTAATTGTGATTTCAATAATCCTATCGGAGGGGGATGTGGTTGTATCAGCCAGGTCTGACTCTGAGTGTATATACCGGCTGCATTCACATGGCAGCTTATTCTATTTCCCTGACATTTCCCTAACTTTTAATTTCCACATTATTTTTGACCTTTCACACGGCATATAAGCCACTTCTGGAAATCTAGCAATATATAGCAAATGTTCAATGTAGAGTTCCATGTTATTTGCCTCCAGGAAAAAAAACTGTTTGCAAATAACACCGAAATGTACATTGAATGTGCGCTATATTCCGCTAGATTTCCGCAAGTGGCTTTTACGCTGTGTGAAAGCTCAAAAGATAATGTGGAAACTGAGAAAAATATTGGAAAAATAGAATAAACTGTTGTAAGAATGCAGCCAGATTCTGCAGAACAAGAGGAAAGTCTGTCTCGGACAGTCTGTCGCAAAGAGAGAAGCAGGTCTCCTTTAAAAACGAAAGCATGTTAAAGATATCAATTAGCTAAATGCTAACTACAGCAGCACAGCTTCCAGCCAGGTCTGGAATCGCTATAGAATCATAGAATTGTAGAGTTGGGATGGACCCAAGGGTCATCTAGTCCAACCCCCTGCAATGCAGTAATCTCAGCTAAAGCATCCATGACAGATGGTCATCTAACCTCTGTTTAAAGGAAAGTCCACCACCTCCCAAGGAAGACCATTCTACTGTCAAAAAAGCTCTTACTGCTGGAAAGCTCTTCTTGGTGTTTAGTCGGAATCTCCTTTCTTGTAACTTTAAGCCATTGGTTCGACTCCAAAGCAGGGGAAAACAAGCTTGTTTCCCCTTCCAATTGACAACCCTTCAGATATATGAAGATGACGATGATGATTAATAATAATAATAATAATTTATACCCTGCCCATCTGGCTGGGTTTCCCTGGCCACTCTGGACGGCTTCCAACAGAATATTAAAAACAGGATAAAACATCAAACATTAAAAACTTCCCTAAACAGGGTTGCCTTCAGATGTCTTCTAAAAGTTAGAGAGTTGTTTCTTTCCTTGACATCTGATGGGAGGGTGTTCCACAGGGTGGGCGCCGTTAAAGAGAAGGCCCTCTGCCTGGTTCCCTGTAACCTCACTTCTCTCAGTGAGGGAACTGCCAGAAGGCCCTTGGTACTGAACCTCAGTGTCCGGGCTGGATGATGGGGGTGTAGATCATGGGTAGGCAAACTAAGGCCTGGGGGCCGAATCTGGCCCAATTGCCTTCTAAATCTGGCCCGCGGATGGTCTGGGAATCAGCATGTTTTTACATGAGTAGAATGTGTCCTTTTATTTAAAACGCATCTCTGGGTTATTTGTGGGGCATAGGAATTCGTTCATTTCCCCCCAAAATATAGTCCGGCCCCCCACAAGGTCTGAAGGACAGTGGACTGGCCCCCTGCTGAAAAAAGTTTGCTGACCCCTGGTGTAGACGCTCCTTCAGGTATACAAGACTGAGGCTGTTTAGGGCTTTAAAGGTCAGCATCAACACTTGGTGTTGATATGGCTATCATATCTCCTCTCAGTCTCTTTTCCAGGCTAAACATACCCAGCTCCTTCAACTGTTCCTCATATGGCTTGGTTTCCAGATCCTTGATGGGAAATGCTTGGGGGCACAAAAATGGAGGACCGAGGAGGGTCACCTGGGTGCGTGGGGGGGAGTGAAAATGTCCCTATTTTTATCTGAGGAACATTGGAGGGTATGAGATGCTCTTCCACTGAGCCACAGCCCCCCCCTGCCAGCCCTCCTGTAGAGATTCTGAGCTTCAGTTCCATCTGCTGTTTCCCCTTAAATTGCTCTCACCTCACTTAATAGGAATCCGGGAAGCACTGCATGCTAATGCATTGTAAATGTTGCAATATGCTTCCCATTTAGGACACTACGTGCCAGTATTAAGGAAGATCTTCAATTCTGCTTGGAAAACTATAGGAAGTCAGTGCTGTATGCTTTTCCTCTTTTTTGTTTGGTTAGGTGTGTGTGTCTTGGGCCAATCCCAGTTTTTAGTGCTGCTAGGAAGCACCGTGGAGAGCATTTAGTTCTTCTGTATAAATCTCCATTAAAAAACACCTCTGTCGAAACACTTTGCCCATTAGAGGATATTATTAACCTGGTGCTATTTTGCTTATTTTTAATAGAGGCAATTTGGAGCATAAATTGTGGAGTTTCCAGAGCGTAAAGTCGGGGAGTTCTTTGAGTGTTACGATGATATCCTTGCTACTGAAGGCTATTTAGCTAACTCTGCTAAGTATTCCATGCATACTTTCAACCTCAGAAAGACTCAGCTCATTATTTTATTCAGAATAGTTGGCTAATGCAATACAGCAGCAAGTATCTTAGGATAAAACGACAATAACCACCTAATGGCAATTTCCTGATTAATTTGCGGTAAGGAGGCATGTTGGAGAAAACAAAGTGATTTCTCACAACTTCCACAAACTGGGGTTGGGCGGGTTGGGTCCTAATGAGTCTCATTGCATTATGGATGAGATCCAGTTGTGCCCCCCCCCCAGCAGAGCAGTTGTCTGCTTGTGCTACAGAACCTCCCCTTCCTCTCCCCCCTATGCAGCCCCCTGAGGACACCCCAAATCTTCTCCAGAAGGCTGCTCTACCCTTCGAAGCACAGATGGCAGGGCCGCCTCACCCATGAGGCAGAATAAGGCAGCTGCCTCGGGTGGTGAAATCCCACGGGGCGGGACTGCCAGAGAAGCGGGGAGAAGCAGTGTCTGCCAGTGAGATCTTGTGAGATGTCGCAAGAGTTCCATGAGATCTCACCAGAAGATGCTTCAGCAGTGGGCAGCATTTAGCCCCAGTTCCTTGGTTCCCCCTTCTAAAAACGGTCCATTTTAGAGTCAGTTACCTATCGAATCTCCAGCCGGCATCACTTAGATTCACTTTTATTGAGCTGCGTTTTCAAGTTATGCCCTCCGCCATCCTAGACGGATGATATAACAGGGTACCATATGAAGACAGCCTCTGTATATGTGGGCAACCGCAGGTTGAAGGCATCTTGCACTATTTACTGTATTGCTCACTATACATTGGGCCCAGGAGGTGCTTTCTCGCCTTACTATCCATACAGGAAAGATGTCTCTCCCCAGCAGAGAAGGTCCTATGGCTTCTTAGTGATGTAAACGCTTCAGTGACTCATAAAGTAAGGTTACCAGATTTTTTTTCAATGAATCCGGGGACACCTTTCAACTTCAATGGATTTTGTGAAGGGACTGATTTGTAAATCTGGGGACTGTCCTGGGAAACGGGGACGTCTGGGAACCTTATCATAAAGTCGCCATTTTTGCTTTGCCAGCCAAAAAGATCAGAAAGGGAGACACAGAGATCTAAACAGAGACCACCTTCTTCTTCTTCTTCTTCTTCTTCTTCTTCTTCTTCTTCTTCTTCTTCTTCTTCTTCTCCTCCTCCTCCTCCTCCTCCTCCTCCTCCTCCTCCTCCTTCTTCTATCACTTGTAACCGAGTAAGATTGTCTTCCATGAACAAGGTCTTAGCAGTGAGTCCTTAAGTGACTGTGGATTCTGGATCCAATTCTGGATCCCCACGTCCTTCCACAGTGGGGACATAGGTTTCTGGGTGGGAGCTGATCACAGTGAGGGTTTGCCAAAGCATGCCTTCCTCTTAGCACTCTAAGATAGAGACCATTACTTGTGGCGCTACATCCCCTTTGCTTGTATTTATTTTTGATTCAGATTTGTCATGGCCAGTGGCTGGTACAAAAAAGTTATTTGGATTGGCCTCAGACAATGGGATGGGATGGGCTGCCCCTGACAATTGGGAGGGCTCAGGGGTCTATAGGAAGGTTGGGAGAGAAGAAGCCTTATTGAATGAACAGACAGTTCCTCATGTGACAGATCTCCCTAGTATTTATTTATTTGTTATCCACTATAAGGGATGCAGGTGGCGCTGTGGGTTAAACCACAGAGCCTAGGACTTGCCAATCAGAAGGCTGGCGGTTCGAATCCCCGCGACAGGGTGAGCTCCTGCCAACCTAGCAGTTTGAAAGCACGTCAAAGTGCAAGTAGATAAATAGGTACCACTCTGGCAGGAAGGTAAATGGCATTTCCGTGTGCTGCTCTGGTTTGCCAGAAGCGGCTTAGTCATGCCGGCCACATGACCCGGAAGCTGTACGCCGGTTCCCTCAGCCAGTAAAGCGAGATGAGCGCCGCAACCCCAGAGTCGGTCACGACTGGACCTAATGGTCAGGGGTCCCTTTACCTTTACTATAAGGCCACAGGTAATTTCTCTCCGCAAGCTGTCTTCATCTTGTAAGCATTCTGTGTTTAGGGAAGTTTGTCCAGAGTTCTGTAAGGAGAAGGAATCATTGATGAGTTTCCAAAAGCTCATGCAACAAGGGGAGGGGAGTCCTCCCATTGCATTACACATTGCCGCATGTATAACTATCTTCCTGCTGGGCAGAAGTTGTGGTGTGTCTTCAGTTTGGTGAGCTCCTGGCTCTTAGGTGATAGGCTTGTTCCCTTGAGGCTAAGGTGGTTGACCAGGAGAAACCGAGGAAGGCAAAGAACTTGGTGAAGGAAGCCTCTGGGGAGATTATAGCTGTGTGTCCTGCTCCCAGGTTGGCACACCCCTGATGCCATGGAAAAGGTGGGTCTTGGGAAATTGCAGTGTCACTCTGAGGGAGAGGAAAATTATCCCTTAGACCACTGGTTCCCAAACGTTTTGGGGCTACCTCCCCCTTGGTTCCATAAACTCACCCCCAGTTCCCCCTGCCCTGCCCTATAAAAAAACAATTATCAAGAACAGCTGTTTGCACAACCCACAAGATAGTGTTGTTGTTGTTGGCATTTGTCCATCTCAAGAGACAATGGAAGATTGTTGTTGTTGTTGTTTAGTCATTTAGTCATGTCCGACTCTTCGTGACCCCCTGGACCAGAGCACGCCAGGCACTCCTGTCTTCCACTGCCTCCCGCAGTTTGGTCAAACTCATGCTGGTAGCTTCGAGAACACTGTCCAGCCATCTCGTCCTCTGTCGTCCCCTTCTCCTTGTGCCCTCCATCTTCCCCAACATCAGGGTCTTTTCCAGGGAGTCTTCTCTTCTCATGAGGTGGCCAAAGTATTGGAGCCTCAGCTTCAGGATCTGTCCTTCCAGTGAGCACTCAGGGCTGATTTCCTTCAGAATGGATAGGTTGGATCTTCTTGCAGTCCATGGGACTCTCAAGAGTCTCCTCCAGCACCATAATTCAAAAGCATCCATTCTTCGGCAATCAGCCTTCTTTATGGTCCAGCTCTCACTTCCATACATCACTACTACTGGGATGGAAGATAACAACATTCAAAACAGTAACAATTAATTGCAGATCTATTCAAAATTCCAAATTAAACTATTTAGTTCAATTAAAATGTTTAGTTTAATTAAAGTCTGATAGTCACTTACACCTCCAGCCTCCCCTGCTGCCCACTTGCCTCTTGGAGCCCCCAAGGTAATATCATCACGCACACTCCAGGGTTGTTCTCACCCACTTTAAGAAACCACAGTCCTAGAAGGATAATAGGCAGGATGGTCAAAGGCCAGGGGTGATGGGAGTTGTAGTCCAATATCTGGAGGCTGCAGGGTCTCCATCCTTGCTTCAAGAGGACCACGGTTCTCTCTCCCCCACCACTAAGCTACAAAGGAAACATAGTTTCCTGCACACGTTGTTCTTCTTTTCCTTCCTGAAAGGCCAATTTAGAACTGCTGGGAAATGCTGAAACAGCAACGAATCAGTTATTTTCTTTTTAAATAGCCAGAGATGCTCTGCCTGCTTTGTTTGGTAATTGACAAAACGGCCTTCATAGGGTTTTATTGTTGGGTCCCTGCCCAACAGAGCAAAAGCGCTGACGGCAGCATGTGTAGCCAGGGGGACGCACACAAACACAGCTTTGTGGCGCTGGAAGCATCCTTCCAGACCGTCCTGCTCTGAGAGCAAGATCAAGAGTTGAATTTCCCTTTCCTTGATATTGTTGGGATGTGAATAGATGCTAGGGAAGGATACATTCATTAGGCATTATCCTTCCTCACAGTCATGAGTTCAGCAGAGTGCTGTCTCTTTGCAGCTTAAAGGGAAGCTTACTTAGACAGGCTAGTTTTAACCTTTACGTAATCCAGGATGCTTTAAGTCAGACTGGATTTCCCTTGCATTTCCCTCCTTTCTCCCCTTAAAACAATAATCACTCAAGCAGTCTTGCAAAAGGTAACATTCAGTCGCTCAGAATACAGTGTTACCTCGGTTTAAGAACAGTCCGGTTTAAGAACAATTTGGTTTACAAACTCCGCAAAACCGGAAATAATGTCCCGGTTTGCGAACTTTACCTCGGTCTAAGAACGGAATCCGAACGGTGGAAGGGCACCAATGGCAGGAGGCCTCATTAGGGAAAGCGCACCTCGGTTTAAGAACGGTTTCAGTTTAAGAACGGACTTCCGGAACGGATTAAGTTCGTAAACTGAGGTACCACTGTACTTACTGAAGAGTAACTGATATCAGGCAGGCTTAAAATGGCTGTTCAGTTAAAAAAGGGATACAGTGGTACCTCGGGTTACAAATGCTTCAGGTTACAGATGCTTCAGGTTACAGATGCTTCAGGTTACAGACTCCGCTAACCCAGAAATAGTACCTCGAGTTAAGAACTTTGCTTCAGGATAAGAACAGAAATCGTGCTCTGGCAGCGCAGCAGCAGCGGGAGGCCCCATTAGCTAAAGTGGTGCTTCAGGTTAAGAACAGTTTCAGGTTAAGAACGGACATCCGGAATGAATTAAGTTCTTAACCAGAGGTACCACTGTACTTACAGTAAGTCTAGCTAAAAATGTAGCAGATGTTGTCACATTTCTGGCAGAGCAGGGAGAGGAAGAGAGGAAGTGCACAGTGAGAGTGTCTCTCATGGCGTCCTCGCTAGCAAGTTTCCAGGAAAACTCTGTGAGCTTCAGCTGCAATCATGTTCCTATCTAGCAAAACATGGGTTTAGCCACCTCATGAGAAGAGAAGACTCCCTGGAAAAGATCCTGATGTTGGGAAAGATGGAGGGCACAAGGAGAAGGGGACGACAGAGGACAAGATGGTTGGACAGTGTTCTCGAAGCTACCAGCATGAGTTTGACCAAACTGCGAGAGGCAGTGGAAGACAGAACTGCCTGGCATGCTCTGGTCCATGGGGTCACGAAGAGTCGGACACGACTAAACGACTAAACAACAGCAACAACAACAACATAATACTGGACTCAATGAAAAATGAAATACAAATCAAATAAATGTTGTGTTGCGTCTTCGCCTTTGCACCCTTGGGAGTGAGTCCAGATTATTTCATTGGGATGCCTGCAGGTCTTTGGGCCAGGATTGTAGTGGATTTTCTGCTGTGGCTTGAAAATTACAGCGCATTCAGTTCTGCAGAAATCTGATCAACGCCGGGAGATGGAAAAATAGGGCAGCTTTTATAACAGGCAGGCAGCATGTTAAATAAACAGAGTTTAACACACGTCGCTATGTACCAGCCACGAGTGCCCACTTTCAAGCAAAGCTAATTCAAAAATAGCAGAGTTTATATATGCATGCTCCCTCATAACCACCCCCCACACCCTTTCAGGGAAAATAATGTTCCACCGTCATGTTGTTCAGCCCTAAACATTTTCCATTAATTTCAGTGACATTTGCTTGACTCTTCCAACAATTTCAGTGGAATTACAGCTGCAGGTTTTAGAAATGACTGAAAATCTTTGCATGGTGGTTCCCAATACGTCTCAGCAGTATCTGTAATGGCTCAGATGATTAAACCTTTCACATGTTTTGAGAAGCACCAGTTTTTCCACTACACGTTGATACATGCTGTCTTTCGCTTCTGAGGGGGAATAGGTCACCTGGTTGCTTTTTTATGTTTTTATTAAAATATTTTCATGAGTAACAAAAGTACATTCAGTGTTTCTGTTTTCAAACCATAGAGTCCTTCATGCAGGTCAGTTACATTCAGTTTGAGACATTTTTTATATGGGTAGAATGGGGTTGGTGGGGGAAGATAATTGGGGAGACAAAGGGAGGAAATAGGCATGGGGGAGGACAATAAACTTCCATTCTTTTTTGTAATATATGAGCCGAGCGTTTGTGTTAGCGTCACATGGGTTGGTATCCATGGAGGCACAGGTCAAATCTGTGTCCAGGGCAGCTGTTTACCAGCTCCATCTGGTACGTAGGCTGAGACCCTATCTGCCTGCGGACTGTCTCGCCAGAGTGGTGCATGCTCTGGTTATCTCCCGCTTGGACTACTGCAATGCACTCTACGTGGGGCTACCTTTGAAGGTGACTCGGAAACTACAACTAATCCAGAATGCGGCAGCTAGACTGGTGACTGGGGGCGGCCGCCGAGACCATATAAGACCTACATTGGCTCCCAGTACGTTTCCGAGCACAATTCAAAGTGCTGGTGTTGACCTTTAAAGCCCTAAACGGCCTCGGTCCAGTATACCTGAAGGAGCGTCTCCACCCCCATCATTCTGCCCGGACGCTGAGGTCCAGCGCCGAGGGCCTTCTGGCGGTTCCCTCATTGCGAGAAGCAAAGCTACAGGGAACCAGGCAGAGGGCCTTCTCGGTAGTGGCACCCGCCCTGTGGAACGCCCTTCCAGCAGATGTCAAAGCGATAAACAACTACCTGACATTCAGAAGACATCAGGGAAGTTTTTAACGTGTGATATTTTACTGAATTTTTGGTTTCTATGGAAGCCGCCCAGAGTGGCTGGGGAGGCCCAGCCAGATGGGCGGGGTATAAATATTATTATTATTATTATTATTATTATTATTATTATTATTATTATTATTATTTTGCTGGTGGAGGGCAAGAGAGCATCATCATCATCATCATGGTTCCAGAGGCACAGCTGGCATGACTGGCATAGATGGCAGGAATGACTGGCAAAGATGGAGCTTTGCTGCACAGTGCACCCAGTGAAACAAGGAGCACGGCTTGGGCATGTTACGTGAACGCCGACCGTTTAGCGCTTCTAATTCTGCTTCTTGCTCTTTTCCAGCTCTCCTTTATGCAACTATTTTTGGGAACGTCACCACAATTTTCCAACAGATGTACGCCAACACCAACCGCTACCATGAGATGCTGAACAATGTGAGAGATTTCTTAAAGTTGTACCAAGTCCCCAAAGGCCTTAGTGAACGAGTCATGGATTATATTGTCTCCACCTGGTCAATGTCCAAAGGGATCGACACAGAGAAGGTATGATATTTGTGCATTTGTGAGTGTGAGTGTGGTCACGTTAAGCCAATGTGCATTTTCAGGAGTGGTGTAACAATTCAGAATCCCATTCTTATTCATTAAATAATGTTATCATGATGCATACTTGTTTTTTTAAAAGGGTAGAATGGTCTGTGTTCTGTACACCCATGATAGCATGACACAGTTGCAGTAATTGGCATTAAAATTAGTTGGCAACAGCCTGAGTTCGTTCCTTCCTTCCTTTTTTAAAAAAATCAACTTTCTAGTCCTTAAGACTGAGAAGGTAAGCTTCAAAGTGTATGGGTAATATTTAGTAAAATCACAGTAGGATTTTCTCTAAAAAATTCCAGCAGCTGGCCGTGCAAAAGGGCTTCATATTTCGCTACTCCCTCCTTGACTGGCAAAAGCAGAATTATAGAAGATAAGCAAAGATATGCAAACTACTTAAGTGCATAATTAACTGGTACAGGTCGCAGCACCAATCATCTGATGGGCAGAGCAAACACACTTCAAAGGGACTCTCCCTCAGTGTTCATCAGCTGATTGGTGCTGAGAGCAAGCCCATTGGCTGCACTAGGGAGTTCCCATGCGATACAGGAAGTGTCACATACGACATCAGGTATTAGGCAGGAGGGTGTGGTTTGGGGAAAACTGGTGTCATGGGTCCTATTAGGACTCCACTTAGCCTAATTACACTAGTGGTTGAGGTCCCCCACCACTGGGCTAATGAATAAATGTGAAAGTCAGACTGTTTTTTTTGTTTTTTGTTTTTTACAAATGGGTACAAAATTCACTTAATGAAAATAAACGGGGCACTAAAGCAAAAGAGAGAGAAAAAGATATTGCATTCCCTAGTTTGTTGAACTTCTCAGGTACTGTTGCTTCTGCAAAAATTGTTACTGCATAGCAGAAGTTGGGTGGTGTTTGGTTCAGAACTCACTATACTGATCCTTTAAAAGAACAATCTCTCTTTAATATCCTGAATCCTTTTTCCTTTTTTTTTTTTCCAGTAGCACCTTAAAGACCAACTAAGTTAGTTCTTGGTATGAGCTTTCGTGTGCATGCACACTGACTATGGCAGACCAACACGGCTACCTATCTGTAACTGGAACCTTTTTCCTTTATCAAATTACTTTGCATATTTTTTCCTTTAGTGCCACTGCTTTGCTCCTGGTGGATATTAAGCCCTGCTTCTGGTTGTTTATTCCTTCTTTGAAATATTGGATTTCATATATATTCTCTGTGGCCTTTCTAAGTATCGTCTTTTACTTCCCAGCTCCATGATGCTTAAACAAATACATCAGCGTATTTATCTTTTCTCAACCGTTGGATAAGGTCGATAACTGCAGTGCAATATGTAGCAGGATTTCTCTTCTGCAAGTCTTGGGACCATGGGCTATTGGTAGCCAATGAAATGCCCTCCAAATAGACTACAACTCCCATCCCTTCCTGACCACTGGACTGGCCCTGCTGGCTGGGGCTGATGGGAGTTGTAGTCCCCGACATCTGAAGAACATTGTGTTGTTTAGCCCTGCCATAAGCTCTGCCACATCTGCAGTCAGCGGATGTCTCAAACAAGAAACTCATCTCGATCTGTGCAGTGGGATTTATTATATTATATAGCATTCTTTACCCCAGCCTCACCTGCTACATTGCAGGCAGTAATGTCTTCCGTTATGAGAAGTTTAATTCTCTCCTTTACAAACCAAATAAGAAAAGGAGTAGCGAAGAATTGTATATCCCTGGGGGGTGGAAGGGGGGGGAGATGCTATATTTAAACCTTTGCAGCAAGGTTCCTATGGCGACAGAAAATGATAATCGTATGGGAACGTGAGGGTTTAAAAATAACGGCTGTCCAATACGTCACGGAGAAAGTGTGTCTTCTTAAAATAGCACCTGGCTGTACGTTTGTCCAGAGGCAAGAGATTCGGCGTGTGAGTTTTCGGTTTAGACTAGGTAGCCCTGCAATTTGACTCAACACCTGAGCCAAATGAGATGCAGCCTTGTAGATGCTCTGATCTGTTTAAAACCTGTGCAAATAGCAGGGCAAAATCCCTGTAACACCAGTTGAGGATACCAGGTGTGCTGTGTCTATGCAGCTCCCTGCTTTAGTGTTGCAGGTTTGGCTCTTAGTCGTCGGTCATAATACAGTAGCGGCCAGATTCCCAGAGACTGGTATTCAGACGTAAACTGCCTACAGCAGTGTAGGCAGCACATAGGCGTCAGGTTCTCCGCGTAGCAGGATACCTGGATTTTCTTTGCGTGGCTGAAAATTGCGGGGTCTGGGTGAGATGCAAAGGGTAGGCATTTGGCAAGGGGGTTTGGGGTCTGGCAAGGGAGAGGGGGTAGGTGGGGCTGGCGAGCAGCAGCCCCTCGTATATCTGTGCATTCTCAACAGCTTATTCAGGCTCCTCAACAAGCATACATGTTGTTGTTGTTTAGTCGTGTCCGACTCTTCGTGACCCCATGGACCAGAGCACGCCAGGCACTCCTGTCTTCCACTGCCTCCCGCAGTTTGGTCAAACTCATGCTAGTAGCTTCGAGAACACCGTCCAACCATCTCGTCCTCTACCGTCCCCTTCTCCTTGTGTCCTCCATCTTTCCCAACATCAGGTTCTTTTCCAGGGAGTCTTCTCTTCTCATGAGGTGGCCAAAGTATTGGAGCCTCAGCTTCAGGATCTGTCCTTCCAGTGAGCACTCAGGGCTGATTTCCTTCAGAATGGAGAGGTTTGAGCTTCTTGCAGTCCATGGGACTCTCCAGAGTCTCCTCCAGCACCATAATTCAAAAGCATCAATTCTTCAGCGATCAGCCTTCTTTATGGTCCAGCTCTCACTTCCATACATCACTACTGGGAAAACTATAGCTTTAACTATATGGACCTTTGTTGGCAAGGTGATGTCTCTGCTTTTTGAGATGCTGTCTAGGTTTGTCATTGCTTTTCTCCCAAGAAGCAGGCGTCTTTTAATTTCGTGGCTGCTGTCACCATCTGCAGTGATCATGGAGCCCAAGAAAGTAAAATCTCTCACTGCCTACATTACTTCCCCTTCTATTTGCCAGGAGGTGATGGGACCAGTGGCCATGATCTTCGTTTTTTGGATGTTGAGCTTCAAACCATATTTTGCGCTCTCCTCTTTCACCGTCATGAAAAGATTCTTTAATTCCTCCTCACTTTCTGCCATCAAGGTTGTGTCATCTGCATACATAGGAGGACTCAATTCTTTGCTAACAGTTGCTGGCTGTATTCTCTTCCTTAAGTGTGCGCTTGACACGTCTTAAGAACGTAGTGCCTGAAGTGGCCCAGGCGAGTGCCAGAAAAGCACTCTTCAGATAAGATCTCTTAAGCGGCCATAATAATATTTACAGCAGTTCCTGGGAACGGGGGTGGGGTGGGGGAGAGGGGAATACTCATCTTGGATTTAAATTCCTTGGTTTTTAATTGAAACGCATTTGACAGCAGTTGAAAAATTAATGGATTACACGGGAAAATAGGTCGTTACACAGAGAACTGCAAACAGTGGTTGCTCAGTCAACATTTTCAATTAAGGGAGCTCACTGCTAGCAACAAAATGTTAAGTCCAGATAAAGATTCTCCCCCCCCCCTGCTTTGGGCTTCTTGATCGCTGTCGGGCAGGGGAGGGGTCAGCAAACTTTTTCAGCAGGGGGGCCGGTCCGCTGTCCCTCAGACCTTGTGGGGGGCCAGACTATATTTGGGGGGGGGGAATGAACGAATTCCTATGCCCCACAAATAACCCAGAGATGCATTTTAAATAAATGCACACATTCTACTCATGTAAAAATACGCTGATTCCCAGACCGTCTGCCGGCCAGATTGAGAAGGCAATTGGGCCGGATCCGGCCCCCCGGGCCTTAGTTTGCCTACCCATGCTGTCGGGCTTTGGTGATGCTAAGGTACATAAAGATGAAGGATGGACTTTTCTGAAACGCTCGATATTGAGCGCATCTCTCTCTCTTTTTTTTTGGAAATAATCTTTATTAAAGTTTCAAAGATATTACAAAATAAAAAAAGGAAAAAAGGAAAATGAAGAGAAACAAAAAACATACAAAATACAGAACAATAAAAAAACAATTAAAAAACACATCAGTCTTTCCATTTCTTGTCTTTCATTTGCTTATTTCCTTGACCTCCTTATACCTCCCTTTTTTGTATTCTAGTTCAATAGTTGTTTCAGCAAATCCTTACCCTTTTTACTTTTATCTTAATATTTTATCTTAATATATTATAGCCTTACATTTTCAACTGTTATCAATCCATTTTTACATACTCCTTTATGACATTATTGCTAAAACCACATAACTTCATTCCAGCATCCCTCTAGCATTCCTTAATTTTACAGTGTTTCTGTAAGTAGTCTTTAAATTTCTTCCAATCTTCTTCTACAGACTCTTCTCCCTGGTCTCGGATTCTGCCAGTCATTTCCGCCATTTCCATGTAGTCCATCTGTAAAGGGAATTGGGGGTTGCTCGTGCGTAAGGAAGATGCTGCTCTAGGCAATGTTGCCCTGCTAGACCTTTCCCTGGCTGGACAGCCCTTTCTCCATGGCTGTGTCAGTCACTGGCAGAATCCGTCAGTGGGTGTTTCCTAAACTTCTTCCAACATAAAAGCTGCTTGACGCCAAGTCTCCGCCTAGATTCCCTGCGTGGAAGTCTTCTGCGCAGAGTGGGCGTGGCCAGCGGAGGTCCTGGGCTCTCCCCGCTGGTCTCTGTGGAAGAGTCTTGGAGCCATCTCTCCGAAGTCCTTCCCTGCTCCCCTCTCTTCCTGGTGTCACGCCCATTTCCTTCCCCAAAGGAAGTGTTCTCTCTCTCCCTGCTGGTCCCTTCTCCTGCATCGTTGGGGAGTCTTACCTCCACTCTTGGCTCCGATGGCAGTTCCCTGACACCATCACTTTCATCTGCCATTCTTCCTGGGTGGGTAGATCTTGTGTCTTCCAATACTTTGCGATGAGTATTCTTGCTGCTGTTGTTGCATACATAAAGAAAGTTCTATCCTTCTTTAGCACCAATTGGCCGACCATGCCCAGGAGAAAGGCCTCTGGTTTCTTCAGAAAGGTATATTTAAATACCTTTTTCATTTCATTATAAATCATCTCCCAGAAAGCCTTAATCCTTGGGCATGTCCACCAAAGGTGAAAGAATGTACCTTCATTTTCTTTATATTTCCACCACTTATTATCAGGCAAATGGTATATTTTTGCAAGCTTGACTGGTGTCATGTACCATCTGTAAATCATTTTCATAATATTCTCTCTTAAGGCATTACATGCCGTAAATTTCATACCTGTGGTCCATAACTTTACCCAGTCAGCAAACATAATGTTATGTCCAACATCTTGTGCCCATTTTATCATAGCAGATTTCACTATTTCATCCTGAGTATTCCATTCCAACAGCAAGTTATACATTCTTGATAGTATCTTAGTTTTGGGATCTAACAGTTCTGTTTCCAATTTTGATTTTTCCACCTGGAAGCCAACTTTCTTGATATTGAGCGCATCTCCAGGGTCTTTCACCTCCAGTGCTCATCTTGCTCCTTAATTTACATGAGAGGTGAGTCCACCCACATCCCTGGGTTCCACTAAAAATGTAAACAATTATTGCGTACTACACATATTTTCCCCCACACGTAGCATTAAATGCATATGTACATTAAATGCACACATGCAGTGTTGGTAAGATGCTTTGAGTTGCCTGCGGCAAAAAAGTGACTAATAAATTTAATTAATAAATTCTAATAAAATATTTGAGACCTCACCCTAAAGCTGGTGGGCATTGCCATTCAAATGGTGTGCCTGTGTTGCGTCTTGTGATCATTTATACGTGGGTGGGGCTTCCCTTTCCCCTCATATTTTATTCAAGTTGGCACCCCTGGGCAGTCATTAGTTCTTAGTCTAACCTACCTCACTAGATTGTTGTGAGAATGAAACGGTTGGGGGGGAGAAGGGGGGGGGAGAACCTTATATGACACTTTGTCCTCCCTGGCAGAAAGACGGGATATAAATGTAATAATAGATATAATTTGGGTTGCAGTTTCCATTAGTTTCTCCCCTGCCCCCAAGAAAAGTTTTCATTGATTTGCGCAATTAAAGAAGGCGAAAATACCTCTCTCCAGAAATACAGCAGTCTTGACAAGCTCTACGTGAGATTATTCCAATCAGATCTAGTCAAGCGGTTCATTAAACCAGGCTTTGTATATCGGGGCGCCATTTCAGGTTTCGCGTGGGAGCAAAGAGGTTTCAGCCTGTTCTTGGATCGACTCAGGATTAAATGGCATCAAACACCCTGGTGTATTTTAAGAGCATTTACGGCTGCTCCTTTAATCCGAGAATGATTATATTGATGATATTCACACCCAACAGTTCTGAGCCTTTGAGGTGGGTACCCAGTCTGCAACATCTGCAGTTTGTTTAAAGCACATCGGCATTGGGTAAGGAGACAGAAATGCTGGCCGTGTTCCCATAAAGAGCAGAGAAGATGCTAATTTGGGGGCTGCATGCCCTCTAAGCGTTGTGATAGGAATTTTGAGGTCTTAGATATATGTTAAATGTTCATAAGTGTACCAACCAAGTACATACATAGATCAGCACAGGAAGACCGACCTGGAACCATTTTGATTTTCAAACTGTCCCAAACTGACCAAATGTTTTCTCTGCAAGGTCAAAGGAAAATGGAAAAGCCTCCCCATTGTCTTTTCCTTCACAAATCCTGTCTTAAGGGTATGTCTGTGTTTGAATAGGGTGTGAGCCTGTGACCTGGCCCAGGAACTAAGTATTTATCATTACAAAAGACTGGCCAGGCTCCCCAGGCAATCCAATCAAATAACCTGCCAGACAGGAGATAAACAATGACAGGAGAAAAACAACATTCAAATTTCTGTTTTAAGGCCGCCTTTTTTGTGATGTAGGTATGATGTATCTGAGGGGTGGTCTTAGGTTACGCCCCTTCTGTGATGTATGTATAATGTTTCTGGGGGTGGTCTTGATCTACAGGGTGGCAATTTCAAAAGTCTTTATAAGGCCTTGCATGCCATTTTTCTGGGTTCCTCCTCCTTTCCTGCGGGTGAGGGGAGCACCCTGTTGCAACAGATCAATGAAGATCAGGCTTACTAGCTGCTTTGCTTCTCAATATTCTCTGGTTGGCCTCTGTTATTTTCTCCTACCAATAAGGAACCTATGTAAGGACTCTATATGGGCTCTTGGATACCCCATAAGGGAAAGGGCAAATTTTTGTTTACAACAGCGTCCTGATTTTCCAGGGACAATCCCGGAATTGCAAAAGTGCATCTAGGCTTCTGACTTGATCCTGGAAAGTCCCTATTTCCCCCATCAGTGCCGTCGCCGGTGGAGGACGAGTCGGCGCTGGTCCCAAGCAATGGTGGTGGTGACTGATTTTGAAGGGGTCCACAATTTGCGGCACCCTGGATGCATACAACTGGACAAATAGGGACCTTATCCTATAGATGTGTGCAGGTGTGGGGACCCTTTGGCTCTCCAGATGTGACTGAACTACAATTCCCATCAGCCCAGCAAGCATGGGCCCATGGCCAGGGATGATGCGTGCTATAGTTCTGCCACATCTGGAAGGCCAAAGCTTTCCCATTGCCTAGCATATGGCATGCCACATGGACATGGGCTCGTCTCCAATGGCTTTTGAGCACTTTGGCTATTCCTTTCTAGTCCTAGATCTCATGTGAAAGCACACAGAGGATGCAGATAACAACAACAACAACAATAACAAATTTATACCCCGCTCATCTGGCTGGGTTTCCCCAGCCACTCTGCGCAGCTTCCAACAAAAGATTAAAAATACATTAAGACATCAGTCATTAAAAGCTTCCCTAAACAGGGCTGCCTTCAGATGTCTTCTAAAAGTCTGGTAGCTGTTTTCCTCTTTGACATCTGGTGGGAGGGCGTTCCACAGGGCGGGCGCCACTACCGAGAAGGCCCTCTGCCTGGTACCCTGTAACTTCGCTTCTCGCAGTGAGGGAACAGCCAGAAGGCCCTTGGCGCTGGACCTCAGTGTCCGGGCAGAACGATGGGGGTGGAGACGCTCCTTCAGGTATACTGGGCCGAGGCCGTTTAGGGCTTTAAAGATCAACACCAGCACTTTGAATTGTGCTCGGAAACGTACTGGGAGCCAGTGTAGGTCTTTCAGGACCGGTGTTATATGGTTTATTTCTTTGACATCTGATGGGAGGGCATTCCACTACCGAGAAGGCCCTCTGCCTGGTTCCCTGTAACTTCGCTTCTCGCAGTGAGGGAACCACCAGAAGGCCCTCAGCGCTGGACTTTATATCCTTATTACTTGAGTCTTATGAAAATATGCCTAAGCAGAACACATGAAGGTTATGGGCCTAATTTCAGCACATTTTCTCTCGTCTTGTCCTGTATTTAAAAACAAAACAAAACAAAAACTGGCTTACAAACTTAGGAAGGACCAATTACTATTCAAAAGAGACAGTGCACTTTTAGGCAGCGGATCCCGGCCCGGTCGCCTGTGGTGACTCAGGACAGGGCACAAGGCGAATGTCTGTTTTGCAACCCTGCTTTTAGCATGGCCGATTCAAGCCCCAGGACAAACACTTTCAGTGGAGTTGCCTGATGTTAATTACGCTGCCCCCGTGTCTCTCTCATTAACTGCATTTAACCAATTCTGTAGCATTTGCTAAGCCACCCAGAAGGCAGACCGTGGAGACAAAAGGAAATTGGGACAGGGCAAAGCCTTTTAGCAGAGGTTTGTCACTCTAGTACACAGCCCTAATCTACAAACGTCTTTGTGCTGGTCCTCCCAGCAAACCGTCCCACGCCTTTCTTTTTATCATCCCTGTTCCCTGCTGAGCTCTTTTCAGCTGCTCTGGAAGCTTATCTTAAACTGCCTGTGTTAAGAAAATGCCAGAGGAAAAGGCAAACAATATGAGATGCATCTCCTTGGGGATTTGAAGCTTGCTTTCTCAACAGAGGCAAAATGGTATCTCTTTTTCCCACCCCACCATGGATTGTTTCCAGGTTTTCCTCCAAGTACCACACATGTATTGATCCATTTAGTCAAAGTGCATTTACCAAAGCCTTAAAATCGTCGTATGTACTAATAACAAACTCGGTCTGTTTAGAAAGAAAACGAGGCCACTCCATAATAAGGTAGCATTTCCCCCCACTATACGCGCAGGGGACTTCTGAGTCAAATGGATCTCTCTCTTATATAGAGAGAGAGGTGGTTTTAAAAGAGGGACGAGGTAGACAAACAGAATACAACAATCAATTGCTACTAGTTATGATGGTTGTGTACTTCCACCAAGATCTAGGGGTGGGTGGATCTGTCATCTTCAGCCCCCCCACCCCGTTTCTCATTTTATCAATCTATAATTCACTTCGAGAGCTGGACCATAAAGAAGGCTGATTGCCGAAGAATGGATGCTTTTGAATTATGGTGCTGGAGGAGACTCTTGAGAGTCCCATAGACTGCAAGAAGATCAAACCTATCCATTCTGAAGAAAATCAGCCCTGAGTGCTCACTGGAAGGACAGATCGTGACGCTGAGGCTCCAATACTTTGGCCACCTCATGAGAAGAGAAGACTCCCTGGAAAAGACCCTGATGTTGGGAAAGATGGGGGGGGCATAAGGAGAAGGGGACGACAGAGGACGAGATGATTGGATAGTGTTCTCGAAGCTACCAGCATGAGTTTGACCAAACTGCGAGAGGCAGTGGAAGACAGGAGTGCCTGGCGTGCTCTGGTCCATGGGGTCACGAAGAGTCGGACACAACTAAACGACTAAACAACAACAACAATTCACTTCTCCGTGTTTCTGCAGTAATTTGTGATTATTATTGTTATTATTTCAAAACTCCCATGAAAATTCATCAGCAGTTCATTGCAAATGTCTCCTAATTAACACTTTTTACTAACATGCACATTTTTGCCATCAGTTCCCCCTAGCATAATGCATTGTTGCCTATCATTTCCATCAATATCCTCACCCTTTCCCCATACCTATACTTTTTTTTTTTGGTCTGAGAACTGTATTGCAAAATTCAAAGAAGTGTGAATTGCAAAGTATGGCTGTGTTTCGATTCTCGTCTTCTTTTGGAAAGTATGATTTAGGTAGGTTCGCCTTTAAACACAAGCCGAATCGGATTTCTTCGCCATCCTTTGCAGGCTCACAGGCACCAATCCCTGGCAGTCATGAGCAGGAAAAAACTGTTGTGATTCTGCTCTGCTTCTGGTTTCACATTAAGCACCTGATTATCTGCGGGGGGGTAGGTGGGATTCTGAACTAGAAAGGCTGTTGAACTGATCTGTCAGGGCTCTTCCCGTTTTTGTGTGTGAAAGCTCTGCGGATGAGGTTTCCACCACCTTCAGAGCGGCTTATATTTTGCACATTTTGTGCATGAACAAGGTACAGTCACTGGCTATGATCATTGTGCTTCAGATTTGTTACATGACAGCCTTTTTGATAGCCTCAATAACTGGTCTTTGAAAACCACGCACTCCTAGTCTTCTGGAATCGAGCAGTGAAGGAGCAAAGGCAGTAGCTGGCTCGTTGTTGGTTGTTGCGATGAAATAGGATTCCGCTGGGTGAAAAGACGCGTCATGCCGCATGCTTAATTCTGTAATTTAGTAGAAAGCTAATAACACCCTGGTTTGGGGAGAGCATCTATCCAATACCCAGACATTTATGTGGTTCTTCTAGACTCATACAGTGGCGAAACAACTGCAGAGAGCAATAGAGTGGTTAAAGACAGCATCTTTCATCGGGTCAACCCCAGGGATGCTGAGAGGCGTCCTTTCGAAAACAATATCATTCACAGTTCACATTATCCACGTTATTAGCTGATAATGTATAGGACAGAAAGGCTAAAAGGAATCGAAACAGGATTTTCTGGGTTTTCTTTGAAGCAAGAGCACAGTGGTTGTGTGTCCTACTTTAAGGAGGACACCTCTCTATTTGAAAGTGCTGTCTGTTTGAAGGCATACCCAGCCCACGTCTGGTTTAAAGATAAGGAATTTAGTGAGTGGTGATTGAGGCTGTGAATCTACACAAGGAGCAGCTGGACCGTAGACTGAGCAGGTCACCTGGTCACAGCCTATCCCACTAGGATGTGATGCCATTATTATTATTATTATTATTATTATTATTATTACAATTTCCATACCGCCCTTTAGCCGAATATCACAGGGGGGGGTTACAATATAGAAACAAAAAGATATATAACATAGTAACAAACCAAAACAATACCCCGCCACCAGTTTAAAAGGCCATAGATTGTTTAATTAGCCAAAGGCCTGAGAGAAGAGATATGCAATGAAGGCACCTGGCGATGTTCCCTGGGGAGAGCATTCCACAAGCATTGAGCCACCACCGAAAAAGCCCATTTTCATGTTCCTGCTGTCTGGACCTCTCAGGGAGGAGGCACACCAAGAAGCGCCTCAGATGATTTTTGCAGGGTCCAGGTAGGTCAGGCATAGGCAAGCTCCGGCCCTCCAGATGTTTGGGACTACAATTCCCATCATCCCTGACCACTGGTCCTGTTAGGTAGGGACGATGGGAATTGTAGTCCCAAACATCTGGAGGGCTGGAGTTTGCCTATGCCTGAGGTAGGTTCATATGGGGGGAAGCGGTGCTTGAGATCTTGTGGTCCTGAGCCCTTTAAGGCTTTATAGATCAAAACCAGCACCTTGAGTTGGGCCCAGCCAGTGCAATCAGGCCAGGATTGCTGTTATATGCTCAAACCATCTAACCCCGGTGAGCAGCCTGGCCGTCAGATTCTGCACAAACTGGAGTTTCTAAACTGTCTTCAGATGCAGCGCCATATACACATGGAAATATTCTAAGGTTACCAGAGGTTACAAGAGCAAAGTCAACAGAAGCTAGGCTATCCCTGTCCAGATAGGGGCGTAGCTGGGCCACCAGCCAAAGCTGATGGAAGGCCCTCTGCGCCACTGAGGCCACCACCTGAGCCTCAAGCAACAGCAATGGACCCAGAAGCTGGATACCCGCTCCTTCAGAGGGAGTGTAACTCCATCAAGAGTAGACAACTTCCCATCCATCCAGTCTGGGGAACCACCCACCAACAGTGCCTTGGTCTTATCTGGATTGACACTCATTCAGTCTATTGTTGTAAATAAAAATATGCCCTTTTCCGTTATGGGGTATCCAAGAGCCCATATAGAGTCCTTACATAGGTTCCCTATTGGTAGGAGAAAATAACAGAGGCCAACCAGAGAATATTGAGAAGCAAGGCAGCTAGTAAGCCTGATCTTTATTGATCTGTTGCAACAGGGTACTCCCCTCACACGCAGGAGAGGAGGAGGACCCCCAAAATTGCTGTGCAAGGGCTTATAAAGACTTTTGAAATTCCCATCCTGTAGATCAAGACCACCCCCAGAAACATTATGCATACATCACAGAAGGGGTGTAACCTAAGACCACCCCTCAGATACATCCCACCTACATCACAGAAATTTAAATGTTGTTTTTCTCCTGTCTGGCAAGTTACTTGATTGGATTTCCTGGGGAGCCTGGCCATTCTTTTGTAGTGGTAAAATACTTATTTCCTGGGCCAGGTCACAGGCTCACACCTTATTCAAACAGACATATCCTTGAGACAGGATTTGTGAGGAAAGAGACAATGGGGAGGCTTTTCCAGTTTAACCTTGCAGAGAAAGGATTTGGTCAGTTTAGGAATCAAAATGGTTCCAGGTTGGTCTTCCTGTGTTGATCTATGTATGTGCAGTTATGAACATTACCATATATCTAAGACCATAAAATTCCTATCACATTATTGCTAAGGCAAGACAACAGTGCAGCACATCCAATTTGACTTGTAGTCTAAATTTGCACCCATCTGCATCTACTTATAAATTAGCATATGCAAACCTGATCCGACTGTGCCTTCCTTTCACCCTCCTCTACCCCATCCCCCTTCATGGGCTGACAGAAGAATCATTGTACAATGATGACAGAGCATTGGTAGGCGTACCTAAAATTCACAGCATAGATGGGGAACTTGTGGTCCTTCAAATACAGTGGTATCTTGGTTCTCGAACGTAATCCGTTCTGGAAGTCCGTTTGACTTCCGAAACGTTCGAAAACCAAGGCACGGCTTCCGGAAACAATAGCCGACAACCACATCGGACATTCGGCTTCCAAAAAAAGTTCGCAAACCAAAGCGTTTACTTCCGGGTTTGCAGTGTTCGGGTTCCAATTTGTTCCTCAACTAAGCCGTTTGAGAACCAAGGTTCCACTGTACTACAAGACCATAGTACCCATCATGGATGACTACTGGCCATGATTTCCTGGTGTTGATGGGAGCCGGAGTCCAACAACACCCAGAAGGTTACATTTTCTCCTTCCTGGATTAGACAGTGGGAAGAACTTGGCGAAGTTGTCCCTTGCGTTGTGCCTGCACCCTTTTAGGTTGCTGGTGGGAATGCACATAGTCTGAACTGCTCCCCCAATGAGACAGATTTCCTCCATGCTGAAAACTAGGGAGAAGGCTAGGCTAGCATCCCAGCCTATGCAGAGAATTCAAAGTATGCGTGATTCCCCTGGAGTATATTGAATAACACAGATCATCCCAGCCCAACTGTAATGTTCACTCTACTCCACTCCACGCCACTGGTTATGTGAAAGGAGGATCCTGGGTTCAGAGTCCTTGCCTTTTTAATTGAAGCATACACTGTTTTCCACTTATCTCTTCTGCTCCCTTTTGAAAAGCCAAATCCATTTCCAAAAATGGCATTTTTTAAAAAATCAAGCACATATCCTGGGGCTAGGCCTTTGTTCCCTTGTTCTTTAGAGAGGCCACCTCTCTTTCTCTGCATCTTCAGTTGGAGATGGCTTAAGGCTGGCTGCGCAAATAGAACCTTTTTGGCTCGTCACTTCGGTTAATTACTGGATTCTTCCTGATGGATTTAGCTGGCTTTTTTCTTCGGCACAGTGGAGGTCTTGCCTCCCCAACTGCTGGAGAACATGATGAAAGTGCCACTATTGTATCTACAAAAAGGAACGCCTTTTGCAGCGATGACACTACTAAGATATCTGAGCACATCAGGATTCTTCCCTCACATTCATGCTCGCTCTCTCTCTCTCAACACACTAGAGCTCTTTATGGCAGCGTGAAAAGGATAACAAGAGCTGTTAAAGGCCTTTCTTCAGTGATATTTTACAATATAATCCTAAATGCACTTCTCAGGGAGTAACAGAGCAATGCATTGCCCTTTGTGCTGGGCTGGGGTTTGACTGGGTGGAGATGTCCCTCTTCCAGCCTTGCCAGCCTGTGTTGACAATCCCACAGACCACCGCCTGTGGAGAGATGCCAATCTCATTCCACCGTCATTGACCTCCTGTTTCCTTCTGCCAAATGGGCAGGTGGAAATACAGTCATACCTCGGGTTACAGACGCTTCGGGTTGCGCAATTTTGGGTTGCGCACTGCACTGAACCTGGAAGTACCAGGACTGGTTACTTCCGGGTTTTGGTGCTTGCGCATGTGCAGAAGCACCGAATTGCGACCCTTGTGTGCACACATGCAGTGCTGCGGGTTGTGAATGCTGCGGGTTGCGAACGTGCTTCCCGCACGGATCACGTTTGCAACCCGAGCGTCTACTGTAGAATCATAGAATGGTAGAGTTGGAGGAGACCTGAGGGTCCTCTAGTCCAACCCCCCGCAATGCAGGAATCTCAGCTAAAGCATCCATGACAGATGGCCACCCAACCTCTGCTTAAAAACCTCCAAGGAAGGAGAATCCACAACCTCCGGTGGGAGACTGTTCCACTGTCAAACAGCTCTTACTGTCAGAGAGTTCTTCCCATGTTTAGTCAGAATCTCCTTTCTTGTAACTTGAAGTCCAAGTCTCCAGAGCAGGAGAAAACAGGCTAGTGCTGGTTTTCTGTGGCTTTCCGGGGGTGAGGAGGGCATGGGGCTGAGCTGACCCCACTGCTGTCACATAGTGGCTCTGGGCTCAATCTCTGTGCCAGAGATTCCACCTTCTGTGGAAGGGGTGAAGTTTAAGTGGAGGCCCCACAGCTCAATAAAGCCCCAAGGTAGGATGGCATGGTTCTCACCCTC